>NC_086289.1:8384865-9043303 GCF_963924245.1 Chroicocephalus ridibundus | reverse complement strand
AACTGTATCAGTCTGCTGGCCTGCGTTTGTGTCCGTCATAAAAGGTTCTGTTATCCCATTTACTGAACTGAAAGAGAAAGGGTTGTTCTGGTGGTGGATTTTCTTGTCCTTGTCAAGAGTTACAGCAATTCCACAAAATGGAGGAAACGGAGATTTGAATTTTCCAGAGTAAACTTGAAATTGCAATTTCAGTCTGAAATCCCTGGTTTTGTCACATGTAATATATTCCCTTTCCTAGATTCTTACATAGACCAAAGGCTTATCTAGGGCAAGCTGTTGTGTTAAAGCATTTGATATTCCAAATGGTTTCTTTTGGATGAAATAAACTCTGCAGAGCAGCCATTTTCAAATTGGTTTTGGCTGTGATCACATTTCAGTTTGTGAGCTTCACATCTGTTGGGTTCATAGACACAAATACTAGCATAAAAATGGAATTTCTGCTCTTAAGTCCTTTACTAACTGTGTTCTTTAAAAAAATTTTTTTTTTTTTTAAAAGGCTATGTAGACTACCTAGTTGACAACAGCATGTGTAGAAAGACACCAGTTCCAGCTAATAGACACTTTGAACATATTAGGAGACTGTCTAGGATAAAATTTCAGTACTGGAGACTCACTGTAAGATCACGGGATATCCTGAGGAAAGCCGATAATCACAGATTTGTAGTTTAAGTACACACCATCAGATGATCCACTTAGGAGTTGTCATTGTACTCTGATGCTTGCTTTGGGAGAGTGATCCATTCATGTATGAAAGTTTCAGTCAGATGTTGTTTTTTGGTTATTTCCCTTAGAACATCAGGAGAGGAAGAACATAAAAAATAGGTCACTCCTGAATCAAGTTCTGTACTGCCATCTAATATGTAAACCTCATATCAGTAATGCGAACTTGATCAGATTTGTATTATGTTTAAACAATAGAAAACTGTTTTCCCTCTAAAAATTATCCTTATGCTCAAAGCCTGTTTTGAAAGTATTGTATTATATTGTCAAAATACATGTGCAGTTGTTATCTACATATGTAAGATAAGGATATTATTTTAAATCAGCTAAGTGCTGTACTTGTATTTATTACTTTATTATATTCTGTATAAAGCATCTGTAACTTGATTCAAAGTGTGAATACTGTTCTCCATAGCTCTGGATAAAAATTGGATTTTGCTGCTCGTTAGACAGGCTGTTGCGCAATCTCAGCAGCAAACCTGTAGCCCTGTCATTTCTAAAATAAGGATTTCTGTGAAAATTCCAAACTCTAGCTGGTCAGTGTGAAAGTTAGATTTATATTCCTGTCAAGAATCCTATTGATTAGAAAGTCATAGCTGCAGGGTTGTATGTTATCTCCCTCTCTCCCTCCCTCCGTCTTTCCTCCTCCCCTCTGACGCTTTTATATCTGCTCGTCATGTGTAGTGCACACCATGGCCTGGGGACAGAGTTTTTAGGAAATCAAGGAAACTTTACAACACTTTTTTTTTCCTTTTTTCTTTTTCCCCTCCCTAGCTTAAGAGCAGATAGTTATTTGTGTGTTTTTTTTTTTTATGGAGGTTCTTTTTTTTTTTCTTATTTTTTTATTTATTTATAATTTTTTTGTAGTCTACCCATCTCTGCTATGTTAATTTCTGAAATGTGCTGTTGGGTAACAGGAAACAGTGGCATTTTTAATGAAAATTAGTGTTCTAAAACAGCATTGACCATATATTTACATTGTCTTTTACAATGTTTTAACATTTGTTCCTAAAATAAATATTTTTATTTCCTTTAAGTAGGTAGTTTCAGTTGGTAAAAACCTGTAATACTGTTGTGATCAGGAGGAACTAATTAGGATGGTTTGATTATTCAAAGTAACTGGACTGTAAAACAAAAAAAACCCAGGTACAAATAAAATACCTATATGTTTTCCCCTTAATTTTAATAATGAAATGTAACATTGATAGTAACAGGAAAATCATATTGGCTTAAAACACATTTTTACGTGAAAACTGTTACTTTAAGTTAATTTTATTTAATTTTCTGTAATATTTGATTTGCTAGCTGCTCATTTTATTCCTTCATAAAGTTTTGTCTACAGAGGTTTTAAAATTTCCATAGGTTTCAGTGTATCCACATGCAGGATTATACACACATAAATTTTCAGGAATAGGCTGAAGGAAATGTAAGGAATATGCTAAGGGGATGTTTCAAAGTTCAAATTCTGATATTAAATGAGATAACTTTTACTGTATGCAAGGAAAAAAATATGAACGTTACAGAATTAACTGAGTAGTTAAATCATTCTTTGAGAAGTTTCACTATGTCTGGGCTCTTTTAAGAGACAGCCTTCACCTGGAGATGTGCCTGTAGCTTTTGTCGTCCCTTGTAAATCTGTGTAAATCTGGACAAATCTTGAGCTTCTGGAAAGGTTACAGGGTTACAAATGCTTGGTGGAAATAAAGTTTCATAGTGAATTTTTCAAATTGTCAGATTTTACTGGATGTACTGTAACATTTATTGCACTGTGCTTCCCAGTTACAGCCATTGCTGGAGTTTTGGGGGAAGGAAATCAATCTCTCCTGTTAAGTACTTTCTACTGTGGCAGATTTTAGGCTATTGGATGTGTCCCTTTGGTATTGAAACTGTATCTTTGATAGACGGGCAGGTCAGATATCACAGAATCATAGAACTGTCTAGGCTGGAAGGGACCATCCAGATCACTGAGTCCAACCATCAACATAGTACTGACAAAAAACATCACTAAACCGTGTTCCTCACCAGCACGTCTACCTGTCTTTTAAATCATGTTAGTGTGTCTAAGTTCCGAGGCATAAATCATCATAATAATTATTTTACCTAACTGGGAAACATTAAAATGTTGAGAAAACCATATTACAACTGGGCAAAAACTGGTCTTCAAGACTTCTCTAATGGAGAACTGCTAGGTAGAAATAAAATATTTGGAGAAAAAAGTTTCCTTATTTTTAATACCATATTTCATAGTATATTTTATGTAGTTGTAAGAAGGATAAATTTAAGAGTATAAAATGTATAGATCCAGGGTATTCTGTAATGAAAAAGTAATATTTTGCTCATTTTAATTCTAATAAATATTCAGACAATTTTTTAGTCATACTGTTATTTCCTCTGAAGAGGTGGAAGAAATACTATTTTATTTATAAAAATATACCCTGTTTATTTGGTAAAATTTTCACTGTATGCAAGCTTTAAAAAGCTCTTTAATAATGTAAGGATCTGTGCATAAATAATAAGCACTTATTGATAGTCTGTTTTACATAAGAATAAGATTTTAGAGTATCCAGCTGTCCTCTTCTGCATAATTCCCCTCCACAGAATAGTATCATTCCTCTTACCAGATGGAAAGGCAGGTAAAAATATACTGGGTTATGAGTCAACTTCATGATTCTATTGATATCGCTGCGGCTTATTTGCTGATAGCAGAGTAAATCTGTTCCCTGTTGTTCCTCTCAGAGCTCCGCTTTTTGCTTTCTAGTGGGGGAAAATGGAGAGCAATCATGTAACAAATTCACTTTATTAGAACTTCCTTTACCAAAGACACACACACACAAACCAAAACCAAACAAAAACAACCCAGAGAGATTCTAGTTGCTGTAACTTTAATAAAAAACCCCCTTCTTCTATGGAAGAACTTCTTTTTCCTGCTAAAGGGTAGAATCCATTTAATACTAGTCACTATGGTGATCTGTGCTTTTCTAAAGTGATGTAAAGAAGTATAATATTTAATGTTTTAAAATATTACAGGAAACTGTATTTTAATTTTTTTCCTGTTTTGAGGATTTTCTTTCCCTTTTTCTGTTATTTGCCCATATTGCACAGTTAGTTTTACATATTTAGCTGTACTTATCATGAGGTGTTTTCTCCTTGTTCACGCTGAGTCCAGTCCTTGAGTTTTTCGTTAAGCAGAACACTTTGGCGTGTCTATGCATGTTGCTCCGCTAGCTATGATGTTTCAAGAATTACAGCAAAATCCAGCAGGTAGATCTAGGTGAGTTTAGCGACTGCCTCTGTTCACATTTAACTGCCTGGAAATTCTATCTTGCTTCTGTAAGGGTAGTTTCAAGCCCTTGGCTAGTTCTTGAAGAGCTAGATCCCTAGGTTGCTAAGGAGAACAATAAAATAAAACTCCCACTTCAACATTAAATATATGTTTTAAATCTACTAATTTTCTGCTCTACATGTAGTGATTATTGCCAGATCTATCAAGGGCTTGAGATACTTTTTTTTTTCTTTAATTCATGTTTCTGTCGTCAATCATTTTTGCTTAAATTGCAGCTTTCATTTAAACAATATGTCTAACATCAAAGCTTCAGAACATGACCCAAGTGCACTCTAATGGCTTAAACACTCAGAAGGCACTTGAAACATTTGAGATGGGATTTTAATCTAAAATTTGAAGAAAAATAACATTTCTGATTCGCAGTGGGCCTTGTGCAGTCTTTTTTAAATAGGTTTTGGCAGCGTTCTATGTCACTATCAGCCTTTTTGTTGATTTTTTTCATACTGTGGTAGGCTCACTTTCTCTTCGTTGGTATCTTCAATATACGATATGTAAAGTTCATGAGGCTCTCTGGGACCTTTCAGAGTTGCCGGCTGTCTGTAAATGTGAAACAACACTTTTTATAAGCATTGTTACTTGCAAACATTACATTTTACTCAGGAAGTTGCCTGACTTGGCAAAAATGTAGAAGAACTGGAGTTTGAATGTCCTGTTCCTAGAAGGCAATGTTCTCGGTGCAGAGAAGGCGCTAGTGGCGAAGGGAGCAGCTGCAGGCGCTTCGCCGAGAGCTTTGCATATTGGTGCTTTAATGTGGGTCAGTTGCGAAATGTGTTAAATCTGGAGAACACTGCAATATTGGTATTGCAATGTAAAACTAGTTATGTTAGCAAGGTGTCTCTTGCCAAGAGCTGCATTAAAAATGGTGCTCCATTCCAATGAAATATGCTTTTTATCTTTCTGAGTTCAGTACTAATTTGTCTGGAACGGTTTGGGTGTGAGGGTTTCTGTTTCATGAGAATAAAGTAATTTTGCTATTGGCTTCTAAGTTAGGCTCTTCCATAACTGACTGCGTGCACATAAATAAGTATGTCTTTTGGTTTGGCAAACAGAGCTGAATCTACTCACCACTGGGCTTCAGTTGTTCTCTAAGGCTTTTTATATTCATTATTTCCTCTCTAGGCTACCTCCAAAAATACAACCTGCAGAGCATAACAGACTTTCTTTTACAACTTTCCAGACACTCCTGGCTGTAAAATAGGAATGCAAGCAGCGTACCTGTCTCTTGTGCCCAACTGGTTAATGTTAGTACGTGTCCTGAATATAGATTTAATTAAGTAATATCTTTTTTGTTTTATATTTGAAAAATACGTGGTGCTGGATTTTCTTTCAAAATAAGTGAATCAAAATACCTTATTTTTAAAAATTGTTCCTTATGTTTTAAAAACTGTGCCATGGCCGTCCCATTCAGTGATTGGCATTTGAATAATCTGTTCTGCTTAGCGCAGGATGTATCCGTGAAGCAGTGGAACAGGGCAGGCTGCCTGAGCCTCTCACAGATGACATGCCGCCGAGACCTGTTTTGAATTCCAGTGCTCAGGATGCATTTGTTATAAAGCAAACCTGTTTTATAAAAAGTGCTAGTAATTTTTGGTGTTAACTGTTGCTATAGTCCCAGTTGTCTAGAGATGTATAGGGAAGGTAATGCTGCTACGTATTATTTTTATTATAATAGAGTAGCACAGCTGACAGGAATAGACAAGATTGCGAGTTCTTTAGGTTTGAAAAAGACACGTAAAGATTTAAAGATAAATATAAGCTGAAGACAATTATTCTGCCTTTAATTGGGTGTGTATTGAGTCTGAACTGGGATGAATTTAGACGTGGGAGTGATGCTAATGGTTACTCCTATATAGGAAAAAGAGAAAGAGGGATAGCCTGTGCCACATGGAAGAGTTACTGGGAAGAGGAGAGGAAGGACGGTTATGACTGTCATCAAACCGCTTTACTATTGAGTCTGATTTTTTTTATTACCCGGAAAAGTTGTAGCCTTAGCTTCTGTGCTTGTTTTTAGAAAATGTTTGTGAGGTTTTGAGGCTGTTCCCGTACAGCTGAGGAGGGGACAAAGGGCCTTGTGGCTTGGGCTGGCTTACATCTTGCTTACACCTAGGGCTGACTTTAAAGCAGAATTGCACGTATCTGTGTAGCCCAGTGCTTCTCCTTACTCTCAAGCAGGATCACAATAGGTTGCAAAGACTAACCATTTGAGGGTTTTTTGCCCCCAGTTCAAGCCATTGAAAATGATGTCGGGGCTGTGCTGCGTGGCATCTAGAACTGCAGTTAAGAGCTAGCAAGGCCGAGGCTTGTGAAAAGTAATATAAGCCAAAATTGGTATGAACAACTCTTTTTATAAAGCAGCCAGCGCAGTGGGAGAGGTGCATGCAGTTACACCATCTCTTGGCACTGCTTTGAGAAGATGTAAAAGGAGACTGGAGCATTTCTTGTAAGAAAGCCAACATAAAGTGGTGTTCAGATTCCAGAAAAAAAACTTGTAGGACATTGCTGACAGTGGAGACCAGCTTCTTTTCCATGTGCAATTCTACCAGCCAGTTGTCTCCCCTGATCTGCATGAACCAAATACCGCCATAGTCTAATCTTTCTGTCCAGGTAAGGTGCTTGAATCCCCACAAAGCATAAATACATCCAGTTTGAGTATCATGGTTACTATCTCTGTTAACTGTTAATATAATTATTCTGTTCTTTTCATGCTGCTGTGATTGGGTTATAAACTGTTATTGTTCAAGGGAGCCATAATTAATCTCACAGATCGTAAATCGCCATGTATAGGATAACATCTGTGAATTACTCTAGCAGAGAACTTTTTACTACACCTTATTAATGAACTTCTGTGCCTCGATACAGCCCGGCACTGTGTGCCTGACCTAACCATTTTGCATCTTCACTATTCAGTGTACCTGCTGTCAGATTCCAGCTTTTTTTGGATAGTAACAGCTTGTCCACCTGATGTCCTGTATATCTCACACCTGCCCAGTGAATATTCTGATCCAGCCATTTCTGTCCAGAGAAAGAGTATACGCACCTAAGTCTAGTAAATGATTTTGATCTGTAACTTCCAATCAAAAAAAAAAAAAAGACATCTATGTGAGTGTACAGGTAGCTAAGAAGATCTCCAGCTGTGGTGTCCATGGGCACTAATTGCAACCTGTTTGCTGTATGGACAGTTGTGGTAGTTGTTCTGGATTTGGGAATTATAGTTGAGCAACTGGGCATCTAACAACTTGCTGATGAGATAAGAAGCGTTACAGCATATATGTCTCTTTGTGGATTTGGGCTCTGATCCATTCAGTGTTGATGCTTTTCTTGTTCCATTGTTCCATTGCGTCCCTCTTAAGGAGGCGGTGAAGTTGGAGTACTTCCTACTCCCTAGGTAGCTGTCCCTCTTTGAAGCCTGTTAAATCTTTATGGGCTTTACGCCATAAAATTAACTCCTGAAGATTTTTTTAAAGAGCTAAAAAGATAGCTTGTTTTTTTTCTACACGTCAGAGGTGGTAGTGCTTAATCCATCTCTTCCTAACCCAAAACCCCAATTCAATTTTTGAGAGTTAGAGTATTTGCCACAGGTAGGGGAAAAAAACCAGCACAGATTTCTAGTGGAGCATAAAGACATTTGGGCCTTTCTACTGTTTTGGTTAAGGATAAGGAATTCTCTTTATAGAAGGAAAAGAAAGAATTGATGGATTTGTGGCTAGTTATCCTGCTTGTCATCAGAAAAAACCTTCAGCTGAGTTGTGACTGACAAAAGCAGTTATTTGAGGGAGCTCTTTTTAAAAATTCTAGTATATACTGCCATATCATAACTCATTAAATTCAGTGTATGCTCTGGTAGGGTAACAATCCTCTGCATCACGGTTATTATTGCTGACTACTGCTACCAGAGTCAGCTTTGGACAATTAACTATGGAGCAGAAGGGAGGAAAGTGATATTTCCTTTGTGAAAGGGGAATATTCAAGGAGATATGTTTTCAAAGATTTAAGAGTAAACACCTACAAAACTTTATGGAGAACAAAGCATTTTCAAGGTGAGCATCTTCCAGAGAACAAGTGTTGCTAGTAGGGTTTTTCATGGGCCCTTTATCAAGAACAAAGAATTTGACGCATATGATTATTTTTGCCTTCATGAAACACACACTAGTCGGCTTTAGTGTATGTATGTATTTGAGAAATCAATGCTATCAGTGACTTTAATTTTTTGATCTTCCTAAAGAGATCTTGGCTAGTATGTAAGCTAGAGATCAGCCTAAAAAATAGTTTATCAAGATTTTATGTATCATTATTGGTTCTTTGTGCTGGAAAAGAGCCGAGGAGGAGAGCCAAAGAGTCTCCTGACGTGCCTCCATCCTTCCTGGTGCTCATAGTCCATATCAACATCTTAGACAAAGGCAGTTTGTTAATTGTAGGAAGAAGGGAGAAGAAGGGAAATAAGTCAGAAGAAGGGTTTACAGCAGTATTTCTGTCACCCTAATCAAAACTGGATTTAAAAAAAAATACAATTTTGGCTGTACAGCCATCATTTTTCAGGTGTTCCATGAACAGGCAGGTTCTTTTTATTAGTTTTCAATTTAGGGGAAGATGAATCAATCAAAATTTTCAAAATTGACTGGGAAAACACGCTTAGAATTATATTGGTTCATAATAATGATGACAGCAAGAAGAAGCTGTCAGGAGACAAGGCAGAATGTCCATCAGATTCTAGGAGCCATACACCCAAATACACCTGGCAAAGGGTTGTAAGCACATGCTACTCGCCTGACGGGGAGTGAAAGTTCTGTGAATATTTCCAAGAAACCTTCCCCCTCCCTTGACTCTTCAGGAACTCCAGTTCTCCACTGTGAGACGAGATGGTTGTGCTGGGCGTGCAGCTCCGTCCCAAGATGTCCTGCTGTTGTTGGCCTTGTTGGCTTGCTGCCCCCCACAAGGGCTTCGGATGAACCAGCTGCTGCTTGCCCTGGTGCAATGCAACTGCTCGTTATTTACAAATGGGCACCAACACGAGATGCCAAGTAGCAGACGCTGATAGACTATTTTAATTACTACATCTGGAGATACATTAATTGTTTATGATCTTCTTTGTACGGCTTCACTTTTCTCCGTTGGTTTCTACCAAGGATAAAATAGAAACTTAAGAGTTTCTGGTAGAAGATCTTTAAAATATTCTAGTAAGAAAAACCTTTATGAAATTCTTTCCCCTGAATCATTCATGGTAGCATTGTATTGGGGAGCTAGCAAGATTCTTTTACGGTATTTTTTAGAGAGAAAGGAGAATTGATCCATTTTCATTAAATGATTATCAACAGAAATGAGGCTCGGATGGCTGAAGTTTAAAGAGACTGGAGTTATGTTGTAAAAAGCGTTATGATTTAAATACACACATGGATTTCAATATGCAGAACTGGTATTTCATTGTGTACTGTTAGGCTTTAAGTACTCTGTAACAGAACCTGCAGTTGTGAGCAAAAAAAAAAAAAAAAGGAAAATTGTTGTGGGCCCCAGGTATATTGAGTTTTGATACAGATGATGTGGTTTCTTCTCATTTGAAACTGATCTGTAAAAATGAGATTATTTCAAAGGAACCCAAGCTGTTTCTGCACATAGTTAATTTTGCATGTTCATGGAAATTCTGACTTTTTTTGTGAGATTTGTGACAGGGAAAATTCTACGGTGAGCTTATTAAACAGTATTGGATGTCCCCCAAAACACCTTTTGTGTTTTTTTTTTCTTTTTTTCTTTATTTTTAAATAAAGCTGTTTCTTCCTGAAATTACAACATTCACTGAGGCACAAAGCATCAATTCTCAGTAAATGATAAATAACATTTATGCTCGTTAAATGACTGAAAATAAGGCTTTTTTCTTTTCTAGTTTAAAGAAAAATCCTTTTAAATAGAAATGAATAAGCAATTGACCTGTTCTATACTTAGTATCTCTGTATATTGTTAATATCCATCATTTTCTATCTGAGGTATTTGGTCAAATGTAGTCTGAACTTTATTAAAATGGATTTAGTTTTGACTATAAAATAGCTTTGTAATTAAATCCAGTAGGAAGTATATATAGGAATTACTTCAGTAAAGTTGAATCGTGAACTATCAGGCCATTTTAAAAATAAAATAAAAACATTAAGATATTGCCTGTCAAAATAACTACTTCCCTTACTGTTTCGGTATTTGGAAAATTCAAAATATATACCTAATGGGAGGTGGGTTGGAATTTAACCATCACAACATGTTTTTCTTTAGTAAGTGTAACTGATGTAACACACACGTCTTACACGTTTCAGGTTTTCCTTTTTAAGCTGGGCAGAGGATGTGTTGAAGGAGCATTTACAATGAAAATAATATTTTTCAGTAGAATCTGTTTGCCATTTTAAATGAACGATGATTCATTTAAACCATTCAACGATGGTTGAATGATTTGAAGGTGATACTGATTTTATTAGTTGACAAGTAACTGAAAATATTAGCTCTTACAGAGTTGTTTTCTGTTGAATAAGCTTTTGGTAGCTTTAAAGTGATTGTGTTGCTGTTGTTGCTTAATCCATCGAAGTGATCACATAATTGTGACCAGGACTGAACAAAGGCTCACAGGACCGACTACCTTTGTGTGCCTGTTGTAAGGGCTTGTGCTGTCTAAGTCAGTACATTGCAGTGGGTATGCCTCTAAATCCAGCTCAGTCCTGATTTGCACGAATTAATTTGTATTGAATGTAGAAATATTTAAAGCAGGAAGAATATATTGATGATAAACAGTAGACCTGAGCAAATATTTTTATCTTGTGAAATGAGAAGGGATCTGCATGAAGGTTTTTATTTGAAGGGAAAGCAATTTCCTAAGGTAGACCTGTCCTGAATATCCATGTTTTCCTTATTTTCAGTGGACAAGTTTAATGTATGTAGTAACGCAAAGATTTTATTCTTTTTAATGAAATGAATTGTGACTTTAACTAAATAGATCCTGTGAATCTAATTTCTTCTTAATAGATCTACAGTGCTTGTGACTTTTCGAAGCTCTTGGAAATTGCTTCAGTATTTTCAGATCTTAACCCTCAGATAAAATATTATCCATTGTGCAGTATAGATCTGGGCTGATCATTTACATCTGATAGGCCATTAGTATGGTAATTAGTAATTGGTGTGAGAGTTGTGAGAGTCGAAGTAAACATCTGGTTTAATCAATTTGTCATTAAGCTAGTACCAAGTATATAGGTAGCAATGGGAAAAGAAAATACCGGTGTGATAGCTCATAGCTCTCTCTAAGCTATCAGCACGTAGCTAAGTTTGAAATTAAAATAGTGCCTCTTTATGCTGGTTGATATGGATTGCTCAGTACTCAATTTGCAAAAAAAATTATTTTTATATCTGTTTTCAAAATCTTACAAATAAGTAAAAGAAAAGAAGTTATGTTGTGATGAAAACCCTGTTGATAGATATATCTATCAGCTTGGTTTGTGTTATTTACTCATTTTATTCACAAAGAAAGGGGAAGACAGACAGTTTTTATAGGTCTGGTGACCTAAAACTAGGTACCCATAGTTTTTATGGGTACTGGTGACACTTTTTTTTTTTTTTTTTGAAATGTGCTGATGGAAAGATTGCTTTTCTTCGCTTCTTATGGTCTCTAATAGAAGTAGTGTGCACCTTCCTACTGCTGTTTTCATTTTCTGTTTTCTCTTTTAGTCAATTCTGTACCTTTACATATAGATGAAAATTTAGCTGCAATAGTTGTATTTCTGGTTGTAAAGTTAAAACGTTTTGTTTCACTTTGTTGCCAGTTATTAGTTTTAAATTGCTTCAGTAGTTGCTGAGTGTGTTAAAAGAATTTTGCATGAAAAGGATTAAAATTATGCATAGATAGAACTAAGAACTATATTTGGGTATTAAGACATGGGTGTGAGAAATGCATGACTTCTCATTTCTTTTTTCATGAAGCTGCTGATAATTATGTAGACAAAGCACATCGATTACACAGTGCTAAATGATGCTTAAGAGTCCTCAATTTGGAGGACCTTCCAGATACAACAAACTTGCATTCTTCTGCAGTTGTGTGTGCAGACGTCTGGAATTCATGCGGGTGCCTTCCTTCCATCTCAACTCTGTATCTGCAGTTCTTGTACAGGAGCCCGTCTTCTCACGTATCCCCGTGTCCCAAGTACAGGCAGTGCCAGAAAAACTTTCTGTAGCGCTAGCTTCTGGATTAATGGTGGGCTATCTAAAAGGATATATTCTTTTTAATCTGTTATGAAGATAAGAGTGCTGCATGCAACGTTTTAAAAAGTTGTTTAGAAAACAGTTGATGTTTGTGTTTGGATTGTAGTTAAACTCACTGAACAATTAATGTAAACAAAAATAGGGGGCTATAAAACCATGTTTTTCAGAAATGGGGTTACAGTCCTATTGTGCAGTTGATCAGTGAAATCTGATATGACTACCTGTATTTTTATTCTTCCTTGCTGAAGATTTGTCTATTTAAGGGTAATATTTGTTTCACTCCTGTTTAAAAATCTGGAGATAGACTATCTGAGATAATGAATTCTACAGGTTGACCGTATGTAAGCACATACGCATATATAAAGATCCTTTTTTCTTTGCCTTTTCATTCTTAGCCTTGATTATCATGCAAATGACATAAAATGAACAAAATATGAAAAGGCAGTAAGTTAAACAATATTACTGGAAAGTATCTGTAATATTTTACCTTTTATAATATGAACTAACAAAATTTGACAGCAGAAGCAAGTTCTCCATCGCGTGCAAGCATCTCCATCCCTTTTCAGGGATAACTGGGTAACAACAAATAGCACAGGACCAATCCTATCTATACCTACCAGCTGAGCGATAATAATATCTTAATATTAGAAATGCTCCCTTACTCTTTCTTCTTTCATACAGAAGAATCACCTTTAGAAAGCATAAAATATAAATTAAGCTGCATAACCTTTGCATGCTTTGAGATCCATATTATTTTCGTGGATGTATTGAAAAGTAAGTGGTATTCTTTATCTAGTTTACCAGATAATGGGGCTGGGGAGCTTGATTACAAAGGCATAAATCAATCCAAGAGCCCTGATGATATCCTAAACTTCAACAGGAAAGCCTGAATGCTTTATTAGATTATCACTTCAGAAGGATTGATTTACAGCTTTTGTTCTCCATCTCCATCTATTATTTTTATATTACGAGAAAAGGAATTTTTCAGCAATTTAAAAAAAGAACAAAGTACCAGAAGTCAAAGCAAATACTTAGCTAGAAAAGCTGTTTTAAATAACGACAGGAGTCTGATTTAGAATGAAAGCAAATTTATAATCAGATCTGAAAATTTGACCTGCTACAGCGCTTTTCTGTCACTCACTGTTACACAGAGCAATGATAAATTTAGGAATAGGGAATTACAGCAGGAGGCCAAGGGGAGGGCAGTGAGATTGCCAAACTAGTGTAAGAAACATGTCCAAAGTGGCATGCGATCCTGGAAGAAAAGTTGTTGGGCTGCTCATGGAGAAGTGATAAGACTTAAAGGGTAAAGGAACAGTCAGATACGCTAAAAGAGTTTTAATAAATCAGATTTCATAAAGAAGGTTTAACTTTAAAAAAAAAAAAATTGACATGGAAATGAGTTCTTACAAGATCCACACAGAGATAAGGGCAGCAATTACTTTTTTACAGACGTTTCGAAATGACTTTCTAATCCTGTTCTCGTTTAGGTCATTTTATCCTTTCTTACGTATAGTCTTGGTTTAATCACAGATTTGGGCCCTGATTCAGATAAATATATGATAATACCTTGTTACTTAAGAGGAGATATTTCCCTGATTTGGTGCAAATTATGGAACATGTAGTTTACTTTTAATTTCTTCTGCTCTTGGGAGGCTAATTGTAAATTGTCATATACAGAACAGCAGGAAAAGTTTCACAAAACTAGTTCACAAAGTTCTTCCCATCCACTCTTGATACTTTGCTTCTCTTCATCCCTTCATTTTCCTTCTCTTTATTATTATTTGTTGTTTTCTGGACTTGGTAAAGGTAAGGTTTTTTGAGGTAAGGTACTGTTGAAGGCGACAAATGGTGATTGTAAAAATGAAAAAATATATAAATCAATCCTCCATGTTGAACAGAAAGATTGCTTCCTCTATATTTATGAATAAAAGAAGAGGTAACAGCACATCTAAACAGATCAACAACTTTACTACTGTTCAGTGCCATCCACATAAAAGTAAAATACCTCTAAGATTCAGAAATGGGAATTCTGTAAATCCATTCTTTGGGGAAGATATGCATCATTATTACTTTTATTTTTTTTAAATAAAATGCATTTATTGTTGAATTGAACTTAAAGATTTTTTTCACCTTTTTCTGTTGTATTTAAACCACCCTGACATTATAAAATCAAATGCATTTTCCAGCTCTGCTTTTAGGGTAGAAAAAGGATAAAATTTAATTGTGTTTTTTTACTTAATGCTCTTGTCTTTTTGTCATTGACTTTCATGAAGCCTTTTCTATACCATTAGTTTGTTGCTTTTTTGGAAAATAGTTAACGACTTGATTTAATAAATGGTTTGACATTTACCCTTTGGAAGCGTTGATTGGAGCTTTCTCTGTGCTCAGTTTTGTGGAATTGTGTCTGCTTGTTTTTCAGTCTTCTCAACATTCTTAAGTATTTCTACACAGTTAAAGTTACGATCACATTGCAGGTTGTTCTGAGACTTAGTTGTTATGCCATAGGGTGTTGATTCTTTTAATTGAAAAATCCGAACCCATGCATACTCTATGCCTGTCCGCAGCTTTTACCTTTGACACTTAATTTCTGCAACCTAAAAATCCCATCTCTTGTCTTTGTTATGTTTGTATCATATGAAATTTTCCGCAACATAGATGTCATTTAGGTACTGACCTTAAAATAAATTACAGTGAATGTTCAGCAAACAGTAGTTCTTTCATTGGTGAAAAAACAATGAAAGAAATGGTGACTAATGTAGCTTTGTTATAAATATGGGAGAAGTTCAAATTAAATTGCTCCAGTTAAATGCAGGCCTAAAACCAGAAAAGAAGTATTGAATAGTACAACCCAAATGTTAGGCTGATGTATCTTCCTCCTTAGTGGATATATTCAGCTACACACCAGATATATCCAGCTTTTTGTGTTTCTAAATGGTATATTGTGTCCATTTTTCTGCCTGCTCATAATATACTAGGTTGTCATACATTCTATGAACACACTGTAATGGAAACTACAAGGTAACATTTTGTTTGAGTATTTTCTTCTGGAAATTCCAGTCATAGCTAGAAGTCATGAGTATTCCTTAATGTTCCTACAGAAAACTAAACTTCTGTCTTCCAGAATCCAAACCTGATTACCACAATTTCCTTCTGTTATGTGTTATGGCAGTAGGTCATATGGTGCACTCTTTTTTTTTTTTTTTTTTTTTTTTTTAATCTTTTCTTTTTTAATCTCTTCTTGTGGGGCTTAGGTCTTACTTATCAACTGGAGTTGAGGAAAACTAAAATGTTTCCTGGGTTTGGAAATCTTGATTTTTTTTTTTTTTTCCTTTTCTTCAAAATGACATGAAAAGCATATCTTTCCTGGGGGAAAAGAAATCGGGAACATCTGCAATTCTTGTTTTTAAAATAGAATATTTCACTAGAGATCTTGTATATTTCTTATGAGTAGTTTATGTGCATCTTACAGTTTGTCTTTTGCATGTGTGCTCATTCTTCTTGATAGTAAGCTGCCCAGGGAAGTGGCTGAGTCACCATCCCTTGAGGTATTTAACAGACGTGTAGATGTGGTGCTCAGGGACATGGTTTAGTGGTGGACTTGACAGTGCTGGGTTTACGGTTGGACTCGGTGATCTTAAAAGTCTTCTCCAACCAAAGCAATTCTATGATTCTATATGAATAAACAAATCCAAGATTGCTTATAAAATACTTTGCCATTAAAAAATTTTGTGGTCCTTAGGACACTTCTCCAAAGCCACTTTTGAAGTAGAACTTTGAAATTGCAGAGTTGTTTCAGTTATACTTTCTTTAAAAATAAAAATCCAAAAGGGGACAAAAAAAAAGGTGAGAGAAAGATGGAAAGCTTAAAATTGTAGTATAAAAGATGCCTTTTTTTTTTTTTTCCCTAAGCCTGTCTCATGGTGGTGTGGAGGATTTTAACATAAAACCTGTAGAGCTGATCCAAGAGTGAAATGTTTGCTGTAATGCATTAGGATGCCCTGCAAACATAAAATAATCGTGGAGGGAATTCTTTGGATTTCCAGTTTGATCTTCCCAAAAGAGCATTCACCTCAGTGCATTTCTCCGCTGTGCTCTCGGTTTGTCTCTTATTGATGGAATGTGACAAGTACTTTGTTTTTCTGACATGATGGGCCATTTCAGTCACCAGAATTGTGTTTCAAGTAATATTAAAATATTTTGCATTTCTAATTTGTGTGTAAAATTACAAATTGTAGCATTATATTTGCATAAATTAGAAACCCAATCTGAAAACAAGTGAGAAAAGAAGACCTTAGGAACATGAGAAAAATGGAGCATAGGATTGTATTTTAAATAATTTTAAAATCACTTTCATACTGCAGAATATATCTATATATTACTGAAAATACTGTAACGGAAATTTTCCTCTTAAGTACTAATTTTGAGATTATCCCTCAGTTAAAAAAAAAAAAAATCTGTAAATTATTGGACTGAGGAAGTTTATTATTCTTTGACTTAAGCAAAATGACTTGGGACAGATTTTCATGCTGGCACGCAGAACAAATTTAATTCAAACTGAGATGAAAGGCGGTTAATGTAATTGTAGCCTATTATCCTGTGCAGGCTTGAGTTAAGAAGCAAACCAACAGACAGCCAGAAAATGATGGATAGAAAATAGAAAACGCTCAAGGCTGGTGAAATAGAGAGTTGTGAAGGGATTATGCCGTAACTGTTCCCACACAACCTCTGCATCAGTAATATCCCACCTCTACCGTATGTTTGGATTACTAAACAGGATTTTTGTATGCCTCCTGGGTTCTCTTTATTTCCTTCTGACGTCAAAAAAGGCCCTCATTTAGTAAATTTCGGTACTCCGTAATCCTGATTTTTTTTTTTGCCCTTAATCTACCACATTCATCAGTCCCAGGGATGTGGTAAAGCATTCTGTTACACGACTTTTTTCTCTTTTTTTCTGTAATTTACTATCAGATGGAGGCAAGTGGATGGTCACATAAATAATTACAGTCTTTGATCCTAAGCATGTCTGTGGGGCTCATTGCTAGCAAGAAATTATTATTTTTGTAAAAGTTTTTTAGTTAAAAAATAGTAAATAATAATGAGGCCTCAGGTTTTTCAGCTGTAGGAGTGGCTGTTTTGTGTAGCGTGTCCCTTTGGAAGCAGCATATTTCAGGTGGGGTTTTTTTAGGACTGCATTCTAACAGTCACCTGTTGTTTTGTGGTGGGTTTTTTTATTAATTTTTATTAGTCCCTTTTGTTTTTCACTAGCTGGTATTAGGTTTTTTTGAAATACATACAAACTTTTGTTCTGAAAGCTTTTAAAAATCAGAGAGGCATGTCTTAGTCTCGTCAGAATACCTGAGTAAATGTGCAACATTTTGGGAATACTTTGAAATGTGTTAATAACAAAAATGTTTGGACAGGTTTGTTGCCCTTGGCATAGCCCAGGAAGCAAGAATGCACCTTGTTTCCCATAAAATAACTGATCATACCTAGAGTAATACATCCATCTTGGGTATTTCTAGCAATAACTAGTTCAAGCATCTAGCGTGATGCTTACGAAATACAGGAGATCAGTTACCAATCGGAAATCCAAGTAAAGTTGCTGTTTTATAGCCTCTTTGTAGAGGGATTGAATTTTTGAGGTACACAGGCTGGGATGATAAAATGGCTTTTTGAGGCGTGTAGTCTTTAGCTTTCCCAGTCACTCCCAGCTGGGATGCAGGAATTTTCTCATCCTTTGCAAGTTATATCACCAGAGCTCTTGTAGTAGCAAAATAGTCTTTTTCCCCCCTCGTTCTGTTATTGGTTAGGGTGAGATTTTCTGCCTGTTGTTTTGAAAAATGCTTTATTCTGTGAATTGCCCTTTGGGAAGTCATTGGGATTGCTTACAGAGTTACGGGCTCTGTTCTGCGCTGTACTCACGCAGGAGCAAGCTTTGCTTTTCGTGGTAGTGCTCTGTAGCCTGCCTGTCAAAACCAACATCGTTTGATTGGATCAAGGCAGACCAGGACTCCTGTTATGAAATACTCACCATACCCTGCCGTGAGGCTATAGTGTTGTTTTAGTCAACTTTGCTTTCCTTTTTTACAGCCATTCCTTTTAAGTTTCCTTTTAAAGGGCAAATAACTTTTCGAGGAGAGTCGGACAAGACTGGAAGTGTTGGCAGATATAGTATTGTTGTTGCAACATGGACAGTAACTTTTATTTCCACTTCTTTGGCACTTCATAAAGAAGTATCAGTGTCATCTCTGCTCCAGGAAATTTATGAGATTATGTGCTATAATGGACTAAGGGAGATTGGGGCTCTTCATAGGAAAGGGACCAGAGCAAACATGTGTATTTATCTTCATACTTTCTGCAACCACCCCTACCCTTTTATGTGTTCTGTTCTCAATACATATTTCTGTATCTCTTGGATTGGTATCATTTTTAATAAAGTCAAATAAAAGATGGTGGGGGTCAGATGGGGTTGATATCCTAGATATTAAAAAGAGGCCAGACATGGCTATGATGGAACAATGGTAGGCAATAAGACATGAATTTGATTGACTTTCAGGCGTGGGTAAAGAAATTTCTTTTGGTCAGGAAAAGAACTTGTCAGAACAACAGAGTGGATAGATTTCTAGATATTGAAATGGTTTGATAGACAAAAATATGATTTTAAAGACCAGCGGGACAAGAAGGAAGCTAGGAGTCTGGAAACTGCTGCACCTCTGTATTTGGTTTCCAATGATCACTCTCCCATGGGTCACTTGTGGTATTTTTTTGAAGGCTCACCATTCATTGTTGTTCAAGGAGGAGGCATGATTCTCTGACAATTTCTGTTACTGCCACAGGAAACAAGTATGCTAAGTAAATATTCTGGACATACTTTCTGAATATTTAGTCAGAAACTCCTCAATCACGTAGGAATAGTAAAAGTAATTTGAAACTACCATGTAACAGCTGGAGTTTTGGCTTCCTAAAAGTAAGAATAGTGCGGCTTACCAAGTTGCGCTATACATTATACTTAAACCTCTGTAACATTTATGCATCGTGTTCATATTATAATGTCATTAGCACTGTAGAAGTTGTTATTGCAGGTAGAGGAATAATTTAGATAACATCACTATTTTCTAAAATTCCCTAGTACTGTATTGCTGACAGCCTAGAGAAAACCATGACATTCTGTTTTATTCATACCTTTGCCTTCATTTTGTATTTAATATTCTTGAACATTTACTATATAAGCAGCATTTGATCATGGCTAAGCTGCAATCTCCGCTCCTAAAAGGGTGATGCGCTTTGCTTCTGAATCATCAGTTTTGTCTTGGCATAGTCAGAATTTATTGTCTTTTTGAAAGTATTAATTGCTGTAATGTTATAAATTTTAGACTTAAATGACAAGAAAATGATCAAAGTTACCTTACATAATTTGAAATTTAGAATTGAAAAGAGAAATTTACATTTCTCTTTTTTGAAGAGAAAAAGTAACTTGTCTGTCTTCATACCATCTTCTGGAAATTATAGTGTATGCATGACATCCTCAAACACATAGTTCTTAAATTGTCTTTTCTTTAAATTGCCTCAAAATTAAAGAAACCTTTGTCGTCTTATATAAATAGTGGTTTTGTTTAAAAAAAAAAAAACAACTAACAAAACCAAACAAAAACCCAACCCAAAATCTTGAAAGCATAGTAAAATGAATGCAAGATCAACTGAAAACAGATGAGAACTCTGTAGCACTCTATAATACTATAGCATTGAACATTCTGCGTGAAGATTGTAATTGAGTATTTCTTTGCAGTCATTTCCCTCAGTGATTGACCACAAATTAAATTCAACAATAATGAAATAGTCATATTAATGCACGTTTTTTAAAAACAAGATGTAAGCTCTTTAATAGTTAAGTGTATTTATAGAAAGTATAGTTATTAATAGTGTGGGGTTTTTTTGCAATTCAATGATGACTAGTAAGAATGCAGTGCAACACTTGGGATTTAGTGTGTGTATATATGTTTTTATTTAATCTGATCTCATTGCTGTGGACATTTACAATACATTCACTCCAACTGTCAGGATTTTTTAAATGCAGTTAACAGTGCTATTTGAACAGCAACGGTATGAAATATGAAGAAATTTAGTCATTTTAACCAAAGACATATACTTCTTGTTTTCATGATTATGTGAATATTTTTTCCATGAAATCGTAGTGAAAATAAAGTTCCACTGAGGAGAACTTTATATTAAAAATGATTGCAAAAGAAAGTGTTTAAAAACTGCTTATGCTCAGGGATGCAGATTCCCGAGTAATCTGTCGGTGATATTAAGTTAATGTTTAATACGCTTCATCAATATTTATTGTTTAAAAGAATGAAACATATGTAAATTGTGTGAACTGTTCACTGATTTTTGCAAAGTAAAAATTGAGGAGGAGCCTAAACATTCATAAACTGTGGATGATTGTTTTGCCATTGCTTCTATGTAATTCTTTTAGCTAAAATAAATGAAATAGTTGAGAAAACTATGCTAATATTTCTTGGAGATGTGGTTCAGTCTGGTGTAAATACAGCATCTTATTTTGAGCTGCCTAGGATGTTTGCAATATGGAGAAATGTCTGAAATAGGTCAAAATGCAAGAGAAGAAATGTACATATTTCTGCCTAGCCTTGAAAGAAGTTTCTGATAGGCGGGAATTCTGCTTTTCCAAGTTCATCCTTTTGCATATATAAAAGTTCATGTGCATCACTGACAAAAACTTGGTCATTCATAGAGAAAGGAGAGTGCCAGAGGTAAAAGGTAAGGCCATGGACATGAGATTTTCTGGTTCAGAGTAAGCAGCGTCAAATCGTTGGCATGTGAAATCCATTTAGTCTCTGATTAGTAAAGATTAACAAAGATATTTTTTTTGTCCAGATAGTTCCAAATGATGGCTATAAGTTACTTAATTCTGGTGTAGAATAGATGAAAATATAATCTTATATTACCTCTTAACCAGTTGCTCTTAATTATATAATTATGTGATGAGTTTGTCACTGGTTTGAAAGTTTATTCTCTCCTGTGGTGTGATGTATTTAGTGATTTGTAATATTACTTCAAAGAGTGTATAAAAACCTTATAACATTATTCTAGATCTTGCAGAGAAGAGGGGTTTGAATAGCATGAGGGAAATCCGGAAGTGAAAAATTTGCTTATGAAGCTAAAATATTTTAGTTTTTCTTTTGGTGAGATCAGCCTAGACTTTTTTTAAGAAAGTACTGCTGGCCTAGGCCTTTTTCATGAATTATATAAAGAGGAGACAAATTAATCTACGGAAAAAACATTGTCTCAAGACATCATTATATGCACTTACAAGAAGAAACAAATAAATCATTTCCCCACATTATTAAAAAGTCCTAACTGGAAACATAAATCCTAGTACCTTTTACCCTTTTTAGGTTATCATTATCTTAAGGGGTAGGCTGATAATTCTTTATATCTAAAGCAGAAAGGTTGCTCTTGCCTGGAAGGATCTTGGCACCGAGAGAAGTGAAAGTGTCCAATTTTTGCATTAGAACCAAAAATGCTATATCGTAGCTCAAAAAAAAATTGAGAGAACTATTCACATACTTCAGTATTAATGGAAAACATTGGGACAATATAGTGCAATGTCAATACAGTTAGGAAGCAAGCTCTTAACTATAAGAGGGGTATATTTGCATTTATAGATTACTAGTTTTTGTATTTCACTGCAGCAAAATAAAGATTATAGTAGCAGGATAAAAATGCAATAATAGTTAGCAATTAAACGAGCCTAGTCTCTGAAAGATCACAAAGCGCTCAACTTTGCTGACAGTACTATTTTTCATTAAATATATCATCAGAGCTCCATTATCGCATCTGAATCTTAGCACTTCTGCGGAAGAATGATGGCACTTCTGAATCTTTTATGCTTGAGCTCCCAACACATGAGGCAGGCTGTTGTAGCATAACTTTTCTGGTTTCATTGCTATTGACCATGTCTGTTTACCTGTCGTTGATGATTAGAAGAGGGGGCTGCTCTTTGGCAGTTCTGTGTAAAAGCTATTGAAACCAAGTAGGCCTAGTCAAGACCTGGGGATTTTTCTTCTCTTGCATCCATGTACAAGTGTGAGTTGGGATTCCAGGTATCAGTCACTCACTGTTCTGGACCAGTTGATAACCCCAGAACAGCTGAGGTTGGTGCTTTCATGCACGAGTAGCCGCTCTTGGGCTGAAAATCTGCAGTTCCTATGGCATTACTTCCAAAATGTTATGAATTATGGTCAATTACAGTTATTGACTATAGTTAAGCATATACGTCAGCTAATTTTCTCATTGCTGGAAAGGTACTTTTAGAATAGCAAGTCTTGCATGACTTCCAAGAAGGGGTACCCAACAAGCAGGGTAAATACCTGGGTGTGAATCTGTGCTGAGTTCTGTGTTACTACATAGTTATTACTAGAGGTTTCTCAGCTGTCTCATAAGTATCTGCAAAAGCTGCAGTTAGAGCACCATGGGCATATTTTTAATGCTGAGGATTTAGTAATGCTTCATAAATCACTTGTGATGCCATGGGACTAGAGAAGTCTTAAATTCAGCTTTAAAAATCACTGTTTGAACTTTGATTACAAGGTGTCCTGAGTAACCAAATTATGTTACGTTAAATAGTGTTCTGCTATTCAGAAACCCCATAGGTACCACTGTGGTACCACGAAAGCAGAATGAAAACAGGAGCCAGTTGTGCAAGATCAGGAACTGGGGCAAGGAGATCAGAAGCAGAAATCAGTGATGGAGAAAAGCAGGAGCAAGACCACTGACTAGATAGGGGACAGCGTGGGAAATAAAGGCTAGAACAGAGTTGAGCAGAAGTTGAAAAATAGTCCTAAAAGATATTCTTACTCATCTAAAAGCTGGGGCAAGTAACCAGTCAGGGTCCAGGAATAGTCCGCTAAGTCCATTAGTCTTTATCTATCAGGAACAGCTTGTAGATGCAATGCTGACATCCAACACAAAATCCCAGACCTGTCTATGACCAGCTTCAGATCAGAAAGATGATGGCTCCTCCAGACTGTGTAAAGTGGCCTGTGTTAATGTGCAAGGACAAAATATAAGGTAAGGGTCATAAATATCTACTCAGTATAGTTATGAGCCTGCGCCTGGGCCAGAACAAGATACAACTCCCTCATCAGAGAATCAGTTGAATAAAAGAATGTTGTCTTTTAGAGCGGTGTGGTGCAATTTTGTCTTCCCTGAGAGCTTGGCATTAGAAGGAAAGTCATCTAGAGGAAAGACCAGCCACACTTAGGTTACACTTCCCCTGTTCCTCTTTGCTTTGCATTTAATTGAAAGAAAAGGTTTACCCATTAGTGGTGGCAGCAGAATTGCAGAAACTCCTGCGTTTTGTGATCAAAGGTTATAAGAAGGTTTCCACATGATCAAATCGCTAGTCTAGAAAGCTGTAGATCTAGGTAGGTTTTATATTCTGACAGCTTTCTTTAGGTGAGAAGCTTAAAGGTATACCCTTGCTTAAGGGAGATAACTGTAAGCACAATAAAATTAGACATACGTATATATATTCCTCTACTGCCACTTCCTTACCTTCCTTAAGGTTGGAAAATATAGATATAGTGCACAAGATCATACACGTTGCTAAGCTTCAACAGAGGGTCATTTGTAAACACGTAGTCTTACAAGAAAGCCTTTAATTAATTAAAAACACAACCAAAATCTGTGAATATTAACATAAACATGTACTCTTGAAGACATTTAAGGTATTTAAAGAGAAACCCAGGAATTATCATTCACTTAGTCATAAACATGAGAAAAGATATTTTTTTAATGCATTTTGTAACTTATATTTTGAACTCCCAGGAAATCCGGGGAGAAAAAAAAAAAAAGAAAGTAAAAGAAAATGGTTCAGTTTTGAAAGGATAATTGAGGGAGAGGTTGGGGAATAAGTGCTAATAGCAGGCCATCAGAAGGTCAGTGAGCTTGATGAATTGAATACTTTTGTATTGGAACAAACCATAGAACTTGTACGTAACCTGGTAGGAGCCTTCCTCCATTTGTCCTTGTAAATGGGAGCTGTGTCTTTGGACGCATGCCAGAGTGGAACTGCTCATTCATTATTACCACTTAAAGCAAATGATCATAGCCCTATGGCACATAAAATAATGAGTGTGGCTCTCATTTCACAGATACGAGGCATATATTATGTTTCACATATGGTCAAATGTCTGCTGGCTTTTGGACAAGTTACAAAAATTACTACAATGAGTAAAGCTCATAAGGAAATAATTCGGCGAATAGGAAATTTTGCAGTTGGAACTATAATAAGTGGCTAATGCAGAGCAATACATATGCGTACTGAAATAGGATAGGATTAAAAGACAAAGCTAAATTTATTCAGAAGCTAGCATACATACTCATGTGAGTAATTTCAGATGTATTCCTAATCCTAGTAGTTTCATCTTTTCACTCTGCTGAACTAAGTGTTTAAATAGCATCTTTCATTTGAATTAAAGCGGGTTTCTCTAATGAAAAACTCCGCCTCATGCTATTCCTAATGTGCATTACGAAAGTGTTCTGCACCAGGGGACAGAGGAGCAAGCGTAAGAGAGGTAGTGCAGGGTTCTTTCTGAGATACTCAGTAAGGCCTGGCAACAAATAGTATAATAAACTAGCTGTTTTAATAAGATGGAATAAAAAGAGGAATACAGATAGCAGGTAAATGTCGTGTCCCTTCAGTTGCTGTGAACCTGGTGTGCATGCAGCACTGGAGGGACCCAGCGTGGGTTTTCCCCCCGTGTGCTGCATAGATCCCACCAGTGGAGGGGGGCCTCCTCCCTCCTGTACCGTGGTGCCTTTTATCTTGTGTAAAAAAAAAACCAAACCATGTTATCTCCTCCTGACAAGCTGGAAGGTTCTCATTGATGACACCCACCAGCAGAGAGCTGGTTCGGGGCCTTCCAGCGCCTTCCCTTGCAGCGGCTACTCATGCTCACAGATGGGCTTCTCGAGCCTGACTACCAAAGACCGGTAGATGCCTTGTCCAAGATCACTAGCTCCTCAAGTGCAATGTCTTCCATGAGGCTCCCAATTCTTTTTTTTTTTTTTATTATGCATATTTTATCATTTCATCATGCGTTATGCTGAAACAACTGAAACAGCTGGCTGTAAAATTGCACTGCCTTTTTCTCTTCAAGATTCTTGAAGGTCACTTCTATAATTGTCAGAATAAGTAATTATTTGGATTTGAATGAATACTTATGAATACTTGTATATTGCAAAATCTTCTGTACCTAGTAATTTTTGTATTAACCATTCCTTTGTGCCTTCTTTTAAGTAGCAAAACCGGTGATGCATTAGATGGATTTTATAGATATTTTTATGTTATGTATTCACATGTTTTTTCTGTAATATAAACAGAAGTATAAGTACCAGGAAGGTATATGTGATGCTGGAGATCCCTGGGTTCTGGTAATTATTGATCCACAGGAGATGGTTTCATCTGATTAGAAGGGTAGCTGAATGGAGAAGGAAAGCTGTATGGAAACAGCTTCCTTTTTTCATAAAGATTTTCAAGACTAAAAAAAAATACCAAACCACCACGAAAAAAAGGTCCCGTTTTATGTCAGGAGCAAACTAAGCTGCTTTTGGACTCTGGGTCGAATGACCACAGGTGAGTCCTGTGGCTGGCAAGAGTTCACTGCGGAATTTGTTTAGTCCCTCCTGATGGAAGGTTGTAGAGCTTATTGTTACTGGTGGTCGGACGTTGCTCTGCCATGTTGTACATAAATCAGTGGCGTTGTCAGTGAGCCTTCTTCCTCAGACTCTGAATACACAGTTATTTATATAAAATATACGTTTGTGTTTGGGTATAAAACCCCAGTATATTCTGAATACTGCCTGTTATTTAACATTCTACTTTGAAACAATTCCAAAGGAAAAAAAAAATCCTCTTACAATAGTCTCTGTCATATTATTGTAATTTGTTACATGATATACTGTCTAGCTTGTGACATACGTACAAGGAAAGAAAAGGAAGTTCTT
Source organism: Chroicocephalus ridibundus (assembly GCF_963924245.1). Taxonomy (NCBI): domain Eukaryota; kingdom Metazoa; phylum Chordata; class Aves; order Charadriiformes; family Laridae; genus Chroicocephalus; species Chroicocephalus ridibundus. The sequence continues at coordinate 9,016,986 of NC_086289.1, read as the reverse complement.
TTAAACTCTTCATTCAAAAATGATCCTTTTCCCTTGGCTTGCTCTTTCAAAATTGCCAACTTAAAGACACTTTCAGACACGAGTCTATTTTTATAAGGCTAATCTGTTTAAGTAGTGAGCTGTTCTTTGAAGAATTTAGTGTTTTGTGATGTTTAGAAAAAAGCATGTCAGGCAGACCGATATTATTACTTGGGATTGTTTTCTCCTTTCCTTACGTGTGCAAGAGAGATACTTTGGCATCAATCCCTCTTTTCCAAATTCTGTGGAAAGGGTGGTGAGGTCAGAGTGTTTGTACGGACAAGACCCCAAATTGTGTGCTGCAGTTCGAGTTGAAGCATATGGTTTTTTGGGTTCTTGGTGTTTAAGCAAAATTTATATATTTATATATATGTATATTTTTATATATAAAAATATACATACATACATATATATCTATAAAAAAAACCCCGTATAGTTGACCCTGCAAAGAGTTCTCAAACTGACATGAGACTAGGAGTGGGCAAGTCCAGCACATCTTTTTTTCTGTTTCCATTTTGGTGGTACTGTTGATTATTTTCTTTATGATGCTGTAACAACGGGTCAAGGAGATTCTTTAATTTTTTTAATTTTTTTTTTTTTAAATGAGCATGTTAAGTATCACCAGTTGGAAACTATTGAAGAGACCAACAGAAATACAACCATTATTCTGCAGTCTGCGACTTGTTAAATGATAGGATATCCAAGTTAAATTTTTTTTAATATTACTCAGAAATAACACACAAAAAAAATCTCCTTGCAATTTAAGTTTCTTAGAAAAAGGTAATGAAAAGGTAGTCCAAGGTATTAAATGATCCAGATTTCCTCTGGGAAAATATTTGTATGGAATTTAATAGCCAGCAATAAGCTTTCTCTTTGTTTTATAAATCATTCTGTGTATTTAATAGAAAATCATAATCTTGCTGGTGACTTCTGTGGAATAGCCAAGAAAAGCAAAAGCGGGATAATCATTTTCTATTAAGGTACTTGGCATTTTTAGAGAAATGTTATATAACTCAATTTGATCACTGTGAAATTCCGCAGGATGCTTCATCTCTTTGAAAATAACTGTGTATCTTATTGATAAGAAAGCTATTTCTCCAGCTCTTATCATGTACGCATCTTGTCAGCAGCATCGGCACCTTGTGTTCAGTCTAAATTGCCCCTAGTGCCCTGTAGGCGGTCAATGAAGAGAAGGAATTGCCTCTGAAGTTCAGAGAAGCTAAGCAGCTGAGACACTGCTGTGCTTATAGCGCTGCACGTATGGCTACAATTTCTGGCCCCAGAGCCAGTTGCCGTGGTCTAGTTGCGTCTATGTAGCTTAGGACTGAACTTTCTAGAGCAGACAGAAGAGCTTTGGATCACCTCTAGGTCCTCTGTGGTGCTGTGAAAATGTAATTATTATTTTGTGCTTAGAGGTATTTGGGGGCTTTGGATTTTTTTCTTATTGTTGGGTAGTGGTTTTTTGTTTTGTTTTTTTTTGTTTGTCTTTTTGTTTGTTTTTTTCATTTAAAGAGTCGGAAATAATATGAAGGATGCATTGCAGCCCACCAGAGTGGTGTTTGTGTGGTTGGAAATGGAAAGCGTATGTTCCGTCCCTGAAGAGATGGCATGAAGGAGGTGGGGAAGGTGTGTGAGGGTGCAGAGCCTGGTCTCTGAGGTGTGTGAGGGTGCAGAGCCAGAGTCTTCAGGACTGTGTATGTAGTGGAGATGTATTTGGGAGCACGTTCTGCAGTCAGTGATCCCTCTGATGGATGCTCAGCTGCTCTCCAGGGGAGGGCCAGATCAAAAACAGCTGAGGGAGTAACTGCTCACTGAAGAGGCATGGATAATTAGAGGTCCGGTGCTCGGCCTCACTGCCTGGCTCTTCTTTGTTCGTTAGTGGAGATGTACCACCTGCAGTAAGTCCTACAATAAGGCACCGACTTCAAGCACATGACTGAAGTGCGTTATTTGAGAGCCTCGTTCTCTCTGGCTTGCTTTTATAAGGAGAGAGGAGGGAGACGTTCCTTGGGAAAGAAGCACACACTAATTGAGAGCTGTATCAAATACTTTATGTTTTCATGTATTTGTGCTACCAGTAATGAAATTCTTGCTATTTGGAATAAATATTCTAGCTTAATTTTTACTAAAACTGTACTGTGTTTAATGGGAATGTTTGGTTTTGTCTTTTTTCCCACTGCAGCTGTGACTCTGAAAATAGGTATCTTGGAAATCCGCTTAGGGGAACATGCTACTGTGAGTACTTATATTTTTAATGTTCGGTAATTAAATGCTGTTTACATATTACGTGATAATTTCATTGTCTTGGAAAAACAAAATATTTTTCTTAAGATTTTTCCGAAGCTGGGGCACGGTGATATTCTGACTGAAAAATAAAATGCCCCGCTGGGCTTCTCTGTTGCTTTGTCCACAAGAATTTAAGTCTACTAAAAGTTGATTCTTTATGCCTAGGTTAGAGGGACTTACCAAGCCATTGGGTTCTTGCCTGTATCTCAATATACGTGAATGAAAGGAATAAGTAGGTGTGTCAATGTTTAAAAGACAGGATTTGTGGTGGGGAAATGCAAATAGGCTGAACAACACTATTTCCTGGAGACATTCTGAATGGTTTAGCCAGTCTGCCTCCCGGCGACATGATACACAGCTGCTCTCCAGAGTATCATCAAATGATACTGTGTGTTGTCTCCATGTTCTTATTATTGTGGAAAAGGTGCTTCTGGCAAATTTGCTTTAAAGCATTATGTTTCTGATAGTCGTAGTGAAAGACCTGAAGGGATGAGAATGCTTATTACCGACGTGCAGAAATCGCTTAGTGAGCTGTGCCAATTTTGCTGTGCCAATATTGATGTTAAATAGTAATTTTAATCATCATAAAAGAGTATGGGATGTTGGAGAACACTGTTTTACTTTTTGTGATTTTTGCACATACCTACTCAATGTCAGACGATTGGACCCATTTGTCTGTTATTTCCTTTCATCCCTGCCTCAAACTACATAAAGATGTATCTCTGAATATATAGCATCCATTCTGATCTTTGGCCTTGTTTTTTATCATTTTGTTTTGGAACGTACGCAAAAGCTTTCTTTTAAAAATCTCTTTAAGGCATCATTTACGTAATAAAGGAATGTTTCTTTTTTTTACCTTAAACGATTTGCATCTGCAAGGTATGTTTTACAGAACAAAATTGACACGTGCTATATTACAGGTTCTGAAATCTAGGCCTAAAACATTTATTCCTCTTGCCAGGTATTAAGAAATTTGCTCTGTGTTGGTTTTTTTTTTATCACAGATGAGTTCAAATGTAATACTTTAAACTGGAAGATAATTTTTAACTATTTTATCTTGAAGATACTCTTAACATTGTTGACAGTTTACATAAAATAGACCAATTTGAAAATACTCCTTAAAACTGTGTTCTAAAGATGCTGTTGATCAAATAAATTGAATTCTATTTGTTGTTTGTCACATAAAAATTTTTTCTTATTTTAAACCAGAAATTTCAGTATTTAGAAGAATGAATTTTTGTATCTATGAATCTTATAAATTTTTTAGAGTTAGATAATGATTTCATAAGAAGTTCATACTATGAAGAGAGTGCTGTATAGGCTATTTTGGATATGTTTATCAACATCTGTTTTGTCATTTAAAAATAAACATTATTAAATTTAAGAGATGGAAAAGAAATGACGGTAATGAGATTTGTAGACCGTGGGCACCTCCATGAGAAACCTTAATTTTTTGCTATCATGTTGCAGGTTGGTTCTATAAATCATGTTGGAGACAAATTGTACTATATTCAGGATGCCCTTTCACCTTTAACTCGCTACTATTATTTGTCTTCTGTCGGCTTTCAAAATATTTTAAAGATCTTGTTGTTCTGGAATGATAAATCTTCTTTTAATACTTTCATTCATTTAAAATATCGTATATAAATGATTTTCAGAGTTATATATCTGGAGGTAATAGGAAACCTGTGCTAATTTAAAATAATGGAATTCTGTGTTTCTTACGTACAGTGGCTGATGCACCATAATGGGAAATAATTTGTGGATAACTGATGGACCTAAGATTTCAATGACAATTGCTTATCAGTACTATTCATTACCCGCTAAATCATGTATTAAAATATGTATATGTTATAGAGATATTCCAATTTCTTATCTATATAAGTATTTTAAAATATGACCTTACTATGGACTATAATTTGTGTAAGAAAATGTTTAGCTTTTGTACAAGACAGGCATTTGGATGATATTTTTCTGAGCTTATTTCTCTACTCTGGAAGAAACTTTCTCTTTAGACACTTATATTGCTGTTTTGCTTCTCCTTGAAGTGAAGAATATTCTTATTTTTTTACAGCACAGGAATAGTTATTGCTCAGGAGGGAGGAAAATACTGAGGAAAACCAAATAGTATATACTTATGAGCATCATAAGTTTATGAGAAATAAAAATTCTAGGCATATTTGTTTCTACTGCTTAGAATCAAAATCAGTGAAAGGAAGCAAAATAGGAATACAACTGGTAATTTGCTGTATGATTGGGAACTTCTTCAGGAAACTTTTAGTCACATGCTTGAGTTTAGCCATCTTCAAAATGACCAGTATTAAGTGTTCAAATTTTATCTTTTTTTTTTTTTTTTTCCCACTTGCACAAATACTATCCTAAATTGGAATGCTTTTCTAAGCCAAAACCATAGAATTCAATCCTGAGTGTACGGCTAACTTTTGTATGATATTGGATGACCTCAATTTCTCTTTAGCAGCAGGATGTGGATTGAGAATGCCTGTTCCCTTGGAGGAACTTCCTGCAACTTGTGATACTGTGAATACCCACTGCCCTATAGAAGTTCAGCTGTTTCCATCCCTTTCAGCCCTCTGCCCAGCTTACCTAGTGCTTGCCTAGTCCTCTCCTCCCTCTTGCCTGTCACTGCCATCCTCGAGCCTAGGAAGGGGCGACACAGACTGGTGTTGATGTAGGTACAGGTGTTAACATCAATAGACTGTTTAAGATAGTAAGTAAACTCTAAACTTAATAGAGTTTAGCCAGTGTGATAGCACAGATTGTTTTAGTTTCTTCCTTATGTATTCCCTTTAGTGGTGATGTTGGAGTGTAAGCAGAGTATTGATGCTGTACATTGGAGGCCGAGTGGTTGGAGAAGTGATCTGAGCACAAATGAATATACATGAACATTACAGATAGGTCTAGCTTGATCAAAAAGAATGAGATTTATATAGGAGGTAACATGCTGAAATGTTGCAGGGACTTAATCTAACTACAGATACTATGCCAAAAGGATAAATGCAGATAGCAGCAAAGCCATCAAATCCTAGTGATAACAGAGGCAGTTTGTTAAACATCAGATTTCACTCTAATGTGGCGTTTCAAAACATGTCAGCACTGGATGTGAGTAGTTTTTCTACTTTAAATTATCAAAACTTAATAAAAGCAGACTATGAAATGCATAATAGACTGGGTATGTAATAGTGTATTATCCAGATTGTGTGAAAACCATTGCCCATTGCTTCTATTGAAATTATTTTCATTTCATTCTTCATGACTTCACTGTATGATTGAAAAAGCACAACAGAGAGAACGAACCTTTCCGAGAGTAGGAGAATGAGAACAGGCCCACAGATATAAAAATTAGAAAAATACCGAATGTATAAGAATGCACGAGCAGCTGCATGATGGTCTATCTATTCTAGTACCCTGTTGTCAGTAGTGTCTGAATATGAGTGCCAGGGGAAGAGTATAGCAAATGGACAAACATACAGTCGTACTTATCTCTTTATATCCAACAATTTGCAGCTGAGGAACTTTGTAAGAGGAAGGATTTCTTGAGCCAAAAGTGTTTGATGTGCCATTGTTTAGGAATATCAGAGGAAATCTTATCAAAGATTTCTTATACATAATAAAAAGAAGAATATGTATACAAAAGAAAGCTTCATGAATTTAAAAGCCACGGTTTAGTTTGTCTTGTAGGTTGATTACAAGTCTGCTTCTGGATTGCGTCTGTTTCTGGTAGGGAGGCTCTGTATCCCTTGGTCTTTCTGTTAGAAGCCAATCTTTCCGTGAATGATCAGAAGCTGATTCCATCCATATAAATGAATTCCGAATGGAGGCCGGAGATGGTTGTGCAGCTGACTTATGCATCTACACAAACCATAAATATCACATTTTGTCATGATGCATTTGTATTTGTTGTCGTTATTGTTCTTTGATTTTTTGGTATCTCAGCCAGCGTGATGTGTAACAGTGACACCTAGATAGCAAAGTATGCATCCAAATTGCTGGATTAGTTCTGTGCACATCAGCATTAGAAATACATTGCCGCTGGAATCAGCGCTCCTGGGTGCAAAGAAACGTGCGGCAAACTCAGATGGTTTTAGGCTGATTGGGAGGAATCACTGGGACAAATGCCACTTCTGTGATTTTGACCTGGGTTATATACAGACCCAACGCTTTAAATCATAAGTGGATAAAGACTTCAACAAGTGCTCTGGAGAAAACGAGAGTTTAAATTTACAATTCCTGATACGTTATTATACAGAGGGTGAATTACAGGCTTGCTAACAATCTCTTGTTTTGAAAGGATGTGATACTCTCCCTCATAAACCTCTTTTAGATATCCATATTTCTAAGGTCAAAAACTTTCCAAAATGTCTGTTTTATGTCCATTACTTTTAGTGTCATGGCTCCAATGCTACGTTTCAAACAAGAAGTACAACTGATAGATTCTAATATGTGCAGAAACATAAAAGCTTACAACAGATCAGTATTGTGAGTGTAAATCGTATAGTCTACCTGCATAGTTGTTGGAATTTCCACGAGCTGAGCTCTCGAGAGTTGCCTGTTCCACCAAGAGAATTCCTAGCTAAAACTAATCTGGTAGACAGCTAAGAAAATGTAGTTTAAAAAAAATGTATGTGGATTTACATTGGTTTCTTATTCCCTTTTACCCATTAAAAAAAGATGTTTAGTAGCTTTTTTTTTTTTATTATTTCTGGGTACTACCATCAACAGTTGAAGAGAGAGAACAAGTAGCTTCTCCATTTGGTTCTGCAGGTGGGTTGCTGTTTTAAAATAGGCAACAGTAGTGGGTTCCAGGGCAGCACGCTTTAGTGCAGGAAACTTTTATACATTCTAGAAGGTTTTCTCCAGCAATGCACAGCAAGAATGTAGTTACAATTCAGTAAAATTGCAATAAATAAACAATTTTGATTGATCTGGTGCTGGATATACAGTTTTGTGAGTCCTTGACTATCTGTGAACTCGGAGAAGAAGCGGTGGCAGCTTGCCTTTTGCATTCAGAAGTCCATTATGTGTCCAGGGTAACGCTATAGAGTTTACTGTGCTGCAGAGCAGGCCCACTTTTAAATTTGTTCGAGATTAAAACATGACCTTTGAGAAGGATTAGAGCATCCAGGAGTGAACAGAGGTCAGGAGGGGTGGGTTACTTACAAAAAGAATTAAAACGGGGTGGGGCCAGATGAGTCATGGTATTTTGTAGAATTAAAACCTATTTATTGATCATTTATTCCACATCGTTGCAAGAATATATGCTTCTGGAGATATTTGTTGGATTTTCAGCCTTTAAAAAAGAGGAAGCCTGAATATAGGTACATAAGAGGCTGAAAGAATGCACAAATTTTATTTTAACTGTTTTCCTAGGTTCGTTGTGTTTTCCGCAGTTCTTTCTAATCTTTCCCTCACCTCAGTGTTTCATGAAATGTCATTTGTGGATGGCTTCACACTCATCAGCCGCTATTTCAAATGTTCTTCTGGGATGAAATATGCAAAAAAAGGAAGCTGGTAGGCCCATCTGCAGAAGCCTTAAGGGTCAGGTGTCCTACAGGGCACTGGCACTGCTGAGCTTTTCTACTCAAACTCATGGACGTGGAGGGAGGAAATGGAAAGCCAGAGAGAACACTGCTGAGTTCTCAGATATTTATCACTAAAAGAAATCCGGCATAATGACTGGTAGGAAAATAATATTAATAGATTTTTAAAAATTGTCTTTAGATAAATCTTATTACCTGTTTTTGTTCTGCTTAAGGTACACTGAAGGAAAAAATATGTGATTGTAAGTGAGCTACTACGAATTTTGCAACAACTTTTTGGGGAGTGACTTCAATAATTGGTTTATGCCATTGTAAACTCTGAGCTATAAAATCATTATAGCTCATAACTCTATTGCTTGTTTCCTTGGTATACGTACAGAAAGGATAGCAATGAGCAGCTCTCTCAGTATGTCAGCAGCTCCACAATTGGTGAGGAAGCATACGATATACATTCAGTGAAAACTCTCAAGATAATGTCTGGTATCTGTGCAGGGAGCCGGAGAGGAAGAAGGAAATTTTGCTTCTGGCTGTAGAACCTCGTAAGGATTTTAGCCCAGTCCTGGGGCTGCATTAACCCCATTGCTGCTGACACACCAGGACTTCAGAAAAGGCAGAGTAAAGGAAAGTGCTCGTCCTCACCTATAGTCCTTACCATTTCTTACAGGAAATTTTTACTATAATTTAAAACTTTTAAATAATATTGTTTATTTAGTGCCTGAAACAAAAACAAACCCTCATTTCTTATATACCATTAACTTAAAATTCATCTCACTTGATAAAAATTAAGCAATCGTAATTATTTTTTGATATCCGGACTTTGGACTAAAGGCCTTGTTATTCCTTTAGAGGTGTTACTTTCTGTTTTTTCTTTCTGACTTTTTTTTTGTTTGCAATAGTAGTATCTAGAAAGATGGTTTTATAGAGGACAGATTATTAAAAGCAGAGAATTTATAACAACATAGTACCTCTAATGACTCTTTAGAAACATTGTCTCAATACTGTCTCAGAGCAGAAGGGTCACATAATACATCCTTATTTATGTTGTTAAAGTACAGTTTAGACTTAATCTGGTCTGATAATTCATCCTGCCTGGTCTTTCCTTTTTATTTGAATGTTATTATATTACAAATGTTATAATTTCATAAAAAGGGGAATTAAAATTGTTGAAAGAAATCTCTGTAAATAGCATGCCAAATTTTCTCTTGTGGTCTAGCTGCCTTGCAAGAATCTGGCAAAATGAAGGGGCAGAAACTTAGGTTGTCATCTTCACGGAAGAGTCACATAAGTAACCTCTGTGAAAGGAGCTGTTCTGGGGGCAGATGGGTGGAGGATTTGCAGTGAAACTTGGCTGCGGTTGCTCTCGGTTTTTGAGGGGCACAGCACACTGGGATCTACCATAAATCACTTCTCGGGCTGCTCCAGCCCTCCTGCTTGGAAATTTTTTTGTGAATGGAATCTGTTTGTGCTTCCTTTTCCTCATCATTCCCCAGCTTTCGTCTTCCATGTGGGGTGCCGCTACTGAAGAGTTGCTGCCCCGGGAGCCCAAGCGGGTGATCTCAGCAGCATTTAGCTCAGAGCCCCTTCCAAGGTGGGCCTTTCTTCAGTGCTGGGGGTACCCCGTGGCGACGGCACCCCCCACCATATAACAGACTGTACGTAGAGCTGCACTGGGCCAAAGACAAGTTGGCTTCCCTCATGTTTCTCATACTATACTGACACGATTGGTGTTTTTTTTCCCATTTATTTTCTTTTTCATAAAATAAATTACAAGTTTTCCCTTTTACAATCACTGAGAGATTTTCACATCTCGTGACAGAAGGGCGCAGTTATAAGAGGGTTGCACGCTAGTCAAGAAATGCAAATATAGTCTAATAGCTGTTGAAACACATAATGCAACCTGACAGCAAGAAGGTACAATGTGATTTTTAAGCACTCTGAGTGTGTCTAGGCAAACATGCGTGTATATGCATTCAGGGACTTAGACCATGACATCTTTTATTAAAAAATTATAAAAAAATAATTATCAACTAAAATTTGTACTAAAGGTGGCCATAAAGCACTAGGTGGCAGACTTGCTATACTTCGAGAAAAATTAAACTCAAGAACATTCCAAGGAGAATATTTTAGAAGATAAATAGCAAGTAGCACTTTTAATAAAACTGTTAGCAGAGATTTTCCGGATACTTAAAAATTACGTTGAAACTTAAAGGGCATAAACAATAAATTTTAGTTATTGAAAAGGTGTTTGTTTTAGTTGAGTTGTGAGATGTGTACCAGCAGTTAGATGCTTCGCTACTGATTTGTAGAATTCATGTTTCCTTTTGGGACAGCATTAATTTAAACTAAATACATATTGTAATTGTAAAACTGTCATGCTTGACTTAAAATAATGAGTTCCACCAATTATGTCTAACACTGATTGACTTTGATACAGACTGAAACATTTTTATTATTTATAAATACGGTAACAATAATGACTCACATTGTCTTTTGAATATATGGGTTTATGCAAATAAATTCTATTTAGAAAGAAATCTTAGTGTTTAAAGAGTCTAGTGGAACAGATTATAGTTTAAATCAGACAATTCAAGGATGGTTTGAGAAGAGATTGGTCCCAACAAACCTACCAACTCAGAACATATAAGGGCAACAGACAAATGGAGTCTTTGCCCTGAGCTAAAATAACCACATGAACCAACTGTCACCTTCCAGAGAATTAAAACAATAACCACACCAAGAATCTGAAGCTCCTAATAAAGTATTATGATCTCACCCCAGGCTCTGTGTACTCATTTGCCAAATGCTAGGTTGGCTTGCAGCTTTTATGGGCAGGCTAGAGAAACAGTTTTGCTGCCAATCATTTTCAGGCTTTACTGTGAGTTGGAGAATCTTTCCATGTATGTCTTTTTTTTTTTTTTTTTTTTTTCAATATTGGGGATTTTCTTTTCTTCGTTTTTATAAAAAAACAACTTCATTTTTTAAATGAGGATTTCTCTGATAGCTTTCAATGATGTATGAGTGAATTTACTGACTGGCATCCCCTTACAGATATTATTTAATAACTTCTGCCAAAGTAGACCAGTAGACAAAGTCATTTTAGTGACTGTTCATTTAGAAATACTACCCTAAGTCAAAAGAAGGTGGCCGTTACCTAGCAAACTAGCTTTAGGAAGCAAACTAGCTTTCTAACTGCTAAGGAGAAGAAAATAATAGATAAACATTCATTATAATGTATGCAAATAAAAGTCTGAATTAGAGGCCTTCATCACCTGATAGACTGTTCCACAGGCCCCATAATTATTTTTATGTTTTTATATTATATTATCTTGCAAACATAATATGTAGTATTTCGGTAAAATACATGTTAGTATAAAATTTAAAACAGTATAAATTATGATTATTTATAGAACTACAAATTTTGTAAAGCTTGATGAGGCAAGAGTGAGAGAGACTCGATGGCTTGGAGAACTCATTCCAAAGAAACACTGCTTTGCAGGGGACCCTAGCCCATCTGCGAACTGTTTTTTTTTTAAATGAGAAGGAAACTGATGCAAATATCTACATATCTACAATATTTTATTTTGTCTGTATATTGAGATGGGGTTTATAGGGATGAATACGTTTTGAATCCTTGTGCTGTATATACAATGTACTGTGTGTTTGTTTCCCTAACTTGTCCACAAGGACGGGAGCTGTCGCTCCTCAAACACCTGGGAGGCCTTAGAGCTACCCAAGAGCGGAGTTGTAAGAAGCAAACGGAATAGGAAAGGATCCATCAGTGTCCCTTTACTTTACCTTCTGACAGCGAAGGGAAAACCTTTGTGGTGGTTTTACAGTTGCATTGCTTCCTGTGCTGACTTCCCAGGGAAAAGAGAGAATTCTTGATCAGTGGGACTTCAAGGAAAGATCTGTAGTGAAATCTTGAACCGATTGAAATAGAAAAAAACCCCACTTCAATAAGTAAGGGGCTTATGGGTTGGGGGAGAATTTGTGTTGATTCCTTTGGGAGTTCTTGGACAAACTAGTGCGTTATTTCATGTCTGCTGGGGTACTCTTCTCCACTGGTGAATAGGAAGCACTTGAGTATAGTTCAGCCTCTTCCGTTATTACAGGCTGAACACCTAACGCAACTGTCTAGTTTTCGTAAGGTACACTATTCAGGCGTCTTGGGTCCTCAACCACCTAGTCAGAGCACACACATTTGTAAAAGTTGAGAGAGCGTTCAGTAACGTTTTTAGCTTTAGAATTAGTGTTGTGAAGTCCTTGCAGAGTATTTGAGTGAGGGGCTCCGTAGGATCAACAATAAATAAATTGAGGGTCACTTCTATCTCAAGATGAGACAAAACCCTGGATTATATAAACTTTAAGAAATCTTATATTAGGTTAAATGTGGACATTGTCAAGTTCAACTTTCTGACTGGCTACCTAAGCTCAATTTCAGCGTATTGTAAAGTAGCCTATGAGTCCTTGATATTAATTTATTGTCACTTTTCCTTAGCTTGAATTGTGACTATTGTTTTAAAACGTGTTCCAGAAATATAACCCATCAACAGCAAAGAGTAATTTTCTAGTCATTTGATATAAAGGGTAAGGCTGACATGAAATGGAAGAGCAATCTGTGTGAGGTCAAAAAGCAGCAGTATACATTTGCAAAATAGATAACAATAGCAAACAAGACATTCAGGGAAAGTTGAAAAATTTATTTGTTGGGAGTATGGAGATACATTGGTAGAGAAGTTTTATATATATATATATATATATGTTTGATTTGTCTTTTTGTTATAGGTAAATAAATATGCTTTATTGTGTTACCCCACAGCAGGAAATGCCATGGTCATCAGAATAAATTTGGAAAAATAGCAAGCTATGCAAAATATGGGCAGAAACATCATAAAAGGGCAAAAAGCTCACATTTTTCTTGTCAATGAAGTGAGAATTTTAGAGTTCTACTCTTGTTGAGTAGAAATAGATGCCATTTCCGTATGGGTTTGTGAAAATATGGCTAGACAGATTGTAAAGTGTTAGAGCCTTTTATGGCACTAAGAATGGTGAACAAAAGAGAAGATGAAGAGAGGTCATTATTAGAATAAACAGTAGACTAAATGGTGGAAGGAGAAAAATTAAATGAGTCTGGGGAAGACAATGTACAACTACATCATGCAAATACGTCACTTACTACATGTTCGTTGGCAAGGATTGCCTACCACAATATATGGTCAATGATGTGAACGATCGATGTTTTTTAAATACCAAGCACAAACAGACTGTTGGTATTCACTACAGTTTGCTGTTCCTTTTTCACATGACAATTCAGATCCTAGAAAAGCTGTGTCAAAAAGTTAGTGCCTGATACCTATCAAAAAGTAGTGGTATCTGTCAATTGTTCTATATTAAGCTAATCAACAAAATAAAAAACAAACAATAAAAGAGGAAGAGGTTTATTCCATTTGTGCACTTCAGTTACAAATACTTTCTTTCCATGGCCAAAAAGAAGTCATGAATTAATGAAAGCACAGCTGTATCTAGTTCTTGGTTTATAGAAAAAGTAGGGCTAGGAAAAGAGAATGTTTCTTCTAATGTCTCGCAGCTGTTTGAGGTGGAAATTGAGTTTTCCAAGTCACTTTCAGAAAGGAGTCAGTGAGCCCTGCCGCAGTGGCCAACGTTCCCTCTCTCAGGCAAAGAATAAATCTCCTCTGAAGAGTGGGTGACTGTGTTGGGGTTGAGAAAATCAGCCTTCTGGGCTTCATTTTTCCTTCTTCTGTTATTTCTATTTGCTTAGTTTTAACAAACGGTTTATTATTTTATGTGCTTAACTGCCAGCCTTACAAGCTGAGTTTGTAGGAAGTGGGGAATAGAATCTGGGTTTATTTTTTCTCAAGTTTGTCATGCTGTACTTTACTCTCTGCTAAGGGTTGAGGTATTTCTTCCTAGCTGTTGTAAAGGCTACGTAGGCTGGATTAGGCAATATTACAGCTACGTAATCTCATTTGTAAATGTTTATAACTTCAATATAACAACATCAATGTGGTTTTTTTTCTGAATTGGTACTCAGTTCTTAGCATGAGCAAAAAGCAGTGAAAATGTTATTATTTAAATCAGCAGATTTTACTGCAAATATGCCTGATGGTATTTTAAATGACAAGGTGCTTGTGTTACATCTTCTTTTCAAAGTTGTAATGCAGAAGTGTTCTGCTGTCTGTTGTAGACAAGTATGGTAATTTAGCATATCATATTTTTTATGATACAAATACCAGTTGTAATTCAGGCAATTAAAATAGATGAGACTGCACATTGAGGTATAAGAGATACATGCCGTGTATCATTTCTGTCCAGTATGAAGTGCAGTTTTGCTGAAAGCGTTCTGGATTTATATGCTCTAAGAGATTTTACTTCTCAGAACTAACATGTTAAAATTGTTTGAGAAACGACAAAGAATATCAGCAAAGTTGAAACATCTCAACTTCAATATACATTGTGTATTTTATACCAATCACGTGGTGTTGAGCAACATGGGGTAAGATCTGACATTTGGACTGTAGATCTAACGTTTCTTAAGCAAAGTTCAACTAAATAATGAGAAAAAGGAAGGAAGAGAATTTTGAAAATGTTGAGATATTACAGGAGCACCTACTTATCTGTGTATATTTATAGCCAATTTATGACGTGTGTGTTCTTTCTCCTTGTAAGGCCTGATCAACCAGAGTTTGCCTCTTTAATTGCTGAGATGTGTGTTGAATTATTTGAGAACTAGGAAAAAAAAAATCTGCTAATAATCCACATAGAAGTTACTGTGTGAATAACTTCTGAATATTTGCAATTCATGTGAAAACTTGAGCATATATATGTACAAAAGCATAAACGATTTTAAAAATAGTATTTATGCTTTTGCCGTGTCCATATTATGGGCGTTGATCCATTTTAGAAATAGAAATAAATTTATTTATTTCTAAAAGGAAACAAAGTACCTTACTAGTAGGGATTACACAATGAAGTGAACATTGTAAGAGCAAGATTAACTATATGACAAGAAACATCTCTCTTGGGCAATAACACATGAACTCAAACATTAATTTAATGTTGTTGTTTCTTAGACGTGCCATTTCAGTTGTCAGAACAAGCAGGTCAGAGATCTCTTCAGTGTGTATAAACTACGTAACTAAAGAAAAAGATTAGAATCAGGTTTGTGAGTATTGATGCTAGTATATTGCAAAATGATGTTGCATGTTAGAGCTGTAATATTAATGCAGGTGTTGTAAAGCCGGTGATGCATCTAAATCATTATGAAGAAAATTTCATCGAGAGATAAATTTGAATTTTTGAATTGAATTTTTTCTTGGTTTTGTTTGTACTTTTCTCCCACTTTTCTGACACTTCAAAATATTACAAAAGCTGTCCATTGTGATAAAACAAAAGTTAATTTCCTAAGCAGTCCTTACTGTCATAGAATCACAGAATGGTTTAGGTTGGAAGGGACCTTAAAGATCATCACGTTCCAACCCCCTGCCCTGGGCAGGGACACCTCCCACCAGACCAGGCTGCTCAAGACCCCATCCAACCTGGTCTTGTACGCCTCCAAGGATGGGACCTCCACAACTTCCCTGGGCAACCTGGGCCAGTGTCTCACCACCCTCAGAGTGAAAAATTTCTTCCTGATATCTAAGCGAAATCTGCCCCGTTCGTTTGAAACCATTACCCCTCATCACACACAGAATCACAGAATGGTAGGGGTTGGAAGAGACCTCTCCCTATCACTACATGCCCTTGTAAAAAGTCCCTCTCCAGCTTTCTTGTAAGCCCCCTTCAGATACAGGAACACCACTATAAGGTCTCCCCAGAACCTTCTCTTCTCCAAGCTGAACAATTTATTAGACCTTTCCAAAGAACAGCTGAAAATTTCATAAGAGAAAAGATTTTGGTTTAAAATAAAATTTAGTTATCTGGTCTGGTGATTATAACACTAATCCCTATGACTTTTTAGCCTATTACATTTTTTTTCCTAAGTACAGTAAAAGAAACAATGAATTGTTATTGCTGTATGTTTTTTGAAAACTTTGAACTTCTGTGAAATTCATTCTCACATGCTCTTTTCTTTATATGGAAAAAGGCATATAAATAGTAAGTGCTGGAGTATTTTGATGCTCATTCTGCTCTCATTACTTTTAGCAAAAATGCAAGTTTTGCTAGTTTATAGTAAAGACTTCACAGTAAATGACTTCTTGTTTTGTCACAATGGACAAGTAATGTCGGACACCAACATATTTCAATATAACAATGAAATGAGGCAGCGGATGACTGAAAGATACAGATGAGAGAGGAATGAATCAGGCAGCTGCTCTGAAAGTTCAAAATAATTATCCTGACTGAAAATAGGTCTGGTGGTAACCCCCTAACTTCGATGTAATACAAGTGGAATTTATTTGGGTCACAAATGAATATGATTTGTAGCATTTGATAATGGAACTTGGTTTCAAAAGCAACATTTTTGCTGATAGAGAGAAATATGAATAGGACTGTTCTCAACAAATTCTTGCTGGAAATAGAGAACAATTGCTAGAAAGAGCAGGAGAGGGACAAACTGCCTGTGCAATGAAGAGGTGAAAGTATGAATTTTAGGATCAGCATGAATAGAGAGTTCCCTAAATAGAAAAATGTGGGAAGACTGACTGTGATGGGTCTGATGTTGCGATCGTGAGGGAGGTTCTTACAACTTGAAGTGGTTTCAAGAAGTAAAAATTAGAACAGCACTATTTTATGAGGTTTCTATTCAAAAAACTAGTTATTGTAGTTCAGTAATACAGAATTCTGATGAAAATGTACCAAATCAGGCACATAATTGTCTGCTTGTCTTTTAGTGTAAGTGAAATATGGCTTCTTAACTATAGTCTTAAAAGTTTTTATTAATACGTACATGCTTGTACAGAAGGCCAGCCGTTTATTCAGTGAATTAAGAAGCTTTCCATCTTTTTGTTACCCATCCTTTGCTATTAAACATTTTAATTTTCTGTTTCATGGCTAGTACTCTTAATAGTACTAAGTCTTAGTACTTAATACTACTCTAAACTACTCTAATAGTACTAAGACTTAATAGTCTACCATCTCTTCCTTCAGATTTAGTGATTTTTCCATCCATCATAATTTCAAGTTGTCCATAAGGGTTCCCTTTGAGTAAGCATATGCTGACATCTTCTGATGTCCATTACCCTAGTTTTCAGCATAATTTTATTATCGTCATTAGTTATCAAAAAAAAAAAAAGAGGAAAAAACCCTTTAGTCATTGATCAGGTAAAGATTATGTGATCCTCACCTACCATTTATAAAATGTGATAATTAGGTTGTAGTTGGGAATGAGACTCTGTTGTGAGTGGGTCTGGATGCGTGCTCTGTTCGGATGGCTGGCTGACATATTGCAGTACTTTTGGTTTAGAATTTTGCTGTACTTTAACTTTTGGAGCCAAAATGCTAGACCTATTTCTCAGAAATTCTGTGTATGTATGAAAATCTTTTGCCATGCTGTTCAATTGTAGAAATGTGTATTAAGAAACTATGTGACAGAAGCCATGGGAAAATGGCCAGTGACTAAAGTCAGGAACCCATGAATGTGTCCAGTTATGTACGTTCTCGCTCCCTTTCTGGGAACTCAGGTTCACTCTTCCCTCTTGGCTGAGACATGTAGTGAACTGGGATGCTCTACTGGAAAGATTTGGGGAAAGGGAGAAGCTGGTTCAAAAGCAAAGTGGTTCTCTAGAATTTATTCCAGCCGGATTCTTAAAATTGCTTGATAAAAGCCCATTATTGAAATATGCTATTTAGGCAATGGGTGCCAGGAAAGTGGGAGAGTTAAGGTTGCTGGAACAATAATTTTTGATTTGCCTCTTAATTAGGACATGATTGTACCACTTTTAATAACATGGCTACATACTGCTTCCCAAGGAACTTTCCCGCTACGATGTACTGAATGAATTTGTAAGGGATGAATCAGTGATAATATAATGGAAAGATGAATGTATGTTCCTTTCCTGTTTTGTTGTAAAATTGGAAAGAATTGCAATGACTGATGGAAGGAACTGCAAAATAAGAATGATCATATGTAGTGTTATATAATTCAAAATTTTATGAAAAATCAAACTCTAGGTATTTCAGATTGGCTACTCATGATTAATGGATGTTTTTGTCCCTGGTCTCCGTTTCATTTCCTGTCCTATAAAATGGGACTAATAATGCCTGCTCATCTCACAGTAATGTTGTAACAAATTCATTAACTTTTCTGAAGAACTTAGAAAATGATAGTGATGAATACTATAAAAAGCCACATTAGAAATTAATTCTGTCTTTAGAAAAGGGTTTGTGTAGTACGTAGTCAATGAGGCATGGGCCCAACACTGAGTACTGAGCAGAGAACAAAGTGTCGAATAGCTGCCCATTAAGTGAGCACTCACCCAAAAATAATTCACAGGCACCCTGGATTGCAGTGGTTCATTTTACAGTCTTAATAGTCCTCTTTAACATACCTCTTTGTATATAACCTTATCCCTAACTTATACTAAACATATCCAATTTTTAAAAAAATATATATTTAAAATAATAACCAATGTAATTATATATTCCTAGAGACTTGTAGTGGCACTCAGAAATACTGAAGTAGAATTCCAAATCAAGACTTCTCTCTGACCTTTGTTCTGTTGGGAACGTTCTGGCGTTTTAGAAAACACAAAGCTTTCTTTTAATACAAAAGCTTGAGTATGGGAATAGGTCTGGTCCTTGTTGGATATGGGTATAAAACTTCCATATTAAGCCATATTAGCCATATTAAAAGTCACAGGCCTTCACTAAAGAAAGAGAACAGTTTCTTGAAAACTGTTCACAATTCTAGGATTAAACAATTGCTTCGAAATTTATTTTCCTCCTTTAATTAAATGGCTTTCTTTGCCTAATTATTGTTGTGTTCTCACATGCGCTCATTACTGATGTTTTTGAATTGATTTTAATGACTCCTTTTGACTGTGAAAGCAGTCAAGGGTTTTGAAAAAATCAAAATAGAAATGTGAAAAGACTCAATAACCATAAGTCCTTGTTATGTTTGACCGTTGATGATGTCAAGATGGTGTTGTGGTCTTATCTCCCAACGTTCTTTTTCTACTTTATTCAATGATTTTTAATACAGAATGAAGCAACATGCCTGGGAAAAGAAAATTAGACTGTAGGACTCCCCTCTCCCTGCTGAGTGCCTGGGTCATTTGGCTTCCTCGGGTCTCTTTCTCTTTATGTGCAAATTCAATCTTTTTTCCCTGCTGATGTGAACCCTTCTGCCACTTCTCCCTTGCCTACACTGAGGTGATGGGGCACGCACCCTGCGAGGCAAAGATAGGAGGAGACGGGTTTAATACTAAGCAAAAGAAGGCAGCCTACAACGTATTCTCCTGCGGAGAGCTCTGAAGAGGAGGCTGCGCCGCAGTGACCTGGCAGCTGATGTTTGTGCTGAACTCTATAGTAGCAGTGCTTAGGCTGCACTGGGCTGACTCCTGGAGAAACTTTGGCTCAAAAATATACCCAGCTTGTGGATTCCAAATATTCTGTGTGGCGGGGAATTAAGATCTGAGCTGTGGGCTCTGAGTTTGTGTAGATTTCTGTGTCCTCAAGAACTTCTGCTGTGAAACTTTAGACATAACAGTTCATGGAGTTTATAGATCATACTCTAGTGTGTGGCTGTTGAAATTCTGTCTGGCTGCCACTTGAGTCACCTGCGTCTTATATCAGATTTGAGGTGAAGGTCTGGGCTGCATATTTGAGCCAAGAACACACTAGGCGTTTTACAGTCATTTGTACAGCACAAAGTGGGAAGGGATTATTGCTGTTGTCATGTGATAGTGGTTCTGTCTCTTTCCCTTGCCCATTCGTGTAGGGAAACCCTGAACATCAGGGGTTTTTTTTAAAAAAATTCAAACATATTAAGTGAGAAAATGTAAACAGGGAGGATATTGATGGCATAAAAGAACTGAAATGCTGGATATTAAGATTTTACTGAAACGATCCAAAACTGAGACGAAACTGTCTTCTGCGTATTTCCAAAAGATCGAGGGTATGTAGAAGAGCAAGCAGTTGTTAAAAAAAAATAGTGTGTTTCAGGAAAATTCTTTTTCAGTTAGCTTTTTTAAAAATAAAGGAATGCAACACCCATTCTGTAATGTCATTAACATTTTCTCGATAGTTAAGAGAAGAGTCTATGCAGTGCTCAAGATAGATAGTTAACTACCCAGACTCTTTGGAAAATCGTTATAGCTAATCGACACTTTGTGAATTTAAAATGTGTTGAGAATTAAGTTTAGATTGAGGAGCTACGTTTTGAAAAAGGATGGAATTAATATTCTAGATTTTTTTAATTCTTATAGAAAAATGAAAGAGTCACCAAAATGAACCACAGAGTGTATCAATGGTACTTCTAGAGAATCAAGCATTTTCTTCTGTAATTCACTGAAATAATTCTATAAGTTTGTATATTTAATTTCTGGATATTAATGGCCAATGATAATATTTTGATTGCTACCTCTTATGTAAGTGTTGTTTGAATTTGTTTATCTTATTTTCAGAGTTCACCAGATTTTGAAAACAGTTTTAAAATCTTGTTTCTGTCTCTCAGCCATATGAAAATTATAAGATTGCTTTTATCAGGTGTTGCTCATATGGCAGTTTGATGATTATGTTTAGCATTTGTTATCTTTGTGCTTTCATTGTTATCCTATGCTACAATATAAATGCAGTGAGACTTTTTAGTTTCTGTATGTGATCCAAATTTCTTTCCTAATTGAAGCAATCTGTTGTGTGTGTGTCTTTATAAACAGAAGCGCTTAGGAAAAGTCTCATGTGTTTATGTAAAGGGTAAAAATACTTATGGTGGCTTTTTAAAGGTTTAAAGTAGAAACAAAAATACATGGAGTAACATCTCAGGCTTCTCTAAATTCCTGATTGTAAATATACACAACAATATATATCAACAGGATATGCTCAATGTGCTTTAATTACCTATTTCTAAATTTAGCTATTATACATTTGGCTGTTTGTACATTTAACTACTCAGAACAGGTCGCACTCTTACAACTAAATTTTTCTTTAAATTTTGTATTTATTTCCAGGATAAGCTGTCCAGGCTGAATGGCACTATGAATTGAGAAAATATGGTGTGATGCACTGTGTAACTGCTTAGTTTGTTTATGTGCACTTGGCATAGATGATGTTTTAGGGTTATGTTGAGGATGGAGCTTGGCAGTGGGAAGGACAGCTCTTGTGCCCACTGCAGTCAGTAGAAAGTGAAGCCTTCTGGAGGAGAGGGAGGTGATATTTTCCCCGAGAGCTGCTGAATACGTGTCGGGGAAGTCTCTCCTCCGGTATAGGCTGAAATAGATGGAGGGAGGAAGGAGAGCGAGATAGACAGCAGCAGTATGCAACAGATGGAGGAGAGACTTCTCCACAATCCCTTTTAATTTCTACTCTCACTTTGAATTTCATCTTAAATTAGTGCTACTAATTTATATTCTAATAAAATCTAGCTTTAATGCTTTCTAGAGATTTGGGATGTTCAATTTAAGAATAGGTTGGGGCAAATCTTTCTCAAAATTTTGGCCAACCAGAATTATCCTCAATGTGGAAATAAACCTTCCTCGAAGCTGTGAAACTTCTTCAGCATACTTTTGCAGTCCTCAGAAAGATGGGAAGGAATGTTTGCTCAGTGTCAGCCTTTTCATTTGCACTGTTGAATCATATAACTCCATAAGGCAGTGCTCTCAGTCACATTGTACGAGCTTGAGGTATCTTCTCTGAATTAGAAACGTCTATGAAGAGATATGTATGTCCGCTTTGCAGCATCTACTCTGTGCCCAAGATAGGTTTAATGATTTGTCCCTCTCTACTGCAGGTCTCTCTGGAATAAAAACTTCATAATTTCTGTCCATTAGTGCCAAGAAATGTTCTCCTTCTGAATAGTTCAGTGAGGATCCCATTTTGTAGAGCTGGCTTGGCTTAGGTTAAAGGTCCTTTGGCACGCCTTTGAAGAGTCCCAGGGCAAGTTCCATGTGTTGGCTCTCGGAACTCTTCTTGAATAACACAAGCTGTGTTGTTCAAGGCCCTTTGAGTACTACAGAGGAGATAATGGCTAGTATGTGGGATATATAACGATTTTCGATACTATTAATGGAGTGATTACTAATTAATAGCGCCATAAAATACTTTGGGATATCCTGAGTATAAAACATGCTATATGTATCCAACTGTTGCTGTTTTTCATTATTTACTGTTTCAACAGTATTGTAGGTAAAAATGCAATTAAAAAAGTGGAAGTATTTTTTTTTTATTTGTTACAGATGGTAAAGAGGAACTGCATAGTTTAATATCTTTTATCAATGTACTTTTCCTACATTCCTTGAAAAACAAGTTCCTATTTTCTAGTCTTCTGGCAAGTAAAACATAAATTAAAAAGCAAACAAACAAACCACCACCAACAATACAACAGCAACAACAAACCCCAGGAAAAAAGCAGTCATATTGTTTTAAGAGTAAATGGCTTTGAAATTTTTTTAAACTTGCATGCAGGAAAGCTGTTTGTTCATATATGATCGGGAGACAAGAGTCCTGTGTCTATTCCCAATATTGCCTTATGATGAGATCTTAGGTATATATCACTGCTGGTCTTTGGCTAACACTCCGCATCTCCGAGAGGTTACGGTCTGGGCCTAGAGGAAGACGATGGCATTTTTAAATGGTCTTTTTCTCTATATTGTGAGGAAATCAACAATATCTTGTCCAGAAGGTTTTTCGACACTGCTTCTTGTTTCTTGTAGCCTTTGCAGTAGCCAGAATTTCTGTAGGAGTGCATGCTGTAATGCTAGTCCACCATACATTTACAATAACTCTGTTTGCAAAGATTCGTGCTAAAGCAGTCATTCGTATTTTGTGGGACCCCAAGTTGACCAGATGAGGAGATTTTGCATATCTACGCATTATTCCTAGCCTTTTGCCCTTGCTGCTCATGATTATTAAAGGCTTTATTAATCTCTTTAATAGGGGTCGATCTCTACTTGCCATCTTTTGCTGCCCTGCTACCTTTAAATAAGTTCTGTGCAATGGTAATTTTATTGTTGAATACATAGATATGGCACACTGTTACTAATAGAGTCAATGAGACTTTATTAATTAGATTTGCATAGGTAAGAAGTGTAAAGTAGTATTAATAAATAAATGGTGTCTTTTACTTCAGTATTTATTCATATTTCACCTTCGTAAGCTTGCAAATACCTGATCAACCCTCATTATCTAAGACATCTAGATCAGCTTCTTATTTGAATAATGGAACTGTGCTGGCTAATAACAGAGAAAGTGGACTTTTCTTTTTTGAAGGTCATGGTAATTCTTTTCATGTAACTCCTTTATTTTCTAATTTTCTTTCAACACTCAGTGTAAAAAAGAAACCACCAAAAACCAACAAACCACTAAAAAAAAAACCAGCAAAAAAAGCCCGCAACATTTTCTTTAACTGTTAAGACAATATAGGGGGCTCTATTCATGCTTCATTGAGCAGTAAGCTTTTTTTCTCCCTCTATGCCAGGCTTCCCATGGGATACAATAGAGTGTATTTTTTCAGATGATGTGTTGCTACAGAAAAGGTGATTGTCAGCACTAAGCAAACTATTGAGTCCAACAAAAGGCTGACACAGCTTTTTCCTGCTTTGACTTAATCTTTCACTCTCTTTGTGTTTACTGATTTTGTTTTTATGAGCACATATTTTTTATTTGTAACACACACCATGTGTGGTTTTGGTGACTAGCGGAATGCAATCAAGAGAGGCATCAAAATAGGGCTCCAAAATTATTCACTAGGATGTAGCATCAAAGATGACTTGCATCTAATCATGCTTTAACATGCACAAAATAATAATCATGTACATTTACAAGTCACCTCCTCATTTCCTGTGACAGAGGAAAAAACAGCATCTTTGGATCCCTGTAGAGCCATAATGGGTCAAAGAGTTTATTGTGTTAGATCTGAAGATATCTGCCCCCGTAACGAAGCATTCGAGATCCATCCACGACATCCACCTCTGGTTCCCTACAGAGAAGTTCCTTTTCAGGCATTCCCAGTGCTATGACCCAATTGAGGATTAATCTAATTCCTTCAATGTATAGAATCATAGAATCGCTGAGGTTGGAAGGGACCTTTCAGATCATCTAGTTCAATCATCAACATAACTCTGACAAAAACCATCCCTAAATTATATCTCTAAGCACAGGAACTGGTTGGGATAACTCAAAACTTATGTCTTCTGACTTACCCCAATCATTTTACGCTCCTTCCAGGAAGGGTTAAGCATGGTTTGGGTCATCTGAGGATAGCCCTTTCTCCCTTCTGCACCTATGCCAACTTTAGCTGGCCAGCAGTGCAGTGGATGACAGAAATGGCCTGGATAGGAACTGCCTGGCAGACTCCATTCTTTCACAGGTTGAAAGAAAAATGTGTAGAACAAATATAATTTTGAAGTGTAATACGTAATCTTTTTGAGTCAGTACTGAAATTATTTCTCTTTCATGTATATCACTTGCCACTTACAAAATCTCTTAGAATTCTGGCAAATTAGAAAGGATGTGCTTGGTGGTCACGTTGTTTCTGTTCAAAATTCCACTGTGCCATTATTAGCAATCTTATTTGCTATGGTATCACGCCTTCGTGCTACGTAATTTTACTCTAGATGCAACTTTTTTTCCAAAATTGTTAAATGTAGTAATTCTAAAATGTATTACAGTAACGTAGCTGTGTAAACCATTTATATAACATAGTGAAGCTTATGACTGTAAAACAGAAATATTTAAATGCATTTTGAGTGGAGTTTGTGAATAATTATTTTAGAGTAAAATTAGAGAGCCGATAACACTCTAACAATACTTGACACTCTATTTTGGAACAATTACTTTACAAAGAATGACTATTTCAAGTTATATGTAATAGCTGCTCTGACTTCGTGACAGAATCTGTTTCTTAATTTAGTTATTTTTCTTAATTTTATTTATTTTGTTACTACTTAATTTAATTTTATTTTCTTTATTGCTTCAAGACATTCTAGTGCAAGTACTTAAACAGTGAAATGCATGTGAATAATTCTGACTTACAGATTACTCCATGCTTTTTAAAATAAAAGTGAACGGTAAATTTTTAGGTGCTTGCATAACATATTGTTAATAGGTATACATTTGCATCCGTTTTATTATTTTTAATTTCTGTTTTGCCCACAGACAGCCTTTTGATCGATTACCAGTTTACCTTCAGCTTATTACAAGAAGATGATCGCCATCACACTGCCATAAACTTTATAGCAAATCCAGAACAGGTAAGACAGTATTATTAACTTTAGACAAGTTTTGGAGAGTCATGAATAAGATTTCCATTGTATTTGACCACGATTAAAAGTTTCCCAAGTGCCTATAAGCTATTAGAGATATTTCAAATCTTTTTGAAATGAAAATTATTCCAGTGTATTCATTGAAAAAATCTTTCTAAATGGTGGATGTGCTTCAGATCAACTAATACCTCAAAAAATTCCCAGTTGGTTTATTTTGTTGTTGCTCCCATGAATAACAAGTTGTAGTATCTTCCTAGGATGAATTAAAGGAGCGTACCCTTCAGTTAAGAAATCTGTATTAGCAGATGAGAAAAGTAATTTTTGAATTGTAATTAAAATGTAGCCATTTGCCATAAATTTTTTTCTTTACTTTTATAAAGGAAGTTATTTCATTATTTTTATCACAATCTGAGAAGTTAACTGCTGTAGTTATGTGCTTACTTGTACCCTGTTCTTACTGCAGCAAAAGAGAGGATTGCCTTTGGCTCTGAATTATTACCATTTCTATTTATGTTTAAAATGAAAAATGGAAGATGATTAAAAGGCTATATTCAGTTATGTGCAATAGAGTTATATTCAGTACATTCTGATATATGTTGTTAACTTGGATATATTTTCTTTTTTTTACGTAGTCCAATAAAAATTTGGATATATCAATTAATGCATCAAACAACTTCAACCTCAATATTACATGGTCTATTGGTTCTACAGGTGAGGGTGAATTTTGGTATGACGACTTTTTCCCATGTGATTTCATGATCCTTTAAGCTATTTTAACCCGATTGTCTCTTTGTTGCTAATTTTGATAATAAAACTTTACCAAATGTGTTCTTTTGCCATTATCATTATGCCATTATTAATTATATTATTTAAACTTCAGATGATAATTTGCAATCTGAACAAAGCTTCATTAATATGTTAACTTTCTCTCCTATTCAATTAAAATTACTTTGGTAGGAAAAGCTTGTCGTCTATTTAAATTTTTAAAATGATAGTGTTATGAAATGCTGTGATTTTAATTAAGATAAATTGCTTCCTTAACTACTGCAGAGACTGAGATTTTATTTCTTTGTTTCAGTGTTGAAGCTAAAAATTTAATTATTAACCTTAACATTGATATCAAACAATAAAGTTCTTCTGTGTATGCTGATAAAAGGAGCTGCTTATCTATTTTTCTCCAACTTTGAACCCCATTACTCTTCTTTGTTCTGAGAAGACGGAAGAAAAGCTTTATTTAGGCAGTTTCTCTGAATTGGCTCTATTGACTTTCTGAAAACACATCCAAGGAGAAGCATGATGCTTAAAATGAAATCGTACTGAGACTAAAAAAAAAAAAAAAAAAAAAAAATCTTTTTAAAGAAGGTTCAGAGTTTGTTTTACATAAACTCATTAATTTCTTCATCAATGTAATTCTGAAGTGTTTTAACATACCATACTAAGTACATTTTATTTATTCCTTTATTTTAACTTAGCACATTCACCCATGTGTTTGCAAAAAATGATACACGTTTCTTAGGTATATTATTAAAGCTTTCATGAACAATTAAAAGTCTACAGCAATAATGTAAGGTGTAGACAAATTCACTTTCAAGATTTATTAACCTATGAGTTTATGTTGAAATTGAATGTAAATTACTTGAGGAAAGCAAGTTATCTGTTTAGCTGACAGTAAGAACTTTCTTCTAAAATTCATTTTACTTCTATCAATTTTATGATTCATTCATAAACTTTTGAAACCAGTGTAAGAGTTTCTGTGAATTCTCTGTATGTGTATGAAATACACCTGATGTGCCACGTAAACCGTAATAAGGGGTTATTAAAATTGTAGAATGATGATACCAAAAGTAATTCAAGAATTTAAGTTTCTTGTGCAAATTTACTTTGGCACCTTTAATGATGATTAATGTTTGTCATAAATATGTATATTTACATATGGGTTTTTTTAGCTGGAACGATATCTGGAGAAGAGATTCCTGTTGTTTCTAAAGCTAATATTAAGGAATACAGAGATAGCTTTTCCTGTGAAAAATTTAACTTTCGAAGCAACCCAAACATCACTTTCTATGTCTATGTCAGCAATTTCTCCTGGCCGATCAAAATACAGGTTAGTATGACTATTTTGTGCTTATAGAGATGTTGGCATCTTAGCTTTACATTGACGTTTTCACTCACACAGAAAGTTTACAAATAGTATTATATGCATGCTGTATTTTCTGTGTATAAGAATTACATTATAATGCTTGTGCTTTCAATAGTGAATCAGTCTTCAGGCGGTCAATTTTAAAATCTGAAGTTAAAACTATTGAATATAAATATTTATTTGGAATATCTCTTATGCATTTAGGGCATACAAATATGTGTGTATGTACCTAGATATTTGTGTGTAATCTTTCATTAATCATTAGCTTTTTTAGCCTCCGGTTTTCTTAAAGGTTGAACATTTATATTATATTGCAATAGTAAAACCGTCAGTTAACACTAAGTGTATTTGGTTAGAATTTATTTTCTTCTTTGACTTCATTGGAATCAATTTCTCTGAGTATTTTCTGGAATAGCGAGATACTGTGCGGTGCCAGACTCAAAAAAAAAATCAATGCAATGACGGTTGCTTTGTTTTTTTTCCCCCACAAGTTTCAGCATTATTCATAGTTACCATCACTGTAGCTGCGTTTGTAAATATTGTGCCCCCTGCACCAATCAAGGAGCTCTTTATGTGGATGACCAGCTTTTGGCTATAGCTCCCTTATGGCATAAATTCTTAAAAATTAAGTTCTTAAAATGATGATGAAATTTCGTAATTCCTAGTGATGTGCTCAGGAAACCACAAGAAGCTCAAAATACTTGCCAGTTTACCATAATAACAAATATTCTACAGATTTCCATTTTGGTGGAACCTCCTCCCCCCCCCAGTTTTTATAAAATACAGAGCCTGTTTTGTATATATATGTATATATACACACACACGTATGTTTATTTATTTATATATGATAAGATCATCTGCTGAGGAGCCTCGTGGATTAAAGCAGGCATCTTCTAAGTAAACTGGCAGAGAAATGTTGTTCCTGTGCTGTGTTAAGTAAAGATAGACTTTTCTTAATCGTATATGAATGTTAACCGTAAATATGTGTTACACAGTGTTGAAGGATGCATTTGTGCAACTTATTAAAATTTATGCATGCGCTATTATATATTAAAAAAACCCTGAAGGTTAACTGCTTTTTTTTACCCTTCATATTAGCGGTATTTTTTATACTCGCCAATTCCTCTTTCTAAGGATAAAAAAACTTCAGTTGCCAAAGAGCCTTCCTAAACAAAGCCGTGAAGCAATTTAAGCTGTAAATGCATTACATGCTCCTTTCACCTTTAAGATGGGAAGGTGCCTATATCATCATTGTAAGACGAATGTTATTAAGGTGATGTATTCCTGAGATGTGTAACTCTGTCAGATGTCAGCAGATCGCAGCTCCTTCTTGTGCTGTTCCCACTGCAGCATAGCACCCTAACGGCAGCGTGTTTTACTGCTTGACGAAGGGAATCCCTGATCATTGGTTATATCCCTCCTTTCTTTTTTGCTTTGTGTCAGACTTTTCCTAATCTACCACAGGTGCACAGATTATATTTTTTTATTTGTTTTTGAGGCATGTTGAAATTCATCATTCTAGACAGTTCTGTCTCAGGGATGATTGTGCTTGAGTATTGCATTCCTTTTCTGTCCTACTTATTTTTCATAAAAAACTTCTTCCATCTAGAAATTAAGTCATTCCAGTTTTATGCAGTGGAAAAGGAAATGCTAAGGTCCAGTTATGGAAACTGCTTCCAGATGTTAATATTGTCCTCTACATTTGCCTTCCTAAATCACCAAGATTATTATTTAGCTCTCAACTTCTTTATGCTGTTATTTGTTCTTTTGCAAGGAAATATCTGAAGTTCACAGTACCCATATAGATTTCTTATTTTTGGCGCTCTGGGACTAGATAAGATATTCAAATGATAAATGGAGTTGGGAGATTTTCAGCGAAAACAAGTTTAGTTTTATATGTTAACTTTATGATTGTATATGTAATAGAAATTTACAAAACGTATGAGCCTTCCTATGACTTAGGGTTAAGAGAGGGAAGTTATGGTTCACCTCTACGCAGAGGCTGAAGTTTCCAAGGCCAGTACTGAACAGGCTCACGGTTCTAATACTTATGATCTTCTACGTCTACATCTCTTAGCATACCAGATTTCACCTTCACAATATGCAGAAGCGATTGATGTCAGTCTATTACTGTATTAGAGACCATCCATTTAAAGGATGATAATTCTTACAAAAATGATGTTCTGTTATACTGATGAAAGGGCTCTTTGGGAGAGTCAAGATACTGATTATGGATTTGAGTTCTGGTTTGGGAAGGGGGAACCCTTCTACGTGGTCTCTGAATTAATTTTCAAACGGTGTAGAAAGCAGTTTCCTGAATTAGCCACCTTTGCCTTTCTGGGGTGATTAGAGAGTTATCTCTGTGTCCTAGCGCAGGGCTTTGGATGTCACGGGAGCTAGCCTATGCATAAATGGTCCTAGACACTGAACTACTTGCACAGTAGTCCTTTCCACTAATGCAGTCACACTGCATTGGTCAGATCGTGTTGGTTAAAAGCATAGTGATATTTTATATCAACTCGGTACTGAAGGTTTCATTTAATCCTGTTAGAGCTAAGGAAATCACTGCAGCTTCCTTGAGAGGTACTCTGTTCATAGGAATAAGTAAGATAGCAACATGAAATTTGGCACATGTCTTTTACACAGTACTTTTGTAGAGGAGTAAATACTCACATCAGCACATCTAGCATTTTTCACCAGTGTCCTGTGTGTACATTATTCATGGTGACTTGTCAAGAATAGATTATACAAAGTATGAATCCTAAGGAAGCAGAAATAGGTCTGTCCCCGTAACTGGTATTTCAAGTCGTGTTATTGATATGCGTTTCACTGCTCTCCTCTTACACCTCCTGTTATGCTGGCACTGGAGCTGAGATTGTTCGTGTCTTTCATTGGGAAGGTTTGAGTGCGTCTGTTGGAGTTACTGCTCTTACCGTTTCATTTTCTATAGGAGAAGGAACAGAACTCCTCATTATACAAGACGTTTAGTTTCATTTTCTGTCGGTCACCTATATTACCTCTATTTTTGCGTTCAGTTCTTTTCAAGATTTTCATGACTACAAGGAAAAACTGTACATCCCAGCAGGTGGTTGTTTATTTGGATCAATGGCTCACAGTTGCTTCCTCAAATACTTTTATTATACGTTACCTATTCATCAAGCTTGGAATTTTTTTTCTAAATCTTAATAAATCCCTGGTGATTCTAACACAAAATACCCTCTTTTGAAAAATGATTTCCTGAGTTTGAAAAAAGGATATGTGATGGTTGTGTCCTTACAACAATTTCCTGAAGATGTGCTGGTCTATGATAACTCTTCACCAGCCACTACCCAGTGACCCATTTTATTTTTGTCACTGGTGAGCAAAAATTCTGAAAACCTCAGAATACAAGTTCTTCCGCACTGCATAGCAGTGAATTATTTGACAACCATAGAAAATATGTAGGAAATTTTCAGTTTCAGATGAAGTCCTGCTCTCTTTATAAAAATGTACTCTAGGTTCCCATTAGTCAGCGCCCTTCTTCTGTCCATAATGGCTGTGGGCACACAGCTGGGTGCTCAGACGATGAGAGAGCTCTGCAGCCCTCAGGGGAAAACGCTACGTTTAAATTTCCTAATGCTAAAAGCATTTTATTTAGCCATAAGATCTCTTCTTCTTGACATCAAAGGAGAAGCAGAAATGTGACATAGTTGCATAAGGGGTCATTAGAAAGATGGTGATATAGGACATCTTCAGCTTAGAGCTGTTTCCACAAATAGACCTGTTACCGGGTGTAATATGGACAGCTACCAGTTTTTCTTAGAAGTATGTAGTAGTGTTAGGCTGGCACGCAAATGTTGGATATTTTCCTGTTGAGTTATTGGAAGAGTTTATACCACACTTTTTCTCCATTTCCTGTAATGCAGAGTTGACTGGAAAGTAGGGATGAATACAGACCCTTAAGCTTGGCTGTTCCAGGCTTTCACAGGCAACGGTAGTTTAGGCATGTTTTCAGTGAATTCTCTGTGAAGTATCTTTGTTATTAAAGGGTTCAAATGTCCAAGTAATAGGACATGATTTATCATCCAGACTTACCATCCCGGTGTTTGACTGAGTGTCTTGGACAGTCTCAACCCTTTAGGTGTACCATGTCTGTTAACCATCTGTTAAATAGGAATCCGTGAGAAAATGCTGTTGTCTTAGAAAGATTTCTGAACAGAATATATGGCAAAGCCCCATAACTTGTTTCTGCTCATTTTTATTTTATTTTGAGAGTAGATGTAATTCAGACTCCACTGGTAATGGAATTTGAAGGCTGTAACATTTATTGAAAAGCAGTAACTCAGAGTGTAGCCAGCACGTCAAATAATGGTCAGTGGTCCCTGAAGTAGTAAGCAGTCATAAAGCTTGGGCTTCTGACAGCTATGCAAATATTAATAACAGCAGTAACAACATGTTCTTCGGTCTCAGGAAACTAATTTTATGGCAAGGGATTTTTGTCATTGAAGCTGGTTATAGATGTCTTTCCTTTTTTTTTTTTTTTTTTTTTTTCATCAGTTTCTCCCACATTCTGAAAAGTAGCAAGTGCATATGAAAGAACCAAATACCCTTAAAATGCTGTCCTGGCTCTCCAGTTGATGGACTCTGTCCCTAAGGACAGCAGTAGCATTCCTGCTTCCGGATCAGCTGCTTTCATGCACCTATATCTCTTTATAACTGTCAGACTTGTAAGTCTGATCTCAACTTGTGCCTGAGCAGCAAAATTTTCTGCCAGTTTTAAAGCTGTATCTGGAGATAATAATAACTGTTCTACTAGCTATTTCCTTTCTTCCCTAAAGTGTAAATGAAAGATTCACAAGTGTCTGAGTTTTAATTGGGAGGGTCAGTTTAAATTATAAGGTTCAGCCTCAGCGGCAAAGCACTGCCTGGCAAAATTAGGTTTGTATTTAATGAAGAAAAAAACCTCCTGTTATTCATTTTTGGTCGTAGAATAGTTAATCCCGTACATGTTTCCATAGCACAGAACAATTATTGTTACAGCGAAGTAAGACATGATGTTCGTGTACATGTAGAAAGCCCAAATGTGTTGGAAAGAAGGAATTTAATTATTCTTAAACAAGCCTACTGCCGGCTTTAGTAGTGTATTGTTGGGTTGTTGGGGTTTTTTTACAGTGTTGTTTCTGAGGAAAACTATCTTTGGCACCCTGTATTAGTTTGTATGCCAGAACAGAATGATGAATTATGGTGAAGATTTACGTTTTATTTGTACGTAGCACAACAAATAAGCAAAACTACTTCATATATAAATTTTCTTTTTTTTTTTTTTTTTTTTTTTTAAATGGAAACTGGTGTTCTTTCAGCTTACTGGATCCTGTTTCAGAATTGATTTTCTTTCCCTTGTTAATAGCCTGCCTGTAGCAACTGAACAAGTGGCGTAATTTAAATCAAGAAGCATATCTGCCTTAGTAATAAAATTTATCGTGTAGCATAATTTATGTCAGCTTTTTTTTTTTGTTTTGGAGTTCATTTTGAATTTTTAACATCATGAAAGCTCCAAGAAGTAAAACTTGTCAGTCACTGCCATTTCAAGTTATAACAGGGCCACAAACCTAATTACTAAATCAACAAATAAAGATCAGAGCTTTTTGGTTTTTACCTTTCTAAATTTGGCAAAGGTCACGATTCTGGAATTTTTGCTTGGGAAATGTGTATTTATCCACTTGTAGCTGTGCTTGAGCAGAACCTCCTCCCATCAGTGATTGCATACCTAAATCTAATCTCTGTGATTTATGGTGAACGATTCAATTTCTAAGTGCCTTAATGGTTTTCATAGAGGCTGCCGAGTAACTGCATACAGCTATGTGTGAAGACACTATAATTCTTGAAACGCTAAACAGGTACTGGTGATGAAGTGGATACATTCGCTTCCAAAATGACTTCGATGTTTTCTTAGAGAAAATATAAAATCCCTCTAAAAAAGAGGTTTGAAGGTAGTATACCAAGAATAAAAACCTGGGAAATCCACCAAACCACCATTTAGTTACAGTTCTGCAAGGAGGAGGAAATTCTTTTGTAATCGGAAAAGAAGGCATCTAGCAGTACAGGGTGGGTTGGTTTATAGGTGACTGAGGTATAATTTCAAATGTAAATGTGTACTTAGCTTCAGTCGCCAATAGGGATGGTGATATTGATCATAGTGTAAAGTCAGGATTGATGATAATAATAATAATTAACGTACATTTATTAAAATTATCCTCAACAGACTTGGATGCAAAATTCAAGCTTAATGTTCTTAGAGTAGGCACCAGGTAATAGCCATCCTAGAATCTGAAGGAAGCGACACATTAAATTGCAGAGCCAAAAGTTGGAGCGTAGGACCACGAGACTGGAGAAAAGCAAATGCAGGCTCATTATCTGAACATAGCAAAGAAGTGAGTCAGGTAACAACAGATTTAGTAATATTCAGAGCTTTGGAAAAGATTTTGAAGGAAGGTGCTAGTATGGTATTTAGTATTTTGTCAGGCTTTATGCATTGACTGCAGGCATTAAGTTAGACAGTAAGGGAATTAGCTGACGATTGTAAAGTAGGAGAATGTAGATCAAAGGAAACAGAGATTTTAGTAACAGATCACGTGGCTGCTCATGATATATTTGCGCTGCGATAGCCTGCCAAAGTGGCTCATCTGATTATCTTTCTGGGCATGGCAGAGTTTGACACGAAAAAGTCTGGAGATTCAGATTTATATCTTGCATAGAATTGTTTCTTGTATCTGATTAAAATATATGAAAAGGTGCTTTCATTGTTTCTTAGTTCTATGTAAATAGAGTTTTTGCTCTAGAGTTATTTTTTTAAAAAAAACAACTCCACTAAGTGAAGGAATTCAAAATTATTTTCAAAGTTAAATCAGTGGGACAGCAGCGTGGAGGTAAAGATTCATTTCTTTCAGCTACATTCGAGAACTAAGCTCCGTTCTGTTTTTCAACACATTAAATACCATTGTTAAAAATTCTGTGCCATAGTTGCATTATTACAGGTATATCTGTTACACTTGTAATTATTGCATTATATAAAGAGCTGAAAATTACTACCCAAATGTGGACTGTTACGGTAATTATGATTACCTTTTTTTTTTCTTTTTTTTCTGGGGTAATCAAATATAATACCAGAAACCTACTGATTCTTGCCTTGGAAAATTGGCTGTCTATAATATCTATAATTTATTTCCTTGTAGTTGCAAGGCCAATTGTGTGGAGAATAAATCATAAGACTGTATAATATTCCTCAAAAAACTAATCTGCCCCAATCCAATATAGCATTTTCCAAAATGCTTGCGATGAATCTTGAAGTATTGCTAAAATGAGGAGGTGTTTTCTGATGATTAGATTATACTTTTTTTCTTTAACAAATAGTGATAGAGCTGTTAACGTTTGTCTTAAAATATACTGGAACAAGGTTGCCAACCATATTGTGCCAACTTCTACACCACTCCAATAAATGTAAATGTTAATTTAATTACTCTCCCTGGTACATTTCTTTTTTTCAATCACCTTTGAAAAGGTTTAATATGAACCATCAGAATATCTGTAAATATTTGACATAGTTGACGTATTTCTCAGAAAGCGGAAGCACTGTTAACAGTTCAGCTGATGATTTAAGGGAACCAAAACACCTAATTAAGAGGTAATTAGTCCTCAATGATGCATAGTTTTAATTGGTGTATAATTTGAATGTCTGAGATAAGAACTCCTGTAACTGATGTGCCAATTGTATAGGGTTTTCTTTTCCAGACAGACCGAGGCACCATCTACTGGTAGCTGTATAACACAATAGAGATGTATAGATATGGTATTTGCTAATAAAAATTATCTTCCTGTGATGTTTAGCAAGTAGATACTGAGATTTTTTTCTGTAATTTCCATTTCCCTTATCTACTTAATTAAGTAAATTGTAGTTAGAACATTTAGAATGAAACAGAAAATATTGCTCAAAGATAGCTTTTATTTATTCAGGACTTTTGATTAACTATAGGAAAATAAATCAATTATTAATCTTGGGATTTTGGGAGGGAACATATGACAGGATATAGAAACCTGTTTTTATAATAATAAGAAAAAAACCCTTCAAAGATTAAGATTCTCCCTGAAGAAAACATCCATGCCTTGTTGAACCGCAGAAGCCCATAAAGGTCACATGCAGTCGCTCCCACACAGTCGGAATAATTTGAAAGTAAATGTTTGGCTCACAGGGAATCAGACTGGAAGTAGGAAGACAGTGGTAGGCAATAGATATTTTCCTCCTATTTATCATGACTGTCCATTCTAGAAACCGTAGTTACCCTCTCTAACCAGGATATTGTAGATAAATGTGAATAATGTGCAGGATTTCTGTTTCTCATATTTTTGGTTAAATTTGGATTTTTGCCAAACTGCACCAAATCCATGTTTTTCAACTTTTCTTAATAAACAAAATGTCAGTGGCCCAAAATCAACTTAAAAATTCCAGGGTAAGGTGTTTGTGTAGTAGACTTCTCAGGAACCCCGCATCTGCTGAGTAGGGATGACAATCTTGTCAGCCACACCAACATGACTGTGGTCCCGACCCTGTCAGGAATTTCAGCTTTTCAAGTTGGAGTAGCTTTTGGGTTTCCTGAGGTCTGCTGCTTACAGGTGTTTTTGCTGATCAGGCTGCTCTGAACTGTCACTCAGAGGTACACGGTACCTGAACTAACGGGATCTCCCCTGTCGAAAAACACAAACCAGAGCTCGTTTACATCATGGGACTGTCCTTCAGCAGCAGCGCGTGGTCACTTGTCTCATGAACTGAAGGTTCCAAATCTGACCTCCGAGCGCTGAACCAACAAGGTATGTCGCGGTGATCTGTGCGAGACAGTGACCCTGGAAACAGGAGTTTCCAGCTCTAGGTAAACTTGACAGCAACAACTGGAAACGTAGCTCTGGGATTTTGTTTAATTCCTCAGGCCGAGGCAAACTAGCTAGAAACTGTAGGGGCGCTTACAGCTGAGTTTGCAGAGCTCTCCAACTCCCAGCTTTCCAAAAGCACTGAAGCTTCAAAAGTTGAGGCTGTTTATTTGCGGGAACATTCTCAGGAGTGAGATAAGGTGCCATCAGCATCCTTAGCACGAGGACACCTACCTTAGATTAAGCAGGCATTCATGCTTAAGAATGTTTATTTTAGTGAATTGGTATTTTTGATGGCAGATCCAAGGAGTTAAACTTTGTATATACTACTCGAAGGCAATCCTTGAGAATGGAAGATAGTTGCCTTATATTGATCTTTGGGACCTCTTCTAAGGTAATTTTGTTGTGATATTTCATGTAGACGCTTACTATTTTCAAAGCTAGGTATTAATCTCTTAACCGTATGGTCAATGGACTAATCTCCGTGATGAAATAATAAACTGAAAATATTAGTCAGTGAGACTTCAGGATTTTCCAGTCCAGAGCCATTCCGTGGTTCCTCGTGGATTAGCGAATACTTAGGTGGTTTGAGCTGAGCTAACCAACATGAAGATGGGAGTAAGTCAGTCCACAAATGTCATTCCTGAGAAACACAGAAAAAATAGCACAAAGTTGGTCAGAATCACAAGCTCTTTGTTTAGCAGGAAGACCAGCTCTCAGACATGCAAACTTGACTGTTAAACGGGCAGATATTGGGGAGCTACTGTGCTCTTTGTTAGATTATAGTGTGAATGCTCACTTCGTTAGACTGTGCAAAAGGGTGCTAGGGCTGGGATTCTGTTTATTTTCATCATGAAATGTTGATGGTTAGGTTTTATTTTGAAATGCTTTAGGGACCTTTAAATTGTGGTAATGATGTCATTTCAAAAATCTCTTGAATTCTTTATTATCAGGAAGCTGATTTCATATGTTTTGAAGAAACAGAAAAAAAAATGCAGAACTGCTTGGTCTGTATTAGACAAACATATTCTGTGCCTTCAGGGAGGCAGCACGAACAGCTATCAGACATAGACAGTCAGTTAAGCGTATTAAACAAGAGGGTGGAGAGCTTGCAGGTCATCTGTTGGTTTGTTGTGGTTTTTTTTTCAATCTGGCTTTAAGTACATTAGTCACTTGCCATTACTTTTTCACGCAAGCACTTGATTCCGTTGCTGCCTTGGTGTTATATCTCATAGATGATAAATCCAGAAGAGGCTGCTGTGATCATATAATCTGAAATGAGACATAAACTCACGCATAGGCTTTCATAAATTAATTGCTGTTTGAATTAGATCATATATCTCCAAAAAAAGATCCAGTCTTGGCTTAAGTATTTCTAGAAATGAGATACACACTAGACTCCTACTAATCTAGTAGTCTAGACTACTGTTCTGACTGTTAATTGTTGTCACTGTTTAAAAACATTTGATTCGTGTTAAGTGTAGCTTTCCGTGGGCTAGTCTTGAAATATAGTTCTATGCTAGAAAGAAGAGCTTCCTCCTATAAAGGGTGTGCTGCTGTTGTAAATACTTACCATGTACTCCATCACCTTTTCTTCAGTTTTTTTCCAGTCTTACTGTCATTCTTGTGGCTTTCTTCTGAACCCTCCAGTATTTCAGTGTCCCTTGGGAATTATGGATGCCAGAACTGGATGCTTTTGCAAGCACGATTACATCTGTTTCAGACACAGCGTTAATGATGTGCTTGAGGGGGCAGAAATAGGGTGCTTTTCAGCAGCTCCCCCATGGGTCATGCTGTGCTGCTGAGGGAAGCAGAGCAACCTTAGCACCACCTCTCCTGCTCGCTCTTCTTGTGGCTCCAACCCAGCCTTTTCCTAACGTTCAGTATTTTCCTCTATACATCCTAGGTTCATCACAGCCTTGGGAATGTAGTGATTATCTACTGTAGCCCCGAATGTTTTTCAGTGTCACTGAGTCCAGAATTGTCCTTTAAAATGATCTTCATTCTTTGATTCCACGTTTATACTATCAAAGGCAGTTTTTATTACTTTTACTTCCCCTTATCCTCCTGTACAAATGGCTTGGTAAAAGTGACCTATTATTTTCACACTCTTCCCTCAGCATGCCAAATAAAAATATATTTACAATGATATTGTTTTCTTGCCAGTTACTGGCAAAAGCTTTAAATAACACCAAGAAAACAAAGATTCAAGAATCTCACTGTGCCTTGCATTAGAAACACATTTGTACAAACGCGAATCTCTATTTGCAATTACATTTCACATTAGTTAAAGTTTAATACATGCCACGTTGGATTTGTATTATTCCATTTTCTCAAAGTGATCCTTTCGCCAGTAGGATTAATACAATCTCTTTGTATGTATAAATAGGAAAATATCTAGAAGAAGTAGAAGTTCTGTTACTTGTATGCTATGGCTATCTATATTGATGGGCATCGTTTTGGAGATGGCCTATGTAGGCATGAACTGGAGAGTAGTGATCTTAGCATCATAGAATGGTTTCAGTTGGAAGGGACCTTAAAGGTCACCTAGTTCCACCCCCTGCCCTGGGCAGGGACACCTCTCACCAGCCCAGGTTGCTCAGAGCCCCGTCCAGCCTGGCCTTGAACACCTCCAGGGATGGGGCAGCCACAGCTTCTCTGGGCAACCTGGGCCAGGGGCTCACTACCCTCACAGTAAAGAATTTCTTCCTAATATCTAGTTTAAGTCTCCCCTCTTTCAGTTTAAAACCATTCCCCCTTGTCCTGTCGCTCCACTCCCTGATAAAGAGTCCCTCCCCATGTGTCCTGTAGACCCCCTTCAGGTACTGGAAGGCTGCTATAAGGTCTCCCTGGAGCCTTCTCTTCTCCAGGCTGAACAACCCCAACTCCCTCAGCCTGTCTTGATAGGAGAGGCGCTCCAGCCCTCTGATCATCTTCGTGGCCCTCCTCTGGACCCGTTCCAACAGGTCCATGTCCTTCTTGTGCTGAGGGATCCAGAGCTGGATGCAGTACTCCAGGTGGTGTCTCACGGGGGCGGACTTAGAGGGGTAGAATCACCTCCCTCGACCTGCTGGCCATACTTCTTTTGATGCAGCCCAGGATCTTCTGTGGAAACAAGTAAGAACTGCTGGTAACAGAATACTTGTTTTGAACCATATATGCTTAAAGTTGGTAAAATTAATTTTTAGACCAATATGCTCTACAAATTTTGCTGTTCTATTCCTACGTTATTATTTATCTTACTTGAACATTATTCGTAGTTCTAATTTTTCATTCTGTTACCCCTTGATGAACATACCTTACAGAAAACTGGGGGAAGGTAAATCTTTTGCCTTTCTTCTTTTTTTTCTTGTTTCATGATGTCTTCATTTTACTTTCTTGTCTTTTCCTTTTATTATTATTCTTTACAGTGAGAAGAAAAATACGCAAGACTGACATTGTTACAGATTGCAGTCTTGTTAAAATTGCCATATTAACTAGCAGTCCAGGTAGTGAAAAACCATTCAAGCTGTCAGATATTCTCAAATGAACGAAATAAAAGCTGTTTGTATGTATATAGAATCATCATCACTCCTTTGTCTCTTAATGCCATCTTTGTGCAGGCTTTGAGTTGTTTTCATTTGAGGTAATTTTATTTTTGTTTTATTCTCAGTGGTAGTGTCCGAGAAATTCTCTGCTGTGTACATATGAGGGTTTTACAGAAGTGACTTTCACTGATAAAAAAAGTTTTAGTATTAATTCTCTCTAACTGAAGTATTTCATGTTGGATTTCTTCATCAAATTAATATAGCACAAAACTCACTTGCTGTGGGTACAGAAGTTATGAGCCTGGTAAATACAGAATAGTTTATGGTGAAAGAACCGCTGGAGGTCTCCAGTCCAAACCCCAGCTAAAAGCAGGGACAACTTCAAAGTTAGATCTGATTGCTCAGACGCTTGTCCAGTCGATTTGTTCTCCTTGTATCTCATGTTGCAGTTTATGTCCATTGTGTCTGATCTTCTTTCTGTGCACCTCTGAGAAGCCTCTGGCTCCATTTTCTCTGCAACCTACCCATCAGGTCGCTGGAGACAGCAAAAACATCCCTTCTTCATCCTCTCCTTAAGACATTCAAAGTTAAGGAGTTGTTACTGTGTAGCAAACTGTGAGCTCGATGAATTTACAGAAGACGTTAAGATCAGTCCCAGGAATTCAGTGCAATTCAGCACATTCTCCCTGAAAGTCCCTCCAGCCCCAAGGATTTAAAAATAATGAAAGTGGATATAAATCTTGAGATCATTATTTAAAATAATAAGTTGCATAATATAAATAGAAGATAGTTTATTTTGGTATTTATCCAGCTGTTAGGCCTGCTGAGCTCCATATTTGTATCTGCCTTCTTGAAGAAAGAAATGTTACTTAAATGGCATCTGGATGGTCTCCTAAGACAGAATGAGATACGGCTTTTGTAGATGCTAATTCTAATAATAATAACAAAAAAAATATTTGAACAGTATTTTCTAAGAGAAACGTAGTTTTACATTTTATCCTGTCAGATCTTAATTTTTCCCTTTTGGAGTTGCCGTCCCAGCGAGTGCCTTGTTTCCAGACCAGAAGTTGCTTATTATGCCCACACAGGTGAATTAACATGTAGTGCCAGGAAGTGATATGATCAGATGTTTCTCTCCAAAAACCACCTGAGAAACTTGTAACTCTTACTACGAAGGGGACTTTGTACTACTTGTAGTTGGAAGCCACATCCATCGTACAGAGCATAATAGATGAAGTGCCTTTTCAGTTTAATCTTTCTTTTCAGCTGATCTCTTTCCTGTATAGCATAATCATTATCCTTATTAAAATCTCTGGGGTTTATTTCTCCTTTCTGGCATGAGGTTATTTAAATATACATTCCTGTATTGAAAATCTGCCTGTATTGAAAATCTGCCAGTGCTTGTGTGTACACACTAGAGATTGGAAAGACCAAGGATGAAGCGCATCTCTTCAGTGGCAGCAGGGGTGAACAGGGGGAAATAGTGTAAAGCAGCATTTAAACTGAAACATAAGGGTTATTGTTACTGTTACACTTTTGCAGAGTTGGTGGTGAGATGTCAGTGGAGAAAGTATTCACATGTATATTCAAAATGTTTAAAAGGAACTTTTTGGCTCTGCTTTTCTCACTGGGGATGTGTTCTTGCAACACTCATTAACATGAGCGTTGAGTAACTGTATCGCTGTCCTTGCGACAGTGAAGGCATTCAGTGGCATTCTTTGAAGTGCTTATATCAGCTCTTCAGTGAGAACGTAAAAAAAGATGTGTTTTCTGCCCAAACTAACAGGTATGTTAGCACTCTTGTGGGTAAGTCCCACGTGCATAAGTAAATAAGAATAGATTTTTCCTTAGCTGTTGCCTTCTCTTTAGGGATTAGAAAAGGTGAAAAGCTATTTCGTTCACATCATCACATCACACCTGTATTAACTACTGTAAGCTGATAATGCTTTTTTTGTAAAATGATTACACTCTTTTTTTGTTGTGGTTTTTTTTTTTTTTTTTTCAAAACTAATAACACTCATCTGTATTCTATGGACATTAACCACAGAACTTAATTTGTTTTGAAAATCCTTTTTAAAGCTCTATTCATCTGTGGTAAGGCTAGTGGTGGTAAAAAATCAATTGCAGCTGTATTATTTGCAAAGTAATCAATTCACTTCTCCATTCTAACTAGAAGAGGCATCCTGAGAAGCTGGAAAAATTACAGTGATCGGATATGCTTGATCTTGCCTTTGTTTCATTGTAAAGACTGATACTCATCTCTTTACGTCTGCTTCCTTTGAATTTTATTTAGAGTTCATATAAATAAGGGCTACTTGAAAACATCTTGAACAGGGATGCAATCACCCTGTTCTTCTGACAATCCTTTCTCCTGTTTGGTCGTATTTTGGCTCTTCTTATGAACTGGGCATATTTAAATGATGTGTTTATCTTCTGTGTTAATTACTGTGACCTGAACAGTGTCTCAAATTATGTGTTTAAAGTAAGTTCGTAAGGGAAGCGTACAGTAACTTTACAGTCCTTGATTTTCATGCATACTACGTATTATTCTGTCCAAGATTTGGTTCCATTATTAATCTTTTCATTAAAATAAATTTACTTATTTTTTCTAACTGCTGACGTACGTAGTAATTTACAAAAAGTGAAGGGTTACAGGTGTTATCTGCTGGGCCCCAAGTCTTGCAAATACACACAGAACATTAAAACGGTCTTCTGACGTCTTAGTAACATAGGCTTAGGGCCAGCAGGAACCTTTTCCATCATCTAGGTGATGTTGCAAGCAAACGTTTTCATAAACTCATCCATCTGTTTTCAAAAGCGGATTTCCTCACCATTGACGTTAAAATATTTTCACAAAGCTCCTTTATTTCCACAAAAGTAATCATTCATTTTATACATATTTGTTATTGTGCAGCCATTTTCTATGACTTCAGTAGTTCTTCCTGGTGTTTACTCCTTTCATGTATTTATACACAGCAATCACGTTCCCTACCAGACTTTGATTTACCCAGCTAAGCAAGCTCTATTCTTTGCCTTTGGTAAGATTCATTTTCTGTTCCCCTCCTGGCCACCCTAATGGTTCTTCACCTTCAGCTTGAATCCATCTTTGAACAGAGTGACAGTGCAGCATACAGCTATTAGTCTGTCAAGACGTGGTTTTGCAGTTAGAAGATTAAATTGCACAGTACCATTGCTATCGTTACAATTTCAGTTGCTCCATTAAGATGCCTCACATTCCATGTGTGTTTTTCGTTACGCTTGGCTCGTGTAGTTTGAGGAAGTTGCTTTAGTGGTGATTATTCTACACCGGTTGTAGCAGCCAAATGTAAAAGAGCCAGGACTTCCGATTTTGGCGGGGGGGGGGGGGGGGGGGGGGGGGGGGGGGGGTGTGAGGTGAGGAGGAAGCATAATAATTTAACATAAAATAATGAACTGGCCTCATTTGAGGTGAAAAGTTGGAATGATACTCTAGTATGACAGAATTTAATCTTTTAAAGCAATTGGTGAAAATGCGTGTGCGTAATTGCGATGCGTAGACTCCTTATCATGCTAATATGAGTGTGAATTTATACTCCTAAATTCACAAATACTCAATCAGATCGTTAAATGGAATTTCGTCTATGGGATGCTTTCACGTAGTTTATCATTCACAGTGATAAACTGCATGATACTATGATATTAAACCCTCAGTTTCCGCTCAGGTCCACTTACGCGGCTCTCTCCGTTACCATGAATACGGAGTTACTGGGGTTGCGCTCACTGCGGATGAACTGCTTTGTGCGTGAATTTTTATTTTTATGAAATACCCTACTGCTTAAATTCTTGCTTGTACTTTTTAAAATGATTTTCATAATATTTAAACATTACCTTTGTTTAACATTACCTTTGTTTAACCTCAGTCAGTATGGTGAAATCAAGCAGATTATGGAGGAAGGAATGTTTTTATCTTGGTATTTTGAATTTAAATTGAGTGTACAAGATACAGTGGTAACAATATGATAACAGGTGTGCTAAGGTTAATTGTGTTTTTAGTCAGAAGAAAATAGTAAATGGTACATCGTTGCAATAACATTTCTGAAGTTTGCAGAGGGAAAGAAATTCAATTTTTATTAATGATATATAATATTAATAAGGTTTTTAAAGGCTTTTTAAACTTACGATGTAGCAAAAGCAAGTTACTTAAATGATCATACTAAGTAATATTATACTTTTAAAAATCTATTGCTAAGCTGACACTTGTGTTAATATTGTTCAAACAGTAGCTCAGGATACAAAGGGAACAAAAAATTAATGCAAAGACATAAAACAGGTTTAGTCACCTTGAAGAACGGTGTTTTAAGTGAAGCTTATAAAGCAGTCCTTTTGCTCTACTCAGCTTTTTCTGGTTTCAACTTGTGAGTTCAGAGGATAGTAAAAATTGCAGAGAGGTCTAGAAGAAACGACTTGAAGAAATACTGAAATGATTTCGCTTGTTAACCTCACGAAGGGAAGATTTAAAGGGTGATACTGCAGACGAGCAGCTAAAGATGTCTGACTGGTGATGGGGGAAGGAGATGGAGAAAGAGGGCTAACGGAAGAAATGGGCCTAAATATCAGTGAGAGATATTTAGCTTAGACATGCTAAAAGGAAAGGTGGCATAGGTAGTTTCTGAA
Source organism: Chroicocephalus ridibundus (assembly GCF_963924245.1). NCBI lineage: Eukaryota > Metazoa > Chordata > Aves > Charadriiformes > Laridae > Chroicocephalus > Chroicocephalus ridibundus. The sequence continues at coordinate 8,972,528 of NC_086289.1, read as the reverse complement.
ATCTCTAAAATTAGAGGTTTTAAAAAATTACATAACCATCTGTCTGAACAGGTTTGATTCTCCATTGGGGAAGCAAATACGTCCTATTGCTGTGCTTTTATAATGTTTTCTGTGATACAGTTTTCTCTTTTCAATATTCCATGTTTTTTCCTTTTTGATGTGAATAATTTGTAACAACAAAAGTGAAGTGACACCATTGGTGTCATCTTAATAAAGGAATGAAATCATCCTTTTCATGATATGACAGGCAGGTGCCCTGCTCGTCATTCTTAGGAACTGTAGAGGGAAAGCAGCAGTGGGGATGAAGAGTGTTTACAATTTTCTCTGAAGTTTTTAAGAAGTACCAATAATTCACAATTTAAAAAAAAATGTTTCTAGAACTAAGCAATGATTATTAGAAAGCAGTTAATGGGCTTCAGAAAAATAGGATTAAATCAGTCCATTTTTCAGCTTTGTAACTTTTGTGTGAATGTTTTAAGAGCAAATTAAATCGGTCTTTTACCAATTGACTCTTCTTTCACTGCCAGTTTGTTGACAGGTAGAGCCCTTTGCTCCACAAGGAACGATAATACAATTGGTCTAGTACATACTCTTTAATTGAATTGACTATTTTGCCCTGCTGCTCAGGAAATTGATAAATTGCCACAGCCTTCTGTTCTGAAAGTTGGTGGGTTTTCTTGTCTTCTGTTTTAGGAATAGAAAGAAAATATGAATAAAACCAACATTCAGAATTGGTTAAAGACATCACTGAATTTGTTTTGACTAACGATATCTTTGCAGTCTTAGTTCTGTGAAATATTTTAGGAATTAATTAGTGTTTACTGTCATTTCTGTTTCTGCTCTAATCATGTAAGTAAAATAAACTTTCATATTCAATATTCCACTAGTGGTAGAATTTGACTGAGTGTTTTGAACTTTCAATAGCAAAGTTATTTCTTTGACCTGAAAACATGGTTAAGGAGAATGTTTTTCTTGACCTCATAAGGTGAACATTAACATTGCTTTTGTAAAGGACCAGCAGACATGATTTGAATGACATTTTGTTATTATGCATTTTAACTGAAGTTCCCAAAGTTATTGTTTAATCAAGAAAATATGACAGGAAACATATTATTTTTTTCAGCCAAATTGGTATTTGTATTGATAATTGCTAGTGTCCTGCCCACTCCTTCACAAGTACTTTTCCCGCTTCTCAAATTCTGTAAGTCACAGATCATAGCTAAGAAGCATTTTTTTAAGTCATCTATATGTTTGGATCCTCACTTTCTGGAGAGGTTGGGGCATGTGTGTACAATTGATGTCCTTGGAAATATCAGCCATTATTTAGCTTTGATTTTTATTTCATACCCTGTTGTGAATAGGCTCTTACAAGTTATTATGAGGGAATGGAGGAAATTAAAGGGATTGCTTTGCCTGAAGACATACGTTGGGGAAATGAAGGTGGATGCACACACTGGTCAAGCATAAGGAGGAGTAGGTCATTCTTAAGTGACAATCTTTTATTCTAGAAGCACACAGGATCATAGAATGGTTTGGGTTGGAAGGGACCTTAAAGGTCATTTAGGTCCAACCCCCTGCCCTGGACAGGGACACCTCCCACCAGACCAGGTTGCTCAAAGCCCCATCCAGCCTGGCCTTGAACACTTCCAGGGATGGGGCAGCCACAGCTTCTCTGGGCAACCTGTTCCAGTGTCTCACCACCCTCACAGTAAAGAATTTCTTCCTAATATCTAATCTAAATCTCCCCTCTTTCAGTTTAAAACCGTTATTCTGCATCCTATCACTGCCCTCCCTGATAAAGAGTCCCTCCCCATCTGTCCTATAAGCCCCCTTCAGGTATTGGAAGGCTGCTATAAGGTCTCCCTGAAGCCTTCTCTTCTCCAGGCTGAACAACTCCAACTCCCTCAGCCTGTCTTGACAGGAGAGGTGCTCCAGCCCTCTGATCATCTTCGTGGCCCTCCTCTGGACCCGTTCCAACAGGTCCATGTCCTTCCTGTGCTGAGAGGGTGCTTTCCTGATCAAAGAGGGTAAGAGGAGAAGAGAGAAAAATCTATGTAGTATGTTGCAGAAATCAATGTAGAAATTGTTGCAGATATTTCATTTTTGTCAGTTTCATGTCCTTAAGTCATTCAGTTCCGTCTTGTGGAGAGGTTACCCATTTAGGCACTTGTACAATGGGACCACCATGGTTTGCGTCATAGAATCACCATATGAGTTTTGGAGAGCTCTGTGGCTTTGTGTGTCCTCTGCAGCTGAATCCATAGCTGGGTATATTGGTGGATTTAATGTCAGACTATAAAATTTACGTACAAACCTATCTTTACGTTTTTTTAAAATCTACTTTAATCCAATGTGTCAGTAATTTATCAGTTAGTCAAAAACATGTCCAAGTCAACATGAAAACGTGATTTAGTAAGTGATGGAAAGAAGTTTTTTCTCAAAGAAGAGGAAGCTGTGTTATGTTGCTGAAAATTAAGAAATAGCTTACATTCATTTTCTGTTTCTCCTGGTATCTTTTGTTTTGGTGGCGTGGGTTTTTTTCCTCTGGTTGTGATGTTTGTGTAAGTACACTTTGCTCTGTCCTTGTATGAAATAAACATGCTTTCAGCAAATGTTAAAATGGATATTTGCTCTGACGAAAAGCTTAAACTTAGCTTGTTTTACCCAAGACAGACTACAAGTTCTGACTAGCATAGATAGAAAACTTTCCGTAGTTAATAAGTTTGTGGGCATTTGGCATGCTTTGTCATTTGATTCATGTTTGACGTTATTCATGATTATAATTCATTTAGGAAATACACTAAAATGCGTTTTTATACATTCCATTTCAAACTGTGTAAAACATTCACATGACCTTTAGGAGATGCAGTGTACTATGTATTCCCTGGAAGGGTGTCCATTTTTATGTTTTTTAGACAGTTGTACTGCCCTTGTGCTTTTATAAGGCCCCAGACATTTTGGGGACCTAACTGCCAAATATCCCACTCCTACAAGAGTGAATGTTTGATTGACCCCTGACCAAAGATAACTGTGTCCATCAGAATATACAGAAGCTTAGTTAAACCATTTCTTTTCAGTAAAGGTTCCAGGAGTCTGAGAAGATGCTCAGCAAATGCTTATTAATCAGATAAGCATAATTTTTTTACCCTTCTTTCAGTGGAATAAAATAAATCATAGCCCAAAAGTTAATCAGAATTGCTACTAGGATTTTAAGGCATGACTCCATTAACTTAATGTAGTTTGCATTACTCATGCAAGAGGTGAGTTTGCTGTTTGTTTTTATAAGCTGTATTTGTTTCTCGGAGGTTTTTCTCATTTTTCTTCAAGTGATACTGAAGCTCAGCTCTTGGTCATCACGGCAAAATCAGATAAGTGTTCCATATGGTTTTACTTCAGTTCTGTGTATTTTGTTAGTTAAGGGCACACTTTGGTCTAAACTGAATAGAAAAGGTTGTGAAGGATGCCAGAGTGTAGTAAATAATATACATGGCATCTCTAGCTGTGATTGAGTAGCTGCTAGTTAATGGGTTATTTTTGATGAGCCAAAACTTTCCTTAGATATTCACCATGCTTGTGTGTATGCTGAATTACCTCTTCCAGGAGACATACTAGAAGTATTTCTTATGTCTTTCTCATGAAGGTGATCATCCATCTTTTAATAAAATAGATTGTCCCTCTTTTCATTCATCATGTGAGTAAAGGAGAAGATTAAATCAATCTATTGAATATTATTCAGTCAAACAACATGTGATATATTTTTAATTATCTCCCTGTTTTTATAGAGTTTAATCACAAAGCTTTTTTTTTCCCCTACCACTACATTGAATTATATGCCTGAAACAAGTAGTGTAGTGTTGCCTAGTGTTTGATGCTGTTGAGACAGTCCTTGTGATTTTTTTGTAGTTGTACCCCAAATAGTAATAAGTAGTGGACGAGAAAGATTGTTCTCCTTTAAAATATGACTTGGACATTTCCAGGTAGAAAAGTCATTAAAGCTCTGAAGCAGCTCTCTCCGTTTTCAGAACCTGGTGGTCTAAGTGCAGGACATCATGCCTTGAAAAGCTTTGCTGCACTGGGCTATCACTGTGCTCTGAGAAGATAAGAACCTTGTCGAAGGATATTCAGAACTGCATGCTAGAACTTGAAAGAGAAACAGAAACTCATACTGAGGTTACAGCTAAGAGGTTTCAAGAGGAGAATTGGAGTGGAGACTCCTTCAGGTCATATACTGAGATTACTTTTGTACTGAAGAAACTTATGGGAGTAGAGGAAAGAAAAATATCAAACCCAAATATTATGAGGATTGATATGAAATATTGTGATTGGATTGATTGAATTTTCTTTATTGAAAAGTTTTATAAAACAGTTTCATTTTAACTAGTAAACTATGTATTGGTGGAATTAAGTTTTTGAGGTTACTAAAACTGCAGCTTTAAAGAAAGTGCTTGATAAGCTAAGGAGCACGGTGTTTCTACCAAATATGACTTTCAAACAAAACATTCTTTATCTTATGTCCTTGTCTGCTTTGGTTTTCATGTACGTTGACAGTTTTGCTGCCTGACAGTGTAACCTGTTGCTCTGTTTCATCTTTCTTTCTCCTAGGATAGCTGACATGAAATGCATATAAAATACCTTGTGATGAGCGTTCAGCTGGACCAAAATTCTTTGAGAACATAGATAATATTATTTTTTATATAATTGAGGGTGGTACATTAAAAAAATGTAAATCAGGACTTTAAGTCTTGTTAGTGTAGCACTTTTATTTTTGTTTCTGATATTCCAAGTGTAAAGACATTTGTACCATTGAGTTCCATCTTGCGAAGCAGTCAGAATGATCTATTGGCACCTCATAGTCATTAAGGAAATTTTCAAAGCAAAGTTTAACCAGTTTAAATTCTGTGTTCTAATTCTAGATTTCTGTAATAATATGACCCCATATTTCTGTAGACATTATTTCCCTCAGTGAAGCATTCCATTATTCAGAAGCAGAAAGAACAAAAGAATTTTCTGTCTTCATCAGTCATTTCGTCTCCCAAAACAAAGGTCTCTTTAATCTTCTGGGTAGAAGTTAGTAGAAGTTTAGCGTAAAAAATATCCTTTTTGATTATTTTGTTTTCCTTTGAATCGTCCCTTGTCTCTACAAACACAGTATTGGTAATTGCTCTGGCTTAAGCATCATTATACTGCTTGTAGTTACATATCTGCTTTTTCTAATCTGCTAGTTGTCATATGCTAAACTCTTCTGAAGAAATCCGGTAGTGTTTGGCTGCATGCTAGGATGGTAGGTTTTTTCCTTGTTTCTCAATGTCTGTGATCTGAACCTAACATCTGTCTTTATTGTTTTCCTGCTGTCAAATAAGCCTTTTTTGTTCACACTCTATCAGTAGTCTCACCTTCTTTCTGTCCATTTTATTTTAAAAATTCCCCTTTCACACCAGCAATGGAGGGTAAACGTGGGCATTTGTTAGTATAATTCTATTAATAAGAACAATTGTGATGTAGTGCCAGTCCTGAATCAAAACCTCATTGTGGTGGGCTGTGTAAACAGACAACAAAAGACAATTATTTCCTCCTTCTCAGGCATCTTCTATGTCAGGAGTCCAAAATGTCTTTCACCAGCTGCTGTCCTGGGTGGTGGCTGTCACGTCAGCAGCATCACTCTTCTCTTCCTGGTGGTAGCAGGTACATCACTGAGAGTAGCTGTGCAACAGCATCTTCTGTTTTGGCTTCTGTTGAAATGTTATCAGATCCTTGGGTTTTCCATTTCTCCCCTTTAACTTTTGAAGAGCTATTTCAATCATCCTCTCTAAATTTGTGTAGAAACTCTTTTATTTAAGAAATGTGTAATGCAAAGCTTCTAAACCTTCTAAACTGTTTTAAAAAACAGTACTGTATGTATTAAGGTCAGATTTTTGTAGAAAATTTAGCTTTAGAATTAGACAGAGGTCGTCTTTTTTTAGTTTAGGGTAATTTTTTCCTGTCTCTACTGTACCTTCTTTTCAAACCCCTATTAACTCAGTATTCATGTCTCAATGAAAACAAATTCTTCCTGTGGTTGGGGGCTCTGATGAATAGCCTGGATATTGCATGTTGATTGCTCACAAATTGCTTTACACACGAACTCCTTATTTTTGCTTTGTGATCGGCTAAAGAAGATATATTATCTTTTATAAAGGAAAGAGTGTAGTTAATAGAAAAAATGGTATAAAGAATTACTGGTCCTTTTATTCTCTCAGAAAAAAGAGAGCAAGTGTTTGTTCAGTTAGGAAAAGCCAAACTGTATGGATTATGAAGCTTATAGGACATTCTGAGGCATTTTCAGAAAATGCTTTTTTTCCTGACCTTGTGTGAGTCATGACTGCCAGAAAAATTAGGTTCATATGACATTAAAACTTAGTTTCAGGTTTAAAGCTATTTTTCCTCATCATACAACCATAACAATTTGCTGCAAAGCAGCATCAGTTTTCTGCAGTAGGAATTTCCTAATCCTTCTTTCACCAGAAACAGATTTCATTTAGTCAAAACACAGAATTTAGCTATAGGCCTGAAACTAATTTTTTACAAGCACTGCGTCAATATTCAAATAAATTTGTTCAGCAATATTAACTGGATTTTCTTTAATACCTTCCCCTCACCTATTCTGTTGTACTGGAAATAAAGTATGTCAGGGAATTGGTGATAGGCATAAAAAGATACTAAACTGAAAATAGATAAACTGAATGGGAGACACAGATATCTAAAGCTGAATGTGGCCTGGTGGGTACATTTTACTGATGCCATTTACTTTTCATTTATATATGTATATAAAATGTGTGTATATATATAAGGAATATATATGTATGTTCCTTGACATAATTCTTTTCCATACATTTCCATATTCATTTGCATATACAAGTCAGGATTATTTCAGTGTCAGAACCGTATATTGTTACAATCCTATTTGTCCCGAAGTTAAATTAAAATCTGTCCATTTATGCTGTTCATTATGGTACCCTTTGTTAGTGAAATCATCATTTGTGGAATAGTGGTTTGGGTTTTAATGTATTCATCTGAATGACGGGGCAGAGTGTTCCCTCGGCAAGTTTGCCATTGACACAGAACTGGGAGGAGGGACTGATGTGCCAGGGGTTGTGCTGCCATCCAGTAGGACCAGGAGAGGCTGGAGAAATGGGCTGACAGGAACCTGATGAAGTTCAGGAAAGGGAAGTGCAAAGTCCTGCACTGGGGTAGGAGCAACCAGTATGTGCTGGGGGGCTGCCCAGATGGAAAGCAGCTCTGCAGAAAAGACCCTGGGGCTTCTGTTGGACACCAAGATGACCGTGAGACAGCAACATCCTTTCGTGACAAAGGTGGTGAATGGTATCCTGGGCTGAGTTAGGTGGAGTGTTGCCAGCAGTCGAGAGAGGTGATCCTTCCCCTCTGCTCAGCAGTGGTGAGGCCACATCTGGAGGACTGTGCTCAGTTCTGGGCCCCCCAGTACAAGAGCTACGGGAGGGAGTCCAGCAAAGGGTGTCTAAGATGGTGAAGTGACTGGAGCATCTCTCCTATGAGGGAAGGCTGAGAGAGCTGGGACTGTGCAGCCTGGAGAAGAGAAGAAAGGTCAGGGGGATCTCATCAATGTATATAAGTACTGGAAGGGAGGGTGCAGATGGAGCCAGATTCTTTTCAGTGGTGACCAGAGGCAGTGGGTACAAAATAACACACAGGAGGTTCCATCTGAACATCGGGAAATACTATTTTTACTGTGAGGTCCAAGCACTGGCACAGGTTGCCCAGGGAGGTTGTAGAGTCTCCCACCTTGGAGATAATCAGAACTAGTCTGGGCATGGTCCTGGGCAACATGCTCTAGGTGGCCCTGCCTCAGCAGGGGGCGTTGGAAAATTCCAGAGGTCCCTTCCAACCACAACCACTCTGTGAAACCCTGACATATATATAGAAAGGTTTGAGCAGGTTAAAATTTGAATACAGTGAAAACATGCTAACAGGAGATACACAGGTTTTGTCCTGCCGTATTACCACTAAAACATCCAACTATCTTATTGTATTATCCAATAAAATGCAGTGGTAAGAGGGGGAAAAAAAAATCACCCCATTACAGCCTCTTCAAATGTCTCTTACACCTCTGCTGCTTTTCTAATAAAATCCTTCACGCTTTTTTTTGTGTGTGTGTGGGTTTTTTTAAATATATTTCAACAAGTAAAGCAGCTATTTTCAAAATGCTACAAATATATTGCAGCAAACGTATCATTGCTTGAGGGCAAAAGATCTTGTGAAACGGTGAGCAAGAAAACGAAAGGAATTATATCCCTAAGCATCAAACGTTTAATACGCTTAGTGTGGAAACTGAAAAAAGCCTTCAAATTGTACATTATGTATTTGTGTAGATAAATTTTGCGATTATTTTGTATCCTAGAGGCAGAGCTTCTTATCATGTATCTTGAGTGTTATCATGGCAGTTTTTAATTTTTAGTGAATATTGCAAAATAAAATTCTAACTAAATTCCCAGATTAAATATTTTAATTGCCCTTTATAGCTCTAGCATAAATACAGCTGTGTGAATAGCAAATGACAGTTACTGATGGGTTTATCCTGATTTTTAACATGCTTTTCTTCGTGAAAATGTGTTAGATGCAGCTTGTCATAGCTTAGTTTTTACTGACGTTCACCTGTCTTGAAATAAAGACCAGAAAATGCAATATTGTGGGGGGAAAAAAAAGCTGGCAATTTGGCATGTGTCTGTGTTGTACTTTAAAGTGTTCTTTCATTGTACTTTCACTTGGTAGTATTAGAAGATCTCAAAAGCGAAAGATCATGGAACTCTGTAGGGTCACTGTGAGTAACTCCCTGAAGATCTCAAAGCTGAAGCATATTCTTACTGTCCAGAGGGAGGGCTGGGATCATGGATCTGGGAGGAACAAGAGGCTCTTTCCTTGTCTCTGGATAACCAGAAGGCCCTGTGGCAAGCAGCAAGCCTGGCAGAGCCTGCTTGATTGCGGAGAGTTCCCAAGGGGGTGGTTTCAGTGAGAAGTCTCTGAGAAGACCTTCTCTCTTAAAAAATCCTTATCTGTTTCTGAATAGGCATAGCTAAGTTGTTTCCTTCATTCCTGTCCATTTCCTTCAAACCGTTTTTAGAAAATAACTGGTTAGCAACCAAAGTTAGTCACAAATAAAAACATCTCTGAATAAACTACAAGCTGCATCTTGTGCATATACCAATAAATAGTTATCGGTACAAATTAGCAAAATGGTCGTATACCCTGATGTTAAACCCATGCATATGCTATTATTATTCAGTGACATTATGGTTGCTCTGGCTGGCACCCAAGATGCACATTGTGTTGTGTGGGTGTTTTCAAGCAGATTAAGTATGAAAACTCTGGGTACAAGTTGGACCGTGCATTTTTAATACTTGTGGATTTATAAAAATTTGTGTCAGTGAGAGGTCATTGGGTCCCTATTCGGAAGTCTACGGAGAAGTATAACTTACATTATACCTTGGTACCTACTGTTGCAGGACAAGAAGCGCAACACATTTTTTCAGAGACTGTTGAATAGGGCTGCTCAGGGCTGAAACGCTGTTTTGTTTGTGTTCAATTGTGTTGTGGAATAAACTAAAGGGTAGACAGTGAGGGTATGTACTTATATTGCAACCCTGCCTATTCTAAGTTTGTGATGAGATTTGGCAAAGGATTGTGATCCTGAAGGTCCTATTGATTTCCTAATGGGATAAAGTCTTTGAAGTCTTTGGTTTCCATTGTCTTTGCTTCTCAAGATAATACATAGTTGTGAGATCCACGCTTTTCTTATCTTTTTGAATTCTAAGCAGCAGAGAAGAACACAAGTTGTTCAGGCTTTCTATGACAAGGCCTCTCGACTATAAAGGCAGCAAACGTCATTGCAGTAGCCAGGTATTTACAGAGTACTAAAGGATATTACCCTAATGGAAACAAGGGGATTTTTGCTGTTGATTTCATTCAGCTACGATGCTCGGCTACAGATGAGTAGCTTTTCCCTCTTCCTCTCCTTCTTTTCTAACCACAGTGGCTCAGTATTAAGTGTTTGAATTAACTTAATTATTTAACCATTTTTCAGCTGACTCTGAAAACTTGTCCAAGATGAATCTTAATATTTGGTGATCTAAAAGATAAATTTAGAGCTGAGAGTATTTTTTTTATTATTATTATTATTCATTGTATGAAAAAGGTTTTTGAAAAAGCTTTTGCAAGTTAATCTTCCCAGGAGCTAGGCTACAAAAACTCGGTTGTGACTTTGGGCCACTGGTATATTTAATTTCAAAAATCTCTTCTATTTTCTAATAATTTGAAAGATTCTTTTATTCATTTAAATTTTTCTTTGGATAAAAAAAGTAAAATACGTGAAATATTTTGTTTGAATTGAGTTTGAAAGTACGTTTTATGGCCACATGATAAAAAAATATAAATTTCAAATATTAGTATACTGCATTTTTGAAGAGCAGTGGTTGTAGCTATACCATTCATAAGGATAAGCCCATGTCAGTGTGGCCTGTTGTATAAAATATGGAGTGCATTTGTAGTTCAGTTTGTTTGCAAAGGAAGATATTTTTTCTGCATGCTATAAAATGATGCTGTAGAGTTAATTGGCATGGATTCCAGATTTAATTTTATTAACATTTGTTTTGATGGTTCCTAATACCCTTCAGATCTTTCTTTGAACGAACAAAAAAGAGAAAACTACTGTATCTTAAACAGTAGTAACTTAAGAAACTTAGGTACTTTATATTCCTATGCAATAGTCTACTAATCAACATTTATATATCGCAGCTAAAATTGAATTAAATTAGATTGAAACTAAATTACAAGGTCCTGAGTAAATTGGATTTGGTAATGTACTATTGAGTCAATCTGAACTGATGTCATAATTTAGATTTGCTTCTTATGTGAGAATGATGCCAAGAATTATTCTTCCCTTTGCAGTGTCAATTTGTGAGCACGAAGAGGAATGTACTTTTGCTAATGATCATGCTTGAAGTACAAAACTAGTAACTGACCAGATGTTAATAAGGACTGTGTTAAGATGCCATTACAGGTCTTTCAGCTCATCTTTTCTTGAACTTGAGAGGCAAAGTTGGGACTTAATGACTCTCAAGAATGCTCAAAGAAAGAAGTGTGTTATGGTTTGTGTATGTAAAACGAGATTCAAGATGTAGGAGAAATGTTGCAGATGTCATATTTAGCTGTATTTATAATCTCTGGTTTTATACGCATCAAACTCTGTTTTGTGAGCTTTAAGGAATTTTTAGCTTTTGACCACTGACCTGTTTATGGTTTATCACGCTGAATTCTGGCAGCTGGCTTACTTGCAGAATGTATGGGAAATTAGTTTTATAACAGGTATTTGAGAATGAGGTCCATATCAACTTTCTTTTTCCTTTTTAGTTAGCCTTCAAAATTTACATTTCATTTTTTGGAATGTTAGGAAGGGATGGTTTGACATGATTTCCTACTCTCAGATATAAATCAGGAGCCTCTTTTATTACATAATAGCGTGCCTTGCATAAATGCACTCCATTTGTGAAACCTCTTACGTATTTAGGGAAATTTCATAATATGCCATATTACTGTGAGTTGTTCTTCCCAGCTGGAACAACGGCCTTGGGCATGAAGCCACACAGTTGGGCAAAATAATGGCATCATTTTATAGCTTGATAATGGCACCATTAGCACAAGATATTATCATATCACCTTTTTATGGATACTTATATTTTAAACCAAGCTCCGTTATATGACTTATAAGTGCAGCATTGGAACAGACTTCAAAAATAAAAGTGTAATTTCTCTTTCAACAAGTTAAATATTGTAGCATTTATGTAGCTATTATCTTTATTCTTTATAAAACAGTGAGCTGCTTCTTTAGATGTTTAATTGAAAAATGTATGTAAACCCAGCAATTTTGCATCTGAAACAGGTATCGGGGTATAAGGTGTTTCTTGACCCATCGAGTGTGACTTTTACTCCCAAACAGATGGATGAAAGGTCTGCTCTTGGCCAGTCTGATGCAGTTTCTGATTATTCTAGTCTGACAGAACTGCTGGTGCTTTGGAGATTACACAAACCACAGGTTCAAAAAGTTAATTTCTGACCATTCTGGAACTCAAGATTTTAACTCTAGCCTCAGTTTCTAGTTGTTGATCAGCTTTACAGAATGCACATTCATCTTTGAACTCAGGCTTTGCCCCTGATAGCACAATTGCAATTCAAATGTCGTGGAAGATCTGCTCTCTCAGACAATCACCTTTTTTAGGACAGTCCAATACACCAAAGTAAAGGTTTCTGAGAGTTTCTATTCTTCAGTAAATTGCTCTTGACTATGGATGAACTACAAGTACTGAGGTCTGTGGACAAACAAACACTCATACCGTAGACCCTAAAACCCTGGCTTCCTCAACACTCTAGCAGATTTTGGGGAAGTCCATTTACATCATAGCTTGTCCTTAGTACAGAGTCATGTCTTCTGGTTCTCCTCTTCTGAAGCTGACAGCAAATGTCCATTCCATAGCATTTCACTCTCATCATCTGCAAGTCGTTACCACTCCCTAAGTTTTTTTCTGTCTCCTATCTGGTGATTCAGAGCTTATTCTCTCTCCTCTTGAAAGTGCAGTGTGAATGTACTAGTTGACTCTCTCTATGGTACTCCGATAACAAATTGGAATTTGGAGGTTCACATGAAGACACACACAGATTAACAGTAATTGTTCACAATCCACAGTTGAGTATCCAGTTTTACAAATTCAAGAGATAACATAAAATGGAGCATATAAACTCAGGTGAGTAGGGTAAAAGTATGAAATTGGGAATATCACTTATAAGATAACACGTTAGTTTTTGGTTTTTTGAGGACTGTATGGACAATTTTATTACTGCTCCTTTGAATGAAAATTAAGATCATCTTCGTATCTCTTTGAAGTTTCATATCCCAGAGAATAGATGAATTGCTGCTTGTCGGGCAGTTTGGAGTTCAAAATAAAAAACATAGTTGTGATAAATTACGTTGAAAGAATTATGCAAAATTATTAAGATTTTGATTTGATTTGAGAGCTGTAACTTGCCTTTCACTTTAGACAGAATTCGTACATTGAAAAAACATCTTCAACAGATGTGTCAGGTGGAATATTGCTATAATGATTTCGCCTAGGAAATAGATCAAAACCTATCACCGTTCAATAAAAAAGGAGTTGACCTGAAATTGTGCTTGAGTTCTGGTATCTTTGATTCCTGTCAGGCTTTTAAATTGTAGCACAATGAATATTTGGAGACCTTGAAGAGTCACTAAAATTTTTAGAATTTTAGTAGATAAGATGCAAAGGAAAATGAGGTGGAATTCTTCCTTTACTAAGAAGATGGCATCAGAAATTTTTAAAGTAGAGGTGTGATTCAATATTGAGATATGTTCATGCTTGGCATTAAGATTATGTTTTTTAAGATAAAGAAGTTAATTATTCAAAAATAATCATGCAAAGAACATAATGATTACAACAGAGCAGCAGGTTGTATTTTATATAGTTTTGACTGAAAAGATACGCAAAGATTTATTGGTAATGCATCTATTAATCTTTAATTTCAGAAGACTTAATCTCGCATTTGATTTGGTTAATTTTGGAAGGCTATTAAGCGGAATGAATTAATTATATTTTTCTGGGTTTTTTAAGACTAAGGTTGGAAATGCATCAATTAAGAATGAATAAGTGGGGGTTTTTTAAGGTTATTTTGAAGAGTTTTAAAGCTTTAATGCCTATGGCTTGTTATTGTATATTAGCATTGTTGGAAATCGAAAGTCAATACATGTTTAAAATGCCAGAGTACTAAAAGGCAAGATCCTGAACGGCCATTGAAGGATGAAGCAATCCTGGTTCAGATAATTTACAACACAATTAAAAAACCAAACCAAACCAAACCAAAAAAAAAAAAAAACCACAAGCAAATTACATTTTTTAGAATTTCTCATTTCTAGTGTTCATTCTGAGAAATAAAACATAGTTCTAAATGCTTTGCATTCTACTAGATATTTCAGTATTTAAGCTATGTGAGACTTTCTTGCCATAAAAATGAAATTCTGGTGTGAAAATAATTGTATTTCTGATATGATGATACACTGTATATAGATTTTCCTTCAATTTTAATTTTACTATAATTTGTAAATATCCTTTCTTTGAAAGGAGAATGTATGTCCCTGTGCGTACAAATGAAAACTCTCAATAGAAAGCGTACCTAATGTGTTACCTCTTCTGTGTTTTTTTTCTTTTTCTGTAGTCATTCTATATTTCAATCGGTACATTCTCTATGCTATTTTTTTTTATCCAATCTTTGAACTGGCACAAGACATTTTCAAATACTGATGATAATGAAATTACGACCTCTGGTTTTAGCAATGGGAAATTTTATCTAAGTCTGATAAAGTACAAATGCAGACATATGAAGGGATTTTTTTTTTCCTGTGCTTTATTAAACTTCTAAATTTGATTGAGTGTAAGAACTATAAATCACTAGGGATGAGTTGTGCAAATCAGATGGTTTAAAGTTTCATGGTTGTGACTCACATGAAGAACATGCTGGTGACTGCCATTGCATTTTGTCTTCAACTTTTTTTGGATTCTAATGTAGTAGCTTTATGAAAGTTTATGCTGGCCACAGCTGCCTTAATAGATTTTCTGGTAGATGCAGTTGTAGAGATATTGATATCTGGGACATTTCAAGCAAGCCATGTGTATATGTGCGTAGCATATATCAATCTGTATTATTTTTCATTACCAATCTGTATTGAATTTTGCAGCTATTGAGTTTCTAAATTAAGTGCAAAGAATTTTAATACTGTAGTTAAGGTTTTATGCATACCAAGAATCAGGATAGATAGGCTTACAACAGCAATTTCAGCTCTTGTCTCTTAAATTTATTGGTATCTCAGAATCACACAGTGGTTGAGGTTGGAAGGGACCTCTGGAGGTCATCTTGTCCAACCCCCCAGCTCAAGCAGGCTCAGCTAGAACAGGTTGCCCAGGACCATAGAATCATAGAATTGTTTTGGTTGGAAGGGACCTTTAAGATCATCGAGTCCAACCATCAACCTAACACTGACAAAAACACCACTAAACCATGTCTCTAAGCACCACATCTACACGTCTATTAAATACTCCAGGGATGGCGATTCCACCACTTCCCTGGACAGGTTATTCCAGTGTTTGATAACGCTTTTGGTGTAGAAATTTTTTCTAATATCCAATCAAAATCTCCCCTGGTGCAACTTGAGGCCATTTCCTCTTGTCCCATTGATTGTTACTTGGGAGAAGAGACTGCACCCCACCTCTCTACAACCTCCTTTCAGGTAGTTGTAGAGAGCGATGAGGTCTCGCCTCAGCCTCCTTTTCTCGAGGCTGAACAACCCCAGTTCCCTCAGTCTCTCCTCATAAGACTTGCTCTCTAGACCCCTCACCAGCTTTGCCCTTCTCTGGACTTGCTTCAGAATCTCAATGTCTTTTCTGTAGTGAGGAGCCCAAAACTGGACACAGCACTTGAGGTGGGGCCTCACCAGTGCCGAGTATGGGCGGACTAGGCCTACTTACCACATCATTTCTGATACAAGCCAGGATGCTATTGGCCTTCTTGGCCACCTGGGCACACTGCTGGCTCATATTCAGCTGGCAGTCGACCAACACCCCCAGGTCCTTTTCTGCCAGGCAGCTCTCCAGACACTCTTCCCCAAGCCTGTAGCGTTGCATGGAGATGTTGTGACCGAAATGCAGGACCCGACACTTGGCCTTGTTGAACCTCATACCAATGGCCTCGGCCCATCGATCCAGCCTGCCCAGATTCCTCTGTAGAGCCTTCCTACCCTCAAGCAGGTTTGACACTCCTGCCCAACATGGTGTTGTCTGCAAGCTTACTGAGGGTGCACTCGATCCCCTTGTCTAGATCTTTGATAAAGATATTAAAGATAACCAGCCCCAGTATGGAGCCCTGGGGAGCACCACTCGAGAACAGCCGCCAACTGGATTTAACGCCATTCACCACAACTCTCTAGGGCCGGCCCTCCAGCCAGGTTTTCACCCAGAGAATAGTACACCCATCCAAGCCATGAGCAGCTGGTTTCTCCAGGAGAATGCTGTGGGAAACTGTCAAAGGCTTTACTAAAGTACAGGTAACAACATCCACAGCCTTTCCCTCATTCACTAAGCGGGTCACCTTGTCAGAGAAGGAGATCAGGTTAGTCAAGCAGGACCTGCCTTGCATGAACCCATGCTGACTGGGCCCGATCACCTTTTTGTCCTTCATGTGCTGCATAATGGCACTGTGTCCAGATGGATTTTTAATATCTCCAAGGAGATCAATCAGATATCTTTCCTCCCTCCTCACCTCCTCAATTTCTGGGTTGTTTTTTTTTTTTTATTCCTATGTAAGATTTTATGTTGAATACCAGCAAAGGCAGTTTGTGTCTGAGTTACAGCGTGAGTCTTGAATGTTCTGTGTACCTTGGTAAACTAGCCATCATGATGGCACGCCTTTCACTGTGGGAGATCAGATCTGATCACTCTGTTCTGTTCTCCGTGTTCCGATTTTCCTGTATCACATAAATTCGAATGTTCTCTTTATGTAGAACTAGACCTAAGAGCACGTTTACCTAATTCATGTAAAGGACATTCAATTACTGCACACAGTTGTTACAAATGTTCTAAATTACAACAGTTTAATAATAAGCAGTTTAATAAATCCCTAATCAAGGAACAGCAAAAGGGGCCAAATGGGTGCCATCATGTTTGTGGGCTCAATTAATTTTCATGAAATGTGATCAGCTTTCCAGCTTGTCCATTAGGAAAAACAATTTAAAGTCTTTAGGTAGGTTAAAATTAAATGAATGGTATTGTACAAAGATTGAGTCATTGAGCAGATAATCTCTTCACAACATAATTCTTCAGAAAAAGAATGACAAAGCATAGAAATGTTCTTTATGAGCCATAAGCATTCTATTGGTGCTTCTGCAATAGCGTGTTGCAGTAAATATATATTAGGTTACATCGTAGCGTTAAGCATTTGCTATCATTACCAGAATCAGGGCATTTTTTTCAGGAACTTTTGATATAAAAAACTTCAAATAATTACTCTGTTTCTTTCAAAGTATCAGTTGGTACCTTTTTTTTTTTTTGGTATGTTTTTGTGATATCAGCAGACATTTGCAAGATGTCTCTTATTTTATGAAACTGCTTTGAAATTAATTAAAACCATAGGTGTCTTTGGTAAAATACATGGGAAAAGTTAAGTTTGGTTTGGAGTATTTGTTGTTTTAAGTTGACACTTTTAATGTGGATGTATCTGCACTTGTTGGCTTTGGGAGAATGGAGAGAAGATTAAATCTCTCAGAAATCTTTTTTTTCTGACTTGTTTCCTGTTACTGGCACAGGGGCCTAATAACCCGTACTAATAACCTGTGAGAAGGGAAATAACAGTGCCTAATTACAGATTCACAGAAAGATTGTGGTTGGAAAGGACCTTCTGGAGATTGACTGCTCAAAGCAAGGTTAGCCAAAGCAAGTTGTCTGGGGCTTTGTCCAGTCAGGGTTTGAATATCTCCAAGGGTGGAGAATCAATACCCAACCTATCTGAGCAGCCTGTTCCAGTCTGATCATCCTTGCAGGAAAAAAATTTCATGTGTTTAAATGAGATTTCCGGTATTTCAGTTTGATCTGTATTAGATGCAGGTTTAAAAAGGCAATTGGTATATAAGAAACTTTAACTTACCATTTTTTAAAATTATTATTGAGAATGTATTTGTACTGAAAGAATGTTGCTGTATAGAACATCTCATTTGTGAAAATCCCCTGTAACTTTTGAACAAGGTCACATGGTTTATTTTCGTTGAACTGTTTCCCAGCAGGCTAAGCCCAGATTTCAGTAAACAACATAAATCAGCACTAAGCCCTCTGCAGATGCATAAAATAATTACAGAACAAAGTCACTTGCAGCTAGAAAACAATTAAGCATTAGTTCTCAGAAATAACAAATATACAAAATCTTCTCTATTTTTCTATAAGTATGTTCATGTCCGGGCGAAAACCATGAGACAAAAAGGTGTAGGGTACAGTGGAATGATCTTGGGACTTTCCGTAACCACTGAGGTAGGGGGAAAAACAACCCTTTTTTTTGAGCGTAGTCAATGCATTTAGTTGAAGATACCTTACAAGTATTCTTGTCCCAGAAAGCATACTGAAAATCTTTCCTGGAATACTCTGAGGATACCTGTTGCATATGGCTGCTGGCAAGAAAGTTAGCTTTAAAATCTGTACGTGAGAAAGTTCACCCTGCAGGGACTAAACTTTGTGATTTTAATTTCTTAACTTTATTTTTCAACACCTTCCTGTGCTTGAAGCCAGATAGTCTGGATTGTCTTTTAAAGTATTCATCTCTTTGGGGACAGAATTGTTGGTATTTGTTCTTCTGTGCCCTGCTCAATACCACCCTTACAAAAGCCTACTCAGGCTTATAGAATGCAATAATAGGAGTTTGTCAAATATGATGATTTTGCAGGAAAATTTTGGGGGAAATTTGCTTTTTTTTATTTCTAAAACTTTCCAGGGAAATATTACCGGGTTAAACCAAGTTTTCACTTCAATTTTTTTTAAGCAAAAACTTTTTTCATTTTCTCATTTTAGAAAAGTAGTTTTTCCCTATAAGCACTGTAGTAACCAAAAGTGTTTTACATTTTTTGGGGGCCAGCTCAGCCAATAACAACCTTGTCAAAACTAGCATCTATGGGAGCAAGCAGCAGCTTCAAGTTTCCTAGGTTTCTGCAGAAAACCTGATACTTCATCCTAACATTTTGTCTAAAATTAATGAGAATAATTGGTGTTTTCATAAGTATTTTTTTCCATTTGCTTCTGTGATGTCTGATAATGTGTGTATATGTGTAGGTGTGTTTCCTTCAGCTGGTATATTTAAGGTCATCTCTCTTGTAGTCTCGTTATGAATCTTGTAGGCACTGAATTTTTAATACCCTTAATTTTCTGTGCAGTGTGTTTAAAATCAGTCTTTGAGTCCAAAACTGTTCATGCACAACAGGCAGAGCTACATTCTGTAGCTTTGATTCTTAGAAACCAAAGTTTTGTTAAAGGATTTCCTAGAGAATTACGATATTGCCCTTTTGAAACCTGTCCCTAGTTAAAAGTAGAAATTATTTTCCTGAAGCATAGAGGAAGGCTGGAGGATACCCAACTTTACTTGACTTACTCTTCCAAATAGGTTTCTTACTCGTTGCCTAACTCCCTTGCCATATAGATTGGGTACAGCAAATGAGGTGTTTCAGAATTCCAAAGTATACGTCTGTGTAACACAGACTGAATTCATTATCTTTCTGAATGTTTTTTTGTCATGCAAGATCTTTGCCCTGACTCATATACTTGTTTTGTTCAGAAGATATTATTCATTATTTTGGGATCAAATTCTGCTCTGTGGACACGCTCTGCTCCTACTCAAATGAAAAGAATCTAGATAGCTGAACCAAGTACCCCTGAAAGCAGACTTTATATATATATTTATATGTCTTCTGAAATTAGTTGGTATGAAGTATTCAACATGAGAAAGGAAAAGGCACTATCTATGTCTCAGCAGAGTTCAGGCCAACATTATAATTATGTAGGGCTCTTGAAAAGTATTTTTCTTTGCTCTCTGAAAGCATAAAGTGCTCTGACAGAAAAGGTGTGTTTATTTTCTTTGGATTTGGATTTTGTTAAAGCTGTTTTAACACCCGAATGGTTACTCTTCATTTGCACATGCCTAATTAAACAATTAGAGCTTCTGGAAAATATACCTGGAAATACAGTTTTTAAAAAGTGAGAATAAAAAGTACTCTCAGTGCTGACAACTTCGAATATTTTTTTCTTCTAAAGAACTAAGGCCTTTATGAATTAAAATGGATGTGAGTGAAGTGCCTTGGTGTTTGTCCGTGAGGTACGAACAGCCCATTCTGAACTTTGCAGGTATCCTTCAAGATCACAGTTCTAGGTGATGCGTTTCATACATTGCACTGTCATTTCTATATTTCAGTTATAGAGCTTTTGTTACAAACATTGTTGTTTCATGGAAATGACTGTTGCCAGTACCTATCAGCGTAGTTCATTGTGTCATTGCCAAAACGCTAGCATGGCTAGCCCAGTTTCTTGGAAGCCGGTTTCAGTTGAGCAGGTCCTGCTCTTCTCTCTGGTTTACATCATTCTGAATCTGGCTGAAACCCAGTTATTCACCCACCTTTCCCCACCTAATTACTGCAAGTTATTAAAAAATATGACATCAAAGCTTGCTGCTTACTAGCACTACACATTTCTCTGTGTCTTTTACGAATGCTTTCCTGCATCTGACAGCGTATCAGTCAATGATATGATATATGATATACCAACAATATATCACCCTGACTCTACGGAATGTAGTACAAGGTTGAGTGAAATCTAGAGCTGTCAGTTATCTCTGATTTTTTTTTTTTTCAGATGTATTATAGCTTGCAATATAATAGGAGTTTCAAATGAGGGATAAAAATTAAATGAAATAGAGTAAAATTAACATAATAAAATTGGATCACAGTGTGTTCTGTTAATCCTCATCATTTAATTTTCATTTTATTTTGTAAAAGTCTCAGTTGTCACTTTCTGGATTTTGATCACCTCTTCAAGGAAGAACATTAAACTCATTTTCTTCCTTACATGTTATATATTTTCCTTCTCAGTATGCTGAGGGTTTTTTAGGTCAGTTAACCACTTCCACTTTATTTGAAACATTTAATGTTTTCACATTAGTGCCATCTGTTATTTTTTCATCAGCGGATCTTTTAGAATAGCCTTGTCCTTGCGTAGATAAGTGGACATCACCCTTTCATGCAAACCCACGCACTTTTCCTTCAGTGGAATGTACATACAATAAAGAAATCTTGGTCAATTCCCCCCCCCGCCTTATGTTTTTAGGTTTGATGTTCTAAATTATATTGGTTAATGTGTGTCCTCTTATCTTCACTCTCATGCACACACATGTAAGCCACTCCTACGCCCGTCTTTGCATACCTCCATTTCTCTTGCTATTAGATGTGGATCTTCAGGAACAAACTGAAATAATGATAAAACTGATGGACGTTTCCTCTGTACAGTTTCGTGAGGTTTCTGTGTCTTCATTTGTCATCATTTCACAATGATGATAAAAAAAAGTTTCACTTGGGTACCCAGAGTCTTGAAAAAGCCATTCTGCAGGAGCTACCCTCCAGACTTACCTTTTAGCTAGTTACAGTCTTTCATGAGGGGCAGGAAGAAACATTTCAATTTCTTGTCTTAGCATTCAGCTCTGACATCCTGGTCTTTCTGAAGCCAAAAGGAAGCCAGCAGGTATTTACTATTGATAGTAAAGTAGTCAGCATTCACCTCTGGAGAAAAAAGTGAGATTATTTTATTTAATTCTAGTTTTATTCTATGACAGTGCTGTTTATAGGATGAACAAAATTCCAGTATTTGTTCTCTGAACAGCTACTGGAATACAGATTCCTTCCCCTTTTCAGAAGTTTAATTGAATCAAATATGCTCACAATGACTTCTGCTCTCATTGTACTAATGCTATTTATATCAAGGAATTAAAGCCTCTGTCTTTCATGTCCTTATCAATAGGTGAGGAGGGGAATGAGAAGATACATCAATGAATTTCTCTGCTGAATGGGAATGCTTCTTTTTTTGTTGTTCTACACATTAGAGAGAGGAATCACCAAGCACCACGCAAAAGATCAGAAAATTTAATTTCTACAAAGTGGCATTATATACATAAATCTTCTGAAAGACAGATACCTTTGGGATATCGTAGGCCGTAGACTTCTGTGTAATCCATTACCCATGCTGATACAAACCTTTGATTTGTGGGTTTAAACCTGAGGCTGAGTAACCTCATAAATATGCTAATCCACAGTAATCAAGAAAAGTGCTATTGCAAATACAAAATTTTTATTCCACAGTTCCAACAGCTTTATAGCATGCTCTACATTTATAACAATAAACTTTGGGAAATTACTCTCTTCATGTTTAAGAAAATGCTTTGCCCTTTTCTTGGCATCTCACCAATGAGTTTTACACACATTATTTTGAATGGCGTGATCTTTATGCAAAATTCAGTGCATGTTTTGCCTTTTCTAGCCAAGTATTTGATTTGTAGAATGAACAAAACATTGCATAAATTTTAAAAATTCAGCTTTTGTAGCCCTATAAAAATTTTATTATCATTTTTATTAGGCTAGAGACCAACCAGTGGGTTAACTAGTTGGGCAAAACCAGCACTACTGTATATTTAAGAAGATAAGGACAGCAGATTTTGAAAAAAATCTTGTACATTTTAGTAGGACATTTTCCTTGTCTGTTATATGTATTTCTACACTTAGATATAGGCATGAACTTTAAATGCCATAGCCATCATATTAAGTTCTACAGTCATTCAAATAGTTCAAATAGTTTGGGGTTTTTTTGTCTCCAGGAAAGGTGAAAAATATCTTCCATGCAGGAAAGAAAATTGGACATATTTCATGTTTATAAACTTCATGAAACAGAATATGAGAATTCTGCTTTTCAGTCTTTTGAAGAAATAAACAGTTTTTTTCAGCTGATATTTCCATTCCCAGATACTGCAATACTAATATTTACTTGTCTTGTTTTGAGTAATCCCATTTCTAATCCATGTCTCAAGAAAATTGAGTTACTTTAAAAATTGAGGAAAAAATAATCAGTCGGTTCTGAAATCATTTATTCCTTAGTTCATATGAAATACCTGTCAAAAATTATTATTTTATAGTTTCTGTAATCACTAATTACAATTTTGTATTAGGTGCCTGAAGGACTGAAATCTGAGCATTGGTAGTTTGAGCAATATAGTGTTTTCCAGGGTGTTAGGTTTGTGCTTGCCAGATTAGCTGTATAATGCAGATGTATCTCTTTGTATACGATTTTTTTTTTTATTCGTGCAAAATCAGGGTCCATTTTTTTTTTTTCAACTGACACTCACACAAACAACTAATTCACTCTTCACAAAATAAGGTTATGTTTTGGTTTTAGGTTTAAATGTGACATTTTACAGAAACAAGACTGCTATTAGCCTCTTTAAATACAGACAATAGTTCAGTACGTATTCACTTTGAATTCCTTCAGACATTTTAACTTAAATCTGATACTCTTTAAATACAGCTGGTGTGGTACAGAACCACTGTTTAGTTTTCTGTACAGAGTAACATTGCTTCTGAACTCCATTCTACTTACTCCACAGTAAAACTGAAAATTGTCATTAAGGATGAAAAGCCAGAGTCTGTGGCACTATGACTATGCTTATGGGAGCTCCCTTCCCCTGGAAAGCTCTTCTTGTTTTCTAATTTGATCTGATTACTACTGAATTTTATTTTCTGTAATAGTCCACAAGAGTAAATAAATTCCATATTGACAAATAATAAAAGGTCAGTTATGCCAAGTGGTCTGGATAGCTTTGTAAATTAAACTCATTTGAATAGTATGCATTTTAGTAGTTCAGGGTTATTAACTGCCTACAAGTTTAAATAAATATAACGTTTTGACACTTGTGTATCCTTCCACAACATCCAATACCCCGTGCTTGTATCAGAAGAGGTGGCTGTACAGACTCAGCAGAGTTAAGATGTCTGCAGCCTTATCCCCAACCTGTTCATTTTCTCCTGTAGGCTGTAGGGAGCAGGTGAGGGGTTTGACAGAATCGTATTTCCAGCCAAGGCACATTGTAATAGATGTGGGAATGACTACCTAAGCGTGCCATTTTATGAGACGTTTTGTGTTCACTGAATTGTTTCCCCTTTCATCTGCATGCACTTTCCACGTGTTGCTTCTGCCCAGTCTGTGAGCATTTCCATTTAGAAGATGTAGATGGTTGCCTTCAATGGTATCTTTTGGGGACTGTGCAATCTAAGGAGCACAGCAGCCCATTCTTGTTGCAGAATTCTGGGTCCACATGTGCAGGACGGTGGTAGGTGCAGAAGGATTCCCTGCGTCAAGGCTCAGTGAAGAGGTAGTTTCAGGTTGGCATGTCAAGTGTAGGCGAAGTGGCTTAGTGCAAGTCAGGCATTACAGATGTATACAGAAACTTCTGTCCAACTTACAGTACCACTTGGTGGCTTTTCTAGCTGTGCATGCAGCGCTCTGTCTGAGGTTCACTAGAGAGCTGGGATCTTGCCGTGCTGACTGCTGTGTTCTAGAACATTGTATTTCTTGAATTTCAGAGAGATTTTTCTTTTAACTCTTCATGTGGGAGAGAGTTCTGAGCCAGCCTCTGCACCATGCAATAACTGCTGTGAAGTGGACCCTTCACCTTAGTGAGATGTTCTCAGATTCATCAGACAACTTTATAAAGTTAAATATATCCTCACACAGTAGCAGTGACTCTGTGATTCTGACTTCATCCTCTAGGAATTTTTTATTTTATCAATCTACATGAATTCTATAAAATATATATTTTCAAATAGCCATCCCATAGTGTAAATAATTACAGACATGTGACTTAAAAATTAGCTATTTAGTGATAGTGGCTAGGCATTTTCCTGGATATAAGAACCCTGGATGAAATCCAGATTGCTTCATCAACTCTTCTCTTAGCCACAGTTTGACAGAGTAATATGATAGTTGTGTGCCAGCACCAGCAGATTTAAACTTGCACCACTAATTCCATTTTGACATTGATGGAGAGATCGTATGGGTCTTTTGCATTTGAGGAGGTATCTTTTAGAGTCTCTTTTGAGAACAGAAGAGAGAGCACTTTGGTTTTGCTGTGTTAAATGAGAGTCATGTTACTATTTTTTTAATGCACTATTTTTTATTGAACCATTTTTCCTCAAAAACATACAGCACTTTGAGGAGTGAAACGAATCTGGGCAACTGGTTTGTGTGGAATCATAAACAACGTATAAAATTGGAGATTTCCTATGTTTATTTTTTGAATAAATATAATTTACAATTTTGACTTATTATTGTATTCTAGAGCCATAGTAGTCTGTCTGTTGTTTGAATAGGATTCTCTATTATGGGCAAGCATTCCTGATGTTTTGCAAGCCCATCGATCAAGCTACACAAGATGAGAATGAAGGTATTACTGTGCAGCACCCAGGTAGTTTCTCACACTCTTCAGATGCAATATCACCAGCCTGTGCTTGAGCTAATTTAGGTTTGACAGGAAAAAAATTTAAATTACATTGCCAGAATGGAGATTGTCTTTGAATAGGAGTGAATCAGGGAGGTACTTGGACGCATGCTTAGAATGCATCTTAGAATGAAACCTCATGAAGTCTGACAAGAAGTACAAAGCCCTGATCAGGATGGAATTTATGAGCCAACGGTGTGCTCTCATTCCACTTCAGGTAATACCCAAGTATGGGGCCTCATTAAGAGAAAATTATCCCCTTCTACTCAGCCCTGGGCAGGCTGCATGTGCAATGAGACTCCAATTTTAGGTGTCCCAGTTCAGAAAAAGTATTGAGAAACTGAGGGGGTCCAGGAGAATTGCCACAAACATTTTTAGAGGCCTGAAGCACACAAGCTGGGTTGAGGCTGTGGAGCTTGGGCTTGTTCAGTCCGCAAAGAGCCTCCAATAGTAGACTGCAATTACTTGTGAGGGAGTTACAGAGATGATGAAGCTAAATTATTCTCTGTAATAGCAGGTGGTAAAACAAGGGGAAGTAGTCACAAGCTGCACCTTGGAAGATTCAGATGAACATTAAAAACATTAGAAATATTAGATCATTAGAAAAAAAATCACAAAAATTTAAATTCATTTAAATAATTTTAAATTTAGCATTTAAAATTTAAATTTTAAATTAGCATTGAAGCACATTACCCAGAGTGTCTGTGGAATATCCATTCTTGGAGGTTTTCAAAACCTATCTGGAAAAATACACCATTGACCTGATCTGGTGTTGACAGTAGCCTGGCTTTGAGTGGGAAGCTGAACAGCATGAGCTTGAGATGTTTCTTCCAGGCCACATCTCTATGACTCTATTATGCAAACATACAAGAGCAGGCTCCATAGCAGGTGCATCTTTCCTAGTGGGAGACTCTTTAACTTATGAAGTCATAATAAGATGTCATAAGAAGTCATAAAAAGAAAGCTGAGGAGAAAGAGAAATTCTAGCAAGTGACAGAAATGGCTTGTCCATTTAACTTAGCCAGGCTTTTAAAAACCAGAGTTTTGGAAGATGTCTAGAAATCTGCTGTTTCACACTCAGTTTGCAGGAGAACTCAATCCTGCAAAGATTTATGTCTAAAATAACTTTCCAGTACAATAGATCTTTGTGTCAATTACTTTTCATCTTTTTTTTCAAACTTTCAAGATGTTGTTTCTCCCTTGTCTGTGCCTTTTAGGTTTTTTTTCATTCACTCATTCACTTTAATACTCAATATTTCGATTTCTTAATAACGTCTGTATTAATCATTATGAAGATACTTTGCATAATGAATTAAACTGTAAGTTAGATAACAGTTCCACTCCCCCAGATTTTGTCCTTCACTTCTTGGAGGTTATTAACTCATGGTTTCTCTGTGTGGTATGCATGTGTACTCAAACACAAAATTAGATAAAGCTGTGAAATAGCAGTGTGTGAATATTGAATTTAATAGGCAAAGTGCAAGGTAAGAAAAAATTCATCTGTAAACACCTTCTTTAAGAATGTCATTCATCTCACTTGAATACAAACCTAGATTGTCTTTCAGCCTCTCGTGACTCTGAATAGTGGAAATAATATCCTGTAATTATTACATTGTTTGAGAAAGGAAGGGGTTGGCGTTTGGATAATCTAGTGTATGCCATCATCAGAGGCAGGACTTCAACATGCAGAGATAATCTATGGAAGCTGTTTATCAAATCCTGATGTGAAGGCTGTGATTCCGAGTTTGATTTTTCTTTAAGTTATCTTTCATTTTCTATTTATGTTATCAGCATTGAAGTCTTGCTATCACTAATTCTCATCATCTGTGAGGACTGTTTGTTGACATTAGACTAAATTCTTTACTGGCATCAACACAGTAGAAAGCAGTAGGATTCTGCCAGCAGGCGCTTAGCTCCATATTGCTTCTATGATTATTTCATCCCAGCAAGAAGAAATTTTTTTTCCTACTTTAGCATTATGTTATATTGCAGAAATACCCAATCAGTACTTAGAAACTATGAGAGAAATTTGTCTCACCTAGCGTTGGTTATATTCAAAGTTTGACATTAGAACTGTAGTCTAAACTGATCACGTACTCCCTGTGGTGTTCGCAGAGAGAAAAGGCAGCTCCATAGGGTAATTCATTCCACGTTATGGGTCCCATATCTATTTTAGTCACTCACCTATGAAGTGCCTTCCTATCTCTGCTGATTATTATAAACTAGCTGACTAATTTTGACTAGATTCACACATTTGACTAGATTTTGCCATGTTTCACATGGCAAAATTCGGATAAATTTTCTTTAATTTTTTTTTTTTCAAGTGGCATCTTTAGCCTCTGTGTGAAAGCATTTAATGTTTCTCTAACTTAAAAGTAATTTGGATTCATTGTTGGTAAATTTGTCCTTTTCTTACCATGTTCTCTTGGAATTTTTGTTTTACAAAGGAAAAGAAAATACATTTTGTGCATTCCCTGTTAAATATTTCTATTGGGAAAAGCACAGTTTCCTACCATCCACCTTTCACTAGTGCAGATCACTCTTCATTTTCAAAGTCCAATGCAAAAGAACAGTCATGACCATTTTTTGCCCTCCAAAAAAACCCCACATAATTGTGGTTGTATTTAAGCAAAAAATGAGAGCAACTGATCTTTTGTTATGTAATTACGAATTTGCTGAGGTTTTTTTTCCACCCAATTACCAAATAGAACATAATATTGTCTTTAAAATAGTCTATACTTGAATCTCTGCAGTCGTGCTTCTGCACAGTATATATCTAAACTTCACTTCATACAACAAATAGTAAATATGAAAATTTATTATGTATCTAAATTTTCCAACATCCTGTTTCCAAATTATCACAGTATTTGATCTTTCTCGTTTTCCTGATAAAAATGCTGTACACACAAATGTGCCCATCTATGTGAATATTTTCCTTCACTGTCTTTTATATTTGTAGTCTAGAGTTGCCTCAGTCAAAAAGTGTTCCTCAAGAGTAAACAACAAAAATGAGTTAGACAACAAAATGAGTTAGTCTTCATGTCCAGTTAATATCCATGTCTTCTGCTTCAGAACATACATAGCACCAGTGTGGGAGTGTGTAATAGTTTTATTAAAGAAGAAATTAAATTATACTTTTATGATACTGAAGGAAGTAATAATTCTGTAGGGTTTAAGTACACATAATCAATACAGTCCAGGCAGTTTAGTTTGGGTTATGTCTGACTTTATTGTATTATGTTTCCAGGTCTAATAATTAGACCATCTACCAAAGTTCTACCATGAATTTATTTTAGTTTCTCCTATTTGCTTGTTCTTAATTTATTAACAGTGGAAGATGAAAGAATTTTATTCAGGGCAGTATTTGTTCATTGTCTGAGAGCCTGAGCAGATAGAAGTTTACATTAGTGGATAACGTCATGAAATGGAGCATAGATTAAAATTGCTTGTTGTGTACATTATTTGGATATATAAACCATTTCATGGACTAGGTTCATGTTTACTGCAAATGTGGAAGTTTGATTTGATACACTTACGTTGTGCCTAATTTTCTGTTTCTTTTTCCTTTTGCTAGATGGGCTTTGTTAGAATTGCAGAGACAGCTTCTCGTCCCCTACATTTTTCAAAGTAAAACACAATATTCTGAGGCCAGGCTTACTATTTCCATATGAAAGATGTCCCTAAGTTAGACTTTCAAGATTGTCTCGTTTTTGTGGTGGAACAGATCTTGACCTATTGTTCTCTAGGATGTATTATTGCTGCATGTGGTAGTAAAGGTGAACATGAAATGAAGTATCTAGAGCAGGGGAAAAAAAATCTGTTCCTGCAGACCTTAAATTTTGAAGGTTGGAAAAATCCCTGTGTTCAAAAGTTATTCCTATTTTAACAGACCTATTCCATCCATCATTATTCAGTTTGAAGTGTATTTCCTACATCATGCATGAAAACAAAACACCAAAAATTAAGAAATACCATACACTGAAATGTTGGTTGCCGTGCATCCTTGTATGCAGTGCTCTCTGGCATATTCTGCTGAATATTGGACTTTTGAATCCTCAATTGTTACAGAAGATTTATCAGAAATTGTAGTGCCTTGTCTTCCAATTAGTCACGTGATGTAAACATCTTAAGTGCTTTTTTAGGGTTTATGACTTTTGGTTGTTTTGGGTTGAGTTTTTTTTGGTTTTGGTTGTTTGGGTTTTTTTAAACATACATTTTTCAAAGACATGAACAGGAGAAAAAAGATAGACACATCAGTAATGCTTGTTGGAGCAATCGTTTTGGTTGGAAGAAACTTTTAAGATCATCAAGTCCAACTGTTAACCTAGCACTGCCAAGTCCACCACTAAACCATGTCTCTAAGCACCACATCTACACGTCTATTAAATACCTCCAGGGATGTTGACTCAGCCACTTCCCTGGGCAGCCTGTTCCAATGCTCGATAACCCTTTTGGTGAAGAAATTTTTTCTAATATCCAATTTAAACTGGTGCAACTTGAGGCCATTTCCTTTTGTCCTATCAATTGTTACTTGGGAGAAGAGACCGACCCTCACCTCTCTACAACGTCCTTTCAGGTAGTTGCAGAGAGCGATGAGGTCTCCCCTCAGCCTCCTTTTCTCCAGACTAAACAACTCCAGTTCCCTCAGCCGCTCCTCATAAGACTTGTGCTCTAGACCTTTCTCCTGCTTTGTTGCCCTTCTCTGGACACGCTCCAGCACCTCAATGTCTTTCTTGTAGTGAGGGGCCCAAAACCGAACACTGTACTCAAGGTGCAGTCTCAACAGCGCGAGTACAGGGGAATGATCACTTCCTAGTCCTGCTGATCACTTCCCTAGTCCTGCTGGCCACAAAATTTCCAATACAAGCCAGGATGCTATTGCATCAGCTCACAAATCGCCACAGCTCAGTTATCACCCATCAGCTTTTCTTCATATGCCTTTATATTTTTTAAGACTGTAAGCTGGAACGTAAATATAACGTATTTTGCTTTGGAATCTTATGACTGTGAATTTCAGAATGCATCTACATTTTTTCTCTGTATTGGTATTACTTTGATCTAATAGAATACAAATGTAGTGCAATTGTATCTGATTGTATATGAAAATTAATTTTTTAATATTTTAGTTCATCCAGATAAAAATTCAGGCAGAAATATTGGCAGAAAAAGTACCTCTGATAACGCTATTCCTGAAGTTAAAATGGCAAGATGAGTTTTGTAGATAGAAGTTTGTAGCATTTATTAAGGCAGCTGGATACCTGGAAAAGTTAGACAAACTTCCAGACACACAAGTCCTTCTTCACGTCTGATACAGAAGCATCAGACTTCAGAGCTAAATCCAAGTTGAAAGCAATTGCTCACAGTTTAATTATAGAGCATTTTTCATAAAACAGTCACTGCAGTTCTTACCTCTAGCTCCTGATCCTCGCAACTCCTTCACAAGATGAATCTTGAGACTAGGATACAAAAAGCTTTGGCTTTAGTAGAAGTATCTAATTGTTTTTTAATTAATTTATTTTTCTTTACTGTCAATAGCAGAGTATTTAAGAAAAATAAACATCCGCTTTGTAGGTTTTTTACAAAACCTGTCATTATTCATTTTGCAAAGCAACAATTTGCCTGCAACAGTATTGGATCATAAAGGCACTGAAAGCTTTTAATGCTAGCCAAACGGGGAAAAGAACTTCAACTGTTGTAGTTCATGAGAAGTTCTCAAGTGGTTTCTGTGAAGGTGAGAAAACTGTTTGATAAGATTTATGACAGATAGCTGTCCGTAAGCTTGCCTTTGAGGAGAAGCATAGATCATGCACAGTTACTGAAATGTGGCTGCGTCTGTAGCCATATCCGTAGCTGACATATTGGTGTCAGTCCTCAATTCTTTATTAGAAGTCTAATGTTGGTGAATGAAAGAATTAGGATCTGCACCTGAAACTGCATTTCGAGTAATGTTTTGTCGTACTATATACGTATAAGTAATCCTACTTGCATGTTTTACTGTTAAGCTGTGTAAAGCAGAAGTGTTATTGTTCCTCTTTCTTCAAGGGAAATACTTTTATGCTGGAAATTCTGTGTTCACTCGTATACTTTGCCATAGAAAATTATTTGACACAAGGCTCTTGGTGATTCCATTCCATAGGAGATGATGGAGATAATACTTATCTTGACCTTCATTTGTAAGAGAAGATGGAGATAATATTTCTGGGATCCATAGGCTTATTAGACATTTTGGTGAAAATGAGGGCTACTTAGGCATGATACCAATTAACAAAAGAGTTATTCATCTCCAGTATCTTAATGTCCAAAGGGAAAACCTGGGGTTGAAAGAATTTTCCTTGTCTTGTCCCTTGTCTATTTCGGCACAAGAAAAAAGATGATAACATTCATATCTGGATGAAAATCCCATGGAAACAACTCTTTTTCATTGTATTATGGTTCTTTGTGTCAGGCTTAGATTCATACATTTTCTTGCTCCTTCGTGATCTACTTATAATTAAAATATGTATTCTTTTTGTTAATATTCTGTGTTGAAATTAGCCTAAGATGCGTAGTACTGTTTCTTCAGAAAATACTGTAGTTCATCTTTTAAACATGAACTCTAATGTTAGATAATGTTTGATTAAAATCTGAAATTACTTCTGGGCTGGAACTTTATATTTTACTGTGTTTTTGCTCTAAAGTATGAGTACTTTCGAGAATATCCCATACAACCAAACAAGTAAGTTTTACAGACAGAAGTTCTTCCATAGGTTTGCAAACATGAACTCCAGCAAAAAAACCCATCACAATTGTCTTAAGTAGATGATTTGATTAATAGAAAGTGGAAAATGTAAAATCAGTCCTTTTGTGTCTGTTTTTGTGCAAAAGCTGTCCATCCCATCTTGAGCTTAGGGATTTGCAAATCATATTTAGTCATTAATAAAATCATTAAATTGTTGTAAATCTGCCTATTTCATAGTTCCTGTGTGTTGAAAAAGAGAAATAAAGGTACTACAGTTTCTTAGAAAATTTTCTATAAAACTTTCCTGATATGATTGTGATCAGATTGTGAGTTTTGATTGCAGAGCTTTCCCTTGACTGTAGTTGTTTCTAGACTAACAGATGCTGTTTGTTAATGAATGCTGACACCTTGAATGAAAATAATTGAAGTAATGCAAAATATAAATGATCCTTCAACAAATAGCTTTTTAACAGGTCACACAAGGTGAACTCTGCTGAAACTGTCATGTTTTTTTCTCTTTGTGTTAGTTCATCTCCTGAAGTATGGTACTTGTAAAAAAACATTCTGGAAAAGCCAGCAGTTAATTTGAATGCTAAACATTATTTGAAGGGAATCCAGCCTGCATTCAAAATAAAGATTGACCATAGAAAGCTTTTTTTTTTTTTCCCCCCCATACAAGGTATTCTTAAACAATTGCTTGTGCTTGAGATGCACTTTATGTTTGCTAAAGAGATCTTCAGATCTTTTCTCAGATTTTATCTTTTCGATGTAAAATAAAGGTTACACTGGCATTAACAGATACTTGGACAATTTTGGCCACTCTGTAATTTCTCTTCAACTTTTTCATATTTTTACTCCCTAATCTCTCTTCATTTTGGTACATTATGCCTCATGACAGTAGTCTAAGTTAAAGTTTCTGAGAATTTAAAATTTCTGCCTGTGTTGGACAAATGTGAAAACATTTGTAGATTAAACTTGAGTAGTGAGCAAAGAGTTCTTTCTCTCTCCTGCCTCCTTCCCAGGTGGTCTTCAGCTTCTTGTTTTTCCACACGCTCCTGGGCCAGAATGTAGGTTTTGCCCTGATCCAAACTCGGCAGTCTACTTAAGCTAGGCACATTGAAATTTCCTCTCTGACGAGGAGACAGAGTGTAGCACTCAAGGAGTTCAATACACTAAATTATATTTCGATTCATTTATCGAGTATCTTCCCTGATATTTTGGGCTGAGAAAATTTGAAATACCTACTTCCTGTATCCAATTCCAGGGCTCCTAGAATTGTTTGCATTGCTTGCAGTTGTGCATTATTAGCGAAGAGAAAGCAGAAATTACGTCGCAGAGATGCGTTTGCATGATGGTGCCCCCTATGCTGATTCCTGGAATGATACAGTTTACATGCTCTTCCTTCCTTAGACTTTTAGTAATCTGAACTATGTTTAGCTGTGTTTGGCTGGCACAAGGCACAGTAGCACCATTATAAAACTGAAGTTTGCATTACATTTTTGCCATAAAAAATAA
Source organism: Chroicocephalus ridibundus (assembly GCF_963924245.1). Taxonomy (NCBI): domain Eukaryota; kingdom Metazoa; phylum Chordata; class Aves; order Charadriiformes; family Laridae; genus Chroicocephalus; species Chroicocephalus ridibundus. The sequence goes on along the minus strand of NC_086289.1, from coordinate 8,939,110 downwards.
AATATATCAATTCCTGAGTATCATGAGTTATCATTTCAAAAGTTCATAAATCAACTGTTAAAGGGAATAAGAGTAATTCCGTGTAATTACTAGTCAACATCAGATCTTAAATGCACAAAGATCTCTAAAAAAACCCAGTTATTTGAAAAGGCTGGGAATGTAGTTAGATAAATACTTTGTGCAATTCAAAGTAGAAGATTCTGTGTATCTTGAGCTGATAATTACACGCTATGAAAAACTGAACAAGACAGGGAGTTAAGGATATTTGTAGATATAACTTAAATATTAAGTACCACTCTTAACATTAGCAAAAAGTAATTATAATAATAATTATAGGCTCCATTGCATGCAAGTGTGAATGTGCGTCTGTGTGTATATGCTGTCTTAGAGATAATTATTAAATCTTTGTGAAAAATTACAGTAAGGAGTTGAACTAATGCATGTTCTGGTGAGGCTGTAAAAATGTAGCCTAAAAGAATATTTTTTATTTTGTCTTTAAAGTAATTTGCTTTCAAACAGTTTGTTCTGTTGTGCACCAGATTTATCTTTTTTTTTTTTTAATTAACATATGTGGTAATTTTAATATTATACAATTAAAATATTTTAAATGTATAAATTTTAAGCAAAAGAGGGGGTTTGTCATTTCTAAACGCTTGTTTCAGTGTTGTTATTAAAATGGAAAATGGTAATAGGTTAAAAGAGTTGACTATAAGGAAGACAATTTATATCAATATGATTTCTTAATATTTTGCATGTTGTTTTCATTGTTTATATTGAGCAAGTTTTACGTGGGCATTTCTATTAACTTTACTTCAATAGAAAGACTGTATTCCATTGTTTGTATTTTGACACAGGCAAAGGCAGGGGAGTTAGTTGCTCATCTCACTTTATGGTAAATGCAGGTGTGTGCACACTAGACTGAAATTACACTTGAAATTAATCATCCGTGGAGCCATAAAGCCCTAGCCCAAAAGGAGCTGTTGACTCTGAAAGTGTTGTAATTTACTTCTATTTTATTTGCAGATTGCCTTCTCACAGCACAATACTATCATGGATCTGGTGCAGTTCTTTGTCACCTTCTTCAGGTAAATTGCTTTTTCTGTCTTCTGACTGAAATCATGCTGATTCTTTTCTATCAGACCAATATCTTAACTAGATTCTTAATCTTAAGAAATGCCTGCAAGGAAGCCTTTAAACTGTGTTCTCTAATTTGCACCAGTGGAGGATCCAGGCCATTGCCCTGTAACTCCAGGCAGCTGCTGGCATCTTTCATATATTTCACATTTAGTGGTACAGTTTTCACACTAACTTCATGAAGATTAGCTAGATACATACAGTATATTACAGTGATTAAGAGAAAACAGCTAGACTGGCTTAAACCAGTAATTTATGTTTGTGATTGTTTTGTAAACTCTTTTAAAGAATTATTAAAAATGATAGTTCTGTTCAATAGCTTATTTTTAGTAAAGGACCCCAAGTCACTACTTACACCTTCGTGTCTTAGAGATTAATTGTGAAAGGCAGTAGGTAATGCATGAGGTTTGGTTACGGCAGCGCTGCAGGAATTCTAAGATCTGAACTAAACTCCCCTGAGTTCTTAAAAGTTCAGCTGTCTGATAAAATGTCAAAAACTTGAATATACGTGGATTAGTTACGGTGCTTTGAAATCTTGCTGTGAAGATATTCCCCAATAACCATGAAGCGTATGCAAAATGCGAGCGGCGACAGACAACTGTGTTCATCAGACTCTGTATTTCTAGAGCTACCATGCATTTATTTCACAAGTTCACAGTACAGCTTTTCTGTTTGTTTTAATTACCGTGCTCTGAGGAACTGTACCTGAAGAATCAGACCCTTCAGTGCTGCCAACAGACCAACCTCAGTTCATTGCTGTCACCTAAAAGGGGGCAGAAATGAGCAGACCCTGAAGTCTTCTGTACTCAAGGTATTGGCTAATGGAGAGCGGCTTAGTAGTAGGTGGAAAGCATCCCATTTCTTCTCTTTCATCACAAACAAAGCAATAAATGCTGGTTGCCTGAAGGTCAGTCCAGTAGCAGTTTGGGTTTTTGGTGTTCAGGAAGTTTTTTCTGGGAAGCCAGCAAGATCCAAAATATGGTGATGCTCATGACAAACCTTAAGACGACAAATTCCTCTAGAAGAAAGCAGAGTCTGTCCAAGTATGGTAGAACAGAGGGACCCTGTCACAAATAGCAGAGGGAGACTAAAAGCAATTTGTTTCTGCTCTGTACCCTAATGCTGGCTTAGAAAAAGTGAACTATAGGCTCTTTGATGGTGAAGCCATCTGTATAGATATATTCCATTAGCTCTCCTGGTCTGATGGACTGTCTGATATGGTTTGTTCTAGGTAAATGCAAACTTACCATGATTCTGACGAAAGATCCCCCTTAGAGAGAGAAAGGTTGTAGGAAAGCTGGCAGCTATCCTACCCCTGCCTTTGACTCAGCCCCAGCCTAATTGTAGAGCTCAGGCTATCAGCTGTTGCTCAGATCAAGAGGGGCTTGCAGGTGTCTGCAGCACCGTGTTAGTAATCAACCTTAGGAACCTCGTTGCTGAAAAGCATAAAGGAATCAGGAAATGCTGTGAGTAATGCATTGCAGTAATCCAGGCAAGGTACAACAATTAATAACAGGACATCCTCCAAAGGCACATGCAATTCAAGCTAAGGTTGATGGTTATGATGAGAAATAGAGTGTGTATCAAAATACGTTTTCAAATCTTGATGTAAGATTGTGTGGTTCTGTTCTACAACAGAATTGGTATCAAGGTGCCTGTAGACATAGGCAGAACGTCTTGGAGTTGGAGCTCCCGTATTGTGTTTCTAAGACAAAAATAGAAAGAGTAGCACACAGTAGATTCACACTTTGCAAAGCAGAACCTGAGAGGAAAAGGGAAGGGAAAGGAGAGGAGATGCTTGAAGGAATGAAACAACTTCATGAAAAAAAGTTACTTGGTTGCATTGTGTTCCCAAGTTGATTAACTCTGCTAGCAAGATTAACCCAGGCCTATTGCTTGTCCGATGGGCTCTTTCCAAGACGTGAAACAGTACCTTCTGTGTGGTTTTTTGTTCCAGTGTTATGCCCAGAGGCATGGGGTTTTCATAGGTGTTAGAAGTCCATTTATTTCCTTATCACAGAACCAAACTGAGAATACATAATGTCCCAGCAATACTCACGGCTCCTAGCTGCTGCAAGTGTAGTAGCATCCTCCCTGGCATCAGGGCTAGCAAATGGTCACTCCTTGTAAATGATCCAAAGAAGAAACCGTCAGGTTGTTTGTCACTGGACTAGTAGTTGCAATGTGTTGTAAATAAATGTAGGAAAAATACTTAGTGTGTCCTTTAAAGAAAACCAGACTGGGAAATTTAGAATGAAAAGTTTCCAATCTAGGCACTGTTAAAACTTTCAGTAGTTATTAAATTGGGTGTTGTTTCTACAGGATCACTAGTCTAAACAATCTGCAGAATATTTCTAATAGGAAAATGTAGTAATAATGAATTATTATTTTTTTTCACACTTGTGGACAGAGTTAGTCGTACTCAAAGACAGCATCAGGACATCCTCTCCAAAGTGCTTGATAGTCTTCAAGCCTTTACCTGAAAATTTGGTTTCAGCAGATTGTAGCCTAACAAAATTATTTTAATAAAGGTTGGTTTGTTTGGGTTTTGTTCTGTGGTGTTGGTTTGTTTTTTACTGGATGGGAGTGCGGTATATTAAACAGTGGCAAATTATGTTGGGAACAGTAATAACACAGGTCATATTTGCTAGGTTTATTGGCAGAGAAAATAATTGTGTTTAAAGACAATTTGAATGTGCTTGATAACAAACCGTTTCAACCTGCTTTGATAAAAGTGCATTGGCATTTCTCCCATCTAGTATTATATTTTTTGTATTTCTGAGCACATGGAATAACCCTGTTCACACTGGCTGCTTAGCCAAACCAGCAAATAGCTTTATTTGACAATAACAGCTACTACTTGAATCAGAAACATCAAACAAGCATTTTTTAGAGTTTTCCTGATGTATCAAGATCAACTAGTTTAAAAATACTATTCTGTAAGCAATTTATTTAAAACTATATGTAATAAAGTGTAAAAGCTATGATTAGATCTGCAATTAATGCTTGATCTACCAAGACACTGTTATTGTATGTTCTAGAACAGAAAAATTGTAGAAATAAAAGTTGTTTTGAAAAAATAAGCAGAATATTACAGAAACTGTAGTGCTCCAGACCATGATATTCATAGTATCAAACCAACAAACCTATTTAACTCATTCTTTTTATACTGGAAGGTTTCATTTTATCTACTGATTCAGTGACCTTTTCTCTAAGAGTAGAAATGCAATCAGATACGTAAGAGTAGTAACAGGTTCCTAACAGTCTTACAGAAACTGTGGCATCTGTGCTGCTTTAGCCAATGCCTTGAAGACTTTCAGCCGTCACACAAATTGAGAAGTGTGTGACTTTTTTTCCACCTGCTTTGAAGCAGTACAGATCTCATTAGAAAATTTCACAGGCAGCAAATGTGAATGATCTTTCTTCTTATACAGAAGAAATGCAGTTCCCACAGTTAAAGAAAGTCTATTCCTGTATTATCCTAGCCAGTAAAACACTGAATTAGCTCAAGCCTGGCCTTCTTTTCTAAACTGTAAGTGATAAAGAAGTTTTCAGTACTTTGAAGTCTTATACGAATATATTGTTTTGGCTGAGTAGGTGGCCAGGACATTTTAGGCATTTCGTTAATGGTACATGAAGTATCTTTAGTTTCTGAAAACATCATTTACTGTTTCTTTAGATCATATTTTATCATGCATAAAAATTGACAATGTTCAATATTTGTTCCTTTTATTGCATATGATTTGAGTAAATCCAGAATTGAGAGCCAAGGAACTCTTGATTGCTAAACCTGCTTTTAAATAAAATTATAGTTAAGAATTTATAACAGTACTCACGCATTTCTCAGAAAATCATTTTTATCAAGAATCTGATGCGGGAGTTCTGGTAAGAAATGTGGTTTTGTCTCATAATCACAAACTAGGTAAACGTGAAATCAGTACGGGTGACAAAGGTTAGCTATTAGTACTTTTGTGATAGATAATAGCAACTGCTACAATCATAACGGTTTTTTTGAAGTCTGTTTCAAATACGTAACACCATCACTAACTTTCTCTGAGCATCCATCTTCTTTATGCACTCACAACGATTCCTTCCGTTTCCTCTGGTTGTTGGGTTGGAGCTGCCAGTGGTGGATTTTGTGTCTGGCTGGAACGGTACACTGTAGGCACTTGTATCACATGTCTATTTACTGTTATGAATTACAGAATTTCCAGTTTGTACTAAATAGAGCAATAGTAAGTAATGTGGATACTTCGGAAGTTTGAAAATCGGTGGGTTTTGTGTGTGCTTTAAGAAATTCTATGAAAAATTGTGGTCATCAGGGGTGCATTCTTTTTGAACAAATCTTTCTGTGAGCATTAAAAGTGAGAGAAAAGAATATTGAAAATATAGCCGGTGTTTATTGCAGGAGGAAGGGGTGGGCATTTAGGTTAGGGTGGCATGAGCAGCATGCTACGTAAGAAATGCAGCAGTTACTGAAGAACTAGATTTATCACCCCCATATGTGTAACTGTGTGCCAGAATCTCAGAAGAGTCACTTCAGTTGGGTTTCACACAGTGGCAGTGGATGGCTGAGTTTCAGCGGGTTGTATCAGAGCTCCCAAGAGCTTCAGGACCCGAATCTGCCATTCTGGGTATAAACTTGCAATGGATGAATTCTTTCTCTTTACTGGGCATCCTTCGGTGTGTCTGCCTGGTTTCATGTTTTGTTTTTGTTAAAATAAAGGATGATAAATTAATGCTAGATTTTGCCATGCTTAGCTTTATGAGATCAGATATCGATCTCTGTAGGAAAGACAAAATGCAATGTGTCAGGATCACATCACATCCACCATGGCTGCGTTCTCAGAAAATGCAGAAGTCTTATAAATCTAAATTAGAATATTTTCTGGTAACATGAAAATCAAGTTATCTTAGCAAAATGGATTTTACATTTGGGGCTAGAATAAAATTGATTTTTACTTAGTGATGCATTAAATGGTTTTCACCTCACTTAGAAGCAAATAGTTGTCTGACTTCCACTGGGACAAGCATGGCTATACTGCAGTGGGCAATCTGAGTTGGTTTTTGTTTTAAGTGTTTCTTTCGAATTGTGGAATGTGTCTTCCACTCTCTGAATCACTTAGAAACTTTGTCATCACTGTAGAGTTATTTGGTATATTCGTATTTCCTGAGAAGGCAGCCCTGTTATTGGCCTGCAGGCAAAGGAGGTTCCCCAGCACCACTGGATCAGTTGCTCTTCAAAACAACGGATGAGTCATTTAATCCCTTGGCGAACATAACTGTTTTCCATTATTTTGTTGTTGTTTTTCTTCTTTCTATTTTTGTCCTTTGAGTCATTTGGAAGCACGTGCGATGCACTAGTGCTTGCTGTGTTTTGATTTCAAAATACACTGTCCCTCAAAGTACAAAACAGTTGCTCGGCTTGATATCTCAAGGTGGCCTATGTACTTGCTTGATACACAGCAGATATGGGCTTTTTCGTCCTTCAAGTAGGTGCATTTCAAATTTTGAACTTCTCACTTCCTGTGTGTATGAGATACAATAAGTGAGAGCTCTTCATTGTGCCTGGTGAAACGCTTAATCCCAATTTCTGCTCGGTTCTTAATAAGTTCTGGAGTTGCTTAAATGCAGAGGGGAGTTGTAGGGTGAAAGTTTGGGTGACAGTAACAGGATTTGAAAGATTTCTTTTCTTTTTTGCTTCCTAGGCTTTTTCAGAGGGGGGAAAAAAAAAAAGAAAATCTGAAATTGCGCACTTTATTGTGTGTGGTGCTGTAGCCCAGCACTCCAAAAAATATTTTGTCACTACTTCTGCTTTTATATAGTCTTACTGGAATCAAAGCTGCCATTTATGTAGTATTCACCTTAGAGGTCTCAGAAGGCGGCGCCTGAAATAAGCTTCCCAAGACTCCTGAAGCAAGCATGCCTTTTTTTGAAGATTCAGTACTTTGCAGGCTCCGTCACTCTGGGACAGTTCTGTAATGGTCGCCATTCAGGGATGCATCTTTCTACAGCTGCATTGTGTTTTGTTTCCTAAGAGGCATCATAGATAATTCATATTGTGTTTCTGTTTTGATTCCCTACATTTTATATTGTACTTTCTTAAATCCGATTAGTCAGTTGTTTTCTTAGACTAAAACAACGCTGGTGCTCACAGCTATTTGTCTTCTAGAGTGCTTAATCCTGGTCACTTTTTTTATGAAACTCCAGTCCACTGTACTGTAAACAAAAGAACTGGAACAGGTTTTCGTCTGTGATAAATGGACTTGAAATTTTGCTTTTGTCATTTTAATTCAAAAGAGAAGCAATTCTTTCTTCTTATGACAAGGTATACGTACCCGTTGCAAAGTTAACTTCAGAAGTTTCTTTCCAGATGTAAGTATATAGGGAAGTGGGGTGAAAGCTGATGAAGAAAAATAATAATAATAAAAAAGAAGTAAAAAATATTAGGGTTTTCCTTCAGGCAATAATGTCGTTGTCCATTATAGCAAGTGACAAGCATCTTTCTCAAGCCCTCTGCCAGTCTGTCTCTGCAGATGCAGTCGGTACGGCGTGCTGTGAAGTGAGTGACATCCAAGAAATGAGCAATCTGTTTACGGCAGTAGAGAAATATTCAGGGTCCTTGTGTTCAGTTGTAATAAATCACTGAAAGAGAGAAAAGAGTGCCAGACTGCTTGTTATGCTGCGGATTTCATAGATACTAAAATATTAGATCTGATTATTACTTTTGAGAAGAGATATCTGAATTTAAAGGAATTGACCTAATGAGCTTTGAAATGGAATATTAATAAAAATATTCCGGTAAAATTTCCTGGTACCAAATGAAGCATTTTCTTTGGAAGATTTTGGTTTTCAAATTTATTTATTGGGGTTCAATGGCGGGGTAGGGGAGTACATTTTGTCAATAAGAAGCACATTGTGGAAAATGCTGTGGACTCCAAAAGCCACACGTTAAAAAGTAATTACATTATCTATTTGTATTTTTAAATCTAAATTTAATCTGCATATGTGGCCCAATTATGTTGTGGTGGTTTTTCTATGTTTTCAATAATTATTTGTTGTATTTTAGGGAAACATTTCTTTCTTACATGTCTTTTCAGTCAAAATTCTAAATACCAGGTTGAGGGGTGTCAGGGGTTTTGGTTCTTTACACAATACAATTACAGAACAATAATTATGCTGCTTTGGCCTGGAAGTCTAAAAATCCTCACTCTGTCTCCAGGAAAATTTCATATTAATAGAGATTTTAATAAGGAGAGTTTATGATTTTTTTTTTTTACACCTACCAGTTCAAATATATGCACCACTTTGGAAAAGGTTTTGTAAATATTACATAATAAAGGGAAAAGTTCTTTAGCAACGTACTAAATTTCTGTAAGATATTGGAGGCTAATACACTAAACAATGCTGACATGGCTTACTGACTCTCTAAATGTTTTTTATATTTCTGTGATTTATTATCAAAGGATAACACCTGCAGTAGAGAAACAGTGCAGTGACAGAAAAGAATGAGGGGAAAACAAAAAAATTAATGAAATAACGTGGATCTTTTGCGTTTGAAGGCTGCTGAAATGTGGCGTTGGTTGGCAGTCCTTCTTCCCCAAATTCACTAACTGACCAGTATTAGAATGAAAGAGTCTTCCCCCCCCAGCCCGCTTAATTTCAAAACTTAAATTAGCATAAATCAGCAAAATCATTGCAAAAAAGGTGGAGTCAAAGCACAGTTATTTTGAAATAGAACCAGTATATTCAATTTTGGATTCTTCTTGAAAGTTACTGCAGAAAATATTAAATTCTGTATTTCATAATTTATCTGCAAGTTTAATGGACACAGCTTAATATTATTTTTCTTTTTAAATCTGGGGGGTTTATACACAACATCTCTTGTTGAGAGAAATATAGAGTATTTCACCCATGAAGGGCAAAACCATAAAATTATATGAAATATGAAAGTCTTTTTCATGAGGAAAAGAAACATAATCACACTTTATGGGTGTGATGTTCTATTTATTCTATGGAGATTAATTTCAGTTTATGTTAGATTAAGCCCCTTTGATTGTAAATCTTCTTTATTTGCTGCTTGAAAGAGGTGAAAGGAAGAACTGCCGAGAGTTAAAGTTCACATCTAGAGCTTTATTGCATAATATATTTCAGAGTCCTTTTAAATGGTTCACTTTTGTTTGATAATGTATTGGCAGAATGAAATGTGAATGTTGGCCTTCCGGATAGCATCCTGATGTACGCTATATCCATTTTCCTTTTTTAGGTGTATATAAAGGCTGTTCACATAATTGATCATTCATCCATACATTACTATAGTAGCTTCTGGTACGGCTTGTGGTATATTTAATAAGAAAAGACAGCTTTATGTATATATACATGAATTATTTATGTAGGAAGAGATGAATATAGAATATGTATGTGTCCATTTATACATTATATAGTTACTTTTTAATAATTTTATTTAACAAAGTTATTTTAACCCCCCTCCCCAAATTCTCTATAATATTTTAGCACATGTACATAATGAAAAAAATCAGTACTTTTTTTTTTTCATAATCATTTTCCTGCAAATAACAAATTCCCTGCTCGGACACATCTCATTCTTCTTTACCTTCAAGAAGTATTTTGATGTTTCATTGCACAGCAAAGACCAATAAAGCCGGGCTTTGTAGAGGCAGTTGTCAGAGATGATTTTAAACTATTACAGGAGTTGGAATTTATGCCTCAGGAGATGAAGGATTAAGTTAGTTTTCTACATTCAATATATATTCATAAACGATTTTACACAGATGTGGTAGCTGTTCTTACTAATAAACTAATACGTTTTATGTTGATATTTCATTGATGCTGCTTACATTAAAATATAATTTATATGAAATGCAGTTGATGCCATTGATACTCCAGTGTCCCTGTTTTCAGTTACGCATTCAGAGCTTAAATTGTGAAGCTTTATTAATACCATTATTGAAGTTTTAGTTTGTTGTTTTATTTAATTTTGCTCTTCTTCCTCAACAAAAGTATTTGGTTACGTTTCCAATAGTAATTTTAAATGTGCTCTTCTGGAAACTTACAGCATGCTTTTGGCAGTATACTGGGTTTTTTAAGGCTCATTTCCCTTTCATGTATTTCTCTTAACTTCTATTAGAGCAGTCCAAATGTTCTGTGCCACAACAACAACATCCAGTGGTCCTGTGGAAACCAGTCAGAAACCTCCATGGCACAGGGGTGCTACTTTAATTTGCCCATGACCTTTATTTTGGCTCCTCTGCAATGCTCCAGATCTCCACTGCCAAAACCAGTCTCAAAACAGAAAGGCTGCTACCGTCAAAAACATTTGCTACAGCCAATGTGCCACTTAAAGGCAACAAACACCTTGTACTACAATAAATCTTCATTACTTCCAAAGCAAGTTACACTCTACATGCAAAAGAGCTGGAGCACCTCGGCCTGTGCATCTAATGCTTTGTTTACAACTTGTTGTATAGACAGGCGTGCATTGTGCTACTAAACGTCGGTGTTTGGGTGAATCCGTCCGTGGATACCTGTATTGTGCAGCCTCACCCAAGTACTTGAGCAGAGGCAGCTCATAGACTTTGATTTTTTTTTTTTCGTTTTTATTTATATTGCAATTTATCTCAGCAGTAAAACAATCATATTCTATAACTCCCTTCTTCTCCCATAACAACTACATAATTTTATTTTATTTTTATATATAAAAAATATATATTCATATATATTTCACACAGGTATACTTACATTTTTTTTGAGTGGAGTCATACGTACATACATAAGTGGTCGAGGTGGCTGTGGTGCAAACTTCTTGGATCGTTTGGAAAATAGCATCATTGGGATAATTCAGACTCACCTTGTGGAAGTAATAGTGAGCGTGGATCACACGTGTCCTTACTTTTTGGTTCTTGTTTGGCCAGGCAGCTAGAGATGGCCTGAAGGTTAGTTAATGAGTATTCCAAAAAAAAGGTACACGCTATGCTACAGAATCTGGCTGCACCTAAAAGTTAGTGCTACCTTTGTGGAGTTGGAATAAATTGTTTGGTTTGGGATTTCAGAAGATTGAGCATATAGCTGTAGAGGAGGTGATTTCTTAAAGGGGCTTTGCTTTGAATACGTTTTAAGATATAGCTGTAACACAGGTCATACCCTGAAAGAAATGATGCCTGGATCAGATACTGCTGAGAATTCCATGCCCACCTGAGTACTACTGATTCAAAAATGTTATGTCAAGTTGTGAGATTTAAGCACTATGTGCCATTTGAAAAAAAAAAAAAAATCGTGTCAGAATTTTTGCTCGTGTCTAAGTGTACCTTCTGCAGGGGCCAGTGTAGTGATGCAGTTCTGTGATAGCTTTAAAGCTCGGCCATGACTGAGACTTCAGTAGGGCTCTTTCCTTTAAAATAAGTTATAATACCCCTGTGTTTTCCAGGTAATTTTCTCAATAAGACCAGGGAATAAGATCTTGTCTGAGGAATTCCTTTACAATCTTCCTGCCATAGTCCATAGTAATCCTCCAAGATATAAATAAATTTTCATCTTCATGTCCATCTACTCTATGGGAGATGAAAATCTGTAGAAAGATCTGTTGCTCTGATCTGCCAGATTTCTCTTTGTTTCATAAAAACATCTAATCTCTCATTCTAACACAGAGAAAACCAGGAATGTATTATGTGGGAGTAGAGTCCTGTCCACCCCCAGCCCGTTGTCTGTGAAAATATTTCATTTATAAAGCTCAGGATCATCAGTGGTCAATGTCTCACCTACCAGGGAAAGAGAATGTGCTGACATACGTTTCTGAATTGAATTTTTACTCAAGAGCCCAAGCGCTCTGTCCACGGCTCCATCTCAGCCTTCCTTCTTCCTTTTGTTTTATTCTAACTGCAGTAAGTACCAGTTATATCTGTTTCCAAGCAGAAATAGTCAGTTTGTGTGTGATTCTAACACAGATGTTATGAAAATAAGGATTGTAGTATTTTCCTACACCAGGAGTAGGAAATTCTTTAGATGTGATCTCCTGTTCTCCTTGGTCAAAAGGACCACTCTGATACTAGGTGGAAATGTTCACAAAGGTTTGATGTTTCCTTACAGACTTGAGTCCGCACTGATGATACTGGGTAGGTGTCAGGCTGGCACTGAGGAACACTATGTTCAAATAGAATCTGAAATCATCAAAACCTATTCTTTTTTCTTTTTTTTTTTTAATACATGCTAAATACTCAAATAAATAGAAGAGCTTATACCATTTAACAGCTGAGTTTATTCTAAATTCTGATCCCTATTGTATACATTGTCAGCCTTTTCTCACCTTAGAATAACTATGTATTTGTGTTTTCTATACCTGCAGAGCTGTTCATGGCAATTACTTTGCTGTGTGAACTTCAGAAAAGGTTATGCAGATTTTCTATTGCCATCTTTAAGAAGTTTTGCATATATTAAAGAAAAATGCTTTCAGTTGCCTCTCCATATGTGAAAGTATTTTTTAATCTGTGAGCTAAAGTATTTCCATTATGGCCTTGTAATGTTTCTAAATCTTTATTTAAATACTTGGCCAGTAATTTTATGAACTGCATCTCTTTCAGATGCAGTTCCTGTTAATCAGCCATGTAAAACACAGTAAAACAAATCTAATGTGGATATCCTTTACCTTGCTTTCTTACCAAATATAGTGTTCTGCCTGGGAGGACCAGATTAGTAGAAGGCCATGTATACTTCTGTTTTTCTTTTTTTTTTTTTTTTTTATAAGGTTGGTAGTTGTGGAGGTGTGAGAAGTGAATTTTAGGGGCAGTTATGTTACTTTCATGAGACACTTCATGCAAGATTTATTTATGGGAATATATAGATTTTCAGGACTGCATCCAAAAATAGCATTTTAATCACTGTCCTCTGGATAAGAATTATCCATGTAATTAGTTTCAAATGAACTTGAAAGGTGTTGCTTAACTTGTGTGAATCCCATTTGAGACACAAATAAATAAATACAAATTTGCATTTAAATGATTTTTGGTAATACTTAAAGTTTTAAATACCATCATCGATAATTTACTTTATATTCAGACATTTCTTTTCACTTTCCAGTTCAGAAAGCAAGAACTGAGGGCTTGAACCCTTTGTATGGCTTTAAGATTAGAAGGTTCACATTTGAATGACATTTCCCTTGGGTTCCTGTATTTCATGGAGAAACTGGGGGAAAAGCTGGAGCTCAGGAGCTATTGCTTTATTAAAACAACAGGGGCAGGAAAAACTGACTTGGAGTGGGACACAGATCTAGGCTGATGAAAGAGGAAAAAAGCCCTGCCGGTGCATGGAGCTGCTGGTACTGGTAGAATTTCTCACAACCAGCAAGAAAAACAGGACATTCCTGAATCACCTCGGTGGTAACGGTGGTTTAGCACGGCAGTGCTGTGGAGCCGGAGCGCTCTCAGACCAGGAAACCAGCACTACTGGTGGTGGGTCTTGGCTCCGCAGGGTCAGCCAAGATTTATTTCCCTGACCCCACACCGCATTAGCAGGGTCTGGAAGCTGCATAGCCTGCTCCATTGCTAGCCAAGACTACTTTCCTCTAAGTCTTTACACATTTTAATTTGGAAGCATAACGCTTCATTCCCAGAATCATTCAGAATTGCTTATCATTGAAATATTCCTACTTACAGTAGTGTTTGTAAAACTGCGTGATTCAGAGCAATTTAATTAATCATTAAAAACGTAAAAACTTTTTACTGCTCTCGTACGTGTCAGACTTCTAATATTATGTTTGCAGTGCTTTGTATTTCAGTTAATCCTGTTGAAGTCTTTGGAGCTGCTTGTCATGTGTATATTAGTTAACACAAGTAAGGATGGTTGAACCGAGCACATAATCATAAACACAATGTTCCTGTCAAGTACAATGAGAGAAATCAATTGCTGCGACAATAATTGCTATTTGAAATAATGGTTTTAGAAAAATAATTGTTCAATTATTTTTATTTTAGAATTGTGCTTGCTTTATAACATATCAATTAAAATGCGCTCTATTTGCCAATAAAAAGATAGTAAATAATATGTCAGAAAAACAGTTCTTAGAAAAACAGTATATGTGATCTCTTAGGAACCTTTTGCAATATTAATTTAAAAACATTAACTTAGATATGAGACTTGTTTTCTTTGCATGTATCTACATTAAAAAGATTTTTGTCATCAGTATTTTTTACTGAATACTGTTATTTTTCATTCATGTTTAAAAAATACCGCAGTTGGTATGAAGGAGAAAACTTAATACAGGGCAGGATCACTGTTAAGTGAGATCAACAGGCAAGAGCCTTGTGGATCTAGAGGGATATTTAACTATTGTCTCACTCAGCACAGCAAGGTTCGAGTAATTAAGCCCTAGTTGCCTTGATGGCCCAACTCCTATTTTCAAAAAAAAAAGACTTGAGAGGAGCTTTTAAAATATGTGTATGTATACACATGCGGGCAGTCGGTGAGACTGCTATACACCTAAATAACTTCCAAAGTTATTTAGTAATCTTTTTAGTTTAGAAAGTAATCTTTGGGTGCTTATGTCTCTAATAGTAAGCAGCGTGGACAAATAGGAGATTGTCTGTGGAGTAACACGGTGCTGAGGACCTGACATCCACACTAGATCCGCCTTGTCATTTTGCTGCTTAGGACTAGCTCTACTTTAGTTCCATGGACTGAAAGCCCACTTGCGTCTGGAATGTACATTGCACATCTTCCAGTTTGGCTTCTACATCATGAGCTCCAAGATCACTCCACAGCATGAGCCAAAGCACAACAGTGGTGACAGGGGCTTCATTCCAAAGCCCACTCGTGATCCACACTGAACCAGCAATGCAAGCACCACCCTAGGAATCTAAGGACTTGTCTACCGCACGTATTTGAGCATGGTGAAAGTGTAACAACATTAGTATGAAGCTGACAGACCATCAGTTTCCTTGGGAGTTGTTAGAATAGTCTTGGCAAACTGTGCTGGCACAGATGCGCTACCCCCAAGGTGGGCTTAACCAGGGATAGCTTAGGGACTCTGCACCACGCTCAGCTGTCTGGGGCTGCTGTGCTTTGTCCCCTGCTATACGATGAGTAAACGTGACCGGTGGCTTGAATTAGAATCCCACACCATTTTTAATTTTAATAGAGTTAAAGGTATACTAGATTTCAGGTAGAGTTTGAAAAAGTGTTTGCTTTCATCCAATATGGAAATTTATACTGAATTATTATGCAAATTAGTGGCTTAAATAAAATCATAGAAACAACAATTATTCATGCAGGAATGTTCATATACATTTTTGGACATTTTAATTTCTCTTTGCATGTTAAATAATAAGAGAATGAGAAAAGACATAGCAAAGGATGGGGGATTTTGTTTTGTTCTGTTTGCCTTCCATTTACAATATTGGTCCTTAAAATATTTATGTGTAATTCATGAATTTGCTCCTTTTACATCACTGCAAAAATAAGTAAATTTTAACACAAGTGCTCTTTTGATACAGTAGGTAACTTACTTATAGGTATTAATATGTAATGGAAAAAAATAAGGAATTCGGTAGTGTGTTTATAATGCGTTCATAGAGCAAATGCACAAATGTGTCATTAATTCATCTAGTGTGGCCACACTGACCGTTACATTTCACAGATTTTCCCCTGTATTTATCCCTAAAATTTGAAATTGTTTAAAGATGATCTACAGGTTTCATTTTAGTTTGCAGATAGCAAGCAGCAACAGATCTACACATTCCCTTTATGGTTTGTGCTAGTGTTTAATCTTAGTTTTCAGTCTGCCTCATAATCGTACACAGAGAAAGTAATTTCTCAGTTAAAACCACTGCCCTCTCACTCCTCAGCCAGGTCTGTGATCTGCGCTAAATATGTCTAAATAGGACCTCTGTAAGTTAAAAATTTACTCTGTACATTGCAAAAGTCGTTACGCAGGCAGCGTAATTCCTTGCGGTTTTCCTTTTCTGTGCTCTGTTAAATGAGCATTTCTCTTTTCATACTACTCGGAGCACTTCTGGGAAGATCATCCGTCCAGCCTAGACCTTACTGCTAGACCCTGTTGTTCTCTTGCAGCCCTTCCTTGGCCACCTCCTTCTGCTGCATTGGAAGTGAATTACTTATTTTCCGGGCTTCCTCTTCAGTTCATCTGTTCTCTAATTGTTTATTGTCTCTTATTTAATACTAAGGTGATAACTTTCAATCAGCCTGTAATACACACCAGTGGTGATGAATTGCTCATTTTCAAGTGTGCTTTTTTAGTGTTTCCTCCTATTTTGTTCCGCATGGTTTGAAGGGGCAACTGTGCAAAGCTATGTCATTATCTTCTGGCAGATCATTTCTTTGTTCTAGAGACTACAAAATCCTGATAATGCTTGAGCTGCTGTGCTTTTAAGTGTGTCTTAGCATGATAATTGTCTTATTGGGAAGATTTACATTCAGAAGTGCAGAAAGTCATTCAGTCTGTACTCTGGGTCTGCATTTCATAAGCCATCTGCATTGCGAAGGCATCTATCTGTGTACTCAGATGTCATTCAGACTCTCAACTAGAGAGTGCACCTGAGTATTTAAGGTTGGTTTGAGCCTTTTTGTTTCAGCATCCCAGCAGCAATTCATACGAGTTGGTCATTCATACTGATCAAGTTATTTTGGGCATTGCTTCATTCCAAGAGGAATACATATCCTTTGCTCTGTAAATGACGCCTGGATTCCTTGTTCTTGTAAACTCAACGCAGCAGTCATTGTGTTTAAAAAAAATAAAATAAAAAATATTACTAAAATAGATGCCACTGACCTATTGGCACACAGTAGGATTTCTTTGTCCTCATTACGATTAACCATTTTTTTTCAGTCTTTGTGTCATGGATAGACCTCTCAGTTATTATATATCAGTCTCATCGAAACTGACTGGATCTGATACTCTAGGAACCTTGCAAACCTCTCTAGAGATTTCCTTTTCTGGTGTTGGTTGCCTTCTGACAATTTCTTTTTGACCTGTCTGCTGGCCAGTTTTTAATTCGTGTGTGTTGCACTGCACTGATCTCGGTTTTACCACATCGTTTGTGATTGTGCTTTCTTCTCTTGTATCTGTGTCTCAGGATGGAGCTAAGTAGTATACTGGGGCTTTGGAGAGCATCCCTCTATGCTTGTCCTGCTGTTATGCTGTTTGCCTATGATGTTAATGTCTTTATCATGTCTCCTTTCAACTCCCTATTGTTTC
Source organism: Chroicocephalus ridibundus (assembly GCF_963924245.1). Taxonomy (NCBI): domain Eukaryota; kingdom Metazoa; phylum Chordata; class Aves; order Charadriiformes; family Laridae; genus Chroicocephalus; species Chroicocephalus ridibundus. Next base: position 8,921,754 of record NC_086289.1, on the reverse strand, counting down.
AAAACCAAAGGAGCTTATTTCTACTACCATTCCATTCCCCTTGCCAAGTGGACTGTACTCCTTCACACGTTTTTCGTTCGACTTTTTGTTTTTGAGATGAGATGATGGGTGCTTTGAGAAACAGACATACTATAGATTTATGCGCTGGCATCCCAGTGCTTTCTGTTTTGTTCTTTATTCCTTTTCTAATCTCTCCTAACATCCTATTTGCTGTTTTGACTGCCACTAAACATTCAGTTGATATGTTCAAAGAACTATGTGCAATGACTTCAAGACCATTTTCTTGAGTGGTAATTGCTAATTTAGAACCTATCATTGTGTATTTGTAGCTAGAGTGGTTGTTGTTGTTGTTTTTTTTTTTTCTTGTGCACATTGCCTTAAGTTCATTGGCACCAAAATTCATTCTCTTATTTTATTGCCAAGTCACTCAATATTGTGAGATCCTTTGCAGTCAGCTTTAATTTTTATTGCTCTAAATAAACCAAGGCTATTATCTCACCACAGCCTGGAACCAGGTTAGTTTGACAAAAGCTATTTTCCATGTCTGTCTTCTCTTCGTTAACATGAATTTTAATTTTTTTTCCTTCTGGTTATTATATTATATTAATTATATAATATTAATATATTAAAAAAACAGAGAACAAAGTCAAATATTGCACGTTTACTTGTAAAGAAGAAATCATATGAAAGTGTTAAGTAAACATTTCACATTACGAATTCTGTAATTTCCAATTATTTATATTATTTTATGGGTGTGTCTTTGAAACACTTGTTTCTGATTTTGACTTTGCACATAAACTAAATGATGTTTTGACTGATGACAGGAAAGTTCAATGTGTGACCCAGCTCCGTTGACATACAGAGCACAGAAGCACTTTGTCTAAAGTTTTGCAGCCAGAACTCTCAAGTTTATATCTTCTACTAGCTTAAGAGAATTGTTCAAGAAATTAATAAATGTGAAAGATAGAATTTTCTAAGGAAAGATATTCCATTCCTGGTCACAATGAAGCAGTCACACAGTGCAAGGCTTTCTTAGTTTCTTGTGTCCAGCTCTCCTAAATGTATTCATCTTTTTCAAATTCCAGGAGCTTTGGGTTCACAATTTTAAATAGAGTTGCTGATGTTTCCCTAATTTAGTTTTTTTGGAAGGACTATAGAGGAGGAGAAGAGCAAACGAGACGGCTTACCCTTACTTCATGCGCAACATGCTAATTCATAGCAACATGTCAGGACTCTGATGTTGCCTCTAAGCATCTGTTGCAGTTATGAGCTAGACAGCACAGTATATGGTAGGGAAAACACTTCTGGGAAATAGTATTTGTAAGCAGCTATTGGGTTAAAAAGCTTAAAAGATATTGCTGCAAAAGTGGATTTATTCTGGTGGTCAGTGTGGGGAAAGGTTTTGCTTTTCCCTAGACACCAAATATAAATTCACAGTAAACTTGTACTTGCTTTCAAAGGACACCGTAAAAAGGAAGACAGCCAAAGATAAATTTTAAAAAGTGAAATCAGTGCATCAGCTGGAGCGATGCATTAAATGGTGAATGTTCTCTGATGATCAGTTTCTATCATAACATTCTTTGTGCTACTTAGATATTATGTTGTAAAAAACTGTTAAGAGAAACTCTTCTAGTAAGAAATACTCTGTTAATAAAATGGTGTATCAATTAAAATGTTCTTACTGTGTTAGCTCCTTTCAGTGAAGACCCATGTAGAAAGGTGATTTACACAGAGATTCATTAAAGTGTAAGGCTGAGATTTCGCTTCTGAATTCCCCAAGGTTCTTGAACCAGCACTTGCCCTCTCACATCCTTTTATTACAGATAGTTGACTCTTCCAACAATTTTCTATTGGCAGAATGGTTCTTAGATATGCTGAACTGTTCTGATCCATTGATCAGAACCAATCAAAATTCCAAGTACCGTTGCTTCTTAAAGGATCTGTGCCAAGAACCAATAAAAGCTCAACGCAGTATTTAAAATGGTCCTACAAGGAGGGAGGGAGAATATATCTTCCTTTCCATAAAAATCCCTAAGTCCCAAAGAACATTAAAAAAAACTGCTAAAAAATGCTGGGGGTTGACATTGGCTGTTAAGAGGAAAGTCAGACTTTGCGTCTAGAAATGATACTGTAACCATTTTTTCCTTTCAGGTTCAGAATAATCAGCCTTCTTGGAACTAAACAGACAGAATTAAGTCTCTTAAGTAAAAAAACAAGCTGTTAATTTTAATTGAGCGTTCTATGCCCAAACCACTTTGTATATTTGGTACTTTTCTCTTTCAAGCTCAGCCTCACGCTGGCAGGCTTTCTCAAGGGTGTTCAAAGAAGAAATTGATGAAAAAGAGTTTTGAAAGCTCATAGTGAAAAGAGGTTTAAGTGAGTAAGATAGATAGCCATATTGATTGGCTCATAGAAAGCCAGATTGATTTGTGTGACTTTAACCATCCAGAAAAGCTTGTGTTATGGAGACTGACTTTTGAACATACTCCGAGCAATGGTACTTTTTGTTGTTCAAGATTCAGTGGTACGGCTGATTCTGTTGCTTGCAGGCCAAGGTGTGATTGGGGGCTTTCATTCCATTATCAGAATAGTGACATTAAACTCCAGCTGCCATAAACGGGTTTCTAATAGTCTCCATATTGTGGGTAAACACTGAATGCCATGAGCTGCTACTTCTGGAGATGTATCTTCTAGGTCATAACTTCAGTTCTGTTTACAGCATGACACAGGGAAACGTTGATGTTACTGCATGGATCATGATTATATTTTGCATTTTTACACAGTACTCCTCTGAACTATGCTACTTCAGGGTATTCATGGTATTTCCCATATTAGTTAAAAAATACATTTTTAAGCTTTTTGTCAAAAAAATTATGGATGACTAGTATAATTCAATAGTTAAAGGATTGTATGAATTGCAAACTGTGCACAGCAGATGTGCTAACATGACTGGAAGTTCTTCACACAGCTAGAAAATCCAAATATTTTTATCAAAAACTGTCTAAAAAATTAAAATATTTTCTGTCTGTTTATATTAGGTGTCAACTTTAGAAGCCTTTTGTCAGTATCCAGAAATTCACTAAAAGAGGTTGAGAGTTCAGTGATCTTCCTATCAAAATCTTTTATGGACTAAATGTTACAAATACAAAATTATTAGAGCATGAGAGAAGGCATATGCTCCAATTGTGAACTGCAGAAGTTTAATAACGTTGCTTTTTTTTTTCTCTTCTTCCGTTGTGTCTTTGGGACTGTAACATGGTGATGTTCTTTGGGATGTTTTCCCTGGGCAATTTACTACAGAAGTACTCAATTTAATAAAACAGACCTATTATCAAGTGCAAGCCTGGTTCCTCAAACTAATTGCTAGATAACTATATACTCCCTGCATATAGTTATCATTCCTGCATCCCAGGAAATTATTCAGAATTCACAGAGAGAAGTATAAATTGGTATCATTTTGGGGCTATAGTTCATCTTCTTTTTGCTTCTGTTGAACGTGGAACATGCAGTGCGTATTTGTTGAGACTGTTGTGGTTGCAATGGAGCTTATCCCATGCTAATGGAGGCAGTAATAGCATTTTATGGAGACTGCCACAGCATCAGAGGTGTGTGTTCTCTTTTGACTTTGAACTTGGGTGGTTGGCTGTTGTTTGTCATCCTGGTAGAGTTTAGTTTTACTCTGTTTTTGTGGGGTTCTTTTTCCACGTTTGAATGTATTTTCATTACCTTTGATACCCTAAAAACATAAACTTTTTCAGACCATTATGTTACAATTACTTTTTTTTTTTTTTGTAATTGCAGTTGTTTCTTATCCTTACTGCTGGTAGCCGCTGTCGTTTGGAAAATCAAACAAACCTGTTGGGCTTCTCGACGGAGAGAGGTATCAATAACTTTAAGATTATTGTGGTGGCTGTGTCTTTCAGAATAAATTGAGAGCTCTGATGAACAATCGCACCTCCACTATCTCCTGTATATGCAATTTAAATATCCTGCTAAACATTTTGGGTTTTTTACCATGGATTTCTTATGCTGAGGAAAACGTTTTTCTTCCTCTTGCCAAAAATTAAAGAAATTGCAGCACTACGTTGCAGAAAGCTAAATTTTCTTTATGGTGGAATATTTAGAATAGAGTAGAATAGAGTAGATTATTTCAGTTGGAAGGGACCAACAACGATCACCTAGTCCAAGTGCCACTTCAGGGCTGACCAAAAGTTAAAGTGTGTTAAGGGCATTGTCCAAATGCCTCTCTGACAGTCTTGGGCCATCGACCACCTCTCTAGGAAGCCTGTTCCAGTGTTTGACCACTCTCTCTGTAAATAAATGCTTCCTAATGTCAAGTCTGAGCCTCCTCTGGTGCAGCTTTGAACCATTCCCAGGCACCCTGTCACTGGATCTCCGGAGAAGAGCTCAGCACCTCCTTCTGCACTTCCCCTCCTCAGGAAGCTGGGAAGGGCAATGAGGTGGCCCCTCAGCCTCCTTTTCTCCAAACCAGACAACCCCAGAATCCTTACCCACTCCTCACAGGATATTCTTTCCAGCCCTTTCACCGTCTTTGTTGCCCTCCTCTGGACTCATTTAAGTACCTTAACATTCTTTTTAAATTGTGGGGCCCAGAACTGCACACAATACTTAAGGTGAGGCTGAACCGATGCTAAATACAGATGAATAATTACCTCGTTTAACTGCCTGGTTATACTGTGTTTAATGCATCCCAATACTCTTCAGTATTTTCAAAATAGTGGTGCGAATTGAGTGAACACAGAGGATCATACTGTAGCATCTCAAACTTTCTAAGAAGCTATTTGATGCTGTGACTTAAGTTGTGTTGTTATCAACAGTCATTGGAACATATAGTAGGAGACAACCCTCTCTGCAAAGAGCTTACACTTCTTTTTTTATTCTCTCTTTTGTCTGTCATTTTTTTTTTTATTCTAAGCAAAATTCTCTCTCAATTAATATTAGTAGTTCTGGCATTAAAACCATGGCACAATTGAAGCTCTTTAATAAATACTCATACATAAAGCCACCTCATTCTTCTGCTGTCTAAATCATTATACCTATGTTGGAAATTTTTTTTTTTTTACCTGTTTACAACATATTTGTTCTTACCTGTTTAACAAATGATTAAAATTGGATGAGATTGAATTTAGATTATGTATACTGCTACATGTATATAGCATGATGAAGATGGTGTATACAGGTAGTTGTCATATTTCATTTTGTTCTCATAAATAAGATGCATAATTTTTAGACAGTGATTTTCTTTTCCCTTTGAAGCTTCTAATCTTGATAGTTTTTGGAAACAGGACTTACCTAATGGAATGTAATGTAGATTTTTTTAAAAAACCCAATTCTTAGTTAATTTTTGTTAGTATACTGGCACTATGAATGGTTAAATAACTTTTTTTTTTTTTTTACTGTAGATCTACAGTGAATTTATATGTTCTTTAAAAGTGCCGGGTAAAGAGCACTTACAATTTTCCTTCACTGAAATTATAGCGTCCTGATGCCCAGGTTTTGCTTTGAACTGGTGCTACAAAGAAAAATGTGTATTATCGTAGTTATTTCATTTAGGTATTTTTTTATTCAGATGAATATTATTAAGCATATTCTCCCTCTAAGGGCAAACGCTCATATATTTGTTATGACTTGCAAAATACAGATGAAAGTTACTTTAAACTACAGTATTCAACTTCTTAATATTTTGTTTGAATCCGTCTCAATACTTAACTTGTTAATAGTTCTGTGCAACACTATTGTGATGGAAATAGTAATTATTTCCCTTCTCATGTTAATAAAGTTGTTTTATTGACATGTTTAAGAACAAATACAAACATATGAGTTTACAGATCTAGGGGGTCTAGTCTTTTTTCCATGGTTACTCTCCTAGTTGTTTGAAATATAGTATTTTTAATGTAGTTTGTAGGCATCATTTCATAAAGAACACATTCTCATATAACAAGTTTTTGAAGTTTTCCGAGTCATTGTAGTATTTTCCTAATGTCATCAAAAGCATTTCTAAGACTGTATAAAAGCTCATATAAGCTGACTGATAGATACAACATAAATGCAAATCAGCTTCTTTGGAAGTGCAAAATTGAAAGAAATACTTGTCAACTGGATAAAAACTCTCAGAGGTCCATGCTTTAGTTCTGATCCTTGGTTTTCTGTTACTATAAATAGAGAAACGTAGTTGTCTCTCATTCACAAATGTTCAAAATTACATGAGCGTGTATTTCTTCCTATTTTAAACGAGGTCTGAAACAGCACCCACAGTATGGTAGCATTATGACTTGTACAATCTGCTATTGTACATGTCAAATACAAGTTTTCAATAATGCTCCAGGTAATATTGTCCTTTAATCTAGATCAGAGAACTTGTTTTTATAGGTAGCATTTTTTGTAAGGTTTTGGAACAAAGTGTTACAAATAAATTGTATGAATAACGTACAAGTAGAAGGCAATTTATTATTGAAAAGAATTCTGAAGTACCTGCTTTTAAAGCCCACCCGTTTAGGCAGATGAGCTTTCCTTCTCTTTCATCATTCTTGAAAGACAAGACTCTTTAGATGTTACCTTCAATATGGAGTAAGAAGTGAAATACAACAAGAACACAAACAAATATGAAAAAGCATGCTGTTAATAGCTATTCATCTATTTATTGTTCATCCCATTCTGTTTTCACCTAGAGGAGGAGAAATTTATCATCCAGTTCTTGTGGTCTTTTATTCATGAATTTAATCAGGCTGTTGAAGTAAGCAAATAATTTTTTGAAGTCTTTGTAGACTTCTATGTGTAGCTGAAAATTCAGAACTTCATCCTTTTTTGACTTATGACTTAAGTGCTTGGCTAAATCGGGTCACTCTTGATGACGAATTGAACGTAGCATGGCATCAATCCAAAACAAAGGAAGAGCAAGTTGTTTACACTATGTAGTGGGAAAGTCTTGATTTTCCCATGAATTTAGAAATTTTCTCTCTAGTTTCTTTCCTAATTCATTGCTTATTCAACAAATATTTGCTTTCTGCTGCTCAGAGCACTGCCCAAATCTTACAGGGCAGTTCATTTGCGTTTAAGCTCTATTATAGGTACTTGTAAGAAACTACTATATGTATATGAAAATAAATAAATAAATAAATAATGTCTTCCAAAAGACTTTAACTGATGTTTGGCAATAATGAATTCAATCCCTTTTCCCATACCTATTGGTCTTTTGATTTAATTAGTTGAAATCATTTTTCCCTAAGCCAAGTCCTTGAGTTTTGGTCATATTTTACTCATAACAAAGTTTCGGTTCGCTTCTTTTTCCTACTTACATTTCTGCCTCTTAAGATATACTTTATCTAAGGTTTTTTGAACATCTATATTTATACTTTAACTACTGGCTGAGCTTCTCTTCTTCTTTCCTGCCTTCTGAAAGAGCAGAAACAGCAGATAGACTCTCTCTCACCTTATAACGTCAAAGTTGTTCACCTGCATTGAAAGAAAATGGGAAGTATCATTCTTTTATTTCATAGTTCCCAAAAGATGAATGAAACTTTGAGCAGGAGAACATGAACAACCTCCTGCCTGGCATCCCTTGACAGCTTCCCCCAGCCATCCCTCCCATGGATCTGCAGCGCTTAAAAGAGCGTTTTTAAGAAAGGCTGAAGTAAGATCGTGAAATATTGCTCATCTGAGAGAGCTTGATCCTTGAAAGGAATAATTCAGAATATTATGAGATGATTTCCAAAGCATTATTCTTATGGCACTATCTTTCTTGAGAAACAAGCCAGGAGGAACTGGGAACGCTCTCAAATTCATACTTAGAGAGTAGGATAACATTTGCAGGCAAGCATGGAAATTCATGCAGGAGTAGAAAAGGAAAAGATATATTTGTGTGTCAAATAAGTTAAAGGAGTTCCGAAGTATTGCGAAGATTAGGAGCAGCAAAGCATTTTTTTGGAAGAGTCTTATATTACGTAAAAAGATCAGATGTGTACTCTAGGTTTTAATCTCTCATCCTTCTTTTTCCTCCAAAGACTCACAAATCTTTCTACCAGTACCTTTCTCTGTAAAATTTCACTTGTTAGTTCACTGGATGAAAACCTGAGAGCTGTCATTTTCTCCCAAAAGATTTGTTAGGCCTCTTGCGTTTTATACCCAGAATGCACCCAAGAGCCCATCCATGAAGTTTCAATCTGACTCTGTTTTCTTTCCTTATACAAAAAAAAGATGTATCACCCAGATTTACTAAATAAGAAAATTGAAGAGAATATTATTTGTTGTCTCTACATGTTTCATATCTAAAGTATCCGTTCAATCTTCTGTTGAGAATGGGTAGAAGAGAATCTGTTCATAGATCATTTTACTGAAAAGCTTGATAGGTTCCCTGCCAGTTTTGTAGTGGCTCTAAGGTTTTGTCTCATGAACTTCTGATTGAAAGGCACCACACTGCAGATAAAATTTGCATCCAAATGATTTCTTATTAATAGTGTGTCGAACTTTTCTTTTTGCTGACAAGATTACACTGAGGTCACTAACAAAGCTCATGCAGATGAGATTATAGATGACACAGCTTCTAGTTGAGGTATTTTAGCAAAGTATTTGTCCTTCATAAGATAAAGCAGTTGCTGTTCAGATGCCCTTTGTACTATTCATTCAGCCAGATGTTTTAAAATTGTTACCTTTAATCCAGAATCGTGCAATTGCTGATGTGCGTACAGACATACTCTTCCTCCCCCAACACAGGCACACACAAAATACATTCATGTGCCAATGCGTCGTATGTCATTACATACATTTTTGTATATTGGATCTATCAATTCATTAAAATGCACTTTTACATCTTTTTTTATGAAAATCTCTTTTTTACATATTGTTATAATTACACAGTGGAAAGCTTACATATCTTAAAGATGACTTAGAATCTTATTTCCTCATGTAATACACTGTAAGTCCCTTGAGAAATGAGGAAGTAATGCATGATTGCACATTTATGTAAAAATGTTTGAAAGCATAGTATTATATGTGTAAAGTGCTTGCCTAACTTTAAAGGTTAATATCATTCCTTTATTGGAATTTTCATATTTATATATAGCATTTCATTATACAGTCAGCTGTGCACCATTTGCCTGTCTGAAAGAACAGCACATACAAGCATAAAAACATGGAATTATAGAGAATGCTTTGTACAGTGTGTGGGTGCCACACAACTTATTGCTTCATTTTATTAAATAAGCTTATGCTTGTTTAAAAAAAACCCCACCTTTCTAGCCTTAATTTTAATATCAAGGTAGTTTTATTCTCTTGAATATTCAAAGATTCTTAAAAGCACACAAACAAAACTGAAGTAGACTACTTCTTAATAACAGTAACAATTCATGTAATAGCTCTAGGCTTATTTCTAATAAGAAAAAGAAAGTTCAGTAACGTCGATAGTACTAATGAACGTAGACAATATGTGAATTTCCGCTAGAGCTTTCTTACTTTATATTGTAACAACACTTGCATTTTTAAAGTATTCCTTTTAGAAAAGGCAATAATGGCTTTTGGTGTATGTAATGTTGTTTATGGAATGCAACATGTTTAGTTGAGGAATATTAATATGCATAGAACGTGGTGTGTTCTTGAACAACAAATGAAGGAGCAAAAGGAATACTTTGGTTCATTTAGATGTTGTAATGTGCACCAGGGACCACCAATAGTAGAAGTAAGGAAACCAAGAAATATTAATACATATAATTAAAGTACCCCAATGCCTAATATTATTCATGTGTGTAGGTGTCTACAGGATTGTGCTTTACATTTAAAAATTGTTAACCTCACAGATCACTTTTTTTTTTTTTTTGATAGCTTCTTGTCTGTTGCTTAGCAAATATCTTCGACATCTATATGTACTTACTCATAGACTGTGAGTAATCCTACTGAAGTCAAAGGAGCTATTCATAGGACCAGAATCTCAACTTGTTATATTGCTGGAGCTCTTCTGAAATCAATAGAGCTATGACTGCTTATTTCAACTGTGGATCTAGTTTTATTGAGGATAACTGGGGCATTTATTTCAGGCTGACGTTTTCTGCATTCTCTCCAGCCTAAAATTTAGGTTCCTTCTGAATGAACCTTTCAAGTGATGTGCCTGGTTAGCTGACACTAGATCTTGTCTCAGGACTCCCTCTGCAGTCAGTATAAGAGACATCTCCAAATGACAACTCATCCCACCCAATTTTTGCTGTGTTCGCTTTGATACTTGGAGGGGGGCTGGCTCGTTGTTAACGATATAAATAACCTTATGAGTCAGATCTCCTATACTGAGAGTTAATTTTTGGTTTGATTTTGTAAAATTGAGGTTGTATTTATAGTACTGTCACTTCATAAAAATAAGCATCTGATTGATTCCTGTATTAGCACTGCTCACGTCATGCTTATTCTCTGTAATGAGAAATATTAAATGGTACCAGTGAAAGACTCAATTTTGTATTGGAAATATTTATTTTGGCTTAAGATAAAAAAGTTGATCCAGTGCAGATATGTCCAACATCATACAGTGTTAAGAGGCTTCCATGAACTATTATCATAAGACTAGGGGCATGAGATTGAAGAGCCCGTCTTAGTTTTTGATGGCTTTGTATCCCCTGCCGGAGGTATTTATCCCAGGAATTAATCCTAGCTCTCTTGTGTCAACTCTGCTTATGAATTGCCATCTTCAGTAGGAATTCACCAGGACCTGACTGCATAGAGTTGGCCCAAGTTTTGTTTGGGCCACACACAGTTCTAAAGCTCTGTGTCACAAATCTGTTGGAATAGTGTTCAAGTATTATGGTGACGGGAGGAAATTAACTGTACTAAGAAAATCACTGTGGAGGTAGAGATAAAAACAGAAGCCAAATTGTGCATCAAGTGAAAACCTTCCTTTGAAAACACTGCAGGTAGACAGTGGAAATCTTGAAGCATGGGATGAATAAGGCAAAGGAATGAATAGGCAAGGAATGAATAAGGCAAAAAGTAGTGATCTGGTTTCCTTTGCAGACCTTCCCTTCCACAAGCTTATCAGTTTCATCCTAAAATCATCCTGTCCAAAGGAGAATTGACGAACATTATATTATACTATACTTTATCTTGTCTCTTGAAGTTGTCCTTCCTTAGAAGTCATACAGGTATATGATTTTCTTATGTGTTATACTACCATGTTCTTTGGCAGGATAATCTTTTTTTTTTCTTTCTTGCCTTTTTTTTTTGTTGTTAATGCTGAAAAAAATCTGTAAGCTGGAAGTAGAGAGCTGGTTTTTAGTTTTACGTTTTCTGGGGACCATGTTTGGAACAGAAGCAAATAAAGCCAAATCAGCTATTCAAGGATGTACCCATGAGCAAAGGAAATTCATTCCTACCTCTAGTACCTCTAGTCCCTTTTTTCTTAAAGTAAGTACATGTAAGCATGTTTTATTTTAAACAATTACACATAAAAGACACTGGAAATCAGTGTGCGTGTGCAGATAAAATACTCACTTTCAGCTAACTCAATGCATTTATGAAAGCTTGTTTCTTCATTGCACAAAAATTCAGAAACTAAAGAAGATAACAGATGACAACAGATTTTGCAAGGAAAATTGTGGGCTACTTCTCTTTACTAAAAAAAAATAAATGAGGGAAAACATAAACTAAGTGTTTTAATTTTATCTAGATATGACCAGGAGAAGAAAATAGTTTGTTTTTCTTAACATAATAACCAAAGTTCCTTCTTATATTTGCATAGTGTAGTTAGCCTGAAGAATCCCAAAAGGCAGTAATCAAAAGAAATTAATTTCATTATATATGATTCCTGGGCGTATGCATAGAAGGAAGCTTGGATGTAGTTATTAGTGATGATAACAGTTGTGGTATTCTGTTCTGTAGAATTTATTATCAAAATTGAGATTCTTAAATACATCGGAGACCTAGTTAAATCTTGCGAGTGTACTAGGTTAAGCTTTCAAGCTAACAGGAAGATAAGGTTATTTAAAAGAAAGAGGGAACTGGCAAAAATGAAAAAGACTGCCTGAGGCAACTGGCCACTTGGCAGAGCCTAAGGAGCCTTTGAGCTGCATGGTCTGAGAGGTTTCCATGGGACTAGTTGTAAACATAAGAGCATTAGGAGAATTTTTAGCAAACTACCTGTCAGCAAAAACCAGCTGACAGTGAGAAAGGCAATCCTTAGTGGGGCCCTGGGAAGAAGCCAGATAACGTCTTTTGAATTGCCAAGAAGAAAAGTCGTTTGGATCTGTGTCCACAGCGTTAAAGGAATGAGGATGGTGAATATGTTCTTTGTAAATAAAGAGGATTGCACCAAAATAGGTGTTTCATTTTTGTGTCTTAACAAAAACAAAAGAGCAGGCGTTGAATACTGGCCCAAAGTGGCAGGACTCTTCTTTACGCTTGTATTTTCTCTGTGTTTGCAGTGTAGTGTCAATTTTTAGTCCCCTGTTGAAATACAAACAAACCTTCCATTATGCAAAACCCTGTAAGAAAGTAGTGAGTGGATTTAGGTGCAAACAACACAAGTGGTTAGAAACTTGGAAGAACTCTGCTATGAAGAAAGAGTGAAAAGGTTTGAGGGTTTACAGTAAGAGCTCTTTGAGGGAAATGCAAATGCTCCTCTTTAGCTTTTCTCAGAATTAGGAGCAATTTTAGTGGCACTAGGTAGACAACTTTGGCCCAGGTGAGTCACCTGCAACAGGGGAAGCATAAAGGAAACATAAAGTCAGAATTGTCCTTCCTCCAGAGAGCAGGGAAGCAACTCAAAGTCCAAGCCTAGAAGAAATATATAGTTCCTCTCTCTTATTCTGCTCCTCCTTTCTACCTAAAGTTCTATTTACAGTTGAATGTTAATCATAACTTCTAAAAATTATATTAAATCATGATAATAATAATTTTGATTGTTTGTAATGCATGGAACATTTGCTAATGGTCTGTAGACAGGTGATGTCAGTATTATTGATGTTCTTTCACAAATATAGCTGCCTCTACAAACATCCAACTTCTCCTTGCAAATACATCAATTTATTTTTTTTTCAGAGCTGAGTTTTAGGTACATTTCTGTGTGTGTGCAATTGAGTAGCCGTAAAGAGGGATTGAAATCATGATGAATCTATTCCAAAGTGTTTGCATTTCACTTTGCCCAGCACGGATAGTACGTGCCTCCTAAAACAACAACATTGACCTTTTTTCTCTCTTAAAGTTAGTGTTGATAAGATTCTTTCTTTAAAAAAACATTTTGAAGAAACCGAAATTTCTTATATGTTGACGACTGGCTGCTAAGGTCAGAGCTTTAATAATTTTCAGTGCAAAGCAAATGCGATGATCAATGCAACTGGAAATCAGTTAACTTCACCAACTTATTTTTTCAATGCCTGCACTATTAATCAGTTGACTCTCTCTGCTAAATGTGTTCAGTGCCGTGAATGTCAGCATTGTTACTACAAACAAACTCTCTGAGGAACTTCTCCTCCTTCTGTAGATATTTGTACATACAAACGTTCCTCGCTGTCATCCCTCTGAGCAAGTGGTGGGTGTGTAGTTCATCTGGGCACCTTCTAGGCATCTCCTCCTTCTCTGGATAGACGGAAATAATAGTAGGTTCATGGTGACAAAATTTGCATATGCATTCTTCTTTATTGAGGAACCTGGAAATACAAAATAACGGCGGAACCTTAGGCTGGAAAAAAACCCAAAAAACCCTTTAGAAGAAAACATGGGTGTACAGCAAGTCTACAAAAAGGTAGAGTAGTTATTCTTTCTCAAGGACATAATTATGCAATGGTTATCCTTCCTGGAGCTATAGTTTCTATTGCTCCAACAGTTCACAAACAATAGTTGAGAGTTAGTATGACCTGATATAAACTGAGCTCATTACATTCATTTTCAGCAGATAATTAATAATTAACATATAACCTTTGGCTTCCCTTTTATCTTCAAGTATTGACAGAAGTCGCATAAAAACATACTATGTGTGGAAAAAATGCTTTGAAATGCAAAATTTAATTAAAATTAATGTAATGTTATTTTAGGACAGTTGTATAGTAGCAAAAGTACTATAGGGAATATGAATATTTGAACAGACCATTATTTTTATCCATGCTGTTCAATTTATACACAAGTAATTTCTGGAAAACAGAATATGATTTGGTATTTTGGTTGGAATTTAGTGGAATGAGTGCACCATAGCAGTTAAATTGTAACATTAGTAAATTAGTCTAGACTGCTTTAACAAACAATTGACCCGTGTGTAATTAGCAAAAATTAAACCACAGTGAAGTCTGTAGCTGGAGCTTTTTTTGTTTTCTGTGCTCCACGTTAATTTTGAAAATCCCAGTTAATTACACTTATCACATCTAAATAGCTGTAGTTTTTTGTCTTATATTTGTGTAGCCGCAGCCAGAAATACTGCTGGAGGAGGCAGGCAGGGAATAGCATGTGCCAGTCAGGAGAAGTTTGGGTTTGGAAGACAGTCGTTTGCTTACTGGTCTTACAGGTGTCCTTGTGCAAATTGCTTCGATGCCTGGGCCACCAGTTTCCCCGTCTGTAGAACGGAATCAGTTGCACAGGTCTTTATATGCTTTTAATTAAAGATGCTGTTGCTATTAGGCGGGGGAACCTATTCTCATGACTTATTCCCAATAATCCTGTTTGTCCCTAGGCAATTTATTTAGGCATCTCTCCATTTAGGCAGGAAAAGCGAATGAAATGGACACTGGGTTGCTCTCTTAATTTCTTGTCTGGGTACATTGCTACTAATCAGAGATACAAACATGTTGTGAAATACAAAGTGTTATTTTAATGTGTTGTATTTAATACGTATTTCAATATTTGATAAAATACATTATGAAAGTATGAAATATCTCATGTGCATTTCATTTTCAGCTTAATTAAAACCAATCACCCATTTCTTAGCATTTTATGCTTTTTGAGTATGTTAATGATGTACAAAACTGATTCTGCACTGCTTTTTACCTACCATAGTAATTTATGTCTTCACAAAATTAAGGAATAATATTTCCAAAACAGTGGGAGCACGTTACAAAAATATCATACCCATGCGTATACGACCCACATGCAAGTTTCAGTCACACCATGTTTTGACTTAATACCTTAACAGTGTCCATTAGTAATATTCCTGAACTTGTCCTCTTCCCCATTCGCATGGAAAGCAAGTCCATATTGTTAATGTTGTTAATGACTAAATCAACCATGCATGAAATGTCCAAGTTTCACCTCTGGTTACAGCATCCAGTATACTGTAAACTCATAGAAAACTATGAACATAAATCATTTTAGAGTGAGGAAAAGAGGAGCCAGAGAATTATGGTCAGTAAATTTCCAGAAACATCCTTCAACAAAAACTAAGCTGGTTATAAGCACCTATGAAAAGAAAAGATTAAAAGCCCAGTTTTTTTCATGAACCAAATCACATGAAAAAAATATGCTTTTCTTCCAAGGTAGGATACAAATCCTTTTGAATGGAGGGAAAAGTGTCTGATGCTTGTACAGTTTGGCATTATAAAGGCTTTAAAAAGTCTATCACGTGATACTTTAATAGGTAAGGCAAGGAAGCATTGCCATGATTACGTAGCTGTGGAGTAGGTGCAAAACTGGTCAGAAAAATATACTTAGGTCTTCATCCTCAGTAAAATGAGGTATTAACTACATGTTGACTGTAGTTAACTGCATTAACTACAGGTTAATTTCAAACATTTGGCCTAGCTCCAGAGCTTGTCATTGTTTTTATTAATCACCTAAGTTATGCAGTTAAAGAATACATCTATTAAATTTGCAGATTCTAGAATCTGAGTTGGAGGTGTATTACAGGCAGGATTAGACTTGAAAATAATCTTTTCAAATTGGAGAGAATATTCGTGCTGACGAATGCAAGCTTTTTACCTGGTAGAAATAATCATCTTCACAGAAACAGCATGAGGAAAAAGCTGACTGCGCTACAATTCTTCAGAACTGATCGATGTCTTAGAAAGGTTCACAAGTCGATGTAAGTCAACAACAGCAACCTAGTTACAAAAAAGGAATATATTACTGACTTGCATTGGTAGAAGCAGTAACTCTACGGCGTCTGATTCTTGTGCTACTGAGTATGGCCTTAACTGGAGCATCACGGCCAGTTTTGGCACTCCAGTTCAAAAAGTGTATGGAACATTTGGAGATGTTCAGAGAAGAGCAACTGAAAAGTATAGCTGTCTATAGTTACATAGTGAAAAAGAAGAACATGGAAAGATGTGATAACAGCCTTGAAGGCAGGGAATGGAATAACGCATTTGCTGTATCTGTCGTAGAAGGGACAAGAAGTGAGGCACCTGTGTTGCAGCAAAGAACATTCAGGTGACACAATGAAAGATAATAAATTATGATGATTAGGATAGTGTAGTTCTGGAATACATTGTCTTAGAGTTTCCAGAGACTCTCTGTCATTTAAAGCCTTTAAGAGTGGCAAATACAGGACAGAAATTAGAAGACATACATGTCTGCAGGTGGATGGTCTTGTGACAGTCTCCTTCTTTTAACTGTATGATCTTATAATTAAAAAACCCCACTTCATTTTGAAGTCAGGGAGAGGTATTTTTTACCTATCAGTAGCATTTTTATTTGTCGTGGAATCACAGAACGATTTGTCTTGGATGGACCTTTAAAGATCACCTTGTCCAACCCCGGATGCCAGGGGTAGGGACATCTTTCATTAGAGCAGGTTGCTCAAAGTCCCTTCCAACCTGACCTTGAACGCTTCCAGGGATCCACAGCTTCTCGTAGGCTGCCCACTGCTAGGTGATATGAAATTACAGCAGCATATGTCTGTAATAGTGCTGTAATAGTACCTGCACTTCCTCATTAAAGGCTATTTTAAAATCTACATGAATTTGATATTTATACTTTCATTGCAAAACTGTGTCCCAAATGACATTAAAGGCAAATAATTATCCAGAAGTTCAGTTGTTTTTCCACTGAAAAGGCTTTTAAGTGGCAGCTTTCTTCTTTATAAATCTTACATGCATAAATGCAGCCTTTGATGTTATTGATGTCATGTACCGTGGTTAAAGATTGAAAAATCTCAAATACTAGAAAATTAGGGTCAAAACTAGCCCCTTACATTTTATACCATTTAAGTTCATATCCATGACGTCCATCCAACTGACTGATTGAGCCACCGTGTGATTTTATTTTTTTTTTCACTTTAAAACTGTTTGTATTTTTTATTTGACGATTTGAGCTGAATTAATTGTTCTGGCCCTGATATCCCTTTTGTTGTACAATTCTACTGGCTTCTGTGTAAGAGTGGCAAGCAAGGCAAGATACCTCATTTGAGATTAGAATTGAAAATGAAAACCATACACAGATCAGAAATTGAGCAAGTTTCTTGATTTTTTTTTTTTTTCTGAAATACATATTTTTGCAATTACTCTGGCTCTGCTTTAGCTGAACCAGTTTCACCAGTATTTTAAAATACACGTGCATGTTTTTTACAACAGCGCTGTTCAGCACATGTACAGAATTCGTATCCAAAGGTAGAATAGTGCATTTTCATGAGTCATACTCCTTGCTTTCCAAGGAAGATGATTTATCTATCCTGCAGGTGGACAATATATTATATTTCCAGTACTTTCAGAATGGCTTCTTGTTTTGTAACATGAAGCTAACATAATTTAAGCATACTTTCTTCCTTCATGTAATTAACAATTTACATATAACCTTTGGCTTTCCTTTTATCTTGAATCGTTGATACAAATTACATAAAATCATACAATTTGAGCAAATATTCTTTGAAATGCAAATTCTAATAAAAATGAGTATAGCGTTAATTTAGGACTTTTGTGGTGTTGAAGTACAGTCTTTGGGACATCATCAGTATTTGAATATGCTGTTATTTTTTCCATATTCTTTGGGCCTAAAAAGTGGTTTTGGGTAAAAAACTTGGATCAAGCACAGTGTGACAGAAGAGCTAAATTATAGCTGTATTAAATTGCTTTAAATTGTTTTACCGATTGAAATGCATGCAAATAGCAAATGAATAAAACACCTACAGTTTGCTTTTTAGTTTGGCTTTTGTATCTGTACTTACAAGGCTGATATTAATTGGAAATAATACTATGGCGTAGAAGCTATTACCAAACACCTTTTTGGACAAAGATATTTATCTACAGGCTGAAAAAATCCCACTTTTAGAGGAAGGTAAGCAGCTTCATTTAGATTAAACTTTTTTGATGGAAGAGGCAAGTAAGTACATGTTTCTAACATAAAGAAATAAGGTGATTTAGCTGGATTGCTAGCAAAATAGGATATTAAGAAATATAGTCTAGCATCCGAGCAGTAAATAGGTTTTTCTAGTAGTTGATACAGTCAAAAATTCACTGTCGACCCATATAAAATTCTCATTCATAGCTAAGACTTACAAAGAAGAGTTTATATCTCTCTATTTTGCGAGCATCTCGCTCAGGTCAGTCTGGTATCATAATTTTGAAAAGTTTCTGCTATCTTTGAAGGATCTTTCTCTAATCCAAATATTTTACAGGATGCTATTTCTGCTACTAGCTTGAGCATTGGCTTCGCTTTTTCATTGCATCCCAGTTCTTAAGCTCTCCATGTGCCTGTTTACCGCTCAGTTTTGCAGCGTTCCTACATCCAGTACAGATATTCATAGTTTATGGGACTTCTAGCTCCAAAAGCAAGGGAAGTATTGTCTGTTTGTGGTGTTGGGTTTGGGGTTTTTTTTTCTTCCTTCTCTTTTTTGATCCTTTCCAACATGAGCTGCAGGATATATCTGTCTGAAAATACTAGTTTTGTTTTTCTCCCGATAATGTAGGTGGGCCTCAGGCAACCAGTTGCCACGCTGCACTTTCATACTATTTTGCTCAGTGTTCTCCAGGTGGGAAAGTAGTTTACAAAATGTTTCTCTGATCGGAGATTCAGCTCCTTGTAGGCTTAGTCCCTCAGTGGGACTTGGCCCTCTGTTACTAGGGGATGCAATTAATGTCCAAAGCAGTATTTACTGGACTACTACACCCCGGTTGAAGAACCTACTTGAAGCTGAAGTCTGTCAAAGATATATTAGCGGTATTTGTAGGAAAACAATTGCATTTTTTACATTTTGGCTGAAAAACATTACTTGGTTCACACATTTTTTTCTCTATGAAAACTCTTTCCTCTTTTACTCAGGGCAGATTTTTCCCCAGAGTTCATGTTAAGTGCTAGCTTTATCTACTCATCAGTGCCCTCGTATTACTGTCATAAAGAAATCAGATACAATAAAGATTTTCAAAGTATAGGTAAACAACCTTCTGAATAAAGTAGGTATTGCCAGTTAGTTCTGCCTTGTGGGATGATGTAGACTGAACAGAAAGTATATGTCTCTCTCTAGTTTACCATAATAATGTAGCACAAATGGATAATGAGCAAATAAGGAATATGCAGGCATAACTCCACCTACATTTAATGCTTGTTCTAGTTGTCCCAGCAGGCAGACTAAAATTTTGACTAGATAAAATTGCTAGGAGGGAAATCCTATAGAAGCTATTATCAGATTTCCTATTGATTTAGTGGGGTTAAAACTTTGCCCTTTAAAATTATTTGACTGGCTCTAATCTAGATGGTGTTATGCCCCATTATGATATTGTGTACAAGCCTTCTAACCTTTGCAGAAAGCTGAGATACACAAGTGCCGCAATGTGGTAAAATGTGCACGGAGACTTTGTATTGTAGCTGTTCTGTACCTGTCTCAGCTATGCTTTACACCAGGTGGGTGTGATCGCTTTGAAGAATCCAACACAGTTTGTAGTTCACACCATTCCCACACACTAATTTTATTTGAAGCAGGGAAAAACCATATTCTAAAAATATTTTTTTTTTATTTTTGGAGGGCAAAAAGCTGTATTTTTTTATCATCATTTATTTACGATTGTCTTTGATTTTCACACCTCAAAGTACCGTAAAATCAGCTTTTGATCTTCATACATTCTTAAAACAATCCAGTAATTAAGTGAACAAAGGGAAAAGGTAAGAAAGTAAAATTGTTTATGAAAGATAGTGAATCAAATGATAAGTAGGTTTTTTTTGTCTGATTAAATTAGAATAATGTATTGGCTCAAAAAAATTACACTGTGACACTGCCCCCCCATACTCACATAAAAGTTTGTCAAGAGGTGCTTATGTGCTTTTGATAATAATGAACAAAGTTCTGAAGTTCTGGAGAGTTTCATTCCCATTTTAGCTGTTGAGCATATTTAATATGTCTCATTAATGTACTCGTAGAGTTTCTTCTTCAAGATAAATGTTTGCTGAATCCGAACTGAAGGTGCCTTTGATGTTGAATGGCTGGCACATGTGATAACAACGGAGGAGTAACTCGTGCAAATTCAAGTACAATCGTGTCTTGCAGCAGGTCATTGTGATATGCGTGTGAGGCCAGCATACTTAGTACAAGTCTCTGAAGATATTGTGTAGCTATATACGCTGGGACCCACTGGTTAGATAAGGGACAAAAAATATATCTTTCTGGCGTCTTAGGGAGTTTATAATCATACTTTTATTCAAAGTGGAAACTCATCCGTGATGGAGTGGTGTTCTGTTTGGAATTAATCTTTTAATAAATGGAAAATAATACCAAAAAGCAGTTTTTAAAAAAATTTCACATTTATTGTCTTTCTGTGATATTGATATCAAGTGTCATTCTCACAGAAAGAAAAAGCTGCGTTGCTGCCTTAATGTTCGTGCTTAAATGTAAACCATTAATTTTATTACCTTTGTGTGAATAAAGGGATGTACTTTCCTGTGTAACTACTGGGAAGCACAGGAAAGCTTTGGCACATACAAGTTCTCCTGAAACAGAAGTGGCAACCTTGAAGGTAAAAACAGGCTGAGGATGGTTGTTCTGAGTTTTGTGTGGATAATCACTTAGACATTCAAGGGAAAACGTTAGAGGTATCTGGGGACACTTATTATGGTGAATGTGTCAGTAATATTTCCACCTGTGCATTATTCTGGCACTATCTATTCAGTGTTTATTGCTTCATGGGAGACACCTTTGATGGCTAGTTAGGCACAACTGGGGCTTATCTGAAGGCTGGAATGAAGAGTGTTCCTGAAAAAACAAATTGGCACAATCAAACTAAGAACAGTTGGCTGCTGACTTAGTGCCAGGGAGCCACAAATGCCCTATAGGAAGGGGAGATGGGGGTGACCCCAGCGTGGGCAGTGCCCTCACCCACCTGGCACCATCTCAGAGAGGCTGAGCCTGGTGGGGGCAGAGCTGGATGGTGGAAAAGGGGTCCATTGTGGGCCCAACAATAAGCCAAATCCAGGAGCCATCTAGGGAGTCCAGAAAAGTGAAAATTGGCACAGGGCCAGACACAGGGCTGGAGGCAAGGCTAAAAAATGGGTCCCAATCCATCCAGTAGACAGGGTCGTGGCAATTAAGAAGTTTTAGTGCCCTCAGGGTCCTTACACTTACCCTGAAGGTTGTTGCTGTGATTTTAGACGAGAGGAATAGTGTAAATTTTCAAATATACAATTTTTTTTCACAAAATAATGCTAGCATTCTCTAGAAATATTGCTTTATTTATATCATCATGCTACAACAACACTTCTTTCATGTTTAGCTGTAATTCAGTTATACATAGAATCATGAATACTTTGGGTTGGGAGGGACGCTGAAGTGAGCAGTGATATCTTCAACTAGATCAGGTTGCTCAGAGTCCCATCCAACGTGACTTTGAATGTTTTCAGGGATGAGGCATTGACCACCTCTCTGGGCAACCTGTTCCAGAATTTCACCACCCTTAGTGTAAAAAAGTTCTTCTCTGTTAGTTTAAAACCATTACCCCTTCTCCTACAGGCTACAGGCCCTGCTAAAAAGTCTGTCCCATTTTTCTTATAAGCCCCCTTAAAGTATTGAAATGCTGCAATAGGATGTCCCCGGAGCCTTCTCTTTTACAGGATGAACAACCCCAACTCTCTCAGACTGTTCTTACAGGAGAGGTGTTCCATCCCTCTGATCATCTTTGTGGCCCTCCTCTGGACCTGCTCCAACAGGTTTGTGTCTTTCCTGTTCTGAGGACTCCAGAGCTGGACACAGTGCTCTAGGTGGGCTCTCACCAGGGTGGAGCAGAGGGGCAGAATCACCTCCCTCACCCTGCTGGCCACATTTCTTTTGATGCAGCCCAGGATACAGTTGGCTTTCTGTGCTATGGCTGCACATCGACAGCTCATGTCCAGCTTCTCATCCACCAGTAACCCAAGTCCTTCTTGGCAGGGCTGCTGAATCCCTTCATCCCCCTGCCTGTATTGATACGAGGAGTTGCCCTGACCCAGGTACAGGATCATGCACTTGGCCTTCTTGAGCCTCATGAGGTTCACATGGACTCACTTCTTGAGTATGTTCAGGTCCCTCTGGATGACATCCCATCCCTCGGGTGTGTCAACCGCACCACTCAACGCGGTGGTCTTGGCAAACTTGCTGAGGGTGCCCTTGATCCCACTGTCTCCGTCATTGATGAAGATATTAAACAGTCCCAATGCGGACCCCTGAGGGGCAGCACTTGTCACCAGTCTCCATCTGGACATTCAGCTGTTGACTACTACCCTCTGGATGCGACCATCCAACCAATTCCTCATCCACTGAACAGTCTACCAATCAAATCCATATCTCTCCAATTAGGAGAGAAGGATGTTGTGGGGGCCATGTCAAAGGCCTTACAGAAGTCCAGAGAGACGACATCCGTAGCTCTCCCTTTGACCACTAATACCGTTATCTAGTAGTTTGTTATATGAATATACAAATGCGCAGCGTATCTGCCATTTATTCAGAGAGATTCAGGAAGAAAAATTTAGCTCTGGCAAAGGTTTTTCATAAGAAGCCTCCTCAAGTAAGTGAAAAACTTGTTCAGTTATATTCATTTTCTTATAATATTAGTCTCTGTCAGAAACTATGGGAAGAAGTTGTAATAAGCATATTAATTCATCTTTTATCTGTCTTCCCTTGTCCTCCTGATTTTGATTGTGTAGCTGTTATCTTTGATTTTTCCCATTCTCATTCCCTCTCGCGTTATGTACATCAGTTTCTCCTTTCTGTTATTCTTCGTTAGTTGTCTTTTCTATTTTGCTAGTACTTGAATATGCTTTTATGAAACACATCTCAGCTGTGTTGTGTTTTTGTTAAAATTGGCACTTCTAAAAGGTTAGGCCGCTGCCTTTTGGCTGTTATACTTGAACTCAATTGTCAAAATGATTTCTTTAGATTGATGACTCTTTAGAGAAAGCACTGCTTTTGCCTGAGTGCATTGCTGGTACATAATAATCATTAAAGATTAAACTACCTCGTCACTGTCAAAATCACCATACAAAAGGTTTGCGAGGGCAGAAGGGACAGTGCAACTTGGTGTAAGGAAGAAGAGAGAATGCAGTGGTGTAATATTACTGTCTTGTGCCAGAGAGCACTTGCCCCACCACCCAGGGCCCATGCAGGAAGGGAAATTTGGATAATTCTCCAAATTCTCTAAATTTGGACATGAACATTTAGGGGTCTCCTCATCCAAAGGGATCAACGTAGGGGTTGAGTATGACCAAAAGGAATGGTATTTCTGAGTTTCATGTATGCTAAGCAGTTGGGCAAGCCATGCTTTATTATCCACTCAAAGGGAGGGCATAAAAAGAAACACAAACAAACAGGAAGAGATTTCCATCAGGTGGGTGTGATTATGTGATTTTATAACAGGGGCATGAATGGCTTGAAAGCATATAATATCAAAAAAAGTATCAGATATCAATATGCCACAAACATCATAAAGTATCTGTCAGTGCATTGGTAGAGGATTACACCTTTAATTTTCCAGAAATAGTTCATTTGCTGGAAGCTTTCTGAAATAAAGGGAAAACCTATTTGGATCCCCAGATGGTTATTTACATTTGACATTTTTTTAATTTAAAAATATCTACAAGCAGCATTTTATTAATGCTTTTAATTTAAAAAGTTGTTTCCTCGTTAGTGGTACGTATGCAGCAGAATGTGAAGCAATGCAGAAATTGAAAAAACACAGTGTAATACATAGCTTAAATAAGAAAAAAACAACTTGAAATCTATTAACATGAATTTCAGACACAGCTAGCAAATTAAGATTGTTTCTTTCAAGTCAATGCATTTTCTGGAGGAATGCAGGCGAAGGAGAAGATGCAGAAATCTCTCATCCCGGTATTTCATTTGATGTTAGGGATGAATTTGTAAGTCGTTACCTACGTATTTTTTCCCACAGTTATTTGCTTCTGCAGCTTAAGCCGCTTCAATGTCTAAATGTATCTGTCATCGCAGTGTCTCGGTGACTGTCCTGCACATAGAAAAAGTGCATTTACAAAAGTAAAGGGCCAGCCGAGGCTGGCAGGAGGCTGGCATTGCCCTCTGGAGTAGTGTGCCTTTCCACAGAGGCCTGAAACTTGATTTGGATTCCTAAAATTATAGCATAGGAATTCCCCCGTATTATGGGAAGTAGCATAAACTGAAAGTAATATGTGATGCCAGCGACACATCATAACTGCTATGCTGTGATGCAATGTGATGCATCATAACTGCTTACCCTTGTATCTCTGCCTGTATGTATGTATATGGCTATTCCATCTGTTAAAAAAACACCATAAAATAAGCCCTTTATCCTGCAAAAAAGACACGCAAAAGGAGTGGATTGAAGGGCTGAAAGAGTTTAGTTCTAGGGGGTCTTACTTGCCTGTGTTAGGCGATGTGGTAAATGGAGAGCTGCAATGTTCACTCTTTTATACCCTCGCCCTTAGAATTTTCTCTGTTCCATACGCTCATTTGTTTTTCTTGGAAGAGAGGATTAATATCCAAACCCAGGTTGTATTCTGAATTTAGCATCAAGGTTGATTCCATTTCACTGCATATTGTATCCAATAAATGTTCCATAGCTTGAGAGTCAGCTCCCCCTTCATATTAGATTTTAAAGTTTTTTGCTACTTTAACTCTATTAATATTTTTTTTCATTCTTGTGTGTTTTCTTATCCTTTTTTTAATGAATTTTGGGAGTACACATCTGAAATGCAACCTTATGTCAGGGGAGTAAGTTCTGCGGCAAATTCTGCCACTGTAGAATAATTTTATTCATCAGTATGGCTAAAAAAATCTGAAAAGTCTTCATAGTTAAAATGTTTCATTTTAAAACCATAACCATACATACCCTATATATTTTACTTAATTGGCATGATTCCCAGTCTTTATGTGTGGAATTGCATTGTAGGTTACCCAAAGAAAACAGGCAGCAATGATCACTGGTCTTGCTTTAAGGCGTTGGGATTTTTTTGGTATCTTTGAGCACTTTTATCTGGTGATGCAGCGGTTCAGAATGTTTCTATAATGCACCTTGCAGATCTCTCTTTGTTTTTTCATAGCATGGCATTTTAAAAAGAGTGCAAATGTAAGTTACCAGTGCAGCAGGCATTTTAATACCTGAAGCAATATTTTGTGCTGTTCTGTATTGCTTTTGGCATGTGTTTGTTCTGATTCTAAACCTTTAGAATGAAAGCTATGCATATTTGTCACATATTTCACAACTTTCAGATATTTTGAGGTCCTTAACATTTTACGTTTAGTACTAATTGACATTTTTCTTTTAGTACAGAGAAATAGACTTAATCAGTGTCAGATAATATTTTGAGTTGTGTCTCTTAAAAATGAGTAGTTTTGGATACACAACCTTTAAATCTTCAAAGCTTGACATCACTGAAAACTAAAGACCCATATACTCTTAAAATGGGATGTATCAAAGGCAGCAGAGATATTTATCCACGGTTCCCAATGAATGTGCTTTGCAGTCAGTGTTCATGTCCCTTTATTCGGTTTCTCTTATCAACTGCCCACAACTTTACCACGTTTGTTTGAGTTTTTTTGTAGCACAAAGAATTACGTATAACACTTCTGATCCAAAATTAATTCAAATCGATTTATGAGGTCCTGGTGACTTCAGTGAGAGTTGGATTCTGCCCCATTATCTAGACCGATGTCCTCATCACCTTTCCCATCCATACCACACATGCTTTAGATGACAACACTATTAAAACTGAACATTGACATCATTGAAAATGATTGCATTATTCACTGTTAGGACAATAACTGTTACAGTAGTCTTTGTGCCTTTATTGTATGAAATGTCGTCATCTAAGTTTCATAAAATTTACCTTAGTAAGAGGTGTACGAATAAAAACAATTCTTTGCAGCAGATGAGCACTGATCTACAAATAGCTCGTAGATTTTGGGTTTGTGGGGGAGGGTTGTATTTTTCAGGTGATTAGAAAGGCAAAAATGTTTTATGCCCTTGCTACAAAGTTAACAAAGCATTATATTGCCACCTGGCCATCTGTTAGGATGAAATGCTTGTTATTTTCAATGATGTTGCTTTGATTATTTTTTTTTTCTAAACTCGTCATTCACATTTCATATATTATACAAAGGGGCATTTTTTCCAATGTATTTTAGTTGAAAACTTGTTGATAAATTTTGTGTGCTCGTAGCTAAATACCCACTTTGACTGTTTGTGCATGGAGGGTGACAGTTTTATTTTATACATTGCTTGAATTCTTACAGAGGCAGCTACCATTTTTTGCTCAGTGTTAGGTAAAGCAAACCTACGCAATTATATTTTCCAGGAATCGGATTATGTTTGCTCGCAGCCAAGATGCCTTGCCAATTCTTTCATGCTCACACAGGTGCACTCTCACCTTTCCCGTGTCCCTCCCCAACTGGCATATGCTAATGTGGCTGTCTCGGTGCTGCTGCTGGTCTTTTAGTTACTGTAGCGTGTACTCAGGTAACCTTAACTGCACCAGAATGATTCGGCAATTTATTTAGTTTTCAATAGTAATGTCATAAACGCAAATAATTGGCTTTCACGTATGTATAGCACATTTCACGTGTTTTCAGACAGAACAACTTGTGGTACTTCTTGTTTTTAGAGACAGATACCCAGTACGGAGATGTAGATACAGAGTAAGTCAGCTTATCCTTGAATACAATTCTATTGTCTCAGGTGGAGAAAAACTGAGGATTAATATATCACTGTAAATTTGTATATCTTGCGCTGGGAATATCGCTTTTGCTATTTTCTGTAGTCGTGACGATCACAAACATGCTTTAAATACAAATAGTATGAGATTATGATTCAGATTTTGCTGAAGATTGTCAAAATTCTGTAAGCAAAGCCAGTTTCCTCCTACTACCCACAGAAGAGGAAATACGCAAATGATCTGTGCAAGAATTGCATTCACTTTGTTTGCAGATCTGAGCTCTTTTGGTTTTTTGAGGATTATACAAAGTGAACATATGTGGAATATTGCTACCAGCTTGCATTCTTTGATAAATCCAGATAGGCAGAAGAATGCTGGTGGCAGAAAGTCTAGGGTACTGGGGTTTCTTATGGTTAACGCAAAATCTGGAAATTCTGCTGCTTTTGAGTAACAAATGCCAGTAAGATTAGAATACAAATTGTTGGATGAGTGTGTTTCACATATTAAATATCAAATGTTAATATCAAACGTATTTGTCAATAAATTAAAGGTTTCCGTTCTGTGATTTCCGCAGATCTTCTGCAGCATATGTGTGTAGCAGAGATACAAGCAGAGAGATTTCCATTCATAATGAGAGCCCAAAAGTGGTCTTTTTGCACAAACTGTCTGATTTGTACTGAGAGGCTTTTATATGCCAGTAGACTGTTCCAGCTGCCTTGTAGCTTCCAGCAGCACAGCGGAGGTAGGGGTCAGGGTCTGTCGGTTCAGACCTTTGCTGTTCAGCGGACGTGAGCTGGTGTCATTACGCAGGCTGTCGGTGCTGGTCTCAAACTTCATAGGGTTTCCTGTCACTCTCAACGACCAACTCTGGGATATCGCTGCTGAACCATGAGAGGAGCTATGAGTACTTCAAGGAATATTGTCTAATGTATGACTTCAGAGAACCTTTTCACAAATTTGTGCCTAAGGAAATGGGGACTATGTGATCTCTGTCCTCTGTATCCTCCCAAAATGTGTAATCCATAGGTCAATGTCACACTTACTGGACAAAAAAGGAGAAATCACAAAGATAACTGACTTCAACAAATGTCAGGAAAATTAAAAGGTGGCTAGAGGACAGCGACCCGTCTTAGTTCTCTCACTGAGGGAGGAAACAGCACACCTACACCTCTTGTGTTTGGCAGTAACCAACAAATCCCACTGTCATACGTGCACTAACTGGTCCCTGCGCACAGCAGGACTGACAAAGAGAACCCTAGGGAATCTGATATCTTCATGAGTGAAGGAAAGTGAAGAGTCAGGGGACAAAACCCACAAATCAAAAGGAATCAAAGCTTCATTAGTTCTGCCTCAATGTAATTTATATGTTATACTTTTTATTCTGTCCAAGTAGCAGGATCTTAGTCATACAGGATATTGTAGCTTTTGGTAGACTAAATATTCCTGAAAGTGGAAAAGCAGGCCTTTTTTTAGAGATTTTAAAAGTCCATCCCACAGCACGCATGGCAATGACTTACGTGTTTATAGGATTTTCACTTGCAATAACTAGAGAGGACTTGGAATGGGATTGAAGCTTTTGTGTTTGAACTGAGGTACTTCCCATTAGTATAAACAAAATTTCTTAATCTGTTTTTAATGGAAATGCGTGCTAAAAATGCTAGAGACACTATAATCTGGTTTACTTTGGGGCTTCAAATGCTGTGAATTGGTCTTAGCCTGCATTTCCTTGGTGGTCTAGATAGTCTTTTGCTGAAAGGCATTGTCAGCATCAAAGCCATCACAGATATTTTAACTTACTGTTGTGATTTCCTTGCATACATCAAGGTTCTAGGACATCCTCTTGCTTATTCATCTGGGACATCCCTTATTTCTCTGAAAGATCAGAAGGAATCTGGAATTAAATCAAACTGCTGAGTAAACTGTCATAATGTATTTTGGAAACATTTAGGTTGCTGTGTAAATTCACCAGGCTCTATTATCAACGTATCGTACAATGCTTGTCATTAATTTCACCTGTTCTTTTTTAATAGTCATCTGATTTAACAGCTTGGCCTTTTCTGTGAAACTTTTTTGATTATATGGTCTTTTGAATTTTGCTTCCATAAAACATTAGAATGATGATTCTATGGATTCACCTTCTTTTCTAGCTAAAACACATTATCATCTAAAATTTTGAGAGATATCTAAAATGAAATACACGCCTTGTCAATAATAGGTGTTTTTGTAATGTGAAGTATGTAAATATAAAATGGTGCCACATTCAACTCAATTTTACCTTCAGGAAAAAATACCTGTGAGGACACAGACAATTTTAACTTAGCTAACTTTCTGTGTCACTAGCAAAATACTGTAGAAAACCCAAAGTATTCAAATTTGTATTAGCAAATATTATTTGCTAAAAAGAGAATCTTAACAACCTTCTGCCCAAAGCAGAGCTGAACATCAAAGCCTGAGCGTACTCTTGCATTTGTTATCTGACGTCTGAAGCTTAGTGTTGCTGACATCTGGAATATTTCTCAATGTGTTTGTATAATGTGTTTCTCTCTCTCTCTGTGTTATTGATCATACATCCATTTGCCATGCAGTCAGATTTTCCTAAATGTTTGGAGCCTCAGTTTTATTCTCTCTTCCTCTCTCGCTGCAGCAATTTTACATTTGTTAAAATTTTCCTCAACAAACAGTGGAAAAGAGTCAAAAGTTCAAGAGCAGACTGAAGACAACCACCAAATGGAATTGTTGCGCATGGAAAACGTAGCTGTGGTGGTTCATTTGGAGTTAAGGGAGATTAAGTTTGTGTTACTTAGCTCTGACCAGATCTTTAAGGTAATAGTTGAGCGGTATTGCCACAGGTTGACAAAGATGCTTTATATCTGCCTACACAAGTGGGATAGAGGATAAAGCAGCATGGTTCCGTACAGTGGGGGTAATGTGGGAGGTGTAGGTATTCAATGAACAATTCGTATCGTTCTGTTGTGTTGGAATATTAAACTCTTTCCCTGATTCACTGAGGAGTCCTTTCATCACCTTCTATGGATGTAGGTTGTCCTGGGTTTCCATTGAGGTCAATGGTGCGAGACACCCATCTGGCCCTCTTTTTGTTTTTTAGTGAAGAGATTGTGTATCAGTTAAGAAAATTTTGTCCCTTTGAAACATTAGTGTGAATTTACATTGTATTAACCTGCTCCCTTAAATTAGTAGCAACATTAACTTGCATATCCTAATTATCTGTATCTTAGCATCCACAGTGAGTATACAAAAGAGTGCTCGTGGAGTAATTCAGATTTCTATTTATAATTTGTTTTATTCCTGTTAGGAAATATTCTCTGTTCTAATGGCGAGTGTAATTTACTTCGTATCTTGCAAGCATGCAAAGTAACCTAGTTTAATGAAATTTTGCAAGGTTTTAGTTTGTTCCACTATGGTTAGTTTTAAGTTTCTGTGAAAGCTTAAGGAGAATTTTGCTTACTCAGCTACTCACTTTTTCCCCATCCCATTACTGAAATCTCCCAGGCCAGATAATGTAACAAAAGCCCAGCAGTGTAGCTACTGTGATAATAAACACTTAGATTCCCCAGTCAGATTTTTATTTTAAGTTACTGTGACACACTCTGCTCTTGCATAAATGTTTTTATTTAAAATGTGTAATTTGTACTGAAGTCTTTTATAACTGAATCATTGAATAATCATAAGACAAGGCCCTGAACTAGCAATAGAAAGGTCAGGAGAACGTGGCCAATAATTATGTGATCATGTTGCGACTTCAGGCAGCAGGCTTTCTACGTTGCCACAGTTTATCAGGCTTTTTTGTGCGATGGAAAAAATTGTAGCTGACACGACGTGTGTGTTAGATCTCTGTCAGGAAGCTTTAACAGAGAAATGTATTCCAATAATGCGAAACATCGCACATAGGGAGTCAAAACAAATGAGTTCAGTTTGACCATTGTTGGGTTGGAAGCGTGGACTTGCAGCAGCCTTAAGAACAGATCTGAATTGCAAAGAGTCTGATTGTTAAATGATTACAATCGTTTACTGCCATAGGCTATAAAAATTAAAAAGGCCTAAGTGCTTCTTTCAGACAGAGATGCAGAGACTAATTTTACATGAATGCATATCCTAACAAGATTAGCTGGCTTATTCAGGCGTATGAATTGCACTTCTGTTCTTCGTGTTAAACAAGCTTGTATCATCAGAGCCACTCGGAGCTTATCATGGTCTCAATCAGGCCTGTACTTTCTTTCAGTCCGTGTTTTTCCGCTGTCTCACCATTCTAACGCTAGATCTCGGAGGTTTTGCCTATTTTCATGCCGACCTTCGCTATTAGTCCTCAGTTTGAATTCTTTATTTTCTATGCTTATGTTTCTTTTATTTTTAACGTATTATTCTCCTGACAGCTCTGTGTATAATGCAGAATGATGTCATAGTTCGCTAACACTGTGCTAACGGAAGAATGGAAATGATCCACATTTAACAGCATTTTCTTTGTTTCGGTATATGCTATATTCCTACAACTCCAGTGGTGCAATTAGGATAGCCACTGTTTCTACAGCAATTATGCAAGCAACAAAGAATTCTTTTCCTGTCACGGAATTAAAGATTGATTTTATATGTTGGCTAATCTATTGATGGTGAAGCATTAAAAATGACTAGGTTACTGCAAATATGAAAAAATCAATTCTTCTGAAATTTCTTCAGCTTCTAAGATCAAACACAGTGTGCTTCTTTATGCTTTATGAAGCAGCCTGGCTGAAAAACCGTTAAAAGCGTTGATACTTCTGTCATTTTAGATGGATTAAAAATTCTGTAATATATTATGCATCAATATATTTTTAAAGCAGACAAACAGAATTTTATTTTGGACAAATTTGGTTTTCTTTTTCCC
Organism: Chroicocephalus ridibundus; assembly: GCF_963924245.1. Taxonomy (NCBI): domain Eukaryota; kingdom Metazoa; phylum Chordata; class Aves; order Charadriiformes; family Laridae; genus Chroicocephalus; species Chroicocephalus ridibundus. The sequence continues at coordinate 8,889,866 of NC_086289.1, read as the reverse complement.
TGTGTTCAACTTTCACAGCTCATACTTCACCTTTAAATTCAGGGCTGGCCTATGTCATGTATCTCCTCGCAGGAGTTGGAAAGTTCATATTTTTAACATATTTTGAAAACACTGATACATTTAATGAGGTGATTTTTTTTTTAATAATCCCAAATCAGTACGTATATGGATAACTAGTATTTTAACGTCCCTTTTTTGTTACTTCATGCTCTTACCAGCTTCAATATACTTACTTTTATTAGCATAATTGAAATAATTAGCAATAACAGTCATGAACATGAACTTTAGTATCTAGAACCTAAGCAAGGCTTCACCGAGATAGTTGCTCTATATATTTGTAAAAAAGAGCCATTTTCCAATGTGCCTGTGTGCCCACATGTGCATTTTTCTACTGTTATAAAATTGCCTGGGTGCCAAACTATTCTAATTTCTTATTTCCTTTCCACTTTTTTTCTAGAAAAGTGACAAATAATTTGCTTACATTATTGAAAATTTCATGGACTTTAGGTACAGAGGAAAGAATAATGAAGCTTACTAACCCCAATTTTTATAAAAAAGTTCATATGCGAGAAGGTTTCTATGTTACGTGTTCATATTACAGCAGTAATGTGATAACAGTTATTAATTACATTTATGCTGTATAATATAATATTAGTTTTCATTAGTTTCATCTGATTACATTTAATTGTATTCTTCTGAGTACAGGTTGAAATCTTGAATACCTTGGAAACCTCCTCTTCTTTTGCCCTGTTTTTATTATTACTGTTGACTAAGTCCCTCCTTTGTCATTTGGACAAACTGTGAAAGTTTAAATCTTACATCTTGTACTTTAAGAGAAACCGAAAGAAAGAAACAAGCTGGCTAGATAACACAGGAAAAACATAGAGGCAAATAAGTAAGGTAAAAAATTATATATGATTATTGGAGACTGCATCAAAAATAGTAATTAAAAAAAGCACAATAACATCTAGCAGTCAACGTTAGATCCACCTCAGAAAAATTGTTTCAGTTTTGACTCTTGGGTACTTTTTTTGAGTGTAGAAAGGACAGATTAGTGAAGAGTCTGACATTCTTTCCTGTTTTCTGTGAACATGGTTTAACATGACATTGGACATCTTTTTCTGGACCTAGATAGAAAACATTTTATGTTCATCAACTTTCTTGAGAAGTTAGCTCTCCACTAGTAACCTCTGCAGTGCAGCCCTCCCTATCAATTTGATTTCTGACAGTCGAGGAGGCTGCTTTATTAGTTGTATGGTGAGGTCTTCGGTGTTACCTGCCATGTTCCACTGCTCAGGAACCATGAAAAGAAGCAAACTGTGAGTATAGATTTTTGAGACAGCAGCTGCCTGGTAGCCCATCTGAGAACAGCTTTAGAAACTGGTGAATGCAGCATCCCATCTCATCCCAGCTACTCATCACAGCCAAATGCTTATGCGTATGGATAGTTCTTAATGTGACTATACGTGTTATAACCAACACCAGCCTCCTAGAGTATGGTGCAGTACTGCCCTCACTCTTCTCATGTGAGCTTTATGTATTAGGAAGAAGTTGCTCTGTTCTGCATTTATATGGGGTGGCATTTATAAAAGGGTCTTCAGAAGCAACCAAACCCAAAATCCAGATAAGCCAGATTTTGAGATGAGTAAAGAATAGCAGCTGAGACCAAGTTTACACCTTTGTGGCTTCCTTTATGAATTTTTCTACACTTTTTAAAAAAAAATATTTTTAATATCTATATTTTCATATATATTTCACAGCTTTTATTAACTTAATTGTTGAGATTTCTACATACAAGTGTCAGCATATGCAAGGAATGAAACTTGTCTCCTGTGAAGAAGCAGCTGGTAAAACAGACTCGTGAGTAGTTCCACATCCCTGTTAGCCACAGCAGCACTTCAGTCTCAGCATCACAAGCCACATGCAGACCTTCCGATGTAAGATTTGAACTCAGGTATTCAAATTCCAGATATGACCCAAAACCTGGCCCCTCATGATACTTTTGCCTTTAGAAAGTGAAGTCATCTTCTGCACAGGTGAATGAGTTTTCAAATATGGTGTCAGGGACAAAGCGGTGGCAGGAATCTGTTCCTGTCCTGACTAGAATGAAGGTGCTGTTTGTCCTTGGACTATCAGAGGGAGACTGGAACTCGGAGAAGAATAGGAGACAGTGCAAGCCAAGTACTACACACAAGATGAAAAATAAGCGCAAGGGCAGGTTTAAAAACCTATACTTTCTTCAATTTTCTGTATATGATTCTGATTGAGATCCTACATACTGTTTGTCTTGTTGAAAAATGTATGGGCACATAAGTAACGAGATAGAACCTCTGAGGGATTCAAAGCCAGCCTGGAATAGCCCTCAGACATGTCCTTGCTGTTTCATGCACCTGGTGGTCAGAGCCTGGGTCAGTTACAATGAATGAAGAGCAGCAGGAACAGAGATATCATTCTGGTGGACCTTAGGATTGTTTTTCTTTCCCTCATATTGTGTACCTGCTTGCTCCCTGGCAGCATCCCCATCCACTTGGGATTTTCCAAGAAGGGAAAAAAAGAAAAAAGAAAAAAAAAATGTTCTGCATTATTCAGAACTGGCAGTAAACAAGTTATCATGAAAGCTGGAGATCAGACAGCTGCAGTAAGAGACACATCGTATTAGTTTTGGTGTAGCCCCATGCTGACATGGGTCTGCTGATTTGAGACTGAATTGTTTTCTTTTCATGAAGTTGCACTGTACCATAAGCGCGTCTTGCAGAATAAAACATGTCTCTGAATATTTTGCCAGGCTTTAGCAAACGCCTTATTATAGCATTTGAAAGAAAATAAGCATTTTGTTGCCTTATGTTGCCTGTCTTAACACATTTAGATAGCCATCTGAAAGCCAAATTTTCAACAAACAAATTTGTTAAAAGGGTACAGAAATACGTAGACTTTTTATGGAAGAAGTATCATGAAGAGGGTCTGTTAAGGGGACTGGTATCCCACTATGTTGGAATAATTTTTGTTTAGCAGGACAATGGCATTTGCTAATTAACTGCTGTAAATTCTTTTTATGTTCAGTTGTCTGTCTATTTGCTTGGTAACATAAAGGCAACCACATTCAAAGTTCTGAATAGCCAGCTGGCTGCTTTTCAAATGTACAGCCTTTGAAATTGATTTGAAACTCCTTTGTGCAGTAAAACAAATGTAAATTGTTGACGTACTGATGACACTGCACATACTGCATTTCTGTGAAAGAGCAGAATCAATTATTTTTCCTTCCACAAAATGAATCACCAAGATGTAAACCTAAGCAGGATCTTTTCTGGCTTGAGTAGAAACATTAGATTAGTCAGTCTTTTTCCAGAGGTGACATTTATGATTCACGTTTTCTGTGAGCTGATTCATCTTGTTTCTCATACATTAAATTATTTCAACAATTTAGTGACAGATTTCTAATTCGCATAATTAATGTAGAACACAGCTATCTTGAAGTGTATTGCTTGTATTGAGATGCTTGAGTGGATGAAGAACTGTCTTGGTTTTGGAAGCTTGGATGCATGTGTGTACATTCTCAGGTGGCTGAGAAGAGGAGGTGCAAGGATGTGATTGAGCACTGTCCTGTGTGGCCACCTAAGATCCCATTTTCTTATTGTTACATGTCAAAAAGAACCTGTCAGGACAAGTTAGTCAGTAGTTCATTAAACTGATGGACTTTTTTTTTTATTCCTGTTCTGAGGTTATACACTTAGATATAACCTACCGTTATTCTAGTTCTGACACTCCAAGTTATTCGTATGGTAGAAAATGGGAGTGAAATCTTCCTGTGTGCAGAATATTGTTATAGCTTTATCTGTGTCTTTTTCCTTCTCAAATCCTGCACAAGGTGGTTTTGGTGTACTAAGTTAGATGACTTAATCCAAGTCTTCAAACTGTGGAGCCGCTGGCATGTGATTTCATTAAGGATAGCTGCCAAAATCTTTACTTAAATACCAGCTAGCTATTTCAGCTCACTTAATTTCCATACTGCTGACCTATAGTGTTGTGAAAAACTCACTTATTAACTTCAAAGCTAGCTGTAGTATGTCTGTATTTGTTGGATGAGCTGTACCCTCAATTGTTCTTTCAAACTATTCTGTAATGGTTGCATAGGTGATTTACCCATCTTCATTTCTACAGTAAGTCTAATGAAATCACGTGATCAGATGGGTTACTAGTTTTTATTTCTGTTTGGTTTTTTTTTATTTATTTTGTTTAGATTTATTTGTATATATGTATCCCTTTAGGCTTTTAGGAAAGGATGAACACTGAGAAAAGCAAAATGTCTTCCTTTAAAAAAGTTAATCTAATGGGCTAGTGAACAGGTATGAATAGCACTGTTTGACATAGGCGTGGTATGTGGTTGATAAGAAAGACTCGTTTTAAATGAAGTCTAGAAAGTTAAATATTTGGAAGATTCAGAAAGCTTAAGATTTCTTTTAGAAATTAACTTTAAACATCTTTAACATAGAGATCTACGTCTGAGCTAGCAATCACTGCATGGCAGAATTCCTCCTGCTCATCCTACCCCTTGGGAAGCGTGGGGGTACCTGCTGCCAAATGAGGGGTGAGGTTGCGTAGGGCAACTGTCAGTAGATTTGGTACCAGACTCTGCCCCACTGGCAGTAAGCTTGATTCTCTGAGAATGCCTCCAGCTCTCCATCCCAGACCAGTCTTTTTCCTCCTTTTTTCAAAGAACAGGGCAGCAAGAGGCTAATTTGACTCATCCTTAGAGTGATAAAATGTAATTCTTCTTACCCTGCTCAGATTTGGCATTGAGATAATGCAGAAGATGATGTTTTACTTAAACTCAAACCTGTAAAGCTTTTGAACATGCAGCAGTATTGTATATGAAATGTGCGGCATCACTTTTAAGGTACCTCCAGCTGACATATATCACAACCACCATAATGCCTAATGTAAATGGTAATAGAACAAATTCCCTTGAAGGTACAGTATAGTAGTCAGTCAAACACAGATCTCAGCTCTCCGTTTGGCATCGGCGCTCTCTGAATCTTTGCGTTGAGTTAAGAGGGCCTCGCAGTCCTGAATGGTTTCCTGGCTGTCAGTCTGGTGGGTAGATGAGAAAGAATCCACTAAGTCTAAATTTCTCCCTGTCTGTGAGCAATCGGGAGGACACAGCAAGGAAAGGACGACCCTCTGAGAGATCTCATAATCCTGCAGTGCTGTACGCCTTTTGTCTCTCCTCAGTTAATTAAACACATTCCTGTCGTCTACATCCTAGGAAAAGATATATAGAGCTGAGGAGGCTGGAAGAATTATTTATGTTAACTATCACTCGTAAAAACAGTGGAGATCTTGACCTCCCTGGACTAGACATTATTGTTTCTTATCGTATATAAGCACATAGTTGAGAAACTGTTTTTCCTTCGAAGTATGTTTAAGGTCAACTTGGAAAGGAAGAAAGAAAGGTTGGAAGAGAGAAAGTAGAAGTTTGTTTAGCATAAGCCTCCTGCTATTTATTTACATACCATATGCTTCCTCATGCACATTCACACCGGATGATTTTATTTGGATAGACAACTGAAACATCAAAAAAGTAACAACAGTTTTTGCACAGTGTGAGGCTTCTATTACAGCAGCCTGCCATCCACTGCTAAGTTCACTTCTCAGCTGAGCAGTTTTGAGTGCAATACAAAGAGAGAAAGCTGGCACTTAGTGTCATTGTCACAGTATTGAAAACCACCACAATTCATAACCATGCTCATTTTCCTTCGTTGAAAACAGTTCCACAGCTTCCAATATCACATTTTAGCTTAGTGGCCTGAAAAATACACTTGTGCAAATATTCTGTCTGCTGACTGTTGGTAATAATTTCTGAACCCAGTCACCAACTTTACCTGGATTACTTACATACAATGTCCAAAAGTGCTCAGTTTCTACAACGTCTTGTTTAGAGGAAGCAAGCCCAGATTTGTGAGAGCAAAGCCAAGAGAGCTGAGCATTTAGCTGTTCTTTACTCCAGTCAGCCTCCCAGTTAGGGGATATGTGTTACCCAAACCACCAGCATAACCCCGCCATCAGCCCCACAACACAACCACACTCTGGCTGTGGTACGTGCTGTTTGCCCAGCTAAAGTGCTAGGGAACATGGAATAGAGGAGAAGGAATTATCCTGGAAGGTATTAGGGATATACAGTGGAGTCGAGGGTTATGTGAGGGACCTTATAGGGTGTGTGGATTCGAGGAAGGCTTAAGAGTGATGAAGCTATAGGGGTTATGGAGAATTGAAAAAAAAATAAAAAATCTATTAGCATCTCTTTGCTCTCTCCTGCTTCCACTTCTGTTTCTCTGGGGACCGCGAGCAAGAGATGTATTTGTGCCTAAGAATGGTAGGATCTTATGATACAGGAATAAAGACGTTTGGATCCAAAAGCTTTGTGTTGTACCCAAAAGCATTCAGATTTATATTGTGTCTATAGAAATGGATAATTTCATAGTTTCCAAATGTGCTTTCTACTTCTTTGAAAATGCTGGAAAGCAATGTTCAGTTGAGCATAACAAACAATATGTTTATTAACAAGGAAGTATATAAAAATCTTTGTGAGGGGAAGAAAAGAACTATAGGTTACTTGGGTTTTTTGTGTGAAGAAGGGCAAGATAGAGGGATGGTATGAAGTGAAAGGGAAAGAAGGGAAGCTTTATACGGTAGCATAATTAAACCATTAACAGCTTATGCTGAGATCCAAATGGATACGTGATTAATTTCATTTTCCTGAAGTGGGGCTCAGGTCTCCAAAAGATGTCAAAGCAAAGCTTTAGATACCCATTAAACCTACACAAAGTAATACTGTTTTGCAAATGTTTGCCACTCCAAGTTTCAGTGCTGCTTGTCAGCTGAAAATTAACAACATGCACAAAACTAGTTGCTAAATCAGAATCTCTGGGACTTCGTAAACACACATTTAACTGAACAACCTCTTTTTTTTCTTTCTTTTGCGTATACATTAATGTTTTTCCTTGCATCATGTAGGAAGACTGCCTAGTACAAAAGGGAACTATCCGTACTGTGATCCAAGTGCCTTAAGTAAAATTTCATAAATGAGGAATGTTTGTTTTGAGTAGCTAAGTGAATGAAATTTGGACTTGCTGGAAATTGAGGTTGTAAGCCTAGCATTGCCAGAAGTGAACGCTGTGCCACCAAAACTTTCTGTTTTGTAAGGCAAGAGAAATGAGATCTCTTCAATATGAAGGGCTCTAAGCGGACAGGGTGATCAATACCAGTCAGCGGCAGAGCTGAGAGGAGAACTCCTGTCCTCCCGCTGGAGGACTCCCGTCTTCCAAGCCACAGGGATGACAGTAATAGCTGCTGTCATTGTTTCCAGAGATGTGGGTCTGTGTCCCTGATGAAACAATGTTTAGTAGAGGCTTGAAGCATTCTCAGGCTTCAATTCAACAAAATATTGACAAATATATTTTAGACTCATCATTCTGCAACAAAGCAAAAAAAAATATCCTCGCGTCCTGCTGAAACTTGTGTTCAGAAGACCTGCCTGTGCCCACTCTATCACCTTAGGGAGCACTAAATTCCATCCAATTAAAATAAACACTCTTTGAAATAATGATGATAATTATGGACACATCAACTAGCTGATTATGTAGGTTGAGCTCTATCAATGTCGTTAATGTGCACACTTGCATTATGTGCCCCAAAAGATCAGGATGTTTCATAAATATTTCTTATATCAGACATGTTGAAAAAAATTACGCTTTCCAGCATGACATAGAGGTTTACAAGCATTTGAGTCAAATGACCTATTATCTAACAATGCATTGTTTCACTTTGCAGGAAGTTAGAGTCCTTTGGAGGCTTTTGAGATAAAGTCAGCATGCCGAGAAATGCTTTATATATTCGTTCAATGGTGGTGATAAAATTAAGGGGGTTCTAATATTTCTTTGGGTAGATTAACATAGTTTTTTTCTTTTAGCAAGAACTAGCGATATTGTATTAATGTAACAATATACCTTTTATGGGTGTAAATAGAAATTCTGTTTATGTTGTAGAGGAGTTTTGCAATTTGCCCTACGACTATTTCTTGGTCGTGCAGAAACATGTAAACATATATAACATTACTAACATGGGTGATTCCGTTGTTTTCAGTAGCTCTGGTTAGGTATTTGCTTTCATGTTTTAGGATTGCTGGTTTAATGAGGAAGCTTTATCGAAGTCTGAGTAATATGGATTAAATTAGTATTATTCTCAAGCCAAAATGTCTTTACATCTTGAAATAGTAAATCTGTTGAGGTATCAGGGAGCAGTAGCAGGAGTGGGCTGCCCAGCAGGGGATGACGAGCTGGGAGCTGGGGATGACACATGGCACTGGTCCTGGCACAGAGGAGCAAAGCAGGGCTGGCGACTGCCGTCAGGCTCAGCCACCGCACAGCGAGCGCTAGACGAGCCTGCAGCGACGGGGGCCAAGCCATGGAGCCAAGTCAGCAGGGCAAGGTCAGGCTCTGCAAGGTACAAAGCCAGGTAGAGGCCTGCCTACAGCCTAGCTCTGGAAGGACCAGGTCCTGGGCTTCCATGCAGCTCCCGAGCCAGGGGCAGATACTGGGAGGGCTAGTCTTCCAGATCCTCCAGGGCTGTTCCCAGCTCACACGGCTGCCCAGGGTCACAGCTGAACTGCTAAGAGCAGGGCAGAAGACACAAGGCTCAACACTGTGGTTGGCACAACAGGTACCTTAGTGCAACAGCCAGGAGCTCTCAAAGCGTACAGGTTGATACCTCGGTTATAGCATGCAAATGCACTGCCTGTTAAAAAACCTTCTTTAATAAGGCTGAGTATTGCAGGCTATGTCTGTGTTAGAAAGTAATTCAGGACCCTGGGGTACACCAGTAGAAGTAGCTGAGGCTCCTACATATCCCTTGTATGGAGTTCAGGAGATTTCCAACCAGACTTAGTCTGCTTTCCCATACTGCACATTCCTACCCTGTGTATGCTTCAGTTTTCCAAAGGACTGCTCATACATACCTCGGAACACTCGCAGACCCATCGGGATTGTAGCATTATGGTGCACACATGAAACACATGAATTTCTTGTTTGATTTTGTCCAAAAAGAGTTTAGTGCACCAAAACTTCTCTGTGAACCTAGCCAAAGACAGAAAGAAGGGATGGACAGAGGATTAGCTTCAAAACCACGCTTCTGTATTTGACCAAAACGGTAATGGTACTTTCTTTATATGTTCCCCTCTCTCTTTCTGCCTTGCCAACTCCTTTCTGCTCTGTAGAAATTTCGCTCCTGTAGAAAGTTCTGCAACACTTCCATCCAAGATACTTATTCACAATGGGACCCACAATAAAAAAATCTGGAACTTGATATCTGTGCCTCTTTTGAGTTAGAACTTATTTGGGACATAAACTGTATTTCTGTTTTGTAGCTTTCACCACTGCTTTAACATTTAATTAAATAGTAATAAAGATCAATACATAGTGAGTTCTTTGTAGTGAAGATGTTACGTTTCTTTTTTATTCTGCAGTGTCATTTTTTATATTAAGAATTATTTTACTGTGAAAAAATTGTTATAAATAGGTGCCCAAAAAATCCTTTTTAATCTTTGCTTTTAGCTAAGAGCACCAAAGGAAGGCTTTATTTAAAATCTGTTTTATCGAAAGTTTGAGTGTGTGTCTAATAAAATTCTTTCTGGACTGCTATCCTGTATGCTTAGTTTCAGATTGCAAAGAATTTTGTCAAAGTTATAAACCCTCTGAAATAGGGACATTAAAGAGTATCTAACAGACCATTAACTATAGGGGTAGTATCAAGCGTAGCTTTAATGTCATACAGATCTCACCTTTTAGAAAGTTTCGGTACACAGTGATGTGAATTTTAAGTGTGGTAGTCAAATATTTCGAACACATATATGGTTAGACTTAAACAAAAGAAAAACCTTGTTCTTTCCCCCCCCGCTACGTTGAGTGAAATACAACCCCAAAATGCAAGAAATACACCTTGAAAATTAGCATTACATCTTTATTGGATGTAAGAGCTGAAAACGGAAATAAGGAAGTTATCAGAAGGCTAATGTTAAGTATTTCTAGGTCTAAACAATTTAAATTAAGTTGTTGGATTTTTGAGAAACCTCAGAAGAAAATAAAGCTATCTTATTTTTGTCCTTGCCGTAGAAGAACGCTAAATCCATTTAGGACATGGAATCTTTTGCCTCTCTGAAGACCTCTGGTCTGGAAGAAGCACTCAGAAGTAAAAACCAAAACCACACAATACTAACTGTAGCTTTCAAATGAACCTCAGATCACCTGTCATCTCTGTCAGACTCCATTTTCCACTGCACTAAGTGAAGAAAAAAAGTGGTCACCGTAAAAATGCCTTTAATATGGCAGTTTCAAGTATCATTAAGCTCTGTTCCATCTGCTTAAAGAGAATATGGCCATCTAATTGCTAAGACCGTTGTTACAGACCAAGCAGCCAAGCAGGCAGATTTATCATATGGAGTCTGAAAGAAATTCAGCTCAGTTGATGTTCTACTGCTGTTTGTTGAATTATTATGAATGCACTCAAAAAGTTTGTAACTTCCTCATTTAATGTTTATTCCGTATAGAGATAAGTAAGCAATCGAAAATCATCATTTTGAACTGTATGGTATATAGTTCATTATCTCTTGCTGGCTCAATAATTAACGCTTTAGGAACTTTTAAACCATAGGACTCAAAGCACTTTACAGCAGTAGGTAGGTATCATATCAGTTTACAGGTGAAGACGCAGGTGTGACAGTAATAAGTCGTAGACGAAACGGCATATAGAGTGAGCAAGTTCAAGTAAAGATCTGAGGGCTCTCTACTGAACCTTGTTATTTCTTTCTATGGTCTCTCTACTACATGTTTTTGCCTCCCCCTGTCCTCCATTCTTTTACTGTTCTACTCTTCACTTCTCTTTCACTTTAAGCTACCTCTGTTTGTTCAAGTTGATGGATCCTGAAACACTTCTGAAAACCGTGTGTTAGGAATTTTAAGTTCAGCATTACCAACTTAAAGAAAAGGTCTTGGAAAAGATTCAGTATTGACTTTGTCAGCTGCTTCTACTGTACAATTGATTTATTTGTCTCTCTGTTGCTTTATTATTACATCCCTCCCCATTTAATCTGCCAAGGAATAAGGACGGCTTAGCGGAAAAGGGGAAAAGGAGGGAAAAACCAGTTGAAATTAAATGGATGTTAAGGAAACTTTAGATGAAGCATTCCTAATAAATATCCCTTAAGACAGACTTTTTGCTGAAGATATCAAATGAAGCATACCGTTGTTTCTTTTCCTGCATCCAGATCGACATTAAATAGATATAAGTAAAAGCACCACGTACCCTCAGAATCACAGAATGCTAGGGTTGGAAGGGACCTCTGGAGATCATCCAGTCCAACCCCCCTGCCAGAGCAGGGTCACCCAGAGCAGGCTGCACAGGAACATGTCCAGGTGGGTTTGGAATGTCTCCAGAGATGGAGACTCCACCACCTCTCTGGGCAGCCTGTGCCAGGGCTCTGCCACCCTCAAAGTAAAGAAGTTCCTCCTCACGTTTAGGTGGAACTTCCTATGCTCAAGTTTGTGCCCATTACCTCTTGTCCTGTTGCTGGGCACCACTGAAAAGAGCCTGTCCCCATCCTCCCGACGCCCACCCTTTAAGTATTTATACGTGTTGATAAGATCCCCCCTCAGCCGTCTTTTTTCCAGACTGAAGAGACCCAAATCCCTCAGGCTTTCTTCATAAGAGAGGTGTTGCAGTCCCCTCAGCATCTTCATAGCCCGAAGTAGTATGAAATGTGCTGTCAACATATTCTGGTGTGCTGGCTGGAAATGTTTTTAAGTTAATAAAATCAAACTGATTTTCTTCAAAGGTGAGATGTTTTGCCGTTCTTGGCAAGGTAAGTCAGTCAGATTTAAGTTTGAAGTGTTTAGCTTCAACTTCTCTGAGTAAAGAGAGAGCCAAAAAGTTGAATTAGAATATTCAGGAAATGTATGTCCTTTTATATACATAATAATCAAAGGAACAACTGAAGCAGTAGTGTTCTTTTTTTCTCTTTATCCAAAAGATTTCACAAAAATATTAGAAAACATATCCCGAAAGAATTTTTTGGAGACAGTTCTGAGTAAAATAAACTTGAATGAAGCATCAGTTGTAGCATTTTGGCAAAATATTTAGTATCGTGTAGTTATAAATTATAGGAAAACATTTTAGGTAAGATGGGACAGAAATATTTGTAGTCACAAACATGCTCCCTGAGATTAAGCTTTTTTATCAAAATAGTTAAAAGCAATAAATCTAATAATATAAAAGAATTAATTGATAATATTAAACAACCAAGCTGTTTCTGATGCTGAAAAATCAGTTAAAGCAGCAACATGCCCATAATTAATATCACTTCTGAATAATGTGTATGTAAGTGTATATACATGCACAAATATATTTATTTAAAAAAAATTAAAAAGCATAAATGGCAGCCTTTTGAGTGCTCATTTCTCATTTTCTAATGATTAAAAATTTGGTTTGTTCCGGAGTGCTAGTTTATTCCTGGGAGCATTTCATATAATATTGCATAGTCGCATTAAAACTTTTGTTTCCTTGAAGAAAATTGTGGGTTTGTAATCCTTTTTAGAAGTAAACATTCTTATTTATGAAGGAAATGCTCTATATTTTGCCATGCAAGAAAAGAAACAGTTTTTACTGGGTTCAACATTTAACATATACATAGCACATATCTGGTTGGCTGTAGGTAAAGTTATAACGTCTAAGATTTTGTTATTTTGGCCACAGATTAAAGCATTTCAGTGGGTACCAGGGCTGAACTGTCCTTCTGTTAAACTACAGAAGAGTAGGGAGCTGTACACCTCAAAGCATATATATTTGAACAGAGGGCTTGAATTTGCAACACTATATGCTTTGCATTAAATGCACACTCATCAAAATAATTAAAGAGGAATTGTAAGCTGACGTTAGCGCTGGTGGGAAGATGCAGTCCTCCTTTGTGTACATGTCACCTCTGTGTGGTGCAGCACGTGAATGTAATTTTCTGGTTTTAAAATGAATAATAAAATTACTTTTGAAATACTTGTGGTTAATGAGAAAACTCAATTTGCAGAAAGTGTACTCTTGGAATACTTCTGTGACATTCCAAGCGTGCTTCCTCATATGCAGTTATTACGCAAATATTACTGCTTTGGCAAATGACCTTTGCCATGTGATGTTTTGTAATTGAGCGAGGTTATTGAATGCTATAGATTTTTAGGGTTTTGGTTGTTTTTTTAGCAGTGGTTTCTGTGACAATGTTACACATAAGACAGAAAGACTAATTGCTGACAGTAAAAGCCTCTACAATTGTAACTGATGCTTTTCTGCGTTTTAAAATGTCAGGAAATGAGACATTTAAAAATATTTAGCATTTATTAGTGTTTCCTGAAACATGGTTGCTATGGATGGCAGCTCATCTTTTCCAGTAAATGTGAGAACTGTGATTGTGTCCAGCTTTTCTTTTCCAGCTGTCACTAGCGGAGTGTCATAATATTTAGAGATACGCTCTATACCTGTCAGAGTTTGTTACAGTTCAGTGATGCATGGTGAAGTGTGAGGGACATAGTCTTCCTACACTACTAACGGTATAAATGCGGAGATGATGCTTCACAATGACTCCTTGTTCAAGGTCAGTACAAAGAAGCTCATCTATAGTGTTCAAGAGCTCACTTATTAATTGTTGAGTTCTAGAATGCAAGGCCAAGTTCTTTAATATATCTATAATTTTATGGAAGTATTCCTGGGTATTTCTGAGAAATACAACAAACTTTTATAACAAGTGCAATTTTTCCCTACAATTTCTCTTTCAAAATGAACTGATTTAATCATCTGAAATTATTTCTTTGTTCAAATCCTTTGAAATTAAATACGATAGCGTTAAGCTTTTGCTATTTTACCTGAGGATTAGTCCTGGTGGTATTTGAAGATATAACTGAAGGGGTACCTCTGACTAATACTTATTCTGGTAATTTTTATAGAACCTTGGAAAAAATTAAAACTTGCTAGCTAAGGGATTATTGTAAGCATATAAGAATAATATACAACCAACTTATTAGCCTTATTCTTCTGTTTTGCTAAAATATGCAATTTTAGGGCTTTAACACCTCAGGTGCTCTCGGCTTATTTTGTGAATGCCATTTAAACACATGCTGGTGTGAGCTCTTCCATTAGAATATTTGCATGCGCTACTTTTGCAGGTGCTAATTATCTAATAAAAATACTTGCTAATTTACAGATGTTCTGTTACTGCACTATTGTCCTGTAACCTTTTTTCTGTTACACTGTTCCCTTGAAATCATAGGGCCATAAAGGAGGTATGACTAATTGCATTATTAATGGCATATTGAGGTGTTTGGGTTCTTGGAAAGGCTTCTTTTTAGTTATATTTTAATCTAAATAAATGCATAAAAATATTTCAATTTTCTGTTAAAGACCTACAGCTCCACAAACTTGAGCCACATTTTCTTTTTGAATGAAACACTATTTAAATCATACAATAGAAAAAAATCCTTTAGACAAAACAGTTTCAGGTAGAAAGTAGTTTTGAAACTCTGAGAGAAATTGTTATGAAAAACATCTTTAAATCAGAAGTACGCATCTTCGACAAGATCTGATGAAATCATCTCAGTGGTTGTGGCTCCTAATAGAGCAGCGGTAGCGGCATTCACCAAGCTCCTGGGGAGCATCTCCCCAAACCTGCAAATGGCTCAGAACAGCACAGACCCCGTGGTGTCACCGGGGCTGAGGTGGGTGAGATCTTCGGAGTAGACTGTCTGCTGCGGTGCATCCTTCTCGCTTCCAAGTGTTAAACTCCATAGCATTTCTTGAGGCAGTGAGGGGTTGGGACTCTCCTGATGTCTCCATTCATCATCTGTCTTTTGTATTGCAAGATTTGAGAGGAAGACATCGTGTTTTCTTGCTCTGTTTATGGGGTGGGTTTTTTTTAAACTGTGCTGAGTATAAAAGAGGAGAAGTGGGACCAGCCTGAAACATGATGTATAGTCTAGTACATATGCTAGTTTTAGAAGAGCCTACCTGAGACTCATAAAGTCAGCAACATGCTTGGTCAGTTTGTTTTCTGGGCACTCATGGGGGACAAGAACAAGGAAATGTGCCCTTACTTGCTACAGGTTTTTGGCTCCTCTTATATCACTTCAACCTCCAGGGCAATGATGTATAGGAGATCAGGACTTCAGTTTCCAGCAAAGGCTCCCTTCGCAGATTTGAGGGAAAAAATAGTATATATTTCTTGCTTATGTCACAGAAGGAAGCATGGATGCCTATTGAGACCTGAAAAGGTAGTACGATTGAGTGATTTTGGTGTATTTTTGCTTTTGGTTGTAATGTAGGTTAGTTCACCTACACATCAATTGATGTTAACGTTAGAAGTCTCTGAATAACTTAAAAGTATACTATAGAGATTACAAAGATCACTTTAAGGTATAAATTTTGCTGAGGAACTAAACCGCTTTAAGCCTTGAAAACTTTACCCTTATCCTCATGTTTATCGAAAAGCAACCCAATGTCCATTGTGTATTTTGCTATTTGACATTAAAACAGAACACTCTAAAGAGCTATATGGGTATGAACTGAAGGTGTGTAATATTAGGCCTGAAAGCTAAAGTCCTACAGTTAAGCTTACGATCATTTAGAGAATATAGCAATGGCATATATGAGCTTAAAAATTACTTTTATTATAATCCATTAATCTGTTTACCATGTTTGCTCCTTTCCTTAAATATTTGTCTGAAATATCTCTGGCTGGATAATGGTAAAGGGATCAGAAGAAGAGAGACAAGGATTTGTTTGAGGGTAGAAAAAATGCTTATACAGAGAGAGACTGAAGATCTCAATGTAGTTAGCAGAATGAAGGTTAAGAGGTGATCTGATTAGAGTTTATCTCCTCTTTAGGGAGAAAATTACCAGCTTTAAGGTGAGTTCTTTAATTTAGCAGGAAATGGTACAGCAAGATCCTATAAAGGGAAATATAGCTTCTCGAAGGTTTCAGGGGTTCTCTATCACTAAATAAATGTTGTATGGTTGATGCATAAACTACTGGGGGCAATACTTTTAAGTATGTTACGGATCAAGTCAGACTGGATCATCATAATAGCTCCTTGGTGGGCCATTGCTTTGGTCCTTACGTGGCCATTAGAATGTCACCTTTTCTGAAAGTATGCATCATTCTTCTTTTATGCGCATACTGATCTATTCTTGCATTTTCTTAGTATGTGAGTATGTGAGTATATGTGTCTCATCATGAGGTAGGACAACAGCTGACAGGTCTGTATTACAGTTGTCATAGTTTACTTGAAAATAATTGCAAGTGCCCAATAACTACAATTAGTTTGTAGGTCTTCTATTATGTTTATAGTCAATACAGTAAGTATTTTTCTGTTATTTTGCCTTATTGTACCACGTTATAACCTAAGCTGCTTTAAACATCACAAATTTCTGCATTCATATAGCTAAGGAAAATATTGGAATATATTAACAGTAGATTGTCGTTAGTTTGAGTCCATCTCCTTTCATGAGTGAGCTATGTATTGGCTGCCAGGTTATGTGTGGAACAATTTCATTTTCACTGGTGCAGCATAAAACCTTGCCATGCAGTGACAATTACTGAGACCTATATCCCATAAAATGTACTTTAATTTTTTCTCCCTCTGTAGTGTTTGGGAGCAACTTAGACCTCTTGAGCACTTGTAGATTTACACTGAAATCATTGCCACCAAATTGTTTTTTTAAGCATAGATTGCAAATCTTTTAAAGCATTTATTAGAATCTATGTCATATGCTGCAATTAACTTGCCATTACTTGCAGCTGCCCTTTCCAGTGAAAAGATTAGAAGATGGGAATTTATAATCAGGAAACCTCAACACAGCTGTCAAAAAAGACTTGGGATCAGTACAAATAGTCTCAAGAGACAACTTGAAAGGCAGATTTGAACTGTGAACTTCTATGTCAGAATTTTGATTGCCAAGGACCCTTCTAGGTCACACAACAAGGATAATGAGTGCTGCAGACTTAAATGCTCTTGGACAAAAGTTTATTATAACTGCACAGAGAAATAGCCCAAATATGTCACAGTAGATTCATGGTTATTACCGAAACAATGCATTAATGTTGGCAGTCACTTGAAATATGGTATGTATATAATAGTTTCATTTAGTATCACTTAAAGGTCTCTACTGCAAAGAGGCATGACCTGTCACTGATGTATGCTGCTATAAGAAAATATGAGAGTTATCCCTTTCCTTTGACAAGTTTCAGATCACTCATCTACTGTACAAAACAGGAGGAATGTAGGGTAAGTTACAAAGAACTTAATTCACCACTTTGCTGGGTGGTTCTTCTGCTAGAAATTCAGGTGATTGTCCCCAAAATAAGGAACATCAGAAGATCATCTATAGCTTTTATTTTAATTTAAACAAGCAACCGTTTACTCGTAATGAAAAGAGTAGCTTTAAAGCTTCTTGGTTTTCCTTTTTTTTTTGTTGGCCAAAGAGATTTCATTTGAAAAAACATTCTCAGATGTATATGTAGTTTATTGAGATTCTTAATTCAGAAAAGAAATGTAGTATGCCAAAATAAATACATAATAAGAAAGCATCTGTGTCTGCCGTAGAACTGACAAAAACTAAAAGAAATTATTGCTTTTCTGAAGGAAAGCAAAAGTTGTCTTCTCTAGTCTCTGTCTGCTGTTACCTTGGTAAAGAATCAATGTTTATGTTACTGTCAAGCTATTATGACACAGTTTTCAAACTGACTTGCATGTCGTGCTATGGTGTTTGCGAAGATAGTGAATGTCACCAGTTTTCAGTAGGAATATGGAAAACAAGATTAGTGCCTCCATAAAGTGCAGTAAATAACTTTGTCATTGCAGCTGATGCTAGGAAGACTGTGAGTTTGGATCTTACCATAAACTCTGATAGCACCTGAAGTGACAGCAATGATTTCAAGATCTCTAGTGCTGCAATTTTTAAATCACTGCAGAAATGAAATAAGGAAAGACAGTAGAAGTTCTTGGAAAAAAAACCCTACAACTTTTGTTTTACGTTTAAAAGAACAAATGCAGTTAATCTGATAATGAAATCCATCAGGTTTGAGATTTTATTTCTGTACGTATTCAGAAGTGTAGCCCTATTGAGGAGATTGTATTGACTGTGTAATTCAGAATGCAACAAAACAATGAAAGAAGAGTTTAATAAGGTGGAACTGATTGGGTTGGACATTCGTATACCTCTGTGAGTATTGTTTAATTGTGCATGAGATTGAGTTGTTAAATAAGCAGACTAATATAAACTGAGTAACACAAGAAAGAACTAATAAGATATCACAAAAATAATTTTTTCTAATATATAGTTCTTAATTATAGTGTTTTACACTCAATGCTGTATGCTTGAAAGCTTACATTTCATGTCTCTGTTGAAGGAAGCAAAATAAATGTTATTTACCAATACCAGAATTTCTCTTAGGTACATACATTATGTGCTTGACACTTAAGACATGCAAGAATTCATGGATTAATTGAAATGCTGGTTGATACTGCAGATACACCTGGAAGGTGTAACAGAGAAAGCTTAGGATGCATTTGTGATCTTATTTCACAAATACACAGAATGAGTGGCTGACAGACAATTAGATGTCCAGATCAGGGATGCACACAGTATTGATTTTTCATTCAAGTACGATGGTCTGTCTTTCAGATGTAAACGTATCTGTTCTTCCTTACCCAGCTGTGCCATTGGAAAAGGTTATAATAACCCTGTTTCTAACCCCAGCTGCTCATCAGTGCCGTCTGCTGAAGGTTATCATGCTCTCAGCTGTGCTGATTGAATTGCCAGGGCTCACTTAGCCCGTTTCAATCAAAAGGATCTGGGCTACCAAAGATGCACTGTTTAAATAATTTAAGCTAACCTGGGGCTAATTATCTTTGGCAAAGAGGGTGTCTATTGACCGTGTTGGTTGTTGTCATGTCTGGGAAAGGTATGTGTCTACAGCCTTTGATTTCTCATTATTTGGTTACTCCATCCAACTTAGTAACTCCTCAAGATGATCCTGAACAGAAGCTGGTTGTTGTACTGAGGGGAGCCTTTTCTTTAACTGTGTTGGCACTGACCAAGCTCACATATACAAGTGAAAAGTTTGGCAGTGGTGTGGGGGTGCAGGGGGACTCCACAAAGGATTTGTGCAATGTAGTCTGTATGTTGGGGGGTGCTGGTGGTTGTTGTTCATCTGAAAAGATTGTACGGTAACTGAACAGAAACCTGTGATTCTTGCTTTGGCTTCGTTTATTTACATGTAAATGGATGAGTTGGGGAGATGGAAATGAAGATATTTCATTTATCTTGCTTCCAAGCCAGCTTCTGCGCTTTCTGCAGTCACCACAGAATTTGAGGTAATAAGCAGGCTAAACATAAAAAGACTAGATCATTTTACAGGTTAAGAGTTGATGATAGTTCTGGTAGTCTGCGAGTTCATGACTTGTGCAAGGGGAATCTGGATGAATTGTATATGGTGTGTGCTTTAATTGGTCAGAGTCACTGCAGTGTGGTTAATGAAATACAGTGCCACGTATATTGCATAGGTTGTGGCAGTCTAATTTTTAACTTGAGATATGTCTCCCGCATAGCACTGTGCCATCACAAGAAATAGTGTCCCTAAAGCACCACTGAAAGTGGACGTGGCCGATGAAGAAGGCAGTTGGGATCAGTGATGTACTTATAACAGACTTAGTCAATGTCAGATTTTTATTCGTCTTTGTCTGTCATCAGGCATGTATGGGGTACACAGCGAGTGATGCTGATTTCAGCCTAACGTGATTTGTCTTTATTGTGTACACATCTTCAAGAGCAAGGGCCAGATACGTATCTTCCATGTATCTCATACAATGTTGTCCTCTTAGAAGGGGGAGCTCTCTTTCCCCAAAGCTGTATGCTTCTCTGAAACCATTGTATTTGACAATAGTTAAATTAAGGCTTCCTTCCTAAAAGGTGAAGTGGGCTTCAGTGCCTCTTTTCTTCTGTTTTCAGAAGTCTGGAGGATGTAAGTGACGCTACTCAGCATCACATGATCATTTGCCCTCCCTGAAAATAATCTTATACCAGAGTAAAGCTTTTCCTTGATTTACTTAGGGTACTGAAGTGAAGTACTATATAACAGAACGTATAGCACCTAATTTAAGCAAAGATGTGCTGGAAAAGCAGCGCTTCTCATTTAGAGTGCTAGACATGACTTGGGCTACGTGTGGTTTTAAGGCTAGCTTCACTTCAGGGCTGGCTGGAAAAGACCTTGGTGAAACAGCTGATAGGTGGGGCATGACCTACTAGGGAGCAGAACTTCTAAGCTTTAGATTCATTATATACCTTTTTTATTACTTATTGCATCATTTTATGATTTACTTCATCACTGCCAGTTAATAACCTGAGTTATATATGCAGATTGTCTCAAAGTACACATCCTGAGACTCAAAAATCTGTCACACATCTGTCTTTCCTTTACTCCTGACATCTAGTATTTCGCTGCTGGTGCTCAGTGTGCATTTGCAAATTGTGTTGCCTTCTTTTCTGTTCTGATTCTCAAAGCAGTTGGTATGCTCGTAGGCTCATCTAATTTCTTAAAACTTTCTCCTCCTTCCTTGAAGTTTTCATGTGAGTTGTGAATTCTTCATTCAGCTCTCCTTATCAGTTTGCTGAAAAATAAAATCACCAGCACAATCCTTCTATCATACCACTTCCGATAGGTCTTCAGTTGATATTATCATTTATAAGCATTATATTTGGACTTGACCATTCCGTATAAGCTAACCAAACATAGAAAGCTCGAGAGCACCATAGGAAAAAAAAAATATCAAAAGTGTTTCTCAAAAGGTTGTTTTTGTGGATTTGGGGGTTTTTGTGTTTTGTTTTGCTTTATGGTTTGTTTTTTGTTTTGTTTTGTTTTTTTTTTTCCAAATAACAAAGCAACATGATAAAGCTAGCCCATTTAAGTGGTAATGAAAAGGTATTTTCCTAAAGACTTTTTCACAAAGGAAATGTATGTAGCACTGTGAATTTCTCTTCTTGTAATTTAGGCTGTATTAGGAGCAAACTGTTAGATGTGAGAAAATTACCTGAAAAGTTATTCAGCGTGAAGTATTTATGTTGTGGTGGTTGGTCTTTCATTGAATAGTGAAGGGAAGCAAGCATTGAAGATAACGAACTTCAGGTGAAGTATCACTTGAGCATTAAAAAAGTATTCCCCTGGGACCAATGCTGACTAAATTTTAGAAACACAGATTTCTAAATAGCTGATTTGATAAAATGTTCTCTACTGCACTGTTTCATGGTGAGCTGGGGAAGAGGCTTTGCGAAGCTACACAGTATTTTGGATTTACAATAAATGACATGGGATGTCTGCCATAAGGGTATTTCATGTGAATTAACACAAAACTTAATTCTTAACTTTCTAAACTTAACACAAGACTTATTTCGCATGAATTAACACAAAAATTTCTTCACAAGTGTCCCTTCGTAGACCAACATGCAGTATATGTAATTAGATTTCTGTTAATCATGAAAACAGCTGTTTCATCAAGTCATCCTATTTTGAAATTTGTCAGCATTAACAAGCACACAGTTATAAAAATGTTCTCCAAGTAGAAACTCTGCAGGATTCTAGGTTAACAGAAAGGCATCTGTGGTTTACACCAAGGAGGATCTGACTCCTTATCATTAGTATTTTGCTCATGCACTGTAAAAGAGAAGCTGATTCTTCTCAGTGCTAACAGTGGGCACAAAATGATTTAATATGTCGGCATTGATGTTTGTCAGAATGAAGTTTAAGGTTAGAATGGGATCGATTTAAATATCTATGGTGCGCTAGACAGCCTGACCCTGTGAGTTTAACACAACATGGGATGCTGGGGAAGCTTCCTACTATGAGGAGTTGTTCTGTCTGCCCTCTTTAGGACCATCAGACATGATGGCTTGTACTGTAACTCACTCTGAAACCGCAGAATATCTTTGAATCATAGAGTCTTCGTGTTGGAAAGGACCTTTGAGATCATCGAGTCCAACCAAACAACCTACAATCTCTGCCACTAGAGCATGCCCTGAAGTGCCACATCTAGACGTTTCTTAAACACCTCTAGGGATGGTGACTCAACCACCTCCCTGGGCAGGCTGTTCCAGTGCCTGACCACTCTTTCAGTAAAGTCATTCTTCCTAATATCTAATCTAAACCTCCCCTGCCACAACTTCAGACCATTCCCTCTGGTCCTGTCATTATTCATCTAGGAGAAGAGGCCAACACCCACCTCTCTACACCCTCCTTTCAGGTAGTTGTAGAAGGCAATGAGGTCTCCCCTCAGCCTCCTCTTCTCCAAGCTAAACATGCCCAGCTCCCTCAGCCTCTCCTCATATGACCTGGTCTCCAGACCCCTCACCAGCCTGGTAGCTCTCCTCTGGACACGCTCCAGCACTTCAATGTCCCTCTTGTACAGAGAATTGAACTGCAGTGCAAAGTTATAAAATAAAATTAATTGCAGTAAAAATAATTATTTAAAATACACTTCCAAAACAGAAGTCCGTAACTGCAAAGACTGGTTTTTAGTGTTTGTTTTTATACGCCTTTATAGCAGGCAAACACAAATAAGCAAAAAATAAGAACTAATTCCTCATCATAACAGGATTCAAGTAATGTCATTAGGATTCAGTATAGTGAAATGAAATGACAGAAGCTCTTCAGCTATTAGAATGAGTTCATTAACTTATTAAAATCAAGCATATGTATTTAGCATAAATCAGATAAAATTGTGACTTCAAAAACATTCATATGAATGTCTCTGACAGAAAGGTGTTGTGGAGTATAAATAATTACATTCATAATAAAATGTGGTATTTGGGAAAGCCTTTTATGGCACAGATATATTTTTTTTTTCCCCACTTTCTAATTTTAGAGGCTATCACACGTTCTCTGTGTTACCCCACCTGTTTATTTGTGTTGATTCTGGCTCTGGCTGACGGAGGGCAAAATATTCTGCATACACCAGGAGAGTGAGTTGTAAGCTGCACTGAATTTACTCTGCAAGAGAATGCTTTCTCTGTATTTTTCTTGGCAACCATTAATAGACACACTTCAAAATACTGCCAGGGCTCCAGAGGATCCCTGCTATCGATCTTATCTGAGGGAAACGTTGTCTGCTACCCTGGTCTTCATTTTCTCCAAGTATTGTGTGTTCCAAAAGTGCAAATGTCACTCTATCTAGTGACATGTAGTGTTAATACAAGCCAAAGAAAATCAAAATCTCTTAGTACTAGAGTTTTACAGCAGTATAGTAACAAAGTTGACTGGGACATGTATTACGACTTCTATGAAATTATGGATTATCCCAGTATACAGATTTGAGAGTCTGTTGGCACACCTGACTGCAAAGAAAGTTGAATGAAAGAGGAAAGAAAGTACTTATAATTCCACAAAACAAAATAATGACTAATTCACTTTTCTATTACAAATAGTAATTAGAGAGGAATCGTCATGACCTGAAAGACTCATGACACACTACCGCTCTTCTCCTGCTAAGCACAGGTGCTAAAATTCAACAGTTCGATGTAAACCCATATGTTGGAAGACCTCAATAGTTTGAAAGAACATTATTTCGAAGTTAAGAAGTCCTGAATGTCAGTCGCTAAAGATCCTGCATAATTTATGTCCTTTATATTTGTGCTAAAATAGTCTTTTATTATTTAATCACAGATTTTGATTTTTTTTTTTTTTTAAAAAGGCAAAAGTCATAATATGAATATCCTGCTTGCCAAATTTCAAGTTTATCTCCAAAATATCAGAGTACATGATCCTCTTTGACTATAAAAAATAGTAAGATGGTTCCTAATGTCAGGGGAAAATTCTTAGGAAAATTCTTAGGAAAAAAGGATACACTATATCTGAAATTTATGCAGTCTTGAAAAAAATTCACTTTGACTGAAGTGTTAAATGTGGAAAATTTTTACCTTAACAGTTAAAATCTGGTGGAATTATGAGGAATATAAAACTATTTCCTTACAGTAAGAAGAATAGAGTGATCATATGTGAGAAATACGAAGTTCAGGAAAAGTAGCTAGAGACTATTAACAAAAGCTCAGACCATATAAGATCATGACTTCATATATTATACATGAAAATGGCTGAGTTTTTACTTTTTAATATATTTTGTTTTAAATTTACTTCCATTTGTGAAAGTAACTTACTAAAAATAGTAGAATTAACTAAATTTTTGATTTGCAGATTTACAGAATTACTTACCTTGATTATCCCCATCATTTTAATGAACTACGCATATTAGCCTCCTTGGTGATTTTTCTACAAAATTAATGAAATGATTTGTATTTCCAGTTTATGAAACAGTTGCTGATTATGTGTCATGAGAATAGACAACGAAAAATTCTGATGCAGACAAATACTGTAAGAAACCTGAATCAAATTTTGAATGTTGTGGTATGCTTACTTTGTTGTAATACATGTAGACTCATACCCTTTTAAGGGGGCTGAAACCACCTTGGCCTGATACTTGAAAATAGTCAACATAAAGCACTAGAATAGTGGTTTAGTCCCCGTAGGAAATGAGATGAGGTAGACAAGAATATGCCTGCTACTTCACTCTGCAAACCTTCGTGGAGGGGATAACCTGAAGACTGAAGAGTCAGTTTGAAATTTTAGGCTGGTTTATTGACTTGCAGAAAAGGTACCACGCCATCCATGTACCTTTGTTAACGTGAGAGAGTCCATCAGCTCTTCCAGCCAGAAGGAATAACCTTGCCAAATTACACATTTACAAATCCTGCAGTGGGCTTTCTGGTAATGCGCCCACTATTCATTTTTCTTGCTGAATAGTCGTCATCTTTCCTTTTTTTTTAGCTCCGTATAGAATACTTTATTGTTATTAAAAATATTCTTAAAGGCTTGTAAAGCATTTTTAAGTTTAGTTTGAACATGAGCGTGCTGTTAGGACTCAGAAGTAAACCAGGGCTAAACCCAAGATACTCCAAGACGTCAGGAAACTGTTTCTTCAAGAACGGATTCCATTCAAGTTAATGACAGATCACGTTCCAGAGAGATCGTGGCATCTTCGCATGCCAGCCTTGAAAGTGGTTTCTTTCTCTGTCCCTCTTGCTGCCGTTGAAGTCTGTGGTTATCTTCACTCTGGTCTCACTGGGAAAAGACAAAGTTAGGGAGGATGTATAAGATGGACGTACGTGTAGTTGTTATGCCAGCTCTACTGGTGTGACCAGTATTCACCATATTACGTATTCACTTATAAGTGAAGTCTGTAATGACTGCCTGCCTGTGGCAGAAGAACGCGTTTCCCCGGTGTCCGGAGTTTATGATTTGAGTGGAAAGTGCTGAGAATAGTTACTCCTCAGTGTAATTTTAAGTATGTTCTTGTTGATTATCTAAGCAGTTAAGTTAATCTGGTGTCTGCAAGTGAGGAACATTTTACTGACCAATACTGAAGTGGAGAGCAATAATGTTTCTGGCCAGGGGGGAGAATCCTGCACCTTTTGTGAAAACACGAGGCACTGAGTGGGAGCAGATTCTGCCCTCTCTGATCAAAACCAGTTGTGCTGGGCTGCATGCCTGTATGAGGGACAACCTGGAATCCCAGCTGACCCTCTAAATTAGGCCATACTATCTACCTGTTGAAAGCAATGTAGCTGTTGCGGTTCCTCATTCCTCATTATGGTAAACTATTTGGCCAGAAAATGCAGACCTATTAAAAAAAAAAAGAAAAAAAAAAAAAAAAAAAGTTGTGGGATACAGAGGAGAATAATCTTGCCTTTTTGTCCAAAACTGGAGACAGTGCTCCAGGTATCACAAGGCGTATGCTAAGGTTTTTGCAAGAAGAATACTTTACATTACTTAATACTTTACATTACTTCTGGTAGAATTTTCCTCAGTGTTCAATGTTTGTTGTAAATGTAAAAAGGCATAATAAAATTATACAACATTTAGGAATTGTACCCCAGCCAAAGTGGCTTACATTCATTTGAAACATCATCTGTCTCAGTAATTAGAATACTTACAGTTAACAGGGACCTGGCCCAAGCTATTTGTTTTTGGACTATATTCTGTTTAAGCATCTGCCCTTGAGTTAATCTTTTTAAATTTCTCAGTATGTTCTAGCTGTGGTCTGCATATTTAATTCCTCTTGAATGTTTTTCTACCACTGGTGAATGCATGATTCCTTCAAACTAAAAAACATCTTGATATTTTGCGTGTGGATAGAATATAGAACTGCATTATTTTCCATCATGATCAATTCTTTATTATTTCTTTTCTTCCACAAAATTTACATTTTTTTAAAAAAAATCAAGAGCTTTGGGATGTGACTTAAAGAATCCCCATTTTCATTTCACTGTCTTTCCCGGGTTAAAAAAAAAGAGCTTAGAAAGACTGGATATTATGTGATGCCATAAACAATAAATATTATGTTAGGGCAGTAGATAATTATATGACTTTTGTTATTTTAGAGTATAATTATTTCAGTTAGGTTGCAGTACTTTAAAAGTATATTTTGGGAATAGTTTGATATATTTACGTAATATTATCCTGTGAGTTAATTTACTGATACCTCCATTTGACTTATTACTGAAGAAGACATGCAGAAATGAAATTCAACAAGGGCAAGTGTAGGGTGCTGCACCTGGGGAGGAATAACCCCCTGCACCAGTACAGGTTGGGTGCTGACCTGCTGGAGAGCAGCTCTGTGGAAAGAGACCTGGGAGTCCTGGTGGACAACAGGATGACCATGAGCCAGCAATGTGCCCTTGTGGCCAAGAAGGCCAATGGCATCCTGGGGAGCATCAAGAAGAGTGTGGCCAGCAGGTCGAGGGAGGTCATCCTCCCCCTCTACTCTGCCTTGGTGAGGCCGCACCTGGAGTACTGTGTCCAGTTCTGGGCTCCCCGGTTCAAGAAGGACAGGGAACTGCTGGAGAGGGTGCAGCAAAGGGCTACCAAGATGATGAGGGGACTGCAACACCTCTCTTATGAAGAAAGCCTGAGGGATTTGGGTCTCTTCAGTCTGGAAAAAAGATGGCTGAGGGGGGATCTTATCAACACGTATAAATACTTAAAGGGTGGTCGTCGGGAGGATGGGGCCAGGCTCTTTTCAGTGGTGCCCGGGGACAGGACAAGAGGTAACGGGCACAAACTTGAGCATAGGAAGTTCCACCTAAACGTGAGGAGGAACTTCTTTCCTGTGAGGGTGGCAGAGCACTGGCACAGGCTGCCCAGAGAGGTGGTGGAGTCTCCATCTCTGGAGACATTCCAAACCCGCCTGGACGCGTTCCTGTGCAACCTGCTCTGGGTGACCCTGCTCTGGCAGGGGGGTTGGACTAGATGATCTCCAGAGGTCCCTTCCAACCCTATGATTCTATGAAATCCTGTTTTAGAATATTGAAATATTTAACAACATTGAAATACTTGTCATTTGAGAGATTTGTCTCTCAAAATCAATCTCTCAAAATCAAAGCAATGTGAAAATATTTACAGATTATCCTTTTTTTTTTTTTGAGTTCCGGAAGTTCGAAAATCAACATTTTTAATAATAATTAATAAATAGAGGGAAAATTCCCAGTACCTTTTGTTTTCATTTTGGATCTCTCTTCTTTCTGCAGGGGTAAGAAGGAAAGGAGGAAAACATTTAAAAAATAGAACATTGCTGATGTATGTTGAGGAGCTCTGACAGAAGCAGTAGAGGCAAAAATTGGGTCAAAAATTGACCTAAAATACTTCATCTTGTACCATACATAATTTGTAATGACAGTACATTGTGTGCCTGTATCTGCATCTAAATGTATATATTTATCACACAAAAGAGGCTCTTCGCTTTTCCTAAGTTTTAAGTTCATATAGAGATTAAGAAAAATATGAATTTTGTATGCCTCACTTCTCATTCAAATATCGCAAAGTACTTCACAAAAATTAGGACTATCGTTCTGGTTTAACAACTGGAGAAAATAAGGTCTGGGTTGTTAACGCGCTGCAGTTCACAGGTTAAATCTGGGCAGAGATGGGAGAACACTGCCTCTCTTCTTCCCCACCTACTGTCAGCTCTGACAAATGCCAGCTTTAGTGTATTCCTGTCACTAGGTCATTGCTAATGACACTTGAAATGCAGATGTTAAATGAAAGTGTGAAAAATGCTTAATAGTTGTTTTGTCAGGAAAAAGTTATACATAAAACCACTTTGTACTTTTTATTGAAACAATTCAGCTATTAAAGCATATTTAACTGATCCAATTTTTTGATGCGTGGTATGCCATAATTACCATCAACTTTTATTATCTTTGGCAAATGATCATTGCTGTTCTCTGAATGACTTCACCTAGACAGATTTTTCCATTTCATGCAACACAAAAAGCAGTTCATTAGTTCCTGTGACAGTGCTTGTATTCAATCAACCATATTAAGCAGTGACCTATTAACAGGATGGTTCAAAGGCTTAGAGGTACATGTGTTTGGAGTTAGGTTGACTTCCACTATCCTAGAAGTTAAACTCGGTCTTTTATAGCTCCTAGAAATCATCTTGGAACAATGACTTTAATTGACCGCTGGTTAGTAAGCAAACAGTATGTAGGAAATCTATATAATTGAGTATCCTTAAACCTAATGGAGTTACTGTCCCATTCAAAGGAATCCTTAGCCGTATCCTATTTCGGGTCCTGTCATGAAGCTTTCGTTTACTCGTTCATATTCTTCAAATGGAACTGAGTGAGTGCGGTGAAATGCTTATGTTAGCATTTTCACAAACCATCATCTTTTGCATAAGAAAAATGAATTAATGTATTTTTTTAGATTGTATTGGTACGATGTTAGACCACTCCGTTTCCTTTGCCTTCTTTATATAGAGATGACTGCAGAGAAAGAAATTTTAGAGTAAATATACTTTAAAATGTTATAGTTCATCTTTGTGCTCAAACTGAAGGTGAAAGTTGGCTTTGTATTATGCTTGATTTTTATTTTCCAGGGAATAAAGTAAGAACGTGGGGGGTGGGGTTGTATGCTTTTGATTTACATTACTTATTCACTACAATTATATGGACAATATGTTGTAAATTGTCTAGTTATGTGTTGGGTTTCCTGCTGTCTGGCTATTTTAGAAGCCTGTTGTTTCCTATTGGGTTTATTTAATTTCAATAGATGCGAAATTGTCTGTCTTCTGTGTAGAGGATTTATTTTGTCGTTCATTGAAAAGCTAGATGTACAGTCTTTCCAGAGTGAGGAGTGTGTTCCTTCTCCTAGGAATGGTGTAGGCTCACAAAGGATCAGTGATGGAAGGTTTTCTTCTAGAACCGTAGTTGTGCTGATGTGTTTCCTCTTTCTTGTGAAGTTAGCTCATAATTCTGCCCTCGGTGATTATCGTATTTTATAATAGTTTTGCTTGATTTTGCTTGCAGAGAATTGTGGCTTAGTTTGTATGTGTTATGCTTGTCTTTTTCAGACATAACCAAATTACGTGTTTATAAAAAACTGTTTGTTCCAAATACTTCATGTGGGTCAAAATTTAATAACTTTGGATTGTGTTATAAACATAACCCCCATATGATCATAGGGTTAATAGGTGCTTTTTTTATATATATCAGTAAGATTCTTTTTAAGTTTCTGTTTTCACAATTGTGTGTTTTAAAGATATGAAGACAAACGTGCAACAGAGAAATAAGAATTGTCAATAATTTCTACTGTGTGACAGAGGAAAAAAGCATTTTCCCTGTAATTCACAATTGTCATCATGAAAACCAGAAGTTGTTAAACTTGAGCAGGAAGGAAGAGAAGGAGAAGTATAAACTGAATATGTAAAAAACCTCTGGAGACTAGAAGATAGAGAAAGGAATCTTAAGAATTCTCTTTTAGTGAAATCTTGAGGTTCTCTTTCAGTGTTTTCTTGGTATGTGTGGCCAAAGGTGTCATGCTGACAATATCCTTTCTTATGTGATATAAATTACTTTCTTACGTTATATAAACAACATAAAATATATATATATACAAGTATAAAGTACTTTCTTATGTTATATAAATTACTATTAGTGAAAATTTTTTTAATAGTTTTTCGTATGAAAGTTCCCTAAGGAAATATTTTTTCTGTCTTATTTTCCTGTGTTTTCTTAGCTTTAATTGGAGAGCATAACTCTCCAAGTTTCAAACTGTATCTCCTGCAGAGCTATTATACCTGCTGATGACCGATACTCAAGCTGTTTATTTTGTTTAGGCCAGAGAGATCTGAAAAGCAACTTTTTACTGTACAAGTCCTTATTTCACATGGGGAAAAAAAAAAAAAAGTACAGTTTTGTTAAGGTATTACTTCTAAGAAAATAATATACGCTCTTTTTCTGCCCTTGGCAAATCTCTCTGAAGAAGTCAGAAGCTTCAAGAGGAGTCTGCATTGACCTTTACAGATTTTTTCCAAGAAAGGGATTTCTCTACCTCTTTTGGCCACAAAAGTACCAAAACACCTTCCAAACAGACTCACTGGAAATCAGAAAAGACTCTTTTCATACAAACACTACTGTATGTTTCATAAAACCTAGTAGGATTTACAATGGAAGTAATACCATCACCAATTCATCAGAAGTATGCCTTGTGCGTCTATAATGGTACCTCAGTACTATCTTACAGTTTATTTTTGAGGTTTTCTTCTTTCCTGGGAAGTGGTACAGAGCAGCTAGGGCCACGCAGAGTTTCTGATGGACTTCCAGTCTCAATCAGATGCCATACTCTCCCCTCAGGTAGGTAAGAGTGAGATCATCGAGGCACTTTTTGCATTCCTGTTGTCTGAGGCTATCCTGGTAAATGAGAAGACTATTTCAATGTGGGCTTCTCTTGCAAATTCTTTGAGAGTCCCCTGCCCCTCTGAAGCTGCAGCATGATCTTTTATTACTTTATGTAACATCATTGCAGTGGGTCAGACTTCCTGATGCAGAACAGACTTTGACAGGTGAGTCCTTTGTTGAGTGATTCTGCAGTCTGAAATTCCACCATCCACAAAGATGGCTTCAGTGATACATGTGGAATATGCCAAAGAGAAGGAATGGTTACATGTCTCTGAAGAAATATGGGATGTTGTTGGGATGCAATGGGTGTTTGGGATGTGGCACAGCAACCATCCATTCCATTTGAGGCATATGCATGTCCAGCGTGCTTGAGTTAAAGCATTTGTTTGCATTACTCTTGGGGGCTGTAGGGGGGGCATAAGCCTTGATTGTTATTGCAGTCTCAGCTAACGGCACGGGGGGATGTGACCGCCTCAACTTCTGCACAGTTCCTAAGCATTAAGTACTGCGGAAGGCTACTCAGGAAATGCAAGGACCAAAGACAATGAGAATAATGAAAAAATACTTATGGTTATTTTAGCCCATCCTGAGTGTCCTGAGTCGTTGTTTTTTTTTTAATGTAGCTTCAGCTTTTTGTTGGAAAACAAGTATTTTTCTTTCACAAGCCTGAATATCATACACCTAACTCCTCTTCTACTCTCCCACGAAAAAACCCCAAACAACGATGCAGCCATCTACCTAAAAACGCAGGGCCTGGAACTAGGAACAGCAGAGCACCAGTCTCTCTCCTCTTCACTATCCTTTGCATGATCTTGAAACTTGGACTCGTTCAGATCCTTGCACAGACTGTCAGACCATCTGCCTTCCCCTACCCACGTGCAGAATCATAGCGTCTAAAGCATCCTAACTAGAGAAGCACTTCTACAACTAGCACGGGGAGATGATCAGAGACCTCCGTGGCTCTCTTACAGAGAAATAGCCCCACTTTCTGGACCTGTATTTCCTGTCTCATCACAAGTTTGTTCCCAGCTCAGTAATCTGCTACAGGTTTGTAGCTCACACTGGTATTGAGTCCAGAACTCCTCCTTTTTTATCTTTGAATTGTTACAGTCTGCCCCTTTCACCTTTCTTTTGTTCCCTAGTAATTTCTGCCCTCTGTCCCCTAGGTAATTTTAAGTACTGCCTGCCTATGACTTTTGTATTTTTAGACCCTTCTTTCTCCTGTTTTTCCAAATAGCTGAGCTTTCTTCCTTCCTTTCAGCACCTTTCCCTATTGGGTGGATGTTGTCTGGGTTCCACTTTCTCTCAGCAAAGTTGCTCATCAACTGGTGCTAATTTGTCTCTCTGATGTCCCACTGACATAGTTTGGCTAGCTGCATAGTGCCAGCCATTTCTCTCTGATTTTTTTTTTTTTTTGTCATGCCTACTATGTGGGTCCAAGTTTTGCAATAATTTAATTATTTTTGAGACAGAATAATGGCACACTCTAGTAGGAATTTACCTCCTAAACAGTGGGTGCAGTGGTGAACTCACCTGCTAGCTTATCCCATGGTAATTTCTCGGTCTAAAAAGCAACATCTTCTCATATCAGCAATGTATCTGTGATCCTAATAAGGTTTGTGGGCTAAAGTATATAGACTGGTTTTAAGAAAGATAAAAGAGCAAACCTGAAATTCATTACTTCAGCATCACCGTTAGAACTGCACTTTCACTATTAGCACCGTTTGGTGTTGTGAACAACGTGCTGCGTTAGGCACAAGTCAATAGTGGAAACAATAACATATTGGCAAAAATTCCTCCAGCTTCTCTTGGCCTTGGGTGGTGTTGGGGACTCCTGTAGTTCTTTTGTTAGTAATGGATCTTCATAAGTGGATCTGGTCTTCAGATTCCCTAAGGAAGATTTTGTCCCCTGTGCCTGCTTATCCAGATGATGTCTGAGAGTTTCAGGAGCTTTGTCATTGTCTGGCTTGTAGCTAAGGACGTGCCGTTGGCTGTGGTCCAAGATAATTCATTCAGTTGCTCGATGTCCTGTAGCCCAGGGATAAGGAGAAGGTGACTCCACCAAATAATGAAGACTGTAGTCGTATTGGCTGGATGGCAATTCTGTACAATAATAAAATAAAATAATGAATGTATTTTAATTATAGTCCTATTTAAAGTCCTTTGCCTTGGCATATTTTTCCGATAATGCTCAACTGAAGGAACAAACCCAGAAAATATACAGATGTAACTTTGTTAATAATTCATACATACATTTTAAATGCAGTTTAAAAAAGGCGCAGGAACACAGGAATTATTGAGCTCTTTAGCTCTTCCCCCCCCATTTTGAACAACCTGATTATATTATATTTTCAAGGAATCTTTTTCCTATTGTATTGCTTGGAGCATAATGAAGGCATTTGAGACCACCGTTACCTATCTGCAGATTACGTTGAAATATGTTGATTTATTCTAATTGCAACTAACTTCAGATCATCAGTAAAGGTAGCAAAGATTTTGAAAGACATGAGAAGATATCTTCCCTGAGTTTGTGATAGTAATGTATATTTCTGTACGGAAGAGATTTTAAGAAACCTCAGTATCTGGCATTTCATTTCATAGATCAGAAAGCAAGTAATTCTAGACTTCCATTCTTTTCTTTCCAAAATTGAGAAAACAAATGTAAATGATTTAAAAGCAATTAGTTGCATGCATATTGTCCTGGCAAACCATTCTATTCCTTTCTAGTATGTAAATTTTGAGGCAAGCTTGGTTCATCTGACTCATTGATGTGAAACAGGGGAAAACCAAGGCTGCCGTTCTAAACTGATGTACGTTGGTTTTCATTCTAATTTTATTGTTATAGAAAAATAAGACAATTTCAAAATCAGTTTGAGTCAATAACAGTGTAATAGCATCCTAAAATGATATTATTATTTATTCATGCTTAGTTAAATATAACTGTAACATGAAATAAATGATTATCTGGTTTGGATATAATTTCATAATAAGGCCTTTGAAGGTCGTTTGAACTACTGCACTAATTAATGTTTTATTTCCAGCCTTCCTTAATTATTCTTGCCAGATGGTCCTTTATTTATGTTATTGCTTGGAGTTTCCAGCTGAGGTTGTTTGATTGTTGAAGAAAAATATGTGATGGCACCATAAGATAACTGTAATTGAATTGTTAGGTATGTTAGAACATTCAAGCCTTCTGTCCCTGCTTTAGCCACATCTGGGAAATAAGTTTGTTAACAAAGTGCTTTGGCACCTCATCGAATACTTGATGTGATATATGAGAATGTTTAGACCAAACTCAATTAACAAAAAAGCCTTTAGAAAAGAGAACTCTGGTAGCTTCTCATTCATTTATGAAGTACAAAATCTTCTGGGTAAAATGCACAAATGGGTCGATTACCAGGTGGTTGGTTTTGTTTTGGCTTTTGTTTGGTGTTGTTTGTTAGCGCATCTGACTTACCTTTCTCATATCTAGACAATATTGCGTTTGTGTTTATAATAGGGTGTCTTTAAACTAGACAAAATAATGTGATGAAAGCATAGTAATACTCATATTATTTGAATATTATGTGGCTAGCTTTGATACGTAATATCTCAGGAGTGCTAGTTTCTGAAAGGGTTAAGTTCAACACTGGGAGATACCAGATTTGTGAACGGGAATGTAATGATAGCATTTACAGAAAAATAACTGTTTGGTTTCAATCAGTCATCAACATTGTTTGTATTATGCTAGTAAATAGGTATCCCACTTGTTCTTTGAACAAGTTTTTCTGTGGTCAGCTTCTAGATAGCAACACATAAATATGCATGTTCTGAAA
This sequence comes from Chroicocephalus ridibundus, assembly GCF_963924245.1. Classification (NCBI taxonomy): domain Eukaryota; kingdom Metazoa; phylum Chordata; class Aves; order Charadriiformes; family Laridae; genus Chroicocephalus; species Chroicocephalus ridibundus. The sequence goes on along the minus strand of NC_086289.1, from coordinate 8,855,190 downwards.
AATAAGAGGAAATAAGGGGGGAAATAGTATATGATAGTATACAAATGCACAATTTTGTTCCAGCAGTGTAAATAAAGTATTTGTTGTATCTCTTCTCTCTCTTTTCAAACCATTGCTTTCACCATTTTTCTATAAACATTGCAGGAAGCTGTTTTGGGAAATGGATAGGAGTTTACAGCCCTACAACCAACATGGAAGAAGAAGTTGGATGTGTTTTGCAGATATGTGTGTCAGGGTAGCTGGGAAAAAACAACTGAGATGTTTGGGTAGGAAATGTTGAATGAAATGTTGAATTGAAAAAATGTTTGGTGAATGGATGAACAAGCAAGATATTGACACAAAGATTCAAAATCAGAAAAAAAAATTATCTCGTCTAGAAAATGAAAAGTGAGACATGTATTTTTTTTTTCTTGCCGGTAGCTGCGTACTGCAAGAGATGTAGGTAAAATGTACTATGAAAAAAAGGTAAATCAACTACAAATTAGAAAAGCTTACTGTAACAATGGATAATAAGAGCTCATTGAATAAGAACAGTCTTCTAGAAGATGACTTCTCTGTTTTTCTTGTAGTTTCATTTTATTAGCACATTAGAAAGTGCTCTGGAAGAAAACTATAATTCCAGTTGTGGAAATTAGTTCCCAGTGTTGAAAACATGGATGTGCTATACAAAGTTTCGCCAATCTATCACAGCCTTTAGAAATATTGGAAAATTTTTGTATTGTCTTTTTTCTATTGGAGTACGTGTTTAGCAGCTCAACATAGTTCCTTGGCAAACCCCCCTTTATTTGCCACGTGTAGTTTTCCTGAGCAGCAGATTGTCTGGGTACTCAGAGAAATACTCTCTCCCTCAGCCTGGATCAGAGATGTGTGTTCTTGGCTGGCGAGTACTCTGAATGTAAAACTCTCTTCAGATGTTAGGGAAGATGGGAAGCAGCTGCTGTCTTTCACTGCACAAATGTAGGGCTTTCAATGCACACTCTATCTGCCACCGAGCAGGATGGAGTCCATACAATGGAGCCCATCACACAATACAGATGTATCAAATTAAGGCTCTACCCGATTGGTTTTTGCTACTTCCTGTGTAATTCAAGCTCTTTGTGATTTGTTAACTCGTTCGGCTGTAAAAACATTATAAATATGCATTATCTGAATTGCTGCTCTGAAAACGGGGCCCTGGAGCTGGTGGCAACATCTCTGCAGCAGCGGTGGAATGAGTGAGCACTTCTGTCAGCTGCAGGAGATCTCCCCATTCAAATTTAAATCTAGTCCTTGTGCCAAAACAGAAATGCAGACTGTTCACGTGCTCATCTTCGCCAGCGTTAAGCATGCATGTCTCTGAACCACAGACAAAAGAGAGCATCGAATCTCTTTAATGAGAATCTCTTTAATGACCAGTTAAACTGACCGTAAACTCCTTTTAGCAACTGGTTGCCCAAATAAGCAGAATGGGTAAAAGAAGCAACAATAGCAGGGTGGTTTCACCTTGGTAGTTTTTTAACTCTCTTCACTTTTAGCTTTCTTCTTTTTATCAATTCGTCATTTGTCTGCCTTCCACTTCCCTCCGTCACTGTACAAACCAAATTTCCCCAACAATATTGCTTGGTATTTTTAAACAGAAATTTTAGGATAGTATATGAACTCCCTTTGCTCCTTTTCCCTCTTTCTATCTGGTGTTGCAAAATAATAAATCAAGGCCAATGCCCCCAAGTTCCATAGCTGCCTTTTTGTCAGCGTATTCGATGCTGTTGCTTTGTAGACAGCATCTTTTCCGAAGTCTCCCAAGAGGTTCTGCATTTTGCTGTTTCCACCGAGGGCAGCAGGAAGGAGGGTGGCCAGCTGGGGGAAAAGAAGTCAAGTTCTAACAGAAGTGAGCTGACCTTTGGCTTCAGTATCTATGTGAATGGGAGGTTGGTCCCGGACAGTCTCTTACCACAGCGGGATATCCCAGTGTGAGATGCCAGCATGAAATTACTAATTATCATGCTTTTTCAGTTCAGGATATGCTGCTAACTTTAGATTTTTGTAAAGTCACCATAGTATTAGAGAGGCATGTGCAGAAAGAGGTATTATCTTGCTATTGTGACATTAAATTCTATCAGAGTAATTTGGCAGCCTTTTGTAACACTTATTTCAATAATCCTGTTTTTTAGGGATTTATAAAATTCTTGTGCAGAAAAAAAAAATCCCCAAACAAAAGGTTAAGTGGTTTTTTTTAACCTTATTGTGTAAACCTCTAAATTCTTTGGCATTACATACGGTTTTTCATGGTGTAGAAGATCAATATTAGTGTTTCTTCTTGCCCACAATGCAAGATCTATTACCCAAGACACATGACATACTACCCAAGCAAAGCACCCGCTGAGATTTGTAGGTGGTGTTGGGTTACAACTGTTTTTTCCTGGAGGCTAAAATTGCCTAAATCTTGGCTCTCACTGTGCTGTTTTTTCCCTCATTATATATTTAAGAGGGTCAAATCATTCATCATTCTCAATTACTGGGGTATAATTCACTGCATGCAATGCGAGCTACAGACCAGATGCCTGGAAAATTCCTGCACTGACCAATAATCTTAGGTCCCAGTACACATTCTGTTTTTAATACAACAGTAACATGTTTGTTTCCTATTGAATTATTTGCAGAAGATGCGTACCCAATCAAAGCTTCGTCAGACAGGTGGTTATCAGAATGGGACACAATCAGGGAGACTCAGAGCAATATAAACATTCTGAGCTCTGTTCCTTTTAACAGCCTATAAAATGCCAATAACATTTAAAAGGAATAACTTGATTTTATTAAAGGGCAGAGTCTGTCGTGGGAACTTGCAGCCGCAAGGCATTTAAATGAATGTCTCTTAGTGCACTGCAAGTCCTGCCCTCTAGTACAACTACAGGTGCTAGAAAATAAGTGCTTTCATTTTATAAGTGTTCCAGCTTGCTTGTAGTTTCCTCTAGTATCGTTGCATAAAATCAGTTAGTCTTCGTGGTGTCATATGGTAAATTCATCAGAGCTAAGGTACAGACATCACACTAAAATAAAACCAAAATTTTAAAACAATCTCTGCTTGAACAACCTATTCTAGTTTTGAATTTTTTCTGTTGTAACTTACTGCAGCGTGTGAACCTTCACACATTTCATGCCAATTCTTGAATCGTGCCAACGAATATAAAGTATTAAAGGAATTTAAAGACTGGCGGTTTCCTGAGTCAATGAAATCTCAGTATCTGGGATTCCTGGGCGGTCAGCACTCACAGCTTTTGGTTCTTTTAAATATGTATCTGCAGCATTAACTTGGTTTGTGTCTGACAGAGCTTTTAAACTGATTTTTTTTTTTTTCTTTTTTTGGAAATACAGGAATTAAAAAAAAAAAAAAATCCAACAGGTGGAAACACACTTACCTATCAGGTAAGAGTGTGATGGTGTGGAAGCTCTGTACACCTGTGGCCTAGTTTAGCCCAGTTTTCTGGAGACAGAGTGTCAGAGCTGAATTTTAAGGACTGATGGGAAGGCTGACAGTGGCCTAAATTTTTGGGTAGCCTAAGGCAGAATGTAGGAGAAGGTACAAATGGTTTTCTAATTTCAGAAGGCAGATTAATGTTTCAGGAGCCATAATGACAGCACATGAGAAGTGCTAGATAGGGGAGAATAAATTGCAAAGAATTTTGAAATTGAAGACAAGTAAAAGGTATTTGATACGATAGAGAAACTGAGGAGCCAGGGAAAGGAAGTTAAGTAAGGGATGATGTGATCAAAGTGATGAAAAGATGATGATCTCTCTAGAAATGCTGCGAATAGACATAAATAGGCCAGGATTGCATTTGCCAGGGCTGGTGAGAAGGCTGCAGTGGTCGAGGTGAAAGCTGATGACCACATGAGTAAGAAAGAGAATTTTGAGAATTATTAAATATGCTCACACTGTTCTGTGGTTGCATTTTAATCTGTGTTGTTGGTATTTGCAAAACCAGAACTCAGTAAAATGAATTAATCCTTCTGGTTCTCTTTAACTACAGTTTTCTGAAATACTGAAATTATTAATTTTGTTCTTCTTGTTCATTGGCAGTCCTAGAAATAGAGAAGAAATTTATTTGGGTCAATTGAAGTGATTTTTTTTTTTTTATTTTCTCTAGGATTCTCACCTCTATAAAATGTCAGGGGAAATTAAATGCTAAGTTTAATACGACATGTGCTTCTAATAAAAGCAAAGAAAACTTGGAAATGAAAGGTTAGAATATCAGACTTAGATTCCATGCACAGCCCAGAGGAGGAGGAGCTTTCATTCAAATGACGTGCCTTGTTTAATTGTTAAGGCACTTATGTATGTGTAAGACAGGAAACCACAATTAGAATTATTCCTTTGCGTTATCTGGAGCAGAGAGATGGAAATAAAACTTTCCATTTCTTCAGAGTGCCCTGATTGCAAAGTTAGAACATTCTGGAGCGTTGTACCCTCTGAGCCTGTCTTATTAACGTTTCTCACTGGGGGTAAATACAAATTGGACCAATAGCAGGAATTGATGACTAGTGACTCTCCTCATCAGTCCTGTGGAAGATGCTAGGTTCCTGTTTGGTTTTTTTTTACTCCAAAGAATAATTTAATTGTAGATATGAATTGGAATGAGTTAAAGAGGAGAGACTTAAGGAAATCTCAGTCTAGCCCAAATATAAACCAAAAAATTTTCAAAAAGTAACTGGGAAAGTAGGAGGTCATTGTATTAGCAGGGGGTTTTGTGGATTCATTTTTTTTTAAACTTTATAGTTGGTGATGACTGAGAGAATCCTCTGGAAGGTCATGCAGAACAGGAGTTGGATTCAGGTGTTTTGACTTGCCCTGTAGAGAAGCTTGCCTTTTTCTGCAGAATACAGAGGAAATTCAGTCTTAGATGTCCAAAGCTATAGGGTACAAGTGCCTACTTTGTTTCTTATTCTTACACTGAATCAGCTGTAAATGACTCACCAATTTTTTATGGCCTGTTTTGTTCCTGACTACCTATAGCATATAATCAATATAAATTGTCTCAACCTCCCTCCTATGCAGAGACCAGGTGGGAGAAATGAGCCCAGAATTTCCTACAGAATATCCCATGTTAACTCAGATGTTTCTTCTTTGCTTCTCAGACAGTAATATAACATTGACATTTTCCATGGGTTATAGGTATTCTCTTAACCAGAATGGTCACTGGCCACCTAAAAACAGTGTTTCAGGATGTATAATTAGGATAAAGGGAATATTTGGAATATTTGAAATATGTATGTGTTTTAAAAGAAGGTTCTATGGTAAATGAATAAACTTGAATAAGCCTGATGCAGTTAGCTGCCACATGTGAGGAAAATTTAATTAAACAGAAATTGAAGAACTTGAGTTACTTTCAAATGTGACAGTATGTCATGTGACATTTTGGCTCAATATCTAGTTTCCAGTTGTCAGATAAAGATGATTATTTGCAGACAGCCCTTGTTCCCTCTGGCCTGTATCACTTCTGTCATATGAGCGTAGCGCTTTGACTTTATTTGGCTTAAGTAAACTATGTAGGGAACAGCACAGCCTTTCCCCCGTCCTCTTACTGCAGACTCTCCACGTATTTATCTGTCACGGTTACACCGGAACTTAACATATTTCCAAACGTCTGTAGGAAATATGATGATGTAAATGCTATCAGAACTGAATGGTGATGACTTAGGAAAAATGAAGTCATATTCAGTTCAAATAGTGAAGCTTGATATTAAAAAACCCGAACCCTCAGTTTTCGGTTACTTAGTCCGCAGCTTTCCCAATAGTCATTCTGCTTTTTCTGCTTCCTTAGTGACAGTTTGTGTGGTTTACAGAAAGAATAAATTCTTTTGTAGTAGTGACTTGTTTTCAAATAGAAATTGAAATCCTGAGATTGCATTGAGCTACACGGGGAGATTTACAAGAGTAAGGATTAATCATGTTGAATAAGGACTTCAGGTTTTCTTTGGGAAAGCTATGTGATTGCATGTAATTGCAACATTCGCTGGCTTTAGTTCACCTGTAGGTTTGGTTTTATTGTAACGTATAATGAAAACCAAACTTTTTTATGTTAAGATCTGTAATACTGAAATGAACTTTGAAGATTATCCTGCTCTAATGTTTAGGCAAACTGTTACATTTAACCTGAGATCTGACTGACAAAATGAAGAAATATTAAAGCAAATGCAAATTCAATTTCCAAACCTTTCCTAGTCTTCAGTATCAGGGATTTCTGATTAATCTTCAATACCAATGGAAGTACCGTCACTTGATTAAAATCGTATCATACCATATATAAAATACTTCTGCACTATTATTTCAAAGGTTTGGCAGCATGCATTAAGTACTGACACTTCTAAAAATAATTTCCTGTAAAAAAGAATAACGTAAGTTTTCCATTTAAAGAAGAATGAGGAACGATACAATTACATTTGCCGTGAATAAAAAAAGAGTTTTGCTGCTCAATATGAAAATGAATTATGTGGATTTTTAATGCTACTTATATTTGCTTTAAGACTTATGAGGAAATCGATGACGATAAATAAAATAATGAATAAACACTTTATAAAAATATACATTAAATTCATTCAAGAATTGTAATTAAGCATTTAGAGATACATACTTTTCACTGTGTTTTTAACATATTGCATAAATAGATTAATTCATGAATAAGGAAGTTGATAATTGGACCATGTGATACTTATCTGAACCTTTTACATTATGCTTTAAAAGTTGTAGCCACAGGCACTAGAGACGCCAAAGATTCTCTTCATAAAGCAGAATTTTATCATTAAAATGAGAGCTTCTGCAAAAACTTCCCATCTCCCATCACTGGCAATGAAGTGTATGCCGTTTGATTGTGAGCTAGCTTCGTCATCCATTTTCTTAAGATTTAATTCAATTTCACCTGGTCGTTTGTGTGTATATCTATACGATAGACCGATAAATTATTATGCACTGTGGTGGGTTTGCTTTCATATTTATTCATGCTGCTTCTGTCTCTCTTATTACCCATTCAGTGGGTTTAGGGAGTAGCGGGAAAGCACTGTCCTCTTCAAGGGCTGCGCACTTCTCAAGAACTTGAGGAGGAAGTAGATAGGGTGCCTGTGCTCTATTTCAGGAACCAATTTCACATTTTATATGAATGTCTGGTTTTTTTAAAAAATATCAAGGATTATGGAGTATTGGAAAACAACAATGGCCAAATGTAGTCTACTCTTCTGACATTTACTTCTTTGGTTCAGGTCTGAATGTAGCATTGTTTATATTTGATTGAGTATAAGGGTTGTTTTTAGGAATTTATCTGTCAGCAATTTTTTTCATTCTTGTCTATATTGCTTGGCTCTAAAGCCCATGTACTTTTAAAATGTATTTCCGTTACTATATTATGTGATCACTTGATAATATTAAATGGTTGTAACCTCAAAAACCTTTTGCAAAGTACTGCTATACATGGTTTATAGATGGAAAAGTATAGATTTGTAAAGACTAAAGTCCCCAAAAGTGTTTTAAGTGCTGGCTGACCTCCTTCTAAACATAACTCTACTGGACCCATGATCATATTGAACTGTTCATCTCCTGTAAGAAGTTAAGAGATACCGTGGATATGGGAGAGGCAATAGATATGGAGCATAGTGTCTTCAGGAAACTGTCAAAGAAGGCTGGAGGAGGCAGCAGCTACATTGCAAAACAGGATTATTTTCTTGGAAAACTGGAGGAATATAGATCGATGCCTGGCTGTAGTGAATATCAAGCTGATCATGATTCAAAAGTTAAGTTGGGGGGTAGCATGCAGAAAGCAAGTTCTATATTGACAAATAAGATCCATGAAAGCCATGAAGGACTTTTTCCCCTCGCTTGGTTTGGGCAATGTTTCATTATAATCCTACGTTAACTTCTGAGCCCTGCAATTCAAGGTGCAATCTGGTTTTAGAGAATCCAGAGAACAGTATTATATGAAGTCATTTCCACTGTGTTTTTTTATAATCCGTGACTGAATATCAGATGTCCTTAGAAGAACATGGTCGTGAATCCAGATCTTGCTGTTCTGAAGCAGTGACCCATTTACTAGACGTAATCGTAATATTTATTTTTCCTATTGTCTGGCCGTGGTCCAGACTGGGTTACACTGTTTTCTTTAAATAGATATCCTTAGTTTCTCTTTGAGATTTCAAGGGTAATTTTGAAAGGATTTTTTCACTTCAAAGACTGATTTTTCACAAGGGGCCGGTGGAACCTGTCATACGTGAACATGATGTCACCAGGAAGGGGAGCACACAGTGTAGGCTTCGCTGTCATCAGTCGGCTGATGACCTGGGGCTCTGTGATTTATTTTTATTAGACTTTATCAGTGAAAGGTCTTCTTTGTCTCCGTCTTGACAGAGAGTCTGTGGAATTGGATTTGGGTGACAATGAGCTGGCTAATGCTCTAACTAGGAGAAGCAAACACTGCTCATTTGGGAACTTGAGATTTGTTCTTATCTGTAGGGAGCTTCATCAAAGCTTCAGTTTTTTCACTGAGATCTCATAGGCTTGGTGGACAGCAATGTTTTTTTGACATGCATCCGGCTATGCATCTAAATCGTTTTACACTGGAATTCGTACTTTGCCGCACTAATCCACGTTTATGTACCTGCTAGTTTGATTATTGCAGTGACCTTATTTGTTGTTCTCCCTGAAGTCTCAGAGCTAATCTGAGAGACTGACATGGTGCCTTCACGAAGAGTAGATGGGTAAGGTTTAGCTGTGATTAGAAATAGCCAAAAGGAAGTACTAGGCAGAGTTTAATCCTAATACTGGCACGCATGTTTACCAACCAATTTTAAAACAGCAAGAAAATATCAGCTGCAGTAAAAGCCTCTTTTTTTTTTTTTTTTTAAAAAGGATACAAATAATTTGTTTAATAAATAGAATGACTTTAACCTGAAATCGTTTATCCCTTAGCATAGTAATAATTAATTACAGAAATCTTTGTGGTTTTATATAAATATCAGAAATAGTTCAAAAGTAGTCCTTAAAATATCTGATCTCTGAGGTTGCTTTTGTCATTAAAATGACTTCCATTTAAATCATGTGTTGGAGAAATTCCTTTACAAGGTTTCTAGCTTAATGAACTAGTTGAGAAAAACTCCAGCTTTTTGTTTTGGAAGCTGAAATGTATATTTTTATTTAAGCACTCTGAAACAAGGAGAAGAAATTATGCAGATGGGCTAAGTTTCTGGAATTTTACCAAATACAGTACCTACTGGTACAGAAGACAGTGTGCTCAAAAGGAATTTTCTGACATTTTTCACAGCCTGATTTTTAACAATGTCCTACATTTTTTTTGGCCCATCAGTGAGGTATGTTTTGATTTTTTTTATTTATTTTTTTTTAAGGCAGTGAAGCTAAAAGCCTGATGGCTGATACTACACATTTATCCATGAAAATGAAATTTAACACACACGTTTGCCCTATACATAACACAGCATAAAAAGATGATTCTAAAGTGAAAAAATGCAGACAGCTGTTTTTCTTCTCCATTTTGTATACCAATACACATGGTAAGTGGTAGTTAGTCTTACTGGTTTAATTTGTTGTTCTGTGAATGCGTAAGATGGGTCTGATCCGTGGCACTTACATTCAAGCAAAGAGCAGGAAATGTTGAGTAGAATAAGAATTGCCTATGTGTAAGTATATTTATATGTACATTTATTATGTTTTCATAATCTCTACAATTATCCTACCGTAAGAAAGAGCAGAAGAAATTTCTCCTGAAAAGGTCCTCAGTCACGTTGTTGTACATTAAATATACTTTGTCAGCTCCGCTTTACTTTGCTGCCTTCGTGACTCAGTTCTGGTAACAATGTCAACCTACTTTCCGTGTACCAACCATGACTGACCTAATCCTTCGATCCTGCGATATTCACCTGTTGTCTTTGATTTAGGCCTCTATTGCAAGCTCTTTGAGACAGGACTTGTTTTTTTTTCTTCTGTGTCTGTAAGAGACCTAGTGTTGAGAAAACAAAGTTGGGGCTTGTAAATGGTCCTTGAAGGTGCTGCCATTAGCTGGGTGCTGTTATTTACAACACAGTGCCTTGCTAGGGATGTTTTCATTTATGGACATTATATATTCAGAGTTGCAGTCCAACTAGTATGTTTCCATTGTTTTCATTCACTAAATAATTCCTAAAAGTTTGGGTTGCTAATCAGGCAGTCGTCATTTTGTAGCAATTATCCAGAAGCACTGCCAAGAAAACCATCTTCTGTATATTCATGGGATCACAAGACCCAATTATTTTGATAAAATTGCTAGTAATTTTGTGTGATTGTATTTGAATACCTTTTCTTCATTTCTTGATACAACTTCATTTCTACTTTGTCTTCACATTTTCTGAAGTATTGTGTATGGGTTTGGATATGGTGCGGGTGTAAGTATTCATTTGTAAAGATAATCAGTTGTGTTTCTTGAAAGAAAAAAAGAATTATATTCAAAAATATACAATGATAATGTGAGATGTGGGAGGGATGCTGGACCTGAAGTTTCAATACTGCAAAATGCAGAATGTCTGTAATACACACGGAAGTGAATAAGGGTTTTAGAGTGGAAGCAGCAGTACGTCTTTGAAAATTAGGGATTAGTTATAGCAAGCGTGTACATAGAATTGATGGATACTTGTGTTAAGTAAAAGCTTAATTGATTCTCTTCTTTCCACATACTATATAGAATTTGATTCCCTAGCTCTTTGTTCACACACCCTTCAACTCCTAAAGAAAGGCAAAGCATTGTTTGGAATGATTCTAGGAGACAATAACTGTTAAGTAATTCCTAAATGTTAGTTTAAGGAAAAATGACTTATAATAAATAATATGTGAATGTCCTTAAAGTGAGGTCTGTTTGATTTTTTTTTTTAATATATTTTTTTTGTGTTTGAGGATTTTACTCTTGACTGTGAAATATGAATGGCCTTGTTAAATTTTAATTGAAAAGAAGGTGGGGCAAAATACGCAGAAATAAGTCATTCTTATACTGTCCCTGCAAAAATATCTGACAGCTGTATATAACCAGATACACATTTGGGTAGTCAATGCAACGGACAAATATTTTGCAGAAGCGGTGAAAGAATGGGTTAGTTCAGTCTTTCTTAGCACTATTCTCATACAACAGTGTCATTGGCAGGCATAACATATTTGTAATTCCATGAACTTGATCTCTTGAGAGAGTATGACTTGGCCCTAGGACAGAGGACTCGTTTGTTTTGCTTGTCTTAACTCTGCCAAATGATCTTACCAGCTATCTGATGATCAACTGAGACAGTAAAATATTTCGGATTTTTGTACCATCAGTGTGTATATTTCAAAGGAAGGCAACTGGCTCACAACCTCCATCTACCTCGTTCAAGTGAGAAATGTGACTGCGTGTGATTCTTAGTAATTGAACATCATACAGTACTGCCTTGTTCAGGGTAAGGATGTTTAGCTCACGTAAATGCGTAAACCAAACCATAAGCAGATAAAATTTTTCATCTTTACTCATGATTATCAAATATGTGTAAAACTGTTTCTGGCTTTCAACAGGCTTCTATTTGCTTCTGAAAGAAATGTAATAGCCTGCGGTCCCACTGGTGCGTGGAAGTGCACACTGTGGTGGCTTCTGAACTTAAGCATGGACTTCCGAAAAAACTCATTTATTATATTAAAATATTGGAAAACTGTCAGGTACATCCAGTTGGAGGATATTGCAGATGCCAAAAGAAACCAAAGCACATGGTAGAAAAGGAAGTTAGTAAAATTATGTGTTGAAAAGATTTATTTTTTTTTCTTTCACTTCGTATTTCCAGCTGAAACCTTGGGCTGACAATCAATTCAAAAGTGTACGGAATAGTTTCACCAGAGGTTATAGCTTATCTCTGTTGATACGTCCTGGCACTGTTCTTCCAGTCTTATCAATGTCTCTTATTGAGCAGAGTCCCAAGAATTACTTGTTGACTGTACGTGCTTTTAGAACTAGAATCTTTAAACCGTGTCTAGTGTTGGTTTTAATTAGAAGAGCTGAAGCAAATTACAGGGATTACTTTTGTAGGTGCATTTCACCTGTTGGCATGTTACATTTTAGAACTGTGGGGTTTTCTGATTAATAACTTTTTAAAAATCTACTACTCAGCTTAGTCAGAAAAGATACCTTTTCCATTTTTTAGGTAGGTATTGGCTTCATGTTTCTGTCAGTCTTCAAATAAGATAATGTAAAATTCTTTTTTAATCTGAGATTTAATAGGAGTACAAATGTCATTTTAAAAGTCTTCGTGCTAGGGAAGTCATTTTACATTTCCTTAAAACTCATTTATTATATTAAAATATTAGAAGACTGTCAGGATTTTTATTGACACTGAACTGTTTAGAGTCTGTACATGGTAATGAAGAGTAGTGACGTATTTTTAAGGGATGTTGTTGTTTTTTTTTTTTTTAAAGAGTGTACCATCCTGTAGTAATTCAACAGCTAAATCTAAATTAATTGTTCTGCCATAGAAGTGAAACGTTGAAATAATTTTATCTATATTAAATAAGTTCTGCCATTTATCATGTTCTATGTGTCATAAAGTGAATCCTGTGCATAGTTGTCTTTCTTCTTAGCGCTTTATTACATGCATTTTTCATGAAATCATCAAGACTTTAATGTTTTCCTCGAAGCTGGTTGCTATAGCTCTCTTAAATAGTCCTATAGTGTTATTTTAGCTCACTAAATAACTTTCCCTCAGGCAAGTAGGATCAAAGTGCTTTGCGCCTTTAGTTATTGTCAGTAACCAGGACAGTTGCAATCTGAACCTTTGCCAAGGAATGAGTTATGATGTTTTGCCTGAAGTCACACAGGATATCTTTGTCTTGAGACGTGGGGAACTCCCTCATCACTTAAGACGATCTCCAAGTATTGTACTTTATAATTATTAGCATCTGCGTACGTTCACTGGGTATTGGTATCTGGAGTTAAGTATCATCATGAAAGCTCTCTGTGATTTTCTATTTTCCCATAATTGTTTGTTCTAATAAACTAACTTTTGGTCGATAAAATGAAAAACAAGATTCAGAAGTTAATGAGTCTAAAGGAACATCTGTTAGAAGGACCTTCATTACCATACTTTTCCAGGGAAATGAGAACATAAGGCAAGACAGAAGCTGATGAAGAGCCTGTTTGGCTTTAGTAAATTAATAATGTGGCCCAGGACAGAGGATGAGCTTTTCAGTCGGATACTAATAAGCATTGCATTGTTTTTGGCAGTTAACCCCAGATGTTAATCTGGTGTCAACTGCATTGTTCTGTCCTTTTTTCATGCCAGTGTGATTTACTCATCCTGGCAGGATCCACTTTTCCCTTTATTTTTCCAAGGCACCAAACCCTTATTTTATCCAGTAGGCTTAAAAAACACCCATCCCTTCATTTAGAATGTAAAATGGTTACCCATCTAAAATTAAGTTTCTTAAATCAGCTTTATGCCATGCTGTAGAATCCAGTGAACAAGCAAAGAAGCATCAGTGTCTTTTGTGTTAAGAAAAAGAAATCTCAAGGTTGTTTGCATAATGTATCTTTTTATTTCTCCCTCTTTCCCTTTATGATCAACTATGGTAGTTAAAAATGCATTTTGTATAAGTGGTTCTAGACACACAAAACAAGCTTTCACACAACAGGCACTCTGAGCTGAGAAAACAATTGCAACAATACTTTTCACACAGTGAAACCTAAAGCACATTTATTAATCACTCAGTCCCAGATTTACTATTTTGCAGCTAACATTTTTATTCTGACATGGCAAACAACATATAATGAAATAAAATTATGTCTCTAGACAGATCTGGTATTTATAATGAAGAGACAAGAGTCACTCTTGAAGTTCTCATTGATGCTAGTTCGCCATTAAAGAACTGATTGACTTACACATCTCTTTATTACCCGAGGGATACAAAGCTTCTGAAAATTGGCCAAGTACCTTTTTTCCACAGACTAGACATTTTACGAGAAGTTTGATAGAACTAATACAAAGGATTTTAAAACTTGAGCACTCTGAAGTGAGGTTGTGGTGTATTTTTTAAATCAGTCTGATCCTGGAGGAGGTGGGGAGTAATGGTATCTACAAAATTACATCTGAAAAAAAAAATTATTTTTTTTTTTCCCATAGTTTGGACTAAGGAGACATTTATAAATTTGCCTTGGAAAGTTCGCAGGACGTTTTTAAGAACATAAAATAAAGCCTGGGTATATGTAAATTGATTTTGCATCTTTTGACTGTAGCTAGTTTTCTAAGGTAGAAATTTGCTTGGAGATTGGGGAAAGTATGGGAAAGAAGGGGATACTAGGAAAGATGTGTCTATAGATATAGCAACACATTCAGTTATCTGTAGTCACGCCTGTGGTGTAGAAAGTAGAATACTGATCCTTTTCTTTGTAGACTAAAAGCCTCCAGTCTTTTCTGGTATTTCTCACCACCCAATGCTTCCCCCAGATGTCATGGCTCTCCTGATTTACTCCAGCCTTGAATTCCAACCTTGAACCACTTCCCCATAGCCAGCTCCCGAGTCTAAATATTCTTTTAATGCTAAACAAGCCGATGTGAGCCGTTTCTTTTGTTGTCATTTGGTATAGTAAAATTGTTCCATTTGTTTTGAAGGTGGTTTGGCATACCCTGGCTCAGTGCTTATGATTTCTTTATGACCAGCCTGATCCATTTTGCTTCATTTTCAGAATTGGATATGTTCCTTGATATTAGAGGCATCAAACTTGCTTTCCAGAGCTGTGCAGAGCAATTAAAATGAGAGTTTTCAGGCCAATTATTTCTTGATATTTCTCTGCTCTGCTGAATAATAGACTCCGATGATATCACCCAGTGGTGGCATTATCACAGCAAACTGCACGTTCATATTCACTTACATATAATTATTAAATCTTAAAGTAATTTTAAAGATGAATTTCAAAACTATTGTATGCACATGCTGAAAGAATGGTTGCTTTATTATTAAAATAATATTTTTTGTACTAGATCCAGTTTTATCTTCCATAGTTTTAAAAATTTCTGTTACTTTTGTAATTCTTGGAAATACAATGTTTTCCTCTTTTGCTCAAAGGGAATTACTTAATGGGAATAATGACCATGTAAGCAATTTACTACTTCTTAACAATTAACCTTGAGAAT
The DNA here is from genome assembly GCF_963924245.1 of Chroicocephalus ridibundus. Lineage (NCBI taxonomy): Eukaryota > Metazoa > Chordata > Aves > Charadriiformes > Laridae > Chroicocephalus > Chroicocephalus ridibundus. Next base: position 8,840,046 of record NC_086289.1, on the reverse strand, counting down.
GTATTTTAGTCAGTTTAAAGAAATACTGCTATTCATTATGAGGAAGTAGAACCAGCCCAGCAACATTTTCATTTAATAGTGGAGTTACTTTTAAAACTCAGATTCAGTTTCAGAAATATTGTATCAGATTTTGAAAGTTTGACAATCTCGCTAGTCACAAGGTTTCTGTAGTGGCTGCAATTCCCTTCCCTTGGGAATCTGATTATTGACTTATAAGAGAGTTCTAGTCTAGTATTCTATTTAAAATTCAATAGTGACGATTACTTGTTTAGTAGCTCTATCGTTACAATAAATACAATTGGGAAACAGTACTGTCGAGGGCTAAGTTTTAATGTAAAATAACATCTACCTTATGTTATCAGTGTTTTCAAGAAAGTATATAAATGTAGTGTGTTAGGGTATGTATTTTACCTGATTATGTGCTTAGCAGTGTAGGAAATTACTGATATGTGGATAGATTGTTGTATTTTGAATTTAGAGATATCCTTTAAAGACAGGAGATAAAGATCTTGGGAGGGCGATGGAACACGACTCAGTATTTCTACTCTTAAATGATGTTCTGATTTGCAGCTTAAAACATTTCCAGTGCTTCTGAATCTAAAATAGTAAGCATACATGGGCATATATTTTATGTGGAAAAAAGTACTTTATTAATTTATAGTAGTCAAATGCCTTTATTTTTGTTTCATTAGTTTCACAGAGGACGTAAAATCACACCTTCTTAGCCCTGAGCACATTTTTGCTTGGAGTGCCCCGATGTTGACGACAGATAGAGAAATCTAGTGGTGCTTACTGTACTTTTTTTTTTTTTTACCAACCCAGAACCTCCAGTGAGACTTTGGTACAGAAAGTAGCTGTTGAACAGTATTTGTGATTACTACTTCTATTTTATTTTGAAGTAAAATTAGTTTTGCAGTTATAGGGGAAAAAACATTCTTCTAATGGATATTAGTAATTTACAATTTGTTTGTGTGTGTGGTTTTTTGTTTGTCTGGCTGTGTTTTGGTTTTTTTCTGCTGCCACCTTTTTTTGATAGTGGTTTGAAATTCTCTTTTAAATAGGCAGAATTCCATTGACATTAGTAGTAGTTGAGGCATTTATACCTACAGAGAATTTTATCCTCTTTACTGTCAGTTTATAGCAATGTTCAGTGTATCTGGTAATGGTGTTTTCTGAAGGCAGACTGAGAATTGTAATAGGAGCTGCATTATATAGCTAAATGCTTTCTGTTTTTGAATGCCTGAATGCCTCATTCAGATTATCTTTTACTCTTCATCAAAAATTAACAAATTAAAATATAAACTGTCTGGACCATAAACCCCCTCTTTCCTTTGTTTGCACAGCAGCTAGTGCAGAGAAGCCTTGGCTCATGTCTTTTAGGCAATATACTGTATATAAAAATAATAATACAATTAAATTCAACTTTAAAGTGAATAGATTATATGCAGTCAACGTCCGTGACGAGGGGCTTTGACTCTATTAACAGACGTGTTAGGTGAAATGGTAGTTACTTTCATTTTATTAGAAGTATTGCATTGCTCTGTCTTGAATTTGCCTTCACAGACTGCTTCCCATTCTGCTGCTGCTGTTGAGGCAAAGCTAATGAAAAAGAACAAACGATAATATACAGCGGAGGTCAACAGAAATTTTAATCATTTGGCTTTGCCAAAATAAAAAGTACTGACCTATTATTGGAGTCTGTCTACTCCTTTTACTGATGCCTGACATTGCATTAGTATTAGCTTTTCGAAAGAAGGATTTTTATTTTTCTTTAATGCTAGTTTTACACATATTAACTTTTTTTGTTGTTATTTACAAAGACGTGAGTGAGGAATGCCTTTGTCCTTTATTGGTCTGGTTTCTTTAGAATTGCTACGTTTCACACAAATTACTCCAGAGTCTGCAAGTCTTTCCAAAAAAATACTGATTGTCCCACAAAACGGATGGTACAAGAACACACCATTCATGTTACTGCCATTTAAGTTCTTTATACAACACCGAGATGTGAATGTAATTCCAATATTTCTCCCTTTTTTTTCCAACTTACTCCTCCTTAACAGGGGGGCCATTCACGCCTTCTTCCTGGAAGAGTTCATGCACATTCCCAAAGTGGAGGCAGATGCAAATTAATATTTTTCTCTAAGTCAGGGTTTTAAGCAGTCCCCTGCTTTTGCATAACACATGCCCAAATCAGGAGGCATTCAATTTGATTGCATCACTTTTGTCTAGTAATACTCCGTGTAGCACAGTCCCTCGATAAGTACACACGCATTGTGTTTAATTCTGTGGCTGAAAGCACTGGTGGAAATTAAAAGATTCTTATTTCTTGCTTGCATATAAAACCGAAGTCATTTTTTCCATCGCTGCAAGCAGTGAATTCTGACAAAACAGCCTTCATTTGTTGTGTTGCTGTAGCAGCCTCGGTTTCCCTAAAAGCATGTAGGATGCTGTTAGAAGGTGGGATCATCCACTGAGACCTCTCTCCTTTAAGGGATTTTCTGATGGTAAGATGCAGGATGGAAAAACTAAGATTCTGAACCACTGGCTCAGAGATAATCAGCAGGCAGATCAAAAACTTGAAGAATAAATTGGAGAACAGCAGCAGTATGCTGAGCTGTTACCAAAAGCCACAGACGCTGAATAAACGTTTCACAGGATAATGTCGGAGGCAAGTATCGTGTCACGTTTAAGAGCATGTCCCCGTGGGTTTCTCTGTACCATAAGTGCTAGATTTTAAATGCTTGTAGTTTTTTAAAACATTACAGTATAAAAATCGGTGAGTAGATTTTCACTCATCCCATGATATTATGTTTGTCTTTTATTGAACATGTCCAGGGAAAATAGGACTAGCTTGTCTTGCCTATTTGCATAGGAAATGCTCTGTGCTTGTGCTAGTTGTAGGCTCATATCTGTGGCAATAAATTAATACCTGAAATCTTTGTTCTTCAGCTAAATTGCTTTTTAGCCCCTTTTTTGGCTTCACGCTTTATGTGCTTCTTTAATAAGAGACATCTACCTGTACATATATTTATTGTAGTCTTAATTTATCTCAGCATTCTATTAAAATACACATAATTTTTGACCCACAGCTAAGAAGAAACCAGATTAAATTTTCTAAAATATTATTTGCTTTGGAGAGTTACGGCTCTGTGTTTATCTGTATGCATTGAGCAATATTTACTGCCGTGGTATGGCCTGTGTATGGATCCTGGGAAAAGCTTGTCGTTCCAGAAATCATCTGTATATTTCCAGTGTATTTATTTCCTATTTGAGCATTATCTCTGAGGAGGAAAAGATTATTATGAATTTATTCTTTTTATAATTTTTTTTTTTCCCTCACAATAGTCACAGGAGAATGGTAAATTTTTGCTTTTCTGTTTCTGCTAGTCAAGCCATTCTTATGTTGATGACTAAATCTCCCACTTTTTGTTTGGTTTGTTTTTTTCTCTCTGAGTACACTTACCAGCATGGTCCAACAGGCAGCTCCTAAGTAGGGGCCAACAAAGGATGCTGCTCTTGTTGTCTCTATTCCTAAATTGAAGGAACATTTGATGAACCAACCCAAAATGCTTACCACCACTGAGTGCACAGCGTGGTCTCCTTGTGCCACTGCTGCCTCTGCACCGTGGCCGTGGGAGGCCATTAGGGAGGAGAAGGTTTGAAGAAGAAAGAGGTGTTCCTCACACACATCCTTTTCTGTCAAAAACTCAGAACAACTGGTCTCCACGGAAGCTGGTCAAAGAAAGCCTGCCCTGAGCAGGTTCTGCTATTTCTGAAGGGAAGAGCAAAATCATCCCAAATCTGCCCTGTCTGAGGGAGAAAAGGAGAGGGCATCATGGCAGAAAACTGAGTTACTGTATTATCATAGAATCATAAAATGGTTTAGGTTGGAAGGGACCTTAAAGATCATCTAGTTCCACCCCCCTGCCCTGGGCAGGGACACCTCCCACTAGACCAGGCTGTGCAAAGCCCCATCCAGCCTGGTCTTGAACACCTCCAGGGATGGGGCAGCCACAGCTTCTCTGGGCAACCTGGGCCAGGGGCTCACCACCCTCAGGGAAAAGAATTCCTAATATCCTATCTAAATCTCCCCTCTTTCAGTTTAAAACTGTTACCTGTTGTCTTATCGCAATGCTACCTGATAAAGCGTCCTTCCCCATCCTTCCTGTAGCCCCTTTAGGTACTGGAAGGCCACTATAAGGTCTCCCCGGAGCCTTCACTTCCCCAGGCTGAACAACCCCAACTCTCTCAGCCTGTCCTCACAGCAGAGGTGCTCCAGCCCTCTGATCATCTTTGTGGCCCTCCTCTGGGCCCACTCCAACAGGTCCATGTCCTTCTTATGTTGGGGGCCCCAGAGCTGGATGCAGTACTCCAGGTGGGGTCTCACAAGAGTGGATTAGGGGGGCAGAACCACCTCCATGAAAGGCGGGACAGGAGGGGTGGCAGAGGGCAGAGGATGGATGGCTCTTGCACCCCCTGATCTCCCCACAGCTGCACCCAGGCGGCAGAGCTGAGCCAGGACCTCGGCCTGGTGGGGTGGACACTGCTCCCTCCTAACATCCCTTTTGGAAGGGTGATTAGCTGAAAGCCCTGTTGCTACTTAGAAGTTCTGTTACATACAATACTAAATCCATTTTGAAGTGGCTACAAAAGTGGCTGCAAGTGGGCAGCTGAGAAAGAATCTTGTAAGCATTTTCCATTCGGTTTTTATTTGTTACTGCTTTTGTTTTGCACAAACATTCTTGTGGTTTTAATGTCTGTCTTGGTAGCGTTCCGCAATGATCTTATTCACAGTAGTGCATTGTAATAAGGAAACAGACAGTCTCGTACAGATCAGTACGTGCTGGTTTTATTAACAAAAGAATAATTCTTCTATTTCTCTACGTCCCAAGATCTTTAATATTTTTAAGTATTTTAAGTATATGTGGTTTCTTCTGGGTAGATTGTGATTATAATATTTTTTTTAAATATAGCATGAAACACTTCCGTAACAGATTCAGACATCTTCTAGTTTAATATCAAAATGGAAATAATAATAAGCCACACAGAACTGAGTTAAATCCCCAAAGTCAGCATGATCAGAAAGGAGGGTGAAATGTCAGACCTGGCGTAACCCACTTCATTATGCCTCGTTTTCACAGTGCTCACACAACAGTGGATGATCTTAAACATCATAATTGAATAATTATGACTCAGGATGTTTTGCCTTAGGGCATAGTTTCAGCTTTTCCTGATGTGGCAAATAATGTTCGATGTCATTTTGCATTAAGAATCACAGTAGCCAAGCTCCATATTACGCACTGGTAGTTTTAGACTAACAGCACACGACTGTCTGCAGCATCAAATTAAAACACAACCCTCCAAAACCACCTCTGTGGAAAGCAGGCAGGTATTTAAGGAGGCTTTCACATATCCTAGGTCTGGTTGATGTCTGCAACCCTTTGCACCAAAGCCTTGTATATTTTTAGCAGAAATAGCGATATGCCCACAAGTAATGTCCGGCTGTTTGAGGTGTTTGTATCAACTTAGTATGCAATTACAGTTAAAAATTGGACCTTTTATTAGAAGTTGTATGGAAGTCTTAAAAAACATTCTGCATTGAGCCACATATATATACAGTACCCTTGCTGATGGCATTTCTTTTAAACAAGTAAATTTACTTTGAGAAATGCAGCTGATACCACTGAACGTATGGCACACGGTGAGGTTTTGCATACAGGTTTACTCTTTGGAAAGTAAATTTTAATATATGTCCAGGTGAAGTGGCGTTAGATGTCCTTTTCACGCATGTAGTAAACTGGAGTTCCGGCCTCTATTTTTACTTCATCACAAAAATAAATGATGTGCTCAGAGAGTGCTAGATCTCATCACATCACAGCTTGATTCTTCTGCACTGCTGGTGAGTTTGCCAGTGGCAGCTGAGGTGACGTTAAATGAGTTTGCTTCTGGAGGAGGAGTGCCCCAGGAGAGGAAAATATGAGCACTGTTTTGTACAGCTGAGTCACAGCTGCCAACCTGCAGTTTGTATGACAAAGGGCCAAAGCATTGTCTGGAAATACAAAATTAGCAAAAAAGAAATCTGAGAGTAAATTCAATAGACTGGGTGTCACCTCTCGTCTTGGCTGTGTCTTATGCCACACAGTTCAGTTTTGGGTTTTTTTATGCATAACAGTTCATGTTATTCTGTGATGTACATTAGGATCAGAAACATTTCTGAATGACTTCAAAATGTGTATAGGGTCAGTAAAATCCTGGAAATGATGGCAGTGCTCCCTATGCCAAATGTTTCTCATTATTTGTTACTAAGGCTACCTAGTGTATTTTTCTTTTCAGAAAATATTACTTTATCTAAATGGCAGCTTTGTAGGAGAACAGAGATTTTTTTTCAGGGAAAATTTGTAATGAGTGAATGAAAAATTGAATGATTTTGTTTCAGGTCAGGTGAACATTGATCTCTGAAATGTTCAGAAGGCTGCCATACCTTCTGAAAGCTGTAATTCCAGGTAGCATGAAGTGCTATTCTCCATCATCTGTGTCCAGCTCCAAACTTGGGTTACATCCAGGTGTAATCTCTTCCTGCAGTTCAGATGCCACAATTCTGTAGAACAAGCGTGATCGATTCCCTCTATCCGAAAGAGGGCTTTTCTATCTATCACGCACTAGCTGGCTGGAGAGCTTGACATTACCACCTGCTGTCATGCATCACATGAGAAAGCTCTAGCTTTCCCCCATCTTCGCTCTCTGTTGTGTACTGCTGAGTGACTTGACACTTCTTTTCTCCAGAAGAAGAAACTGGCTTACAGGTATCTTGGCTTGTCTAGCAGACTGTAGCCAACATGATTCTTCAGTTGACTTTCCACCCGTATTACAAAGTCCTGTTCACTCAGGAGTGAAAGCCTAATATGCATTGGAATTCAGTAGAATACATGAAATATGAGACATCTCTATGTATGTAAATTGTTTGCATTTGTTCTGTGTAAGGCTTACTTTGACTTACCAAAAAAAAGTCATGTTAAATATGTTCGACCTAATTCAGTGTTTGAAACAACCAGGTTTATACCGTGGGGAAAAAATAATGCCAATATCTTACCATGCTTTCCTACTTGTAGTTGCGGTAAATGCTGGTATAATTATTACATGTGCTGGTGTGGACACTTAAATAACTGTATAGAATAATAATTTCCTACATATTGCAAATATTCGATGCATGTCTTGCATTAAGATGGATACGAAGAATTTTTAAATTTTCTAATTGTACCAAATAAAAAGTATTAAGAGGCACAATATATGTAGTGGGTGAAAACGTAAAGGCAATGTTTTTATTTAATGAGATTTAACTGTGTTTTATTTACTTCTAAATACTGAAGCGTGTTCCTTTAGGCAAATCCCTCTAACTAGTTGAATATTTTGTTAATACTCAAGACAAAGTGAATCAAACTGTAAAATAATATCTACAGGTCTCCATGTTGTCTATGTGTGATTGAATGCAAAAATATTTGCAGAAAGAGAACTTAAAATTTATCAGAAAAACAAATCAGAATTTATCATTAACTGAGAACTAAGAAATAAGTGGTTTTCATTGATAAGATGGGGAATGCCATCATATTTTTTTATCCCATTGGTGACATAGGAAGTAAACATCTGAGAAAAATAGATTTGACCTTTCTGCAGCTTGTGCTGAGCACTTTCCTTGATACTGCATTTCATCACTAACTTAATTTCTGGTGTACATGATTCTGTACATGATTCTGGTTTAGGATATCTTGGGCCTTGTCAGTCTGAGTGACACCAGCTCTTACCATGAGTGTAGTTCACATTATACGTTTCACGTTTTGTTTTCTGAAAATTGGGCAGGACATGATTAGGGAAGGACCTGATCTCTCCTGTGTGCATGATGTGGTTAGAAAGCAGGGACTTAAAAAAAAAAAAAAAAAAAAAAATGGAGATACTCAGATGCAGTATTTGATTCATCGCATATAAATGAAGAAAAGAGGACTAAGTAGCTGGAGTGCTTAGTGTCTATGGATCTGTGCTCCTGCATCTGTGAATTCCAATGATTATTTTCCTCTGGACTAATTCAGATACAAATACCATTAATTTCGGAGTTAAGTACTAAGTTGTACAACCTGTACTTTTGCTATCAAAGAAGCCAGAGTTTTTAAAATAAAACCTGTTTTTTTTAAATCCATGCTGGAGCATACATAAACTGATTATTAGAAATGCTGGGTGCTCAACAGGTCAACGGGACCTGTTTTATTTTCAACATGGGAAGAGAGACTACAGCTGAGAGTTCAGTTTAAGTTACACATTTCAGAAATTTTTGGCTTTCTTAGAAAAACCATGAGGACTCTGGTACTGCCTTATGTAATGGAGAAGAACAGATACACTCTCAAATTGTTTTAATTGGTGTAGTCATTATGTATCTAAAGTGTTGGTACAGTAAACGGAAGCTTACATTTATGGGATGTGACTGGTTGTACTTTCAAAGCAAATCATGATTTTAATGTCTTTATTTTTATTTGTTATTGTTTGTTTATTTTTTACTGGAGCACCTTTCATGGCACTTGCATTTAAAAAGTCATGTTTAAAAATTGTTGACATCTTTTGCCTTTAAAGCTGCAGAGAATTAGGTCAAAATTTCCCTCCATCAAAGACTGAGAAATTCAAAAATGACTTTTGCCTGTAGGACAGGAATGAATGCGCGTTAGTTTAAAGGCCAGTAAATATAACTGCAAGCAGATCTTTACTGTTGAAATCATAAGGTTCATTCATCAGAATTGAAATGGAAAAGAATCAAAATGCTGATAAATTATAAAGCAAGGCAAATATTCAAATACTTTTTCAAAATTACTAATTTTTCTGATAAGGCTGTAGTCTTACAATCAATGATTTTTATGTACAAGAGTATCTCTGCATGAAAATAAATTTGCTAATGTTATGTTTGCCCACCTTCTGTGTCAGAGCATGGCCAAAGCAGTAAATGTTAAACAGCCATTTTGGAGTACTTATATAGCGTAGATTTTTGTATTTGATTCACGGATATTGGCAATTTTAACTTGATTATGAATATATATGATGTCAAAAGCAAAAAATATTATAACTTTTCCTACTTCATTTAAGTATCCATAACACGTTAGAGAAATAACCTGTGGGGACAACATAATTCTCTACATTTTGAACCATGTATAAGTTTGAAAAAAATAATGTAATCAATTGCCAAATATAACCAAATTATTTGTTAGGACCTCTTCGGAGCTACAGCTGATACTCGTCTTTCTGACCCATATCCCAACAACACCAAGCTGCCTGTGTTGATTTCTGGTCTCTGATTCCAAACTGGGCTTTCCACATTAGTGCTCCACACTGCACTCCTCCTCTAATTATGGCATAAGGAATAATTGTATCGAGCAACCAAAGCAATATTTCCTAGTGGTTGAGAAGCTGCAAAAAGCCCCCTATGTTACGTGATTCAATCTAACCAGGTAAGGAAAAAGATCTTTCTCATCTCTTGATGGCATTAGCTGAGGCCGTAGTGACCTATTAACGATGTACTCCATTCCCAGTGCCAAAGCTGAATAGTTTTTCTTGAGCACTGTCAAAAATATTGAACATCAATGGAAAAAGAGTTCACCACCAAAGCAGAGAAGCTGCGGTAGAGGCATTATCCAGAATTTTTTCCTCTGCTAACTTTAATGGCTTCTGTACTCCACTTCTATTTATGTGCAGCAGGGAAGGATCAGAGGGTACTTTCAGATCATTGCACCCCACGCACCGTTCTTGCGCTTCACATATTTGTGGTCATTCAGCTCACCTTTATGGAGAGGAGTGTAATCTTTGCTTCACTGAGAGGAATTGCCTCCTCCACAGTGCACTAGACTCACCTGCTATCAGTTGGCATATTGAAACTGTGCTAGATCTAATGTTGACAGCGATCCTTACCCAGATAGAAAGATAGAAGGTTTGTTGGTCCTCGTTTAGGCAGGAGCATGGTTTTTCTGAGAAAGGCAGAAAAGGAATGTAAATCTATCTCTGCAGAGGTGAATATCATCCTTAATTCATGTGTGTTTTTAAAGCACACCTATTCAAATAACCATAGGTCACGTAATCAATAAATTGCTTTTTCCATGTTAATAATCAAGCAACCACCACAGCCCCAAGTATGTTGAAGGGTTTGAGCATTATATACTAGAATATTTTCTTCAACCCCAAATAAGTAGGGAAAATTAATTAGCCAAGTCATAGTTGTCATGCTCTTTTTAAGAAGGCCCTGAGGGCCAGTCCTTGCTTTGTGTGCACTGTGATAAATATAGGTCTGTTGAGGAAAATCATTGAGATGTGTGGCACCTTTGACTCGTAGATCATATCTTTGTTTTCTTTTGTCTCCCAATTAAGGATGTTGTTGTTTTTTTTTCTTGGTAAATAAATTTCAATTAATGAAATTCCAGCTGTCTCATACATTATGGTGGTGTAAATTTGAAAGCATTTAGCAGATGCCCATATAAAAATCCATTAACACATAGCAGGTTCCCTGACATTTTAAGCCAATATGTCTCCAGCTGGAACAAATAACAGAAAACAAGTCTACATTCTTGAAAAATTTATGGCATTCTTTAATGCAGGTAAAAGATTCCTATGCAGAAAGGAGCATATTGTGGAAGAATATAAGTGTCTCTTACATTTTCAGTTTTGCAAGAGGAAAGTCACGAATGCATCTTGTTGTATTCATTTGCTCTTAATACAAGTTGTATAAGACTGCATATATAAAAAAGGAGCCAATTAAGATTCCAGGTGAAAGACAATACTGCCTGTAAGTTTTAACTTGGCATTTATCACTCCTGAAATCACGTGAGGGTCTCTAAAAATTAGCAGTCAGAAATTCTGATAATTTACTTGCCCCTAAGCGTTTTAATCTGATACGGTTTAAAAAAAAAAAAAACAACACTTTAAGACTGCCATAAAAAGCCTTTTAGTAGTTCACTACTTAAAATCCTACCAGCAATGTCAAGCCTGGGGAGGAAGTAAAGGAATGGGAAAGATGACCTTGGCTTGCCTAAAGCTTGCAATATGTAATTTGGAAACGGGCCATGTTAGAAGAAAGCAGGTAAAAGAGATCTGCACATAATGCCAATATGCCCAGAAACTGTGATGGAAGAGTATGGAAATACACTTTTGGAAGCTTGCTCGTTCTGGTGAAGTAATCATTGCAATATGTGCGTTTTTAAATGCCTGTTTTCATTTACCTGTGTTAAAAAAATGTTTTCTTTAGGAGCAGAGGGAAACTGGATGCTATGTGGAAAACAGTCTTTTTGATCTTTTGATTTCTTTCTTAGTATTTATTGCGGTAGAAACAGTAAAGCTGGCTTTTCATCCCTGTTGAGCAAATTTACCACTAGGCAGAGGGGCAGCACAAAGCCCACTTTCCATTTCAATCCACCTAAGCCTCTAGACCGCAATTTAAATGATTCACAATGCTTGCGATCATGTCCATAGCAAAGGGTTGAACTCTTCGTATGAAGTATTTTGTAAAGTGATATCTGTGTAAGGTTCTTCAGTGCTGTTCTGTGTTTCACTGTGATTTAAGTTACCGCACTATCAGTGTCTTCAAATAACCACGGCAAATTCAAATTTAAAGTCTCTCAATTGGAAGGCAAATTCTAACAATTTGCTGGAAGTGATTTTCCTTTAAAATAGCTAACTTACGTGCTAACCACACACAGTTACAATGGCGTTCCAGTAGTGTACTCATCTAGTTTAAGGGTTTAACTGGAAAGGTAAATCTCTGTGTAAGGTAGAGGTATACAGGACAGTGCCTGGAGAAAGGCAGTGACTGCAGGATTGCTAAAAAGTTGTTTAGCACGTTGCTTCCTTAAATGAGCATGAGGGTTGTCACATCAAAGCCAATGAAAGAAAGAATGAAGGTGGCTGGAGTTTTTCACCCAGATGAAGCGGCTGCCCAGAAAAGCCTACCATTCTTGCGAAGCAAAAGTGCTGTGCTTCCCTCTGACTGTGTCATTGCCACAATCCTGTACTTGGCTGTCCTCTCTGTTGTAAATTAGAATAGATGAAAGCTGTCGAGCCAAGCCAGTGATGGAGGCTAATTTGATGTGATATAATTGATGAACTCTAAATCGTCCCACTTCTCTCTCTTGAAACAGTCTGACTGGAGCTCAAAATGCCAGAGTACTTTGATTTACGCTCTCTGTCACTTTTATATTGAAAGTCTCAGTGTGGCAGCAGTGAGGGATTAACTTCTTCACAGTATTTTTTTCCTAATCTGTAGAGTCTGTACACACATGGACTGGTGCAACCCCTTGTAGGAACACGATTGGGAAAGTCGGATTTCCTCGTTTGCAGCTGGATTGTGTACAAAATTATTTTTGAGATAAAGAGAATAACAACCTGCCTTCTGCTGTTACAGATAGCACCAAGATGGTCTCTTGGAGTTAGAGTTGTGCTTCGTGTTTCATAACTTAATTTTACACTGTAGGATTAGGGAATTTTCTGCTTGGAAGCCCTCTATTTCTGAAATTCTGATATAGTTTAAATATTTTAGGAGATTAGACAGGGTCTAGTCCCATCAGTAGCTGTAGCTTACTAGGTAGCAGTTAAAATAATTCCTCATTAAAATATTAACAAGCTTCAGACTTCTTTATCTCAGCAGCTTCTTGTTATTCATACTTTCCTGTTGAAGATATTTGAACTCAGAGCAAGCTGCCTTGGGGTCTTGGTTTCTTTCAAAGGTAGGGGATGGTCAGTTGCCTTCCTTGCTTAGGTCTATAGCTGTTACTGTTCAAGCATTCTCGAGCAACCACCATTAAAAGGTATAATATCTCACATCTGCTAAATCAGTTGTTTCAAACTTAAAAAGAACGTGAACAAAGGAGAACTGCTTTAATTTGCATTATTACTCTGGTCAGGTAGCAGAACTGCATCTGTTTCAAAGCCGTTTGCTCCCCTGCACAAAATGAGTTGGCTGTGGCCACATGCCATTCCCACTAGCTGTGTGTGCCAAATTCTTGCTGACCTGAATGTACTAGGTATGGAGAGCAAATATGTGCAGTTTGGAATATTTCTTTGGACAAGCACCCAGATTTCAGATCGGTATCCTAGTTTTCTGTTGATTAGCTAAACCCCTTCTCGCTGAAAGTGCCAGGTGGACAGGATTTGTTATATTTTCTGTACATTATGAGTGACCAGACTTTTTTTTTCACACTTCCTGATCCTAGCTGTAACTTAAAACCATGGCTTTACTAATGATTCGTAATTGGGTTGTTGATGTGAAAAATGCTGGGGTTAGAGCTTCTCCTGGATGGGGCAGTTAAAATAAAGAGGCTATCGGTGGCAGGATGAGCCTCATTTTTTCAATGATGAGGGAGGCACGTAACCAAGTAGCACGGGCTCAGCTTTCGTAAGGGTTGTCTAGAAGAGCTTTGCTCACCCAACACAGTAGCAGACGGTACTGGGGCATGCCTGTTCAGCTTGTAATAGCAAAGCTATTCAGCTCCTTACACTGGAGATCTGTGTAGCACTCTGGGACAGCAGGAGTGCTGGTAAGTGTACCTCTTTTTGGTGCCTTTTGCAGGGCAGTGACAATGGTGGTTATTTTGCTTAATATTTTAAGAATTAAAGCTTGAAAGCATTTAAAGGCATCGGTCAGTCATGGTACATCACCAGTTTACCAGCTTCCTTAGTGGTAATGTCATTTGTGCTTTAAGTAGCTTCTGAAGTCCCGCTTTAGAACATCGTATAATTGGCGATGATGCTGCACTTAAAGTGGTTCGTTTACATTGCCACTTTATCAGTGTACCAGTAATCACAAATAATAGATGGTTTTAAAGAATTAGAGGTAATAATATAGGCAAACTTCACCTTTGTTGGAGTACAGCCCAGTTTTCCTGTTCCGTATTTTTTATTTCTCTTCTTCCATAATTTTTTTACTTCAACATACTATAGGACAGGATTATAATCTGTGCCAAAGAGGATGGGAGAATCTGAAATAATTCACTGGATAGCTGCAATTCCACAATTCGGTAGGTGGCAAATACGTGATTCTGCAATGAGAAAGAAATAACTATCTGCAAAAAAGGAGTAGGGGAAAATGGGCAATGAGCTTGGTAAGAATATTCAAAAAATCAGGTGGAATTATCATCAATCAAAAGTGAATATAAGTCACCATACTTCTGTTGTAGCAACACAATATTATCAACAGCTATGTAAGGTTTGAGGCTCCACTTTTTGACAAGAGCGTCCAGCACTTTGAGAGTAGGGAGGGGAGCACTGAAAATAGGAGCAGGAGTGATGAGATAATAGTTACAAACCTACGTTTATTTAAAGTTGAGAAGGTTGAAGGGAAACTTCAAATTTATAAAGAACTCCTTCTAAGGAGAAGAGCTTTGTTTGGCTTTTTTTCTCAGTTGTGGAGAGGGAATGCTCTCCACTGTAGACAGGACAAGAAGCAGTTGGCTTAAATGTCAGCACGGAGATTTAATTTAGATTTTAGAAAAGACCTTTCCAGCATGGGGATCATCAGGCACTCCGCACTTATTGAGTGACGGTGGAACCTCCATCACTGGGGCCTTTTTAAGAAATGTATACATCTGCTAGAAGGATCGTAATCGCACTGCGACCTGCCTTTGTGTAGGACCTATGCGCAGAGGTGGACAAAGTGATCTCATAAGGTACCACTTATTCCCAGTTTCTTTTATTAGACCGCATTTACTATCTTTACTGAATTGCCATAGGAACAGCCTAAAACTTTATTTCAGAGCTGGGAATTATCAACTTGACATCTGTTGTCTAAGGTAAGTAACTAAAGCAGGTTTTTTTTCAGTTGTGATAATAATGGATAATATCCATAATGCCTCATTTCAAAAGCAGTAGCTTAATAATGGGGATAGGATGCGCTGAGCGTTTGTTAATGTAAGGTAGTTTCATACTGTGTCTCTTACACTTATAAAGATGGCACTTATGTTTAAAGTACTACACTATCAGTGTTATTCATTCTTCAGAAGAAATTTTGAAAAGCGTTATTTATGTGACACCATTGTAAATGAAAAAGTTCCAAAGAGTAGTTTGCATAATGTGATACTTGAATCTCTCTTTCATATTCTGAAATAATTAATTTTAACGCATATTATAATATATGCATTTATAAATAAATGTCCTTGGGCAAATACAGTAGAATGTCTTATGTGGAAACGTTTTAACATACATAATTAGTCGATCTGGTTCTCTTTTTCTCTGTACACAGAATTAGTTTGCAGAATAAGTATTTTTAGAAATTTTCTGTGAATTGAAAATGGTTCTAGCTAACAGCAAAACAATCAACAGATTGCTGAAAGGAATTTTTAAACCCACTTGATTAGGAAGAATGCAATTCTGGGGTTAGCAAGGCCTACAGAAAGACCCAAGTACCTCTAGATGAAGCTTTGAAATGTTTATGGTGACAGAACTGTGTCAACGTGCAACATGGATTCATAGTGATCTAAGTGACGGACGTAACAGGATTAGGTCTGGTTTAGCACTTCTTAAATTTGAAAGCAGTGAATTGAATGTTGAGCTAATTATCGATTCTTAGCACCCAACAAATCTTCCTATGCTAAATTAATTTCAAGGGAAAAATTCTGAAGGATTGATCACAACTATATTGTAACATGAGGCTCCATGAATTACTGGCACATAAGCATAAACCAGGGTGCCATTTCCATTGTAATAAGCAGCTTTTCTTACTCTTGAGTGTTTTAGGGACGGGAATTCTATTCCAGAATCAAAAAGGTCCAAAACCTGAAGATTCACATTTTGCTCTTTGCTTGCTAATGTGCAATACATTAAATGTCTGTTCCTTGGATCTAGCAACAAAATGACCTTTTCAGGGCTCATCTTTTTTTCTCATTTTTGATTTGTTCAAGGGAAATTACAGAGGACTGGTATTTGGTTTCCAAAAGGGATACATAAAAACTTGACCTTTTGGAACTGTTATTTTTTGGGATGTGTACACTGTATTTTAAGTATGTCTTAGCTGTTGTTTGCTGGACTATGTCTAGTTTAAATAACCCTTTATTTTATTCGGTATAAAGCTGGGACAAGAAGTATAACTCCTCTCATTTTTTCCCATGACAGACCTTTGCAGACACCTGAGAGCACTTTTTCTTCAGGCAATTTTAAAAGAAAGTGGCCTGGAATAGACTCTGATATCTTAGGAAGTTTCCATAGAGTCTGTTTTGCAGTGCAAATAGCGTTTTGTACTGTGTCCATCACTGTAATGTCTCATTGCCTACCTGAATGCACTCTTCTGTCAGGGCACTTTCCGCTTAACAGAGTGGGAAATGAGGCACAAGGAAAGCAAGGGACCAGGATTATTTAGGAAGTTCATGATGGAGAGAATGAATGATTCCAGATTGTCAGACTACTGTCAGAAGTGTGGTTATTCCTGCTGCTTGGTTTCCTAAGCCGGCTTTTGTCCATCTCTCAAAGCCACTGTATCTCCTGCAATCATGGAATGGTGAGGTTATTTCACCTGAAACCCAACAAAATAGTTTAAAGACTATGATATGTCTTTCCAGTGAAATCAGATGATTTGGAAATGAACCAAGTCAAATAGGTTATTCAACAGGTAAATGAGAGAGTGCCCTCCTCTCCAGCTATGTAAATACCTAATTTAATTTGAAGAGATTTGTAACACCAAGAGTTGCCGTGAAAAAAGTTACAGAGAAGGCAATCTTTGTCTACTGCAAATTAAAGCAAATAATCAGAGCTTCATTGAAATATCACTGTGTATAATTCAGTTTGAGAATTTAAGATTTTTTAAGAGAATTAAATTGTGTTTCTAACTAAAGTGCCTGTGGTCCACTCAGATCTGTGTAGTCATTTAAACCCATTTAAGTTACTTCTGTTGATTAGATATAGCAATAAGAAACCTCAGGAATGTGCAATTAATGACTGAATTGCACTGCTGATAGAGACTGTTTTCGCAGGGCTGTCCACTTATATACATATTAATTTTTGTAACCCTTGGAGTTTGTCAAATGCAATGCGATCAGAAATTAGTCAATGCAGCTCTCCATGAGCTTTTGATATTTTCCCTCACTGCAAACACTTTTCGTATAAAACTCAGGTTTAATGCGTGGCGTTGTTAACGCTTTTGTTGTAGCCTTTGGCGTTATTCACATCAGCAGTTGACAGCACGGAAACAGGAGAGGAGGAGACCACGTTGTAACTGCAGACAAGTCAGAGTTGGGTGATGAATAAACAGAGTAGGAATTTCAGATTAGACATTTGGAAAATCGTTGTCAGTGGGAGGGTAGTGCAGCACTGGACTGGAGAGCAGTTGCCAGAGAGATTGAAGAATTACGGTTTTGTGGATTTGAATACTCATCTAGACAAAGTCATGAATGTCCTGATACAATGTTGGTAGTGATCTAATCTAGGAAAAAAACAAACAAACAAAAAACAAAAACCAAACCCAACAACAAGAAAAGCTTAGATGTGAAGGAAAAAAAACTAGAAAACCTAGGCAGTTGTTAAAATAATAGGCACCCTTTCAACTGCCATATCCTTCCTTATTTCTGAAATAGGGTACTGAGACTGCATGGCTCTAAACAGCCAAATGGAAAACTCTTTTAATCTGGCAGTCAGACTCTTCCTGACATTTCTACAACTGTTTGCCACCTGCTTATCCCTACCCTAGCTGTCAAGCTGCCCCATGAACTTGGGCATGCATACTTGTCTGTGCATGCTTTATGGCACGCTCTAACACGTACCTTACTAGCCAGTGGGCTAAACTAGCCCGTAACGGTGCCAAACAGCTACGGAAAGATCTTCAGAAGGATTTTTCTGTTCATCCTATTATGGCACTAAAATGGTCTCATTCCTTTCAGCTATCCTCACCTGTCAGTCCCTCAAGAATGTCTGTTACTGTATAACAAAGAGAAAGTACACCTGTCCTAGTTCCTAACATCTCATGAACTTTATTAGGGTTTTTTTGTCTTTCAATTAGGGCTTTTCTAGGACAGTTGTGCTGGAAGGTGAAGAGAAAAGCATAGAAAAAGCAGAGCTAGTCAGAAGAACAGTAACCTATTCCACATGAGTCTTAAAAAAAAAAAAAAAAAGGAAAAGAAAGTCTTCTAAATAGGAAAAAGAAGCAAAATGGTAACATTTCCTAAAATACAAAAGATTTGAAACATGTTAGCCTGGAATTGCTGAAATGTTGTATTCTGTTAGTGTTAAATCATTGTAACATGTATTTTTGCATTGAGTGTTTTATTGTACATGAATACAATATGGGCGTTACAGTATTTTGAAAGTAAGTCGAAACGCTATCAACCAAAATAAAACAGCTAAAATGGAACATTACTTTAATAAGAACTTTACAACAAATACATTTTCTTGTAGAAGATTATACACGATGGTAAGAACATTTGAACTCACTCCAAACTGCATTGATCAGAGGAGAAGTATCCCCCATGAGAATTTTTTTGATCAATGGTAAAATTGAATTGTATACCCAGGCAAATACTTTCCTGTGATATACTTCTAGGTGGGGAATCAGGTCCTATTTCAAAGGTACTTATTTGACTAGCATGCCAAAACTCAAAATTAACATAATCTATGGGCGAAGAAGTCTACATGTCTATGGAGAATCAGGTGAGATGTATATTTTCATGACAAGGGACTGACTATGCCAAAATGGTTGTTTTTTAAAGAAATGTTCTCAAATTAAGTGGGTTTTGAGTGAGAAATTGAACTCATTTCTCGTATCCCAACATCTTACTCGTCTTCACTTATGACAAGTACAATTCTGTATTTTACAAGAAAAAAACCCTCTTTAATAGGATATAAATTAATACTTTGAAATTGCTGCGAAATAATAGAGATGCCTAAAAAATTAATCTTGTCAATACTGTTGTACTTAATGAGATTTAAAATTATGGTAGACCTTGAAATCAGTTGTCTGCTCAGTCAGATAAATGCTCATTGAATTTTTCAGTCCTATGATGAGAAAGTAATGTTTTGAATTTCCCATAGTTTTAAGTTAATATTTAGGCATGTGCTTAATTCTGAATATTATAAATTAAATATGTGATAAAATATTCAAAGAGTACATGTTAATAATGTCCATCTATTCTTTATCTCCAAGTATGTATCCCTAATTACTGAAGAAGTATGTATTTATTTTTTGTTTGTATGATGTTTAATTGCAGTAAATTTTGTTTGGATATGAGTCTATAAGTGACACCAGCGTAGTTCCACTTTCCACTATCCCATTTTCATTCTGCCTCAGCTCTGATGAAATCTGTGGGGGTTTTTTTGACCTCTTTGACTGCTGAGAAAAAGGCAAGGAAGAGTTTTTTTCACTCTTCTCCTAATACCTGTGTTTGGAGAGTTTCCCTGTTACTTGGCCTGTGGCTGAATTACGGGAATTTCCCCGTGCCTGTATGGGCTACGTGAAAAGAGCGTGTGAGTGGAGCACAGGGTGGCACACCTGAATGCCACCTGCCGTGCAATGATCTAACTCACAGGGCTTTCTACAGCTGGAGCTTTGCCTTTGTCCCAGGCTTGGTATATGAACAGTATCAGATGGGGGGAGTTAGCGGCTTTTTCCGGCCACAAAACTGATTTTAAACATCATAATGTCTTCCTGTATTTCTCCTCATTGCATCTTATTTTTCCTGTTCTCCACCTTACAGGGAGCTTTAAAATAGCGAACAGAAAGAAGCAGTATTTTGAACAGAGCACTTTTGTTTGATGTGCAAGTGCTCAGCTATCAAACTCAGCAGCGCTCCCTGGGCAGCCGAACATTTTAAAGTTTTCATTCTTCTTTACAGACCTAATTAAGAATCTTCGTAGCACTCCTCTCAAATGACAGAGTATCAAAATTACAGTGACTGCCTTGTGAATGAAAAGGTTTTACTTGAACGTATGACCAGGAGCAGAGGTGAAGAAAAACGCTGGCCTTAAAAAACAGAGAGCAGATCAAATACACATTCCTTTATAGTCTGGATTAAGTAAATCTTTTTAAATAATCATTTGCACATTTGGAGCATAGGTTATTCTGCTCATTTAACTACTTTCCCCAAGCAATTCTATTTGTTTAAAACAATGTTTGGTTTTCCATTAAAAAGTAAGCATTTGCCAATAGCTCTGTAGACTTACAATACTGTAATGAGTTCCATATGGCAGGACTGCTCTAATAACATTGTTTTCTTCATTTTTTGTTATTTTAGAAAGGAAAGGAGCTAGATATAGTAATTTTAGCATGCAGTAACTCAGTATTTATGCTTTAAATTTTTGTGGTCTTTGTCAAGTTGTCGGTAAGACTGCAGGATCATAGTAGTCCTTTCTGGCTGTAAAATCTATGACTATATTGTACTGATGTAAATCGCTGCTGCTGTAAATCAGTATACAGAGACGACAAGTTTCATTTTTACGTGGAGGGTTACAAACCTAATTTTTAACCATCTAGATATTAAAAATAAGCTTTTATTTATTCTGAATATAAAACATGCAGTTTCACCCAAAGCCATGTCAGTTGTCCTCTTGGTATGATATACTGGGAGCCCGTTTGCGCTGCTGCTTGCTGACACGCGTATTGCATGTTTATAAAAAGCAGGCCTTAGGAATGTATGGGTATGCATTAGGAGACTACTGTACTGTTTTGATGTTAACGTTACAAGTGCTTCTTTAGATTTCTGTAGACTCTCTTAAAATGCAAGTCAAGAAAAAATGCATGAGCAGTATTACAAAATGAGCTTGTTGCTTTGTAGCAGACCTTAAATCAAGAGTGTTTATTAGTAAGCTGCCAGCAAATATTTACTCACATACCTTTTATTATTTCAAAGGCTTTTATGAACAGTACGTCACAGTGCTAGTGTCATTTACATTCAAATATGTTTCTGATGTTTTAAGCTTTCCAGAGAAATAATAGGGAGACAAATGCTAAGAAAATGAAACTTAGATCTTTTGTAATAAAATATTTTTGCAAGCATTTTGTCTCGTCAAGATGCTGTGACATCCTGTTCAGTTGAAGGAGCACACGACTGTAATTGCACGACTCATTCACTTTAAATATTTAATAATGCTTTTATTAGTTGCACTGAACCAGTGAAGTAAGATCTGTAATATCTAGTGCTGGTCATCGTTTTTATTCATCGTAGTTTAATAAGCATTATAATTACAGATTGAGGAAGAAATATGAGTTAGCTTTGTGGTTTTGCTTGGGACTTCTGTGCACACCGGTATGATTGAAAGGGATTATAAAAGCTCTGGGAGCATAGCTGATAGCATTCAAATAACACTGATGCAGGCTTCCCAGTATTGACACGTTATTCTTCATATATAAGTAACTGCAGAGAAGTGCATAAAATTATGAGTCCTGACACTATTAACTCCATCTGGCTTAGTAGTGAAGTATGAAAATTTGAAGGCCAAGTGGACTGGTTCTTGGCAGGTATTCTGATGCATGCATTATCAGTGGAATTAGACTTTGACTATTTTTACCAACCATTTCCCATATTTGCTTGCAACTTGCACAAATAGCAAAGTTATTTAGTCAGTTAGGGAAGCTTTCATTTGGAGATTTCATCAGAGTTCAAGCTGAAAGACCATTTGTAGACAACATAAGCCCTCTGGGCTCAGTTCTCGAGTAAATATAGATGACGATAATTTAGGATAACTTTCTGCCTTTAATATTACGAATAGTACTATTTGCATGCTGTTTGCATTCTTATGTTTTAATGGGAGGTATAGTAGGGCAGACTAATATGTGGTGCATTTTTTTAATGTTTTGTTAAAACATCATTTTTTCCCCATCAGCAACTTATGCGGGAGCGACAGCAGATGGCCAGCCGCCCCTTTGCTTCTGTCGATGTAGCACTGGAAGTAGGAGCTGAGCAAACAGACTTTCTACGAGGGCCATTAGAGGTAGGAACAGTGGTGCTGACAAGGGACCGTTGTGATTTGCATATTTATATTGCTAGTCTCGTCTGCATCTGCTTCTGAAACCAAGCAGTGTCTGATTACCTGGAGCTGACAAGTCTCAGCTACATATGTTATGCCATTTTCAAGGCGCAGAGTTTTAATAGCATGACATGAGCTGTAACAAAAGCCACTGGAGAATCTATTAGCCTGGGCTGGAGTGACAGCCGGCTCACCTGGCAGTCCTTCCGTGATGGATGTGAGCTGAAGGAACGCAAGACGCAGGCCTTAAGGAGGGTGCAAACCTCGTGCTCGGTCCTTCGAGTATGCAGTGCCCCCTAGTTAACGTCTATCTTAATTAACAGAGATTACAGCAAACAAACAAACAAATAAATAAAACAGCTGCAAGTTGAATTTCAGTGTTGTGGTTTATATGTACAGGTTTAAAGAATAGAGAGTATACGGCATATTTTTGTTTGTAGATAATGGATACATTACTGCATTCTTTTATTGTAATTGCAGTACATTGGAAAAGAAATAATAATATGCAAAGCAATGTGATATTGGAATAGCGTAATAATGCATGAAATGGATTCTGGAAGTTTCACCTGAAAATAGAGGGAGAATTACTATATGTGGATAATAATGAATACCTAATCTAGGTTGGGCTTTTGGTAGATTGTAATCCTCTATTCCTTTACTTTTATTTACAATATTGTGTTTACAGTTATTACTTTATCTTATTCATGGTGGGACCTGGGAATGACGCGTGATAGCTCTGAAATCTTTCAAGATTGTACTTTTCGTTGCTGCCAATTCATCTTAAATTCAAAACTTCTTTTACTTTTCTCAATAGCCTCTTTCAGTGGAAGATTAAATATACTCTATCAAATCTCTAAGGTTCATGGAGAAGTGAGCAATGCGAAAAACAGATTCATAGCAGAAAAAAAAAAGAATCAGCTCTTGAGTACTTACCAAATTGAGATGCTCTGTCCCGCTTCTGTAGAGGAAGCGATCACAATTGTTCTTGCTGACATAATTTAAATACTTTAAGGAAGCTTATTTAGAAGCTTATGTTATTTTCTGATCAAATATAAGAACCCCCACGTTCTTCACCAACATCACCTTTTTTTTCCATCTCCTTTTATCTTGGAACGGAAGAGCTCTCCAGCTCCCCAGGCTGAGGACACATTACACTGTAGTTAACTTTTAACTGCTTTGAATGTGGTTTCATTGTTTCTATGCTGATATCTGGGAACACTTTCTCTGTTGTCTTTTCAAAGGGAGGCAACGAGTGGGAGCCGAAGCATCCAAACTCTAATTCTGTACATACTGATTATTTAATTAAACTTTAGAAGTAAACATCACAAGTTAATTGCCGCATTTTCTTCTCTCATATCTTTTATTTAGCACTAAAAGAGGTAGATACTAAAATATTTTAATTATATTTCACAGTTTTTATTAGATTTTTCTTCCTAGCCTAGCGTTTTCTAGCGATTGTTTAGTATTCTGTTTCCATAGGGTTTTTTTTCCTAATTAATACATAGTTATCCACAGAATGAAGTCCATTCAAAGTTTCTTTGGAATTACAATATACTGATCTATATCAAAACAAAGCATTGTGCTGAGGATTAAATGAACGTGGTTCGGGGTATTGATTGTCCTTTGATGTACATTGTATAAGAAAGAGCTATAGTAAGCTTCTATTCCGGTCCTATCCTCAATTTGCGAAAGGACACTAAAAGTTGTAGTTGCCATTCTGTTCTTCATTCTCAGCTCTCTTCTGGACTGAAGGGACTTTGGATCACGCATGCATTTCCAGGGTGCAATGCTTAAAAAACAGGATAGCGTGAAGTACCTGTAACTTCATTTTATTGTCTTAAGTTAGAATCTTTAAACTATTTAAATAATTCTGTGATTTCTGATGCCCATTGTGATCTTTTAAAGTTAGAGAGTTTTTGAAAAAATGAGCAATAACTCTCTTCAAAATGTTCCCCTGGCATTGCAGAGATCTTGCACTGATATACCAGGGGTTCCAATTTTAATGGTGGTGCCGTGCATCCCCTCACCTCATATTTTATTGACGTTGTAATAACTCCGGCACTTCCAATGACATTGTATTGATCCAGGAGTCCTTTGGGCACAATGTAATGTCATTGAACTGTTCCAAACATTACTGCAAGTCTTCCGTTCAACTGTGTAGTAAGACTGCTGTTCGTTAATGTCATCTGGTTACATGATGGTGGTTTTTATACAACTGCTGTTCTATATTAATACTGATGGTCTGATACATGTCAATATTCATATGACTACTACACGATAATTCCAGTATGCCATTTGGTTAGCTTTTGGTTTATTATTTGCATTTATTTGTAAATATCCAGAGCAGCTGTTTCACTGTACAGTTTCAGTTGGCAATAGTAAGGCACTTTTTACCCAGTGTTTTGAAAGCATGTGGATACTGTACTTCAAATGGTTACCTACTTTAGATACTTACAATACAACTGATAATATTTGTGTCTATTTTCAGTTAGCAGCCATTTGCAACAGATTAAAATAAAATCCTGAAAACATTACAGAAGAGAGTGGAATCTCTGTTATTTTGGGCTCTCTTTCTGCTTTGGAGTCTTTATCAGCCAGTCCACCTTTCTTAATGTTTTGCCAACAAAATGACAGTATCTTGATATTAACTCCTTCAAAAAACTTTAATCTGCATCATATTCCTCCTGTTCCCTGCTGTCTGAGTGGGTTTTCAGGCACTGGTAATAGCCTTTGCTCTTCCCAATTTAAACCATATTATTCATCAATCTTTACCTCTTCAGGCTGTCTTTCTGTGTAACTGATTCACAACATGACATTAACAAGTCTCATCTTGTCATCCATTCTGTCATGTTGGCCTTATATCAACTATTAAATATCTTATTGTCAGCTTAAATTTAACACAGAAGAAATCAAACTTAGTTTTTCTCTTGCCCTCCTTCCCTCTTGGTGTCACATCAACCACTATCTTGCTAATGATATTGGTAGCATGCTAGTATCCTAATTTTAAATCTAGGAAGCAATACCTACTCCTGCTGTGGCATGATATTCGTGCTACTAATCTTGTGCACAATTGTCCTATTTAACCCCTGCCAGCCCTAACCTACATATTCATCTGCTTCCATTATAATTGCCATTTCCTTACTTAGAAGTGATGAAATCTGCGTGAGCTCTGACAAGGGAAGGTGACACTGGAGGAAGGCCATGCCTCACTCTTCCTTCTCCCTCTTGGGAAGAGCAAGAGCAGCCTAAAGTTACTCCAGTGGAGGAGAGGAAGGGAAATCTGGAAGGCAGTGAACCTCTGGATTCCAAGAGGGGAACAGTCAAAGGGGGCTACAATGAAGTGGCCGGCGTCCCAGGGACAGGGAAAAGAAGAGAAAGAATTCCTAAGGTCCCCCTGCTTGCAGTTCCACATAGCACAGGCTATTAAGGAGCAGAGTAAGAAAACACCAGAAGCACCTTGTCCAGAGAGTCTGAGAACATTGTGATATTTTGTGATACCATCATAATTTTTTCAATACTAGAATCATAAAAAATTGAAGTAGCATCATAGATCAATAGCTACAACGCTTCTTGACACTCAGTGCCCTCAGTGTTAAAACGTTTTTTATTCCTTTCATTTCTTTTTTCTAGACATCTAAGCCATTTCCAGGCCTGGTTGCTTTTTGCTGCTCGGTGTATCCCAAAAGCTAAGTCATTTAGGCCATTTTCATATTCTAAGCCTCCATTAGGTAACATTTTTTTCCCCCAAAATATGAAGAACTCTTGAAATGCACTTTCACTGTGCTGCTGACCGTCATTAATCTGTATGTTAATAAAAACGTTTTTTCTGTCCTGCTTTGCCTAACTTCCGGGTATCTTCAGCTCATTCAGAGTCCATGATTAATTTTTTTAAACGGGGACAGATTATTTCTTTTTGGCCTGTGAGATAAGGTGAACAATACTGTAAATTCTAATATTTGTTCATCCTAAGTCTGGGCAGCAGCACCTACTGTGTTGCGTCTGCTGGAGTAAAGACTGATCTGTTCTTGCCTGCGTAAGAACCAAGTGCACATTTGCTCTTAGGATGGTCACCCATCTGATATCTTTTACAGTATTACTTGAATATCTTTTTTTCCAAATTGGTGTTTGTTAATAATTATTTCTTCAGAAAAACATGCAGTAAGTCTTTCAGTCATTTTTCCATCAAGTTACCGCATTGCCTGTAGAATTGTCACAGGTGTCAGATTGTTCTCTACTTCTGACAAGGTAGGATGATCTCAAGAATTTTGAATTTCAAGTAAAATCTAGCTTTGTTTCTCTAGCAAGCAGTAAGTAATATTTATGGCACATTAAATAAGCTTTGAATTTCAGGCACTTCTGATAAGTATGAAGCAAAGCCCAGCCATTATTTCTCATTTATCTGAGTTAAAGAATTGGAAGGCATGCACCGACACCAATGGCTATCATTATACCAACAATGGCTCTTGGAAATCAGGGTGACTTATTAAAACACATTAAAATCCTGTACCAGAGATTTGTGGGGTTTAGGTAATTGAAATTTATGTTAATAAGCTGCATTGCTGATTTCTCCTGCCAATAAGGTGTCAGGACCTTTTTAGCTTGCTTTACAAATAAATCCAGTTAAGTTGGGTTAATTTTCTTGTTTAATTTGAATAATTCGGTAATTAATTTTTGAAATTGCAACCTAAACATACTTCATTATTTTGTACAAAACGAAACAAGTTGTATGCTTCATCAGCATTACGCCTGCGTTATTTTGATGACATAATGTCTAATATCAAGGAACAGGCTCTTCCCAACTCTTTGTTACAGGTCATCAGATTGCCTCCTGATATTCTCAGTTCCTAATTTTAGTCTCAGTATCAGACAATAACTTCATTCCCCTTGTAATAAAGTAACAATTTATTTGAGACAGTGATGAAATTGTCCCTAGAATGGTCATCTTGTTTCCAGTGACCATAAAGGCAATATATATTTGGCAACAGGAGCTATCAAAGGCCATTATACTTGCACTTCTTGCTTACTTAAAAGTCATACTATATAATTTGCAAAGTTGCAGGTGTTGCTCATGGCTCATGCAAGTTTAGAGGGGAGCTGAACTCTGGTAACTTTAAAGAAGATATTAGAATATTAATTATTTATTATGATTTTTTTAAAAATACAATCAAATCTGATTATTTTGCAGTGGGATAACTAGACATTATCCTATGCTATCTTGTGGGAAAACCAGACATTCTCCTGGATGGGGAAGGGTAGTTTCACTGGCTAATCCATGTTTCTGTCGTTGTCATGGTTAGTGCTGAGGAAGGTGTAACACCAAATGTAGAATACAGCCTGTGAGCCAGTTCAGCCACTGTCCCATAGTACAAGCTGCAGGTTGTTGATTCCAGGGACTGAAAAAGCTGTAGCTGGACTCAAGGGAGCATAAATACAGTTTAGAGACACCTACCCCATTCGTTCTTTTCAATGTCATTCAGAAACAAAGTTTGCATTGCTTTTTTGTAACCTGCCCCTTAGAAGGCTTTGGACGTGCACATGAGGAGTTGGTGTTTTTAGAACCCTCGTCCCTGAGTTTGTCATTTTCCTAGCTAATATTCTTCTTTCCTAGCAAAGTTGGGATTTTTTACCCCTTGCTAATTCCAAGTTTGAATTATCTGTATTGTCCATCTATCTGTAAGCCAAGTTCTGCTTGGCATTGAAAAGGGCTTCAGTAAGTACTGTGTCTGGTCTGTGGCACTGCAGCTGAAGGAGGACCAGAGGAGAGAGAATCAAGATGGGAACAATGTGAGCAATCAGAGACTTAGAAAATATAACTACAAGGAAAAGCCAAGGAAATTGGAGTAGGCTATTGAAAGGAGTCAAAATAATAACCTTCAAATATGCAAGAGGTTAGTAGCAATCAGAAGGGCAACAGTCTTTTCTTTGCGTGCACTGTAGGCAGCAAAGGTGTAATGGACTTAAATTGTAGTAGAAGAGGTTTAGGCTGGATAGCAGGAAAAACTTCTCATAATAAAGCTGAAGCATTG
The DNA here is from genome assembly GCF_963924245.1 of Chroicocephalus ridibundus. NCBI lineage: Eukaryota > Metazoa > Chordata > Aves > Charadriiformes > Laridae > Chroicocephalus > Chroicocephalus ridibundus. The sequence continues at coordinate 8,812,066 of NC_086289.1, read as the reverse complement.
GAAGCAATTGCCTGGAGAGGTGATGGAATTTCTTTTATTGGAAGCTTTTTAGAACAGGTTAGACAAACATTTTTCGGGTACCATGTACCCGTATCTCCATTACCTTCTCTCCTTTCAGCCATCTTTACTATTATTATGATTGCTGCCTAGCTCTTCCTTCTGCATACTCTCTGAAAATTTTCCATTTCTGTTGTTTGGACACCTTAATTACCTTCATTGCACTATTAGTTTTCTGTTACTGAATGTTTCTGACCCTTCTTTTTGCTTTTGAAGGTGTCTTCATTGATTTACGTCCTCAGTTTTCTTGCAAGATCAGAAACTCTTAAGTCATCTCTGACCCCCAGTCTCTCCATGACTGTAGGTCTGCCTAATACGATCTCCAATCCATTCTGGAACAGCTTCAATATTCTCCTTGAAGCCTGTATTCATGATGTAATTATTTTTATCTTAACTGGTGCATTACCATTTTTATAGCCTTTCAAAATCCGTGCGTCCTACACTACTAGATCTCACACGATACACCTGACACTGAAGAGAAGGATCTATATTGGATCACATTTCCTGGTTTTCTGTATTACTCAAAGATCGTGCTAAATTTGCTGTGCACTGCCTCAAGAAATCCGTTATCTTGTGCCACGCTTTGACCTTGATGGCTCACTGCATTCTTCTCTGCCCGCTCCCTCAGTCCTGTTCATATTGAGTCACTTTGTTATAAATCCTACCTTCAAAGTTATTTTTTTTTTCTTCTTTGCAAATGAATGATTCACCTTGGGTATCCTTTTGTGATACCATGTGTGAGGTATGTTATATCATATGCAAAATTCACATTCGGTAGTTCTTCTGTTAGAGAAAAAAGTTTACCCAAAAGCAGCATTGTTTGGTCCCCGCAATAACTCCTTCCTCATATAGTGAACTGTTTTTCATGAAATAAGAATTTTAGATTTCACGCTATTTAATTCCTCGTTCGGTGGTCGTATGCAACAGTGCAGCTCTGCCTGATTGAATATCTTTACATTTGCACAATATTTTTGTTGCTTTTCTTTAAATTTATGTCTAGCAATGTGTGAATGTTCTGAGCATGTGATTCGGAACAAGCACCTACTCTAGTTGCTCATGCATACTGCTCACAGCTATGATTTTTTCGTGTGTGTTGTGTATACTAACTCTATTCAATGTAAAGTGTATAGATGTTCCATTCCTTGCACAAAATCAAGTTAACAGTATATTAAGATTTCTAAGTAATAGTTTTCTCCTTCGGTATATGGGAAATCTAAAAAGAGCCTGAGAAAGGCTGCCTGGAATAAGCCACATCATTGTTTTTTCATACAATACAGACGAAATTTGTGTGTGTGTGTTTATTGCTAAAATATATACTAACACCTCAAAACTTGTTGACGTTTTGACAGAGACCTTAATTTAAAGAAAGTTTTTAAAAATTCTAGGTTGGTTCTGGAATGTATCCAGAGTCTAAACTTACAGAAAACACATTTTAAATCCGTACATTCTCTTGTTTGCCTGCTTGTTTCCCTTGAATTAATTTACCCTCATGGGCAAACAGACATTGTAAGAATGCCTTAAACATGATGTACAGGAGATTTTCCTACATGTGGGTTAATGTCCTAATGTTTCAGAGTAAAGCCTCTGCTTATTAGCTGATGAGCTATAGGATCTGTGAATTCGCAATTAGTTCTGAAAACCTGATGTTGGTTCATGTTTTTTGACAAAAATGTATCTTTCCACTTCATAAAATTTATTTGGCACATGTACTGCGTAATCATATGACTACAGAAATTGTTTGGATAGAAATATATGATTTGTCTTGAACAAAATTGCCAACAAATTTCATGCTCAATTTGGAACAATTAGCAGGAATTTTGGCTGACTAGTTAAATGTAGGTGTTTCAGCAGTATTGGCGTGCTGTGAATAGAAATTGTTATTATTGTATTACACATAGTTGCAAATTGAAAATATCAAAATAAATATTCTGATTGTTTGCAGGCAGAAGTGTTTAGATGTGTCTGTAAATGTTATGAATAATGACACTGTACATGTCCTATGTTCATTAAAATTAATAAATACAATCTTTCCAACATCTTATTTCATGAGGTACGTAGATACAAAAATTCAGTCAATGCAAAACAAAATATGTATGTACGTACCTCTAGATTTGTCTTTTGAACGAGGCTTGCTTATGGAAATCTTGACTTTGGATAGCAAATCCGTGACAGTGAGATTTTCCCGAATTGTTTAAATGGAACATACCAAAGCACGGAAATAATTATGCTGTCAGGATAACTAAAAAGCACATAGATTGAAATTTTTCTTGGTTTGATTGACTGGGCCTTTCTGTACACCTGATTGGCACATGCCGTTTTCTGTCAGGCTGCTCTTTCTAGTTATATATACTTCCTTAGTATTTCTTTAGGGTTTAGATCAAGAGTTATTTCTCATCTTTAAAGTAGGACACTTCTCTCTTTAAAAGGAACAGAGAAGAATAGGTACAGAAACTATAGTCTTTCATCAGCTATTTCCCATGTTTCCAGGTGGAGCTGGCTACTGTATGGTGGTGTTTGATATTTGGCAACTTGTAGCCCTTAGCTTTGCTTCAGAGACTTTACCTGCATGCCATTTCCTAGCTCTGTACTTGAGTTTCAGTTCTTCCTGCCAATAACAATACATATTGAAACTGCAGCAGACAGGAGACAAAAGTGCAGTGCTTTTGCTTTTCTTCACAGAACTTGACAACCTGCGTGTATTGTCAGATAATCTAATAGGTTATGCCAGTTTTCCCTGAAGTTTTATCGTTCTATAACTTCTATCAAACTAAATTCGAGTCTGAAGTGAATGTGAATTCATTGTGTAGAAGGCAGTGCACCTGCCCTAGACAGCAGATGCCTAAACCTCACCTAAGCTTCAGAGCGCCATCCAATTTGCTTACTTTCCAAGACTGTTGAACCCAGCAGGCACTTTTCTACCTGGTCTACAGAGAGTTATTAGCTAAGCTTCGCCTGAGTCTGCAGAAAAGACTGAAATGTTATGTCTGGTCAGGACTACAACTAAACTAATTTTGACAACAGCAACCTTTTACATGATAATACAGTAAGAATAGCATTTGTCCATGAGGTAGGAAAGCACTGAGCCTGAGGGGGACTATACCTACATAGCCCCAGGCATCCTGTGAGAACACACTTGTATTTTTACAGCTACAAGATTGGATTAATCAGATGGTGAAAGGAGAACAGATTAGAGAGAATCTGACTGCTCAGGTGACCTGGACACTATTCTGGAAGGGGGCAGATGTAAAACGTTCCCTGTGGGCTGGAGCCAGAGCTGAAGAGTATGCTCTTTCCACCTCGGTGTCTCACCGTGGTTCTGCCTGCTGCACTTTGGACATTGTGGCTCTTGAATTTCTGGTTACATCGTGGCTCAATTTCAAGAAAAAAAGATGGAGCAAGTTCCTGTTTAGGTAGGCCATAGAGCCCCTTGGGCTGAGTAGAGCCTGAACCTCAGCTCCCTCCTTAACTGGATCAAGATCACTGTTCTGACGTCTGCTCTACCATACAAAAGGCAAATTTGGTTCCCGCTCTCATTATGTGCCCATCATCAGAGCTGGAGGAATTTAATCTAAGCGTGCCACATCATATTCCTCCTTGTTCCCTATGTCCTCAGTGGAAGACGAGGAGGCCTATTTTTCCCTTTGCATACCTGGTCTAGTGGGAGGTGTCCCTGCCCATGGTGGGGGTTTGGAACTAGGTGATCTTCAAGGTCTCTTCCAACCCAAACCATTCTATGATCCTATGATTGTGAGAGGCAGTTTCTTTTTTCACACTGATTTCACACTGAAAGGTGTGTAGTAATTACAGGAAGACTAGATCACTTCTTTGTTGTGAGGAACCCAAAATTTCAAAGAGGCTGTGAGGAGGCTGGGTATGTAAGTTATAGGGCATGGGTTCCATTCACTGGCTTTAGCAAAGCGGAAGTAGAAACCTTGCATTAGGTGTTAATTTCAACAGTAATATCAACAATTTTTTAATTACAGAAAATGCCAAAATACTAGAATTTGAAAAATGAGTGGGCTCAATTAGGATTTAGGGCCCAATGGTGTGATTCTTTAACGGTCTTGAAGGAGCCTTCTCCTTGTACAATTTCTTTTGGAAATCAAAAGATTAGGAATGGTGTGCCGCAGTAAAGCAGAAGTTACAAAGGCAGTTAGACTGCAGTGAAATTGGGAACATCAGTAATTTTGTATCAGGGCCATCTCTACAAGAACTCCTTTAAAAAGTAAGCAGTATTTGTGATATGTGATTGCTTCCAGTTATAAATATAGTGTACTTTACAAATCTATTAGAGTTTCCTATAAAGAAGACTGTAAAACACTATTGTTCATTAGTGTGAAGCAGTAAAGTTTTTAACAGATAGGTATGAAATAAAATTTTCTCTTTTTTCATCTTTGGTATATATTCACGTTACTGGAATTTTATTTAAAGTAGAATTTTGCCTTTCCAACTGCTATTCCTTATACTATATCCTTGGCAAGATGACCTTTTTCTTATCTTTATTATCCAGCTTTCAGTAAGAAACTGGGAAGTTTAAAGAGACACTTGCCGTCAGCTTCTTGTCTCAACTGATTAGGCCTTTGAAAAAGATGTATAAATATTGAACCAGCTGGAGTTAGTAAATAAACTTATTCTGTTCTACAAACAACTTAATGGTTATTAAAGGAAAAGCCAATGGGCTTTGGAAAAAGTAGACAAGTAATAATTTCTTTTATATTGAAAATTTTTTTGAATTGTAAGAATCGGAAGGAATCGAATGTACCCTTCTGAACACACTTAAATATCGGTTCATGTGCAGAAGAGAAATGCATTATCCAGTGCCTCACAAACATAATTTGTGTTTTGCAACACAAAACACGCAAGTGTAGGACACTCTTTAAGATCGCCACTAAGTATACCAAGAGACGCTAACATGACTTTGGCAATGAGATCCAGTGAGATCATTTTCCTCTGGGGATATGGATGCCGTAAAGTGCGTATTTCATTGTTTTGCATGAAGAATATTTTAAAATCACATTAAAAGAAAGAAAATGTATTACCATTTTGTTATAAACAGAGCCAGCTAAACATCATAAATTGAATATGCATTAAAAAAATCTCCAAAACTTACTGTCATCTATTCCTACATAGCTTCAGGGCTTAATCATGAATGTTATTTGAGTTACATTCTCCCATCACTCACTTGCTGAACTCAAGAAAGGTAGAATTGCACCAGGTCCAAATCTGGCACAACATACGTCTGCTAGAGCGCCATTAAAACTAGACTAGGGAAATAGTATACCTACTCTGATGGATTTATTGAGGAATACTGGATTTGTGTGTGTATGGTTAAATGCAGAGTAATTGCAGAAATATATTTTTTAGAAGTTGAAAAAACTTTTATTTTTCTCACTTCCCAGTATAATTAAGTGGTAGAAGTAGTACTACAGTCTGAATACTTAATTTTCTTTTTCTCCAAAATCGCTACAACATGTGTTTCTGTTCTAATAGGAAACTTCCATGGACAATATCCATTGAAGTGAGTGCAAAGCGCAATGTGATTGTGATCTAGCAATAGTTTATAATCAGTTTGCCACTATTTTGCAAAATAAATAGCTGAAGAACATTTTAAATAAGCTTCTCTAGCCCAGATGTCTGTCTTATTAGTGACTTTCTTTTAATTATATGAAGATCTAATAGCTCAAGGTGAAGAGGAAGTAAGAGGAGAACTGGAAGGGGCGCACAAACAATATAGGACCTTGAAGGAAAGCAATAATTAATGTGGGGCCATACAGGAAGATGCTTTGATGCTTTGGCAGCAACAACTATATATCCATAAAATGCGCAAGATACACATTCATAAAATGGCACAAAACTGCTTCTATATCTGCCCTAATGTGACCTCTTCACTAATTAATATTTTGATAAAATTTGCATGCAACCCAAACCATATTTCCCGAAGCCTAAACATAGTGCTGTAATTTGCATATGCACTGCATATGGCCATTGGTATTCACAGCAGGAAATGGCATAAAACCAGTGCATTTAGTGTAGGAGTGTGTAATGTCATGCTTTGTTTTGTTTGATGCATATGTTTTTGCTCGCATTTATGTGAGTGAGGGCGAAGTCGGAGAAACTTGTCTAGGATTGGGGGTAAATGATAGGGAAGTTAGTGAAAGTCTGCAGACCAAGTAATATTTCAGTAACATTATTGACCCGATTCAAAGGAACTTACATCTCCTTTGATACTTGGAATTGGTTTTGTTCCAAACAGTTCCATTGTGCAAGATGAGAGTTAAAAAAAAAAAAGGGGGGGGGTGTTGATCACAGACCTTTAGGCAGTGTTTTAGATGTGCCGTCTTAGCCACTGGGTATCTTGAGGATAAGGTCTGAGACCTTGAATTTATATTCTTTAGAAAGAAAGCACAGAAAGCAAAGGGTAGGTCTGATGTTTTTACAGCAGTCTCTGCAACAGCGTTTGCTACTGAGGTATGCTCTATTCCTCTGTTTCAGATAGTTTTTCAAAAGGCTTAAAACGCCCAAGTATATCATAGAACCGAAGTCACCCTGAGAGGTGAAAATAGTACAATCAACTCATTATCTTCCAGAATGTGGGGCAACAACTTTAAATCAACTGGGAAAGGCAGAAAGCCTTATTCAGAAATACTTCTTAATGAGAACTGGGACTGAATGAGAAATTCAAAAGCTCCTCTGTACAATGAGTAATATTGATCATTGTTTGGTACACCTTCTATGTAATTGTAGGGTCTTTCGAATGCTTTCCCCTGCTCACCTCTGCCTTGCCCATTTTTAACTCTAGCCAGCTTGTCTTATCAGTGTGCAGATCTTCTCCAAGCACCGTTCCGTTGCAGCATTATGATCACTAAGATAGTAACATGGCGAGCGCTTCTGACAGACAAATGCGGGTATTTGTTAGCTGAGGATTTACAGCAGTAAAGACCTCATCTTCTCATCAGCTGTTTTCGATACTTTACATTAATAGGACCAAGGAACTGATCCTTGTTAGGAGAGTTCATGTCAAGCTGAAATTCAATGTTTTTACTTACTGAATTTGAATCAGACAGTAAATCTAATTTGTAGAAAACAGCATTCATCATGCACAATAGAAACAGAATGATTTACGTTGGAAGGAACCTTTTGTAGTCGTCTGTCAGTCAAAGACACTGGGAATGAGCCAAACCCCTGAGCAAAGTCAGGCCACCTTTGATCAGGTTGCTCACTGTTTTGTTTACAAAGATACCGTGGAAAACTGTTTGAGAAACTTGCTGAAGTTGAGGTTAACGCCATCCACTGCTGTCTTCCACTGAGCCAGTCATACCATCCCCGAAAGTAACCAGGCCGGTGTGGCAGTCTTTGTTTTTCATAAAACCATGCTGGCTGTTCCTAATGAAATTTGTGTCCATCGTGTGCCAGAACAGGGCTTTTAGGGGCATTTCCTTCATAGCCTTCCCAGGGAAGCAGATTAGGATGACCAGTCTGAATTTCCCCAGATCTTCCTTCTTCCCCTTCTTAAAGATATGTGTAACATTCGCCTTTTTACAGATACCAGGAACCTCCCCTGATCACCATGACCAAAGATGATGGCATTTTCTCAATGACATTGGCCACTTCCCTCAGTGTCCCATCTGGTCCTGAGGACTTGTCTTTTTTTGTCAATTTGCTTAAGTGGTCCCCACCTCATTATTTCTGTACTATGGGTGCTATGCGCACTCTCTACTAACTCAGCCAGATGAAAATCATTAGCAAAACCCAAAGCTTGTGTTGCTTGGGATTTCAGGCTTTTTTTGAGTGCGTGGAATAAAGTTGGATTTAAAGTTCTTGCATAAACCAGAGCAGCTTTGACATTAATGTAATTAAAGAACTGCTGTAAAGATCCTTCCTTCAGTAGCAGCAGGTAAGAGTTGTCAATGTCTGCTTTTCTGCTGATATTTCTTGGTGAGGCATATTTTTTGAGCTTTTCTTCTTATGCCACCCCATAAATTCCAGAATTTTTTCCCAACGTTTACGTTTTAGTAGTTGCGATGTGTACCTTTGTATACTATGCCCAGTGTTTTTTAAAGACTGTGTTTAAATATTGGCAGTGCATGTGCAGTTAGAAAACAGTTATGAGTTTGTAGCTCATACACGGTTCAGTTTTTTGAAGGTTTCTTTTAGAGGCTTTGTGGTAAAGTAGGCACAGTTCACAAGGTAACAGATCAGAATGGGTTAATGAAGATCCTACTCACAGGCTTTTACCTGTCCTCAGCTTTGACCAATCAGCCAATTAGCAGCTGTGAAAGCCTAGATCCAAATAAATAACAAATGTGCAGGTTCTCCTGGAAAGGCTGCAGAGCTGTACTGAGAGATGCTGCAGGAAGAGCTTTGTGTGAAGAGCAATGGTTGGCCATAGAAAGAAGCCTGGAAGTTTGGTGAGTTGCGTAAAGAAAAGTCTCTCCTCTTTCTTGTTTAATGGAGGGTATCTTGTCTGGAATTCAGTAAAGTTAAGGTGAACCACACTAAAGCTGTTTTCTGTGTTGTACAAATTGGCAATGCTATTTTAGTTCTCTAAGGAAGAAACAAGAAAAAATAGGTTTCAAGTACCTATTACTATGAGTAAATGAGAAAGATGTTTTTTTTCCTCTAGGTCTGATTTTGTTTGCTTAGTTTTTCTTTTTCTTGGTAACTTGTCAATCACAGTTTTCTTACTTGTGTGTGCCAGCTGCACTTTAAGAGATCCCCCTATTAAAAAATGTTCTATCTTTAGTGCATGTTAGTACTTTTTCTAGTTTCCCCTTTGAAGCCTAACAGGTAGTCCAGGCAGATGTAACTCTTCTCCCTAGTGTGTCTCTTATTTTTTTTCCACCTTCAGGAAATAGGCTGGCCATTCTTCTTGATCATAACACTTATGTTTCACTTAAATGGACAGTACCTCATTTTTGAAATGGATGTGTTCATCTGACTAACTTAAAAAATCCATGCCACATCATAAAGGTATCATCTACTTTCAGTAATTTATTAACACATTTCAGTGCTTAAGTGTCTAGACTATGTATTTTAGGTCAATAATAGGTATGTTAACAAATATAGGTATTTAGGTACAAATATACCTATAACAAATATAGGTAGCAAACAATAGGTATGTTAACAAATATAATTGATACATACAAGCATCTGAATAACATAAACTTTGTCTTATTACTGGCTCTGGTTGTCAACCAAAGATGACAGAATTGTGTACTTTTGGGTAGAGTGAATAATTCCAAATACCTTTTTCCTAAGCATGTTAGATCACTGAGCTATATGAGCAAAGGAGTCAGTGTGTTAAAAGGGGGCTCTAATTGGTTTCACAGTGGAGGTGGTCATGGAGTCTGAGCCCTCCCTTGTTTTGCAGGGTCCTTCTAATCTGTCTTCTGATTAGTCTTAGTGTGATCACTTTGTGTTTGTTCTCATGTGACTAGCTTCTCTTCTTTTTAAACTCTTCCAACAGATAAATCACATTTAATGACAATCGTTGCTATATGTTAACTTGTGGCTGTGAATAATGTAATGTGGGTCCTAATCGTTCCAAGAAATTCACGTGCAGAACCATACGTCCGAAAGTAGTCCATCTGACTTAAGTAGGCAGCTGCAATTAAGTGTATTCATAAAACTTAGCAGAGTCAGTATTATAGGCAGCTGCACTATGATGGAATTTACAAACGGAATTACTTGTGTGATTATTGTATCTTGGAAGCAAACTTTTTGAGTACAAGATGTAAAACAGCTTTGGAAAAATGGAAAAGTGGTTATCCTGGAAAGTGAATCTTCAGTGCAAATACTCAACAAAGCGAAAGAATTGAATTATTTAGGCTACAAATTGGGAAACTGTCCTCTCTCTCTGATCTTATGTTACTAATGCAGACCACTGATCTACATCTATAGATAGGTTAATCTACAATGAATGTGGTAATTAAGTATTAGCATTGGTACCCTTTTCCTCAGTTGGAAATTTCAGTGAAGGCAGTGTATTAATAATTAAGAGGTATAGTGAATCTTCTAAAATTTATGTTCAGAAATTCACTGTCACTAATTTCATGCAATCACAAGCAGCTTGAAGGCAATGTGACACGAGAAATGATACTCAACTGTCTCATCTCTAATAAATGACAGTAATTAGCCATATTTCAAGCAAAAGATAATACATCACAGATAAGAAAGTCCGTATTTCATACAGTGCCCATTACCAGAGATGTAAGGCCAAAGGAACTATCACATACACTCCTTCATAAGCTCTTCTGTCACAGAATATAATATTAAAATGATGCTTGTATAGTAAGCTTTAAGGCAGAGGAAACTCTTGAAGATTGATGGCTTTAGAGAGCAGTCAGCATTAGTATTTACTTTGATAAGGACTAGGGGAATACCTATGGGAATTAAATAAATCCCGTGCATCCTTCTTGTATGTTGTCTTCCCCACTGCTAATAAGGGAACAGTGGTTTGGTTCACCTCTAGTCATTTCCACAGTGACTCAAACAGTACTATCTTTGTCTTTTTAAAAAGGCTATGAATAAAACAATTGTTCTCAAGTATCTAAAAATTCTTTGCTGCTTATAAAGCCTAGTATGTGTCACCGACCCTATGATATGGGCATCTTGGAAACAATCTGTGCAATGAGAACAAGGCTTCCCACACTCAGTGGAGGTTCAAATCTTTCCCTTTCGAGATTACAGTGATCTGAGGTTCAATAGCAAACAGCTGATTAATACCATAAAGTATTTTGTCCCAGTCTCTCAAAGCAGTGAATAGACTGAGTAGCTGGTAAATAAATTTGATTCCGTTCATCCACTGTAAATAAAAGGGTGGAAAGTTGTGAGATGGTGAGCGATGAGGTGAGTAAAAGCTGTGATTTAAGCCAAATCCTGCCCATTGCCCACTACTTATGCAGTAAGTAGCATATCTATACAACTATTGCAAAGCAACAGAAAAGGGGAACATAAACGTACATACGCTTTACGCAGAGCAGTCCTGTGTAATCACAAATGGCCTGTAACGCAGGTGAGAGAGAAAGGTGGTGCATTTTGGAGGGGGATGGTGGTAAGAAGGCTGTGGAGCAGCTATCGTTACAGTGCTGGGAACATGCACAGAAGTGAGGTGTAGTACAGGTACAGTCTGCTGCTCCAAAGGGCCATCAGATTAAAGAAGATGGAGAGAAACCAGTTTATGCTGCTTTGTGCAGGACTGAAGCATCCTGTCTGATGTTAAAACACATAATCTAGGCTGATTCTTAGGAAAACTCTAGTACTACCCTGTTTGACTTCTGATGTGAAAATGTAACTCTCGGTATATATTTCTGTCATCGACTTCTAGAAACTAAAGATTAAAAAGCAGAGTTAATGTACACCAGGCTATGTTCAATAGCATCGTGCTGAAACTAGTCAGTCATGCCTATGATGTTCGCGTGTGGTTCTTTAACAATTGTTTACTAGGAATTTCACCCTTGCATAGAAAAGGGGGAAGAATATCAGTATTTTTAGCATTCTGAAATCTTTTAATCTGTATTCTTGATAAGACTTTGTTACTGATTCTGAGGAGATAACCCAAGTAATTTCTCTTTAGAAAAAAACCAACACCCCAAACCCCCAAACTCAATTTTTTTAATCTGTTTGCATAATCTATAGAGCCTTTTCTAGGTGTAAAGGTTCTTTATGAAATGAATGCATGAAATTTATTATTTTCTACAAAAAATAACAATACTGTTTGAACATACACTGTATTTGAAAAGATGCACAGCTTTTTTTTTTTTTTCAGCAGTACAGCAGTGGAGTCTTAGGTATTTGTACATGTGGTGGATTCAGAGAGCAGTAGGAATATGTATGTTACATGATGTAAGCACAGATCAAAATTAAAAGGAGTGATTTCAAAGAAATAAAAGGTATTTTTTGTAGTGAAACAAATACTCCTATGGTATGAACACTATCTGAAATGTCCTGTTGATGTTTTTGCATGTTCAGAGAAAATCAACGCTATTGATATTTCCTTCCTTAGCTTCATTTTATAAGGAAGGAAACATGAATATGAGTTATTACTGTACTAACAGTGCAGCCCAAAATGTTTTTGAAAGGCTCCAGTTTATCTTGTTTTTAAGTGTCACAATTAACAAAGTGAGGTTATTCCAGTATTATCTAAGAGTCATTGTTATAATCTAAGTCTTATTTGTGGGGTATGGAGTCGGGCTCCCTGAAGTGTGAATGTCCTTTTGCTGATTTATAGTTTTGCGTTATTTAAGTAGTAAATTCTGTACAATGCAGATAAGAACCTTTGAGGGAAAGCAAATATAGTAATTCAATATTTCAGTAGCCTTGTAGCTATTTGAAACAGTCTATTAGTAAATGATGTTTATTTTCATCTTTAGGTATAAAAATGCTTCTTATATATCAGTAGGTATCCATCCCACTTTACACACAGAAAAACTGACAAAGAAAATTGGAAGGAAGCCCAGGGTGGTGGTTTTTTTTCCCCCTATCCAGCGACCTACTTGTTAATGACAGTATTTATATTGGCCCTTTCTATCTTCAATCTAGATATGACTTTCAGCATAAAAGAAGCCATAAAATATAACCTAGTAATTACTACAGCTTTTCCTAAAAAATACAAGGCTTAACTAGAACTCATTCAGAAATATGTTGTCAATTTAAAAGTGTTGGGAGAAATTTGTCCCAAAAGATTTTGGTATTATAATGCCTGTTGCTGTAGTAATCCATTTTTAGGTGGATGAGTCAGAGCTGAATCCAGAGCCATGTGTGGAGCAGAGCCAAAAGGGAATACTGAAAAGGGACGCCTCATCAAAAGTACCTAAAACAGGCTGCGGAAAGCTTCTTGTGTCAAGTCAGGATTCACATCTAAAAATGATCTCCTGGAGTTTGGTGCTTATGCTTCTGCTTTCAAAAACAGAGGGAGCGCTGTTGCGTTTGTACTTTGTACAGTAGTTCAGTGTCTCAGTCACTGGAAATATAAGAGATGGGTGTTACAGGCTATCATCAGCCAACAGAGTCAAAGAATCATCTCTGTGACCTGAGTGTAAGGCTGTGGGCTGCTCTTGTCACTGATTGTCATAGCTGTGACTCTGCTATTGTATAGAAAAGGGTTCTTGATCTCAGCAAGCTCAGAGGAAAAAAGACCTGTGACCTAGACTGCTGTCCTGGGAGACAAAAGATACCTGGTTTGGGTTTTCTAATCTCTGTGCCATGCGATGTTCAAGCCTTTAATCCAATTGTACAGATGTAATGTGTAGTTCATGAATCGCCCTTTGAGGTGGGTGACAAATCAAAAACTTTGTCCCTAGTAACATTAACATTAGGTCACAAAAATGTACTTTGTTCTGGCCTAATTAATCCTGAAATTCTCATTGTTCTGTAGGAAACTTCAGCAGTGGAATATTTACTTTGGTATTCCTGCACGTGCTTATGTAAGTCATAAACACTGAAGCCATTTATTCTGTTGAGGCTGCAATAAATTCCGAATGCATGAAAATTTCTCTATGTACCACCAAGAATTTATTTGATTTTGGACTTAGGTGCCAATAAAATAGTGCAGAGATCTTTTTAATTTTTTTTTTTTAGGGGGGGCCAGCAAGCATCATAGAAATAAATATCTAAATTCTGCATTTCTTGAGTCAAGTCACAGTTGACTTGGATCTACACTTCTCTCATGGTTAATACTTTTCACCTGTTTTTATGTGTCTATTTAAAATAATGTGTCAACTTGAGCTGTGATAAATTTAAGAGTCACTTAAGTTTGTTTTGCCTTCATCTATTAAAGTGGTCTCAAAATCTTGTACTTTATTGGTGCTAGGAGGTTTTGATTTAATAGTCTTTTAAGAGTTGTTCACGAAAGCAAATTGAGTTCTTCACATTGCAAACCTTGTTTCCAAGACCACGGATTGTTCTGGAGCTCTTGTCTGAATGCAGTGCAGTTTTCCATCTCTTTTTCTTCCTTGTTTGGACTAGGACTGGAGCCAAAGTATGAAATCTGAGTTGATCATAAGCTCGTATGGTTTTGTTAATGCTTCCTGATTGGTAAAGCTCTGGTCAAAAATGAGCATAATCTTACAAATTGCTGTATAAAAGCATCACTGCAGTCAGCTGTTACTGTTTCACAGTTCCCCCTTAAGGGTGAGTAACACCCTCTGTCTAGATGGGACCTTACTTTCAGCTGTACTGTGGTGCATACATCTTCCTTCAAGTTGTCTTGCTGCATAGTGACTATCAATGGTACATAACAATTTCTTACAGATCAATGTTATTTACCATCTGAAAGCTTTATTAGAAAGGCTTTATTACCAAGTAATGGATTGTATGGAGTCAAGTATCAGTTGTCATAAGATGCCAATAGAAATACTAGTTAATACTTCATCACAAATACGATTTATTATAACCTGTATGTATTTTAGTGTATACTGTTTCTTGGATCAGTCGCTTCTGGTATTGAACTGAAAGTAAGATGCACACATGGTTTCTCAGTTGTGTGGTAGTGCCTTGCAACCTTTGGAATAGGGCCTTTTTTGTTGTCATGCAGTTGCAGATTCATGTAGTTCTAATTTTGTAAGGGTTTAAGATGTGATACAGACTTCGAACTAATTAAGTATGGGCACATTTCTTTACAGAAAAGTTCTTCCAAACAATTTCTGTTCAAAACTGAAGCATTAAGTGTTTTTTACAAAGTTTACAGTATACTGGGGGTGGGGAATGCGTTTTTTAGGTCATCTACACTATTATCTTGAATACGGATAGTTCTTTCAACCTTCTAAGTGTGGATGTAATAAATATATAACCTCTTAATTGACAATACTTTCCCTCCCTCCCTCCCCCTAAAAGGAAAAACTCAAACACCATGTTGCTCTCGCCCCCCTGCCTTTCAGGTATCAAATGCTTGCTGAAAGGGTTGGGAATAACCATGTGATTCCTGACAGCACAGGTATGTGAGGTGTTAGCTCTGGTAATGAAACTAGATTAAGAAGTTCCCATCTCTGATTGCCTCTTCATTTGTGTCGGTATAGCTGTGGATCAATACAGTAAAACACTGAAACAATCAGGTTGAAAAGACATCCTCTGGGCAAAGGGTTAGTTCTGTTATTACCAAAGGCTCTTTGAACATGGTCTAAATAACTCTCTATTTCACACGATTTTTGAATTGGATTTTTAGAGGTTTCAGTTGTATGTCTGCAGTGTTAAAAGCGCTAAATTGTACCTGTTCTGCAGTGGTCTGCTTCCGAAATGGCCTTCTGTGATCTGTCTGTGCTCTGCTGTACGCTGACAGCAGTTTAGGGTGTTCCAAAACGGTCATGAGAAGAACAGAGTAACTTCCTGAAGCTGGTCATCCTGAGCTGTTCCTGCAACAGTAACAACAAATGGATCTCAGAAAATCCAGTTAAATGTTCTCAGGGAGGGAAATATCAGACTTGTAGAGAACAAGAATTTTTGAGTTGAAGTAAGATGTTCTGCCATTAGTCTGACTTTAAGCTAAAGCCAAAATACTTCCTCGCTTATGAAAAAGTTTTGTATGAAGTCTAATATGCTACTGTAGTGCTGGTTATGTGCCGTTATATTTTTAACTAGGTTGGTCAATATCTGTGTTCAGCCTGCAGTGTTTTCCCAATGGAAGCTCAGTCCGTTAGCTTTAGGATAGGCTTAGTCAATGGATTCCTTTTTTGCTAACAGAAATGATCCATGGGAGCTCCCATAAGGAGAAGAGTCATGAGGCAAAACACAGACAGCCTTTCATGCTGTAAGAGAAGCTAGGAAGTAAGAATCTGACCTATTTTTAAGGTGGCATTTCAAAGACTTTGCTGTTGAACTTTTTTCTTTATTAAATCAATTCATGTTATTAAAGGAAAGTTGAAAAAGTTTTTGAAACCCTTTAGCTTATTGCTGCTTGTTTGCAACTCTGGTTGATCTTTCTTGAAGTCACAGATTACAGGAGAGCATTAATACAATAGTTATTCTGAAATATTAAGTGATCTGCGTGAGCTAATGAACGCACTGCTTACGAGTGTGAGGTAGTTGCAGTGAGTCAATGAAGCTGGCAGTAAGCTTTATGCTCGCTCGTGGGTGGCAGATGTGAGTACCAGTTGGCTCTGTCAGGTACCTATTGCAAGCGTGCTGGAACGGGATTGGTTTCAATGCCTTGTTTGCAAAGTAAAGAAAAAGGCTGATAGTATATTGATTTCCAGAAATGGCAAACTGTTGAAAAAACGCATATTACAATTGTAGACATAGACTGGCATGGTTCCTAGACGTACAGCTTTATGCAGGTTAATAAACGCTTAAATAAGTATGTCATCCTAGTTTATGGTTATAATGTAGCTGCATATTTGTACTTGGGCAGTGCTAACTGAAGTTCAGTCGATTTTTGAAATCTGGAAGGGGAAGGTATCTTCATAATCAGCTTCTAGCTGACAACTTCCTAGGAGCCCTTAAGAAACTTGTCTTGCATTGTTTTTCAAAGGCTCCAAGTAGATTGTTTTTTCTTAAAGGTTTCCTTGTTCACAATTGCCACCAAACAACACAAAAGACTTCAGAAATAGGATGGAGACAGTATAGGATGACCTAAATCCCTCCCAAAACAGAGCAACTTTGCGTCCTTTCACTCTGCTTATGAACCTGTGAGCAGAATTCTATTCTTTGCATTTTCTTCTTCAGCATCTGCACATCAGAACTGACCAGACGTGCTGAAATAAAGTGCAATAAATGCCTGCACGTGTGGTATATTTGCTAGCCTGCATGCCCCGGGAGACCCGACAAGGTATTTTGGCTAAGTCAGCCAGAAGCAACATTGGACGCTGCATCTTCCGCAATGTTCGTGAAGTCTAATACTGCTGTAGTAGGGAAGCATTTGGAATGAAACAGGCTGCCAGTGAGAGGAATGGAGGTGTTTGGATGTTGAACACAAATGTTAAGTATTTTCTAAGTAATCAATGGCAAAATTGAGTTATAGGCTGCTTTAATATTATTTACAGAAGAATTCAAATTTGCAAACTTATTAGAACAAGTTGCTTCTAACAACACTGAAGTTCTTGAAAATTCACTGCTAAAATGAGTTATTACAAGTAAGTTAGCTGTCTGAAATTAAATTAGGTGATAAACAATCCATTTTTCTGCTGTAAATTGGCATTCATGACAACTAGTTCTAATGTGCACCTGAACCCATTATTCTTGGCACTTCATAAAGTGGCAATTGATAGCAATTTGTATTGACAGACTCTTATTGAATATAATTTCTCAACAGGAACTAGCTAATCAATTAATTAATCATAGTGTTACTCAAGTTTGGTTTTATGTTGCTCCATCATTCAGAAAATTAACTGTTAACATTGTTTTCAATTAATGTAACTTAAACATTTTAGTTTTCATTGGCTGAATTACCAAGCATAGACTAATTAAATAAGTGTTAAAGCTTTCTGAATTACTAGCAAAACTGAAATTTATGTATGCTAAATTGCAAACTACGCAACAAATTCAAATTCTATTATACTTAAGATTATGCAGTATTTCAAAACAGAATGTTTAGTCTTGCATTCCCTCTTGAAAGCTGCTTGGGCGCACATGGAAGGATCTAGCTGCTTCTGAAAAGGCTTGAGGTAGTAATCATCAAAAATATTATGATGAAAAGCACCATCAAATCATGTTCTTCTAAGGTTATCTAAAATACTTGCATCTTCCTTCACATTTAAATAAGGCTTTCTTAAAAGTCAAAATTGCAAAGAGATAACTCCATCCTACCGCCAGGTGCTCTAAACATGTGAACTCCACTGTCTACGGTGACTGCGCAGAGAATGCCAAGGTTCGTCAGTGTGGACTGCTTGAGTCAAAAGGGCTTTCCTAGAGAGCAAGGGTCTGCTCGCCTGTCTCTGGCTGCAGTAACAGAGCCTACACTATGGATTTTGATTTGTATTGACATAAATTTCACTGCACAATATTAAAACCTTAAATTCCGTTAAATGAACTCTTGCCTCAATAAACATGAGTCCTGGCCCCCAGCCCGACTTTGCCAATCTAAGTGCAGCATTCCTGCTACAAATTAGGAGAGTGGCCCTGATCACGTGTGTTTGAATAAATAGTGGTAACACTGGAAGTAGAATATACAAAGTGTAAAGTAATCTGTTAATACTGAAAAACTTGTTTGCCAACTCAGGTACTCAGGCAAGGACTCTGAAATTTAACTTTAGATTGTGTTTTATTTGTCCTTTGAAAAACTCTTGTGTCTTCCTTTTCTAGCAGTTTGGTAGAACAAAACCTGCCAGTCATTCTGTGTCTTGGATCTTGTTTGCCAAGTGACAGTTTTCTTAGAATAAGGATGAATTGGGCTTCTATTAATACATTAGTTTTTCAAGGAAGTGTAACATTGCTTTGTAAATATATTTAAAGTTTTTTGACTGAGCTCTCTTTCTTTTTTCTCAAATAGTTAAGGCAAAATATTGAATCATATGAGCAGAGCTAGTCCCTTTGTGCATATATTCCCAAAGACTGCTGTTATAGGAGATTTTTGGCATGGAGTGAATCAGCAGCAACAGCCATATTCTAAAAGAATGAATTCTCTGATTTTCCTCCATGTCTGTCTATCCTGTTTTTTAGGGTTCTCGTTGTTGCTCAATATCTTTGGGATTTTTTTTTCCTTAAGAATTATCTTGAAGCTGAAAATATAAAATAGGAAATGAATATGAGTCTTCCAAGGATCAAAGTCACAGGGAGGTAGAACTGGGTCTGTCTGGATTCTCAGACATCTAAAACCAATGGTGGCAAAAAGCATCAGAAGCAAATTAATCTGTTGAATCAAATGCCTTTTGTCTTATTTTCTCTGTGCGCAATCGGACTTGATTTCAGATAGCTCCTTCCTTTTGTCAGTAAGATCAAGGCTATGTGCCTGACCACTACTATCAAATAAACCCCTTTTTACTTATTAAAAACTTTCAACACACAGGGTGTACCTAAGCATTTTATCTTTACCTCTTGGTAATCTGAACAGTTGTATGAAAAATAACACATTACTATGACTAAAATTCAATAAGAGACGGTAATTAATTCCATAAACACAGTAATAAATAGCCCAAAGACAAAGTTTAATGGACCCTTTTGAAAAAGGTCACTGTGAGTACTTCTATAGTGAAAACAATTCACTCTTCCAGTTGGGAAACCCATGCAGAAATGAACAAGGGAGGAGGGGAATCTTGTGGCAGCTAGGCAACTTGTGGCAACTAGGCTGTATATTAAGAAGCTCTGATCCCATCTCCATTTCACCTTTTTTTTTTAATTATTTTTAAGGAAATGGATGCTATATTTGTCTGACAAAGAACCTTATCCTGAAAACATTACATTGATTGGCACTGAAAGCATCTGCTTAAATTCCCTGTAATTTTGCGCCTTAACCTATATTAACATGGCTAGACATAGGGCTTTCCCTGTTAAAACATGGGTGCTTTTGGTCATGGAAAGAAGTAGAACTTGCTGCTTTCAAGAGAACTTTAGGATTAAAAACTAACACAGTGCCTGTCCAGGTGGCAATCAACAGGATTATATCTTTTATTTAGGTCCCTGAGTAATACCTGGGTATTTTTCTGATTACCTTTTGTTCTCTTCAGCAGCACTCTTCATTTGTACTAAGTGAATATTTTTGAAACCTGTTTCAAAGATTATGAGTTTGAGATGTGTGAGGAACCTTGTTTATTTGGTCACTAAATAAAATCTTTGTACCGTATTCAGTTACTAGGCAAATAAGATAACTTTCATTTTATGAGTCATTGTTTCTGGGAGGTGTAAGGTACACTGAAATCAGCCAAATGTCTGCTTTCTTCTTGTTGAAGTGGCAGGAGTAGAAGCTGGAGGGAAGACTGGGGCTTTGGCTCTGTAGCTGAACAGGAGCTGATATGGTAGTTGCACTGTTTTAGAAGGAATCCCCCAAACATCTTTTTCTTTGTTGCTAGCTTCCCTCAGAAAAAATCAAGGATTCTCTAAAAATCACCTCCGCTGTCTACTAATTACTGTCTACTAGATAGAGCATGAGAGATGTTGGACACATCTCACTGATATATTCGTATAATATTGAGGTAGAAGATTTTTTTTTATTTTTCTAGTAAGTAGCGCAATCTAAATTGCGATCTGACCTGTGGGGATGGAGAAGGCCTAACGTGAAACACTACTACAAAATTTCTGATGCATACTTCTTGTCGGATCTCTTTTAACACAGAAGAACTCGGATGCAATAAATCAGTTTAGATACCAGAGAACTTGATTGGGATGCTCAATTTTACTATAATAGCCTAATCTAAAACACTCAGCCCTTTTCAGCTCTTCTGTACTCTTCCAAAATTGTTCCTAACAAGAACAATCTTTAAAAATGGGGCATTTGAGACAAGTTAATGGTGCTATAGCTACTCAAGATAACCATTGTCTAAGAGTAGCATTTGCTGCCTAAGCAGAAGGCTGGATACAGTGAATAGTATCTAAGTTGTTCTCTAGCAGCTTGGAGAGACTTGAAAAGAAAGCTGCATTAGCCATTAGAAGAGCGGTGCAGTTAGACAAAACCACAGGTTTTCAAAAACTCCCACAACTTCGTTGTAAAAAGAAATGCAAAGTGAAAGGGAGGTTAACCTAGCTTTAAAGTTCACTTCTGCTTACATTTTGCACCAAGTTAAAATCCAGGACTTGGGGAGTTTCCTTATTTGGGCTTAATATCACTTTCAACATTATTTCTTTGATATTTTTATCAATGCTTATCCTACTAAGTTTGTTCAAAGACAGTCTCATTACACCACTTCCCTCATCCTCTCTCCAAAATTTTCATGCAATTAAATGCTTGCCTTTAAGTTACCAACTGTGGTGATATGGTGCTGTATTGAAATATATATGCTGCATAACTTAACTTGCTGTGAATGTTTGATTTACCTTATTGATAAATCCAATTTAAGTGTTCAGTGTGACCATTAGCAATTTCTCTGTAATTATGTGAAAAGATAAAATGACAGGAGGAAAGGAGGCAGTTTCAGGCTTTGAATTTAGTATCTCGAGAGAGGTTTTTGTGTGAAATGGAACTGCTGAAAACAAGATTTCTCTACTGAGCTGGAAAGAAAAATGAAAATGTGTTTTTCCCAGTTCACTGCTGTTCTTTGTCAACACTCTAATCACTTCAATATTTAACTGAATCTTGTGTTCTTTTTGGCAGGGAAGGGGAATATACCTGAGTATGAGGAGATAGGGGGTAAATTGGTTTGGTGTCTTTTTGGGTTTTGGTTGGTTTTGGTTGGTTTGTGGTGGTGTTGGTTTTTTGTTGTTGGTTGCTTTTTTTTTGTTTTGTTTTTTTTTTTGTTTTGTTTTTTTTTCAAAGACCCTCTACACCCCTCAAAGACCCTAAACTCTCCCTCATGGAAAGAGTAGCCTGAACTTGAGGAAGCAAATGTTGTCAACTTAGACCATGATATTCCTCTTCCAGTAGATTGCCTAACCCAATTCCAGCTCGCCAATGAGAAGGTGCATCCCTGAAATGTTCTTTGGCACAACTTCCTCCATCTCTACCCATTGCGAAGTCTCACTCCTGCTTTGGCAAAGGAAGCAGCAGTATTGGAATGTCTTTGCAAGCCTCTTTCATCCTGGCAAAGAGGCATGGTTGAGTCCATTAGCGATAAATGTTAGAACACTGTGTGCTTTTTCCTTCAGAAGCTTTTGGCCTTCGAGGTTGTTATATGTATTTCTAATCAATCAAGAAAAATTGAAAGAATCAGGAAAAGCAGTATATATTGCATGCAGAGATGACATCATGTAAGTTATTGTGTCTTTTATTTTCTAGGGCATTTGAAATACACTTACAAAGCCATAAAACTTGCTTCTATTTATCATTCACTGTAATCAGTCTGTGCAAATAAAGCAATGGGGAGGGGAAGCAATGTGGTGGACATTGAAGGATCTAGCTAAAAGTGACTTCTCTTAAGAAAAAACACTGTTCACTGCTAACAAGGCTGAAATTTCCTTTTTTCTTAATGGTGGGTCAAATAGGAACATACAAATAAAGAACAGCTTTATCTGCAGTGGGGCACAGCGTCACAAATCGCAAATTTGCCTCCTGGGAGAGTTGGCAGTGGAAACAATCAGATTGATAATAATAACATTGCAAGTAGTAGATTTACCTTAATAAAAGCATACGCGGTGATAAGGAAAGGTAGGTCTTCTGCTTTGAATTGTACTACTGCTGGCAAGCTGTTACTGAGCCCCTGCTAAGTGAGTGTTGCTGCCTAGTGTTATATACCCTGCAGAGCAGACCTGTCTGGCCAGGTTGAAAGGGTAGGCGGTTACATTTAAGGCTGCAACATTTCCTCTATTCCTATCACCTTGTTTTATTTCATGTTTGGAAGTCAGATCAGACCACAGATTTTCACTTGATTTAAACGAAGAATGATTTCCTCCCTCCTCAAGACTGCGATGTAAGCACTAACGTTTTCTAACATCATCATTGTCAGGGTATAGGACTATTTTCTTCCGCCTTTATATTGTGTTGTCTGACCTTTCATTGACATGCCAGTATAATTAATGATGCATAATTACATTCTACTGCTGATAAAAAGCTGCAGTGTTGTTTTTCTTTTGTTAGTCAGGGCCAATTATCTGTAAAGTCACTCTTTTGAATTCTCTACGTTCAGTCATCACCTATGTATGTAAAAAAAAAAAAAAAAAAACCCAAACAAACCCAAACCATTTCATCACAAGATTGATGTTCCCCCACCCCGTGGTTGTGTGCACACATACAAGTGCGTTCTTTCTGTCATCTGTTTTCCTCAAGGAAGCGTTGATTGACAAAACGCTCACTAGAGTACTGTATCAAGTCTTCCTATATAAACCTTCCCTTTATAAAAAGTTGAAATTCAAACTTTACCACTTGGTAAGTTCCTCCGTGTAATTAATGTATTTCTCACTGAGGGGAAAGCATGCAAGTAGTGCTGTAGAGCTTGGGCTCTCTATTTGTTAACAGATCATCTTGTCTTTCCAAGTTGGTTTTCATTTTCTTCCAAATTTAAAAAATAAAACAACCACCCAACCTCAAACTTTTATTTAAGTAGGCAGATAATTATAACACTAATGTTGATATCACTTCTAGCTGTACATCTGTTTAAGATTTGTCAGCTTTCTCCCTTTAAAAACAGCACTTCTCTTTAGTCGTTTCAGTGTTATCTCTTTGAACATAAAGAGCTGAAAAGAGAAAGCTACAGATAAAGAAAAGCTTGGACTTCAGGAAAGTTGGACGTTATTAGAGGTGGATGCTATGTAGTAAGAGGTCTTTTAAAAATAATTCTATACACTGTACTCTGTGCAGGGCAAAATATTGAACCCCTTAAAAAAGTACAGCTGCAGAAATGTTGCATCTTAATGAAAGTGCTGGAAATCTCTGCTGACACTTGCAAGATTATTGTGGATATGCTAGACTTCTACTGTCCCTGTCAGTCAGTCTGTGACCTACTCAGATGCTAAGCAGAGTAATGAACGAACTGAACATCCATCCTTGAGATGAATACAGTAAATTCAGGAGTGGGATGCGATCTAGTGAGTGAATGTGATATTTTTAGCCTTCTCAAATAAAACTGAGCAATATAATCTGACTACAAGTAAGATCTATACCCCTATTCTCACAATAGCAGATGAACCCATAAAAGCTTTTTATGGCTAGTAGAGTTAATCGGACTATTCTAAAAATCTTTATATCAATCAACAGGCAAGTCTGTCCTTTGACTTTGTAATAAGCACTGAAAAGCCTAAGTCAGGGTACCTGGTCCTTTGTAAAACATTTGTAGGCTCTATAACTGCTGAAAAAAGGCTTAATAGAAGTCCATTTAACCAACAGAGGACTGGAGTGTTTAAATTACTTGGTGCCCATCATATGGGAGCAGTAATAGGGTTCCCACTATCAGCCTGGTTGCGAAACTTTAGCTTGCATGCTTTCCTTCATTTCTTCTTCCTATACCTTTCTAACACTTAGATGGCTGTAGCAGAGCACGTGTGCTTGTGAGTCGTGGTATGAGTACAGGAAGCAGAGTAGTGTCTGGCAATTCAGTAAAACAAACTGCAAAAAATGTCACTTTCCTTTGTGGTGCGATGACATCTTGTGAAAAAGTAATCAAAGTCTCTTCCTACTCCGGCTCTTAAACAAATATGACAATAGGCAAATGTCCCATTGCAGAAAACGTTAGAGTCGAAGCAGGGCCCTGGAGCAGGTCAATTATTTCAATTATGTGGAATTCATGATGAAAAACAGCAGCAGCTTTCAGGAAATATGCGTGAGTCTGGCAATTGCTTGATCAGTTATGACAGTCACTGCCAAATATCATGTCCCATCAGGTTTTGCAAAGGGAAGGCTTGGAACAGGTGGATTATTTTAGATAGTTGTGTTTCAGCACAGGAGTGCAGCGCAGATCTCAGGAGATGTAACAGGCCACCGATTGCTTGATTAAGTATGACATCACTGGCAAATATCACAAGGCAGTAAGTAATTGCAGTATAGGCAGAAAGAGAGTACATAGAGCAGATGGATTGTTTCAATTATTTGGGCCCCTTGATGAATAAGAACTTCAACTGCCATCAGCAGATCCTGTGGCAGGCAAGTAATAACTGCATTGCTATGACATCACTTTAAAATCTGGTATGGCTTAAGTATTTCAACAGCTGTAAAGCTTAGATTTGTCTTAGCATTGACTTGACCCACAGCTAGCTTCAGTGCTGAGAACTGAACGCTGAGAAAATTGTTTGTGAGTGCTTCCAAGCACTTCATGGTATTTCACCACTGCAGGGAAAACATTGAACCAGCACCGAGCTCGCTGTGGGTACGTTAGTTTTTTCCGCATAGTGCATTTTTCAGAAGGAGTGAGCAGGGGAGAGGACTGCTTACTGTCAGGTGCCAGGACAGAAAAGCAGTAGCTTAGATCTTTTTATGAATAAATTTGGGAAGGCCTGAGCATCCAAAAAATGATCCCTAATTGCATGATATACTAGGTCCAAGATCTGATAGGCCTGAAATTTCTTAGGAAAAATTGACCTAAGAGCATGCTCCCTCGTTTTGCGTTCAGTCTTCTTCCAGGCTGCAGCTGACACAATCTACCTTACTTTCTCTTTTTACATTTGTCTTGATGTTGAAAAAAGCTTATGATGTTTGGTTTTACGAGAAGATACATGGTACACTGTATCACTATCCCCTTTCAGCTAAAATTTGTTTATTGACTCTGGCGTGCTGAAATCTAGTTTACACATAAAAAGCTAAAGAACAGAGGATACTGAAGAATTAATAAACTTTGAAGCCTAGAGTTGTTGTTTTTTACAAACCAAATCCCATCTGAGTTTTATCAGATTTAAAGCCTGAGATCTACTTTGGTCAGGCCTTGAAGGCAGAATAGAGAGTCAATAGGAAGCTTCTGTTTGAGCTAATATCTCTTGTTAACATCTTTCAAAAAGTTAACGTTATAAAGGATTTGATTTCTGAGTCCTTCAGTGTCTTTAAACTCAGCAGAGAATTGATAGAGAAATATTTCCTCTGAGTAATTACCCCAGTTATGCAAGCATAGCCTAGTCTTAAGGTGGGGGGGGGGGGGCAGGGGGGAGGAGGGTGTAGGGTATCATTTATATTAGAAGATGGATGTGAAAGAGTTTCTAGTCAAAATTTTATTCCTTTCTACTCTTCCTTTTGAAAAACCAGATAGGAATGTAAAAGAAGAATCCTGAGAGCGATTTAACTGCACTAATTCTAGAAAATATAAAACACAGCAATTAAAGGTTTTGTGGAGGTTGAGTGGTGTACAAAAAAACCAAAAAAACCAAAAAACCAAACAAACAAAAAAAAACCACCCCAAACAACCCCTTTTCCTTCCTCGTCATGTTGCTTTGACACCATTAAGGGGGAAACGGCTTTTAATTCGAGATCAAGAAATGACTTTTGATAAGAAAAAATATCTCAAAGTGATGAGGAAATTTGAGCTTTTTCTGCGTTTGCTACTGACTTGAAATCTGCAAAGTACCACACACTTGTCACTTCTGGTCATTTCCATCCAAAATTGAATAGCAGTTACTGAGACAACATTGCTGCCTGTTTTCACAACTTTAGTGTAATGAGTGACATTTTAGTGGCATTTGTGTGGTGACTGCTTGAGATTAGCTTTCCTTTTTTTCCTTTCCCTTCCTTTAATATTTTGACCATACAGTATGTAGTTTTAACTCAGAATAGTTCAAAATCAGATATGGACTTAAACAGTTGTTACGCAGTCTGCTCTTCAGATCAGATTTATGCCTGTCCCTGTGAGTCAGAATGCTAATAGTTATACAGCTAGCTTAAAAATAATAAGACTTTAAAATATTAGGATTGAATGACACCCTTTCTCAATTGTGATTCACTAAGTTAAGACAGGAGCATGTTTCGTGCATTTCTGGTAACCATCAAAACTTCAGATTTTCTTTTGAGGGAGGTGTCTTACGGAATTCCTTCAGAAGCTGCAGATTTAGTAGTAATAAACTTAATTATTTCAAGCATTGTAATAACGAGAACTGCCAGCACTGCAAGCAAAGAGAAGGTTTTGTGTTTTGTTCTTTCTTTTTATTTTATTTTTTTTAATTATGCTGAAGATCAGCTCTCCTCCAATTTAGTCTTGTCAGGATTGGCCACTTACTCTACAAACAGTTTATGTGACCCAGTTGTTTGGCAGGATGGTGCAATAGTAGAAGCTTGGTAACATACAAAAAAAAAAAAAGAAGTTACTATGGTTTTAGGTGAAAAAAGGTTGTGACAAATACAAAATAATAAAAGCAAAGAACTGGAGGTGACTGTGGGGCAACAGGCTGAAAAGGCGCAGGAGACTCAGAACAGGTAGGGAGAATCTGGAGACCAAAATAGAGTTGTGCATTATGCAGAGCGAGAAAAGCAAAGACTAAAATCATAAAACAACGTGTGGAACTGTAAAGAAGGGGAGCAGGGAAAGGCTACCTGTAGAAAAGAAGATATTTGGACAGGAGGCAGAAAGGAAGAGGTGAATAGGTAGCTCAGGGAAAATAAAATAAAAAAAAGGCAAAACAAGGATTGGAAAACTTTATATATATGTGTGTGTATGTAAAAAGAGATGGAGGCAAGTTAAGCAAGCTAGATGATGTGGAATACTGACGGGCAGGTTACAGAATGGCATTGGTTTTGAAACCAAGACTAGCTGATGCTTTCTATTTTTAGGCAATCACAAGTTGCAATTGCAGGATTTTTAATTTGTGTTATAAACTCTTCTATAGCATTATTGTGCACCATTAAATAATGGTCTTGTCTCCTCACAGAGGGTACTCTCTTTCTCCCTACTCCAGTAATGCAATTTAAGTGGATACAGGGCCTCCTCATATTCTGGAGTTTTGTATACAAAATACTTTGTAGTAGTGTAATATACAGGTAGGGTCTTATATGACAATTTTATCACTTTAGAAATATTGTCCAGGGAAAGCGTTTGGCTTTTTGTTGTGTGGTTTTTATTTGTGGTTTGTTTTTGTTTTTTTTTTTTTTTTTTTTTGTTCTAAAGTGCTGTCAGCACAAGGGAAAAATATTGTGTTCATATATGTGCTTTTCCAGAAATTCCATTTCATTTTGGAAACCTTTATCTAAAGAATTGACCAAACCCAAAAATAATAGGAGGAGTGTTTCAATGTGCTGTGGTTTTAATTGAAATATCTCTGAATCGTTTACCATTTTGCACCTTTGACGCAATACTGTCATACAGTGGTCCTAGAGATAAAACCATTGAAGATTGTATTTGAAGGAATGAAGATAGTTTTTATTGGTGTTCTTTTAGGATCGACCACAAGGACTGAATAATGCTCCCAAAGAAATACATTTGGATGAAGATGACTGAACATGCAGATCCAAAGGCCTTTTAGGATATGGTGAACCTTTGGCCTTGGATGAAGAATGTTCTTGGATGAAAGAACTCCGGCTGAAAGACTTTGTCTTTGCCTTTTGCCTTGAGAATTGCAAAGATATGAAAGACATAAAGGAAACAAAGATTTGCAGCTGAATTCTTGCAGGGTGCAGTTACAGTGGCTGACACTGGCATGCAGCCAGCCTGCCTCATTACTGTGGAATGTCACATGCTTGTACCCCTTACTGGTCTCTTACGGCTCCCCAAAAGCCTCTAACACGTTTTTTTTTTTTTTTTTTCTGCTTTCTATTTGCAAATTATACTAGCAAATTTTAAGTGCGTAGTTCCTGTAGTGAAATTAGCACCTCTGAGATTTATGTATATCATGTGTAGCTACAAAAGTGGATGCAGGAAATACTGATTATGCTTTGTTTGTCAGATTATAATATCATGCTTGTACCTGCAGCTGAACAGGTAGTTAAGTAATAATCTTTGTTTTTCTTCATGGTTAATGACTTGCCTAAGTTTAAAATGGCAAGAGTTCACTAACTGAGTCAATGAACTGACTTTCACAATATGGTCAGCCATGGCTACCTGGGCATTTGAATGGATTTCTTATATTGAACTATGTTAAGTCAATAGGAAGACATCTAGTGACTTTGTAAGTTTCCTTACTAAATATTCAATATACTTGAAACTTGATTATACATTTAACTATTTCACTTCTTGAAGTGTCCTTATTTTCACTTTATAATAAAATGCAGCTCTGCTAGACTGAATCTGTTCAATATCTTAGAATAAGATTTGAACCACAGATTTCGTGCAACGGTGTTTGCGAAGGTTGACCTTCAAAGCATGTCTGTATACAGACACATTGCCCAAGTAATTCTGCTAAGGTGTCAAAAACCAATGACTACATACAGAGAAATGCTGTACCAAAGTTACAGGGCTTACTTCGCCTTTGTCTCTCCTGGAATCAATCCACATGGAGAGAGGCTTAGTGATTTCCGCCCCCCCCCCCCCCCCCCCCCCCCCCCCGTCCTGGGTAGAATTCTGTAATTCTTCTGTTTTCGTACCAGCTCTCCCACACCATAGTACCTTTTGCACCAACTGGGCTTGCTTAGTAGGTCTGGTAGAATTTGAGCATTTACAGTATCTCTGTTCTAAAATGTGGCCACTAACATATGTAGTCACCAGACAGACTTCTCAAAGGACAGACTCGAACAGAAACTATTTAATTGAAAAATGCATCCTCTACCAGGGTAGCTTAGGTGACCCTAGCCTTATCAGATGAGGACATATTAGTTTACATCTCCTAAATGCCCTCTGTAACTTCTCAAGAAAGTTTTTCTTCAATAGCTATTTCTTCTTGCCCTCCCACCCTGTCTAGCTCTACAAACACAGTTCTAGAAGCTGTTTTTAGCGTAGTAGGCTTTTCTAAATGATAATATGGACACTGTCTCTTAACAACCCTTAGCTTTTGACCTGAAGAACTGTCTTCAATTAGTGATTTTTGCTTGCTTGTCTTTTCTCCTTGCATCTCCCTGTGTCTCTTCTTCTCCCCCCTCTTATCTGGCCTTAACTGATCATAAAAATTGTGCATGACTGTTGGAAGTGTCAGTTACTGCAGGGTCTCTGTGCTGGGCTGATTAATATAAAATAATTCATATTGGGATGCATATGTATGTGTTTGTGTGTGCAAGATGTTAATATAACCTGCTACCACCTAGTAAATATGCATTGAGACTACTGGAATGTATGTATACGTAAAGAAAGCTATGGCTAGAACTTCAGATATCTAGATGCTGGACAGTTAAACTCCATTGTTTACTATTGATTATTAATGTACCGATGCTGTTTTGTTACTGCCCTAATAAAAGAAACCTTTTCCAATGCTTTGCTATTGAGTAGTGTGTATGGCAAAGAGGCCCAGGGTGTTTTTCTAATAGGAGACAAAAAGCCAAAAGACATGTCTGGCTTGACCAAAGCAACGTGTTTTTACAGTGATCATGCCCAAAGGCAGGGCAAGTCAGTCATGGGTTAACTTGGAATAGCTGTGTGACTTAATTTTTCCTCTCCTTTGACCACCATTAAAATTGACCAGCATTTCTGACTTTACATGCTTCTTCCATGTCAGATAAAGTTTTTGTGTGATTGTGCAGCCCTCCCTAAGATTGGTGCTACATCTATTTCTGGGTCAGCAAAGGAGTGTTTGCTGATATTACAGAGCTATTTTGTTTTCCCTGTGATTGTTCTAAACTCTGCTGAAGATCTAAACCAGCAAACTTTTCTGGTTAGGTATGTGGCTTACAGTCCAGCTTAGGGCTTTGTTCTTATGGTGCTAGAGCTACCATGCTCTATTAAAGATCTGTTGCTGTTCCCAAGGGATTAATAACAGGGGTTGGACCACAAGATGTTTGCTTTTTCTTGTGCTTTCCAGAAATTCCTCTTACGTGTTTTTTCACCTCACATTAAGGATCAGTAGTACTGCTGTATTGACAAATCCTCATTGCTCCCCAATGGGGAAAATGTTGTATGTATTTATTCCTCTAACTTTGATAGAAATTCACATGCTTATTTACTAATGCTCTAATTAAAAGCACTGTAAATCTATGATATAGTTGTAAAGGAACTTTAGAGGGGTGATTTCTAGTTTTAAAGCTGCGTGTGAGGATTTCCTCTTGTAGTTCTCCTTTGTGCACATGCTTAGAAGTTCTTTACTTCAGTCACCTCTGATAGGTCTATCTTAACATAGAAAGGACATGGGAAACAATTTCTATTAGGTTATTGTTTGGTTTGGGGTTTTTTTTGGGGGGTGGAGGGGAGGAATGGATGTCCCTTTTGTCCTTCATTAGATCTGAACCTCTGTGCTTGACTTTTGATTCGGAGGTGGAAAAATTCTGTTTTGTATTTAAGATGAGACCTAAACTTATCTTTTGTTAAAAACATTGAGCCAACCTTAAACAAATTCATATGAGGGCTTGCTTTTTACTTCTGTTTTCTTCTGTTTGCTTTTTGTTGTCAAAGAAAAGTGTAAGGGGTGACATATCTACTCCACACAGAGTAGATGCTTGGTATTGGGGATTCATTTATCATGAAGACACAACATAACAAGATCCTGAGGCTGAGCCTGAAAGTCAGAGAATTTGATCAGGAAAGATGATGCACATTTTCAGAAGCCAAAGTATTTTATTATTGGAATGCATCATTCAGGGAATATGATAGATTTTCCATTAGTGGAAATCTTTGATCAAAACTGCATATCTTTCTGAAAGAAGAGCTGCCTCAAGAACAAGCAGCTAAGCCTGATGCAAGAATTATTGAATGAGGGAGTTCTGCCCTTTTTTTTTATGTAGGATGAGTCAGATATGGGTACCATAATACCACAAATAGTAGTAGTTATTGTAGAAAAGTGAGATTAGACTTTTGCTACAGAAGTGGCACTTGGAGAAAATTATTAAAATAGAGCCTAAAGCAACTGCACCTCCTGCTGCTGGCATCAGAGAACATGTATGATGAATGTTATAGTTAACTTTGCACAGACACAAGGTTATCTGGAACAATCTCAGAAACGCCTGTCAAGGCAGACAGGTGCTTTCACATTGGCAGAATACTGTTAGAAAAAAAAAAAATATTGCAACAGCTTTTTAGCTTCACAGGTCAGAACTGTAAATTCACAGGGATTATGTTAGTGTGAATTTTCTTCTTTAATGGTTAAAACATATCCACAGAAAGACTTGGGGGTTCTAGGCCCTTTTCAGTCTGAAGGGTTTAACCCTGAGTGTCAGGAGAGGCCCACGGCTATCATGTCAATATATATGTTGTAAGAGTATTCTATAATCCCTTATTTGATGCTGGGGCGCTGTAGTTGCCAGTGGTCAGAAGCACAGCAGCTGAGAACCTCCTGGCAGGCTAGAAGTTAAGGGCACTAACCTCTGCTGACAAGCAAAGAGTCAGAGTTTTTGCTTCTGGGACTTTTTGGGGGGGGGTTTATTGGTTTTATTCGGTGATAGACAAATGAGATTGTAAGATATAGTAGCATACTTGTATGGTGCAAAACCCTAGTTTCCTCTCAGCTGAATCAGGCCGGGCCTGTTTCCACTTGCTGCTGTGCCATGGCCAGGCCGTGGGGTGGAGGACGCTCCCCAGGCTGGTGTGTGGGGTCGCCTTCTCCTGAGGCGACAGCTGAGGCCTACAGCAGTGGCACACCTGCTCAGAAAAAGACTAAATCGCCTGGATTTCAACTAGGTACCTTCACAGGATTTCCACTAGGTAGAACTCTGCTATCGCATTAAGCCTGTTACAGGATTTAGTCACAGCATCGTCTTTGCCGCTGTTTAATTGCAAACGTATTAGAACATTGGACCCTGCGTAAACTTAATGCTGGATAGAACAATTCCCTGTGGCAATTCTGGGGATTTTGGGTAAATTAGCCAAATTACAGAATTAATTTTGCAGACTTCGATGTCTTATAAATGTTTATGTACCATCATATTCTTTCCATTGTAGCATCTTATTCTTCAGAGTTCTTGTTAGTGGATGTGGTTAATAAAATCTTCAAGTCCTACAGAGCCCACTATTGTCAGAAATGAGGCCAATTTGATTGTTGTGTTTCTTGCAGGCACCCTCATGTTTTCCAGACACAAGGACACACTTTTAAGTAGATAAATTTCCAGTTGCTTTCACACTTTCAGAGATGGTCTTAGAGGCCTTTCCTGCTCTGGGTAGTATTTCCTTTTCACTCCTGGAGCTATGTGGTGGTCAACGATGTCCCAGAACTTGCTGATCTTGCTTTTTTTCTTGTATTTCACTTGTGCACAGACAACTAGAACTGGAGAAGTTCTGCAGTGCTCAACCCGCTTTTGTCTTTCTGGGAAATCTAGACTTCAGAGACAGTCCCCTACAGTATAAGAAGTATTAATGTTTGTATATTTAGGTCTTTCCTTTGGCCTTATCCCATGATTTTGACCTTGTCTAATGAATATCTGTGGGTTGGTCTTCCAAGCAGTGCTATTACTTAAGCCTCATCTCTTTAGCATCACTTTTACAGCCTCAGTTGTTAGATAGGAGTTATCAGAGAGATTTCCAGGTGATAATTTTGTTTGCAATAATTACAAACAATAATAGTTGTTTGTAATACTACATCTCCCTTCCTTCCTGAGAAAGATGGATCCCTTTTTACCTTGTTACTATGAAAGTCTCTTACTGTAAATGTCACATTAACTTTTATTGATAAATGTCCAATATTCCTGCATCTGATAGGTGGAGCCATTATGCTTTCATTAACTGCTATTGCTACGTGATGTGGGAGAAAGGAGAGAGAGGGAGAGAGTAAAAAGAACCTGCAGAGGGTAATTTTCCTTTGGGAATTGGGGAATGATTTTTTTCTTCGTCGTAGTAAAGGTTTTTTGAAAGCCTGGAAGAGGTGATTTGCTCCTAGATACTTTCTGCAGGCAAAGCAGGAACCGTAATATCATCTTGACAGCAGCACCAAACGCGGCAGTTCTGCCAGTTCTCATTGTCCCTTTCTTCTGTTGTCCGACATGCGCGTAGCATGTCACAGGCAGCTTTGAAGTCAAATTCCTTTGGGGTGTATGAGACTGGGCTGCAGTTCTGAAGTAAGTCTTTAAATCTTCTTCTTTGTTATTGAGGTCTGTAAAAAGCTATACCACCTCCTCATTATTAGAAATGTCACATTTTGATACTTCTTCCTTTATATGAACTTTTGTATTCTGTTGCTCTTCAACAATGCTTCCAAAAAGCTATATGCTTCAGAGCATAACACCTGAGTTATTCCATACTGCAGCTTCCAAGCAAGAAGGGTAGAATATAAGTTTTTAAAGAGCAGAACTAAGACTTTAATATTGTGATTTTTTTTTTTAATTTTTTTGAAGTACAGTCAGTGTTATCTGGAAGCTTTATATGAGGCCTTCAAGGGCACTCTGAAGTTTACTTGCATAGCAGGATGTTCATAGATGTGAATATCTCTGAAAACAAAGACGTGAAGTGTTTTTAATGATCACAAGTTAGTAGATTGCCCTCGCACCCCCAGGAAAAGCATCTTCAAAATTTGTTGTTCACATTGAGATCCAAATGGTTTCATGATTCTAACTTTTTCCCATTTTTCTCTTTCACACCCACCCTCACCCCCCAATTTTATTGCCTCTTCACAAGATATTTACTTTGTGAAAGTATCCACCACAAGAAGAGGGGCTAGAAGTGTTAGTCAAGTGATAGGCTTTATTTTGTACCAAGTCATACAATTTAGTTTTCAGATAACACAAAAAAAAACCCCAAACCCAAAATGCAATGTAAGTTGTCAAAAAGCTGACACTCTAAATACCGGGAAAATATTAACATCTATTGTCAAGAAAAATAAAAAGTATGAATCACTCCATCTCCATGACACATTTCAAAACTGCTATACACAGCACAAATTATAGTGTGTTTGATGGTATCAGGGATAATAGTACTTGAGAGTTCCTCTCTGAGCGCCCAGCGTTAGTAGTAAAAGGGTTCAATTGTCTTGGCTTACACTGCAGAGCTGCAGAAAAAAAGATTAAGGTTCTCTGATGTCATCTTTGCTAAAAATAAAAGCTGATACAGAATTATTGTTAATAACTTCAAAGGAAGTTTCATATTTTGTGTATTACATTCTTACTGCAAAACAAAAATTATATCTACATGTAAAATATTGATTTATTTTCTTTGTGCCATACAGAACATTTCAAATGTGACATCCCCTTTTTCACCAGTTATGTCCTACACAGTCCTGTATTGTAATTCCTTCTATTGTCAAGTTTCCTGATAGGCTAATCAGAAGTGCTTCCTGTGCTCAGCAATCACATCAATCCTAAACAGAGGAGTGAGAAATATGTCAGGAGAGGCTAAAATATAAAAATCCTGCCTGTCTGAAAAGCTTATTGAGGAATTGTCTTCCTTTAGTCAAGGCCGTCACCTTTGACTTTTCGGGCATTGCCCTTAGCTGGTGGTCTCCTGTGCTTTGAGGAGAGGGAGAAGCAGCTTCACTGAGAACTGTAGGAGATGGAAGTCTTTCTCTAAGTGGCCACTTGTAGGCAGCATATTGTTTCCTTTCCAGGGAGAGCAGCAAGAGATGATAACTGTTTTGTCCAGAGCGGTTCCCCATGGAAATTCTGGAAAAGAACATTATTATTTAGCAATACTGAAGGAAAAAAAAAATAGTTGTAGAGACTTGTATGGGGAAATCACTGTTACTTTGAGAGAACACTATTCAAAAGAGAAATAAGCACAAGACTTGAAAAGTTTAAATTATATGGAGGGGGGGTGGAATTTGTTTTGTTTAGCTCATTCAAAACCAAATCCTAGTTGTGGTGTTTTTTTTTTTTTTTTTTCTTCTTTTCTTCGGGTGAGGGTATGGTGATTGTTTGGGGTGGGGGTTTTTTTGTTTGCTTTTTTAGCGCAAGGATCCAAATGTAATTCATTTTAACTCCAAAGTAATCATTGTCTATCTATCTAAACTCTGGGAAAAATCAGCCATAGTAGAAGGGAAAGCACTGTGATATTAATCGTGTAGTTATTTGGTTTATTATTCATGTGTAAGAAGAAATGTAATTTCTGCTTTTAATGCTGAATTTTACTGTAACTGCAGGGGTACATCTCCTGCCTATGTAATGAAAAGTTTGACAGAAGGAATCCCTGGGGAGGGGGGCTGCAAAATTCCTGTGGTTTCTGAATGCTGAAACGGAGCAGATAGCAAAAGGAGGAACAGGGTATAGAACATCATAAGGCCTGTTATTAATATATTAACCTACCTGGAAAGAAAACAAATTAATTGTAAATCAGAAGAGAGAATATAGATACTTACAAAGATTGCCTGACATACAATATACATCTTCTGAGGATGAAAAGGTCATCGTAAAAGTGTTTTCTGAACAGGTCTGTTTTCTGTGTCTCTGGGGTTAACTGCAGTATTAAAAAAAAAAGCAAACAAAAAAGTGTTTTAATTATGTTCTGTTTAGGTTGTCTTCATCATTATAATGTCCCAGTTGCCTCCAGCAGTTCATTAAGGAATGCAAATACTCTGCAACTTGTTGTTTGTTCTTTTGACCCTGCACGTATAAAGCAACTGAAAAGGATGACAAGTAGCTGATTCTGTTCAGTTTTGCATTTTCACCAACTGGACTGTATCCCTTAATCCCGTCCCTGATGCCTGAATGGAATTCTCAGAGTCAGGGGACCTCCAAGTGCTGTTAGAGACAGAATTACAAAGAGTGTGCAATTACTACAAATCCTTTTTTCTTAAACTAGTTAACTTAAAGGCATTTGGTGTGGATATGATTGAAGTAGAGTGGGAAGCAGTATAATTCTTTTGTTTGTTTGTTTTAGAAATTGAGGTCTGATGCAAGCTTAGTTTTGCCCAGTAAGATCTCCTTTAGTTCTCTTCCTCAGAGAGAACAGAGGATGATGCTACAGTTAAATCCAAAGACGTTAAAAAGGTGAATCACACTTTATTTTTAAGGAGGAAAGGTGCATGTTGGGTATGGTGGTGCAATATGGTAGAATAACTTCCCAAGATAAATGATATAAGTACTGGAGTTTGAGACAGATGAAGGACATGGGTTGAGAATTATGTTTGGAATTATGGAGTCTGGAGCAAGTCCATGTTGCAAGAACATATGAAGTGGCTTTTTGATATATTAAACTCTAACATGAATTTATATCATTTCCAAGACTTCTTTCCCCCCACCCCAGTGTGAATTTACTTTCAGAGATCCCATCCAGTTCAGTGCTGGCCTCCCTGGTCCTCAGTATTTTGTCTGTTCGGGTCTCTCTGTGTATTTCTGTCATGAGGCTGAGTTTTACAGTCAGAGGTGCAAATAGGATTAGTTCTTGCAATAACATTTCAAAGAGAGGCTTTCATTGGCAGAAAGCAAGTTTGTGCAAAATGCTGATGACATAAGTAGCGCGTTGGATGATATAGCCTGAAAATGAAGCTGCTAAGAAATCTTCCAATCAAATGCAGTTGTGTCCAGGAGGAAATCATTTGCATTAGAAATTTTGCTCTAGCTTGCTGCACAGGCTTGGCAGCCCACACTCCCTCTGCTCTGTGTTATCTCATTAACATTATTATTTGGGAACCAGAGTCAAACACTTACATGGGGTAACAGTTATGACTACTTGACACAATGTCAGTAAAATGCAATTTTTTCATATAATTAGAATTTTGACAGGAAAGAGAGGAAGAGTCAGAAAATGAGAAATTAGTTATTTCCTGTACCTCTGTCACTGCACACATTAAGCTTCACTGGTGCATTTTGCATGATCTCATGGCAGCCCCTTCAACAGCAGCCTGATCTCTGCCAGATTTAAAGACAGGATGAGTAAAATAAAGAGTGATGAGTTGGAAACGTTGCTTGTTGAAACAGTAGACCTTTCAGATTTTTCCGAATTGCAAGAGGTCCAAGACAGAATACTGTAATTCTGATCTTGTTGGGAATCTGGGCTTACAAAACCAGAAATTTTAAGGAAAACTTTCCTAAATATTCAGGTACAATATTGCGCTCATTAGCCTGGACTCTCTGTAGAATGACAGTGAATCTTTTTGTCAAAGGTAAGTCAGTGGGAGTAAATTCTAATGAGGATTAGGGCCACAATAAATGAAAGTTTTGTGGGTGGGTGGGTGGGTTCTGTTTCTGAAAGAGAGATTATTTTCTCACTCAAGAAGAAAGATTCATCCTCAAAGTCTTTAATGTCAAGCTCAGATTTCAGAGATCAATGATCCCTGCATACAAGCAGACATCTGCACCAGACCTCCATCTGGGACAGATATTGGTGAGGCTAATGTCTCCAGAATTAACAAAAAAAAAAAAAAAACAAACCCAAAACAAAAAAAACCCCACCCCAAAAAAACCAAGTCAAGTTATCTTGTGTCATCTTGGAAGGAGGTGATCATTAAGAACTGGCATGTCTGCTTATAGGAATAATCAAATAATAAATAAGGTTTTCAGCAAAGTGTGTTTATTCAGCACTACTCACAGCACTATCCAAATTCTGTCATTTGATTTTTAAAATCAGCTTAATTTATTACTTTTTTTTAATCTTGCTGCTCTTTCATACCTTTGTAGCTGCATAATTCCGTGAACTCTTGTTATGCTTTATTTGGATTATTGTACACATTGCAGTCCCAAGTGAAATCAGAATTCCCACTGGTCTACACACAGTGCAAGCAAGCTTGCGTTAAGAAGAGTCTTTACCCAGAAGTGTTTGCTTTATAGTTGAATAGAAGTGGGCAGGGAAATGGAAACGTGCAGAGGTGAAGCTACTTGACAGGGGTCAGAGAACAAATAAGCGGCAGAGGAGAGATTTTTTTTCAGCAAAATTTTCTGAGTTTGATCCAGTCAGGTGATATTGAACTCAACAGTATGGAATCTCTCCCTCTGCTCTAGGTAGAGATTTGCTCAAACGAAATAAGCTGGCATGAGAGCAAAATACTGACTCATTTTAAGTAAAACCTAAATTCCCTCCTTTGGTTCCTCTGTTCCTCCAGTTTTCTTTATAACAGTGTATGTATAAAATTGCTCCATTCTTATTTAAAGTTATAAAGTGATTATGACAGGCTGCTTCTAATTCTCGTCCTGCACCTCCTGAGATTTAAAATAATTAGTAATAATCCTATGATACTGCTGCCTTTTTATTTTTCTTCTAAGGTCAGTTAAACTGGTATAAAAGCTTACCCTGTTCTTTACTGCAATGCTTTTGGAGAAGTTCATACAAAATTACAATATTATAACACACTTTTGTATGCTCCTCCTCCAGGTTTGACACTGACAAAAAAGCCCACTTAATTTGCTTATTTCATTGGAAGTGGAAACTGAACTTTGCTAGCTAGTAATTTGGTCAATATTGCATCTTGTTAATGATTTATGGGTTTAAGTGTATGTTTTGCTCTTTGGGCTAATGCTGCAATCAATATGTGTGAACTTGTCTATTATCTATGTGTATTGTATTATTCAAACTTAAATGCTGGCTTCTATCTGATAATGAAGCAGAATTCAGTAACTCTGCAATGTTCATTAATCTCCTTTTCCTAACTCATGTCACTCTCTTTTAATCTGATTGTCTGATTCACCATCTTCCTCTGACATTTTACATCTTTGACAGCATGCTATGTTTAGATAGTGTCATGGCATTTTCTGCAGATGACGATAGAAACTTTTTTTTTGTGTCTCATGTTAACAGATGCGTATGGCTAGATAGTGATCAGGTTAATAGGATGAAGTGAAATAAATCTCAGTTTGAAATGATTGTATCCTATTAGAACTGCTGCTATAGCAGATACAGGAGGTGAAACTCAGGTTGAAAAGTCCCTGTTAACGTAGGTTATGCCGACCAAAAGCACAGCATTTCATCTCTCAAGTGACAGAAGCCCAGGCGTTCATCTATGAAACCAAGCTGCTTTTCTGGTTAGTCATAGTTCTTCAGAAAAACATGCAGTTGGACATATGTTGGGGAAAACATCATGATCAAAATTGCCGTGAATCAAGACACAATTTTTTTTTTTTTTAAATTGCCTCTTCATGTATGAATTTCTCCTAACATATTGATCCTGTTATTCTAAATCCATCTAATCTTAATAGTATGGATGCAACTATTCAGGTAATGAGTGCAGACTTCCTTACTTAAGAAAGTAATGCATTCAAATGACAGTATTCATGGAATTTTTAGACCCTATTCTTCCATACTGATGCTTCAACAAAATCTGGGAAAAAAAGTGAAGTTCAATAGATGGTGTGTTTATTTTCAATGACTGGCTGACAAATTGTCCTTTTCAGAGTCGCTTATTAAACTATTAAACCTATACTGATGAAAAAGGCTGGGGAAAAAAATAATTCAATTTTGTTTTTCTGAGTTCTTGCAAAGTTACCAGTAAACTTTATTTGGTTTATTATATTAAGTGGGAAATATGTAGGCAAAGGAACTAATCATTGATTAAAAGTAAAATTAATTTACACATTTTGAAAGAAGTAAGAATATATAAAATGAGCTGAGTTGGATGTTTGATGAAACATCAAGCATATGGTGACAATTCCTGCTATTGGTTATTCTATAAAAGAGGGAACTGTAGAGAAGCATTCATTATCACAGTTTTCAAATGTAGGGACTGACTGTATCTTTTGATGCTCTCATATTAGAGCAGCACTCTCAGACGTGTCACATTGGTACTCCTAAAAGTACTCCGTGGAACTTTTTTGTATAGATTTCACTTTTACACCTAGAGTCACACATTTAAATTAACTGGACTCTCCTCTGGGTATGAAGGTTATTGAAGAATTCTGTGGAATCTCTGTAAGGTGTAAAATATTTCTCTCTCTCTCTCTGTATATATATATATATACATATGCAGTCTGTGTTTGCATGAGGAATATGCTGCAAGAGAAACAGTAGCTAATGCATGCTAAAGTCAATTGGCGACCTGTTTTTTTCTAGGTGTTGCTATAAGTATTTATGTGTGTATGTTGATGGTAGAGCAAAATATATATTGTGACTCAGACTGGCGATCTACTGCACCACTGTTATCAAGGGATCTGGAAGTCTCTCTGATTTCTGTTACAAAGCTCCATCTTTTTGCTTGTGCATTGTGCGTCTAACAATTTTTACCTTTGTTTTCTTTTTTTTTTTTTTTTTTTTCATTTAGTTCAGTGCTTTCAGCTAGAAAGTGAAGCAAATTAGCAGGTATTTGCACCATAGGTAGAACAAAGCATCTACGCAGCTCTATGGAAACCCCACAAAGAATTCCTGAAACTTCATAGCATCATACTAACATCAGTATGGGATCTAAGAGACATAACTGACAGCTCTATAATTTCACCATCCAACATAATATTCTTGGAACCTCATAAAAATGCAAAATGAATTCTTGCTAACAAATCTACAGTACTATGTGTAGTTATTATTCTCCTCACTTACCAATGAGGATTTTTTTTCAAGGGGGATTTAAAAGTTGATGGAAAGAGGGTCAAATCACATTTAGTCTTGGAAAATATCACCAAAAAAGGAAAATTATCATTATAAATTGGCTAGATGCATTTCAAGTTGTACTCTGAAACATCTTCTATTTGTTGTCTCAGGATCAGTGACGTTCAAGTCACTGGAAAATGGGTTGGGGAGTGATTCTTATTCTGATAGAAGTATATTAAAACCCACTAATATTTCATAATAGTAGCATAAGGGGGAAATAATTGACTGTATCTTGTCATATGGGAATACCATATAATCTAACCAGAAATCAAACATAATCATATTCATCTATATGCAATGTTTATAAGCTGACAGAAATTAAGTCATAGGAGAATAATAGTAGTTCATAAATCGGGAAATGAGATCAGATAAATAAATTGGTGAGATTTTGTAAATGCATGTGGAGTGCTTTTGTTCTCTTTCTTGGCTTTCGTGCTCTTTTTTCCTTTTTTTTTTTTTTTTTTTCCCCCTTTTAAGAGTGTTCTTCCATTGGCTGAATGTTTAGAAAGAGGAATACGTAAAATCTAGGATTTATGAGAGCTTCTGACATTTATTGTATTTTTGATTAACACTTTTATTAGACTTGTCTGAAAAATAATTCATTATTTCAGTTTTTCTTTGTAGTTCTCTAAAAAGCTGCCATGATCATCAAATAGATCAGGGCATGTAATAAAAGCCATACAGCCAGTAGTAGAACATACTGTCATATAACCATTAAGACTGTTCTAAGAGCCAAAATGTTAGAACTAAAAGTATTTTTAATGACTTGAAATTGCTTGAAGTGCTTTCCAAGAGTTGAAGGGTACTGATTTATTTATCTAGTGTACTTACCTAAATTAATTTGGATAGAACTACTTTGGTTTTACAGTGAAATTTATGTTAATATTTTTAGATGGTGCGTCATTTTGTCTGAAGGATAGAGTTAAGTAATACTGGTCTGAATCTTGTCATTAAATAAGAAAACATGAATGAACTGGCCAAAAAAGCATTAATGAGTGCAATCTTACCTGGATTATAGTACTAATTTTTAGTGATGACCTTGCAGGGAATGCAAAATTTTGGTAGTGTTGTCTCTCTTTCTCCTTTTAGTGAGTCTTTTAGGATGGCAACAGTCAGTAACGCAAGTACATCAGCAGCTATTTTAAGTAATTTTGTATCATATGTGTATGAATGAATTCATTGTTCCTTTTCTTTTTCTTTAATACCCTTGCTGAGAGGAAGCATATTCAACCATTGGGACATATTGTAGATGTTGTAATAAGCAAGTTAAAGGCTTGAATATTTTTAATTTTACTGTTTTTTTCTGTTGGTAGAAAAAGACTGCTTACCTGGGTTTATCTCCTCAGCATCTATTTTTAGCCTTATTCTACTTACTGCATTGCTTCTTTTGGGAAATTTTGTAGCCTAGTGTCCTAGCTGCTTCTTCGTTAAACCATCACCGTGATAAAACTTGTCTCCATCAGTATCTCTCCTATCAAGACATTTTCCTGCCATACTGCATAGCTTTCCCAGAGCAATTTCCCCCAGATCCCATCTACCTCTTATTTCCTATGTGTCTGATAATCCTTTTTCCTTCATTCCTTCTAAGCACTGTCTCATTTCTGCCATAAATCTTCATTAGCTGGAACTTTGTTGCAGTCACTGTAGTATCTGAATATCCTTGATGAACATCTGTCCCTTCACTGAGAGGTTTATGTGCCAATAGATGCGGGCTTTCCCGTGTACATATGCTTGTTTTCCTAGGCCTGACTCTAGAAAAACAGAGCAACGCACTGATTTATACGCAGGTTGAAAATATATTTCTTTCTGTTGACCCTTGATTACAATTTGTCCACTGCCAAACTGTGCCACTTTCCTCTCTTGGCAAAAATAGTTGTATTATGCAGCAAATAGTGGTTGTCAAAGTCTCTGTGAACTGAAGAAAGGGTGTAAGTGTCACAAAAATGTTACCAACGCAAAATCTTGATGCCGAATAACAATTTTATCATTTCTCTTTCATGACCTAGAAAGTGCAGGTAGAAATACACTCCGTTATTATAAACATACATATAGTATATAGAGAGTATAAATAGAAGGATCTGAGAACATGACCTTCCTATCATTATGATTAATTTGTTTATTAATCTTCCCTAGCTGTTTGATTTTTTTTTTTTTTTTTTTAATTTTCTCCTCTTTCAAATAGGCAAGAAAAACAAGATTTGGAGGGAAATTACTTAAGATATGGTTTTACCTCATCAAAAAAAGGAAGAATTAGGCATTTCTTCTTTTGGAGTCATGTACCTATGCTCCTGAACTATTAAGGGGAGGACCAGAAACTAGCCTTTTCAGTTTTTTGAAGAATCTAAAAAAAAATTTTCAAAAAATTGAATACTTTGCTAGCTTATGGGGAAAACTTGATTTCTTTAAACATCTCAAAAAATAAGCAAACTTCAGTGAGATTACATTATGGAAGATTTTATGATTTCAGAAACCTCACAGAAAGTGATCTCTTTCCATTTCTATATTTTCTGTTCTGGCATGTTCCAGGCCAAAAAAACTTACAGTTATTATTTCACTCATAACTGGAGGTTATTATTGCAGGCTGTGCCTAATTTATTTCCCTACTTAAATGTGTCTGCCTTATGCGATCTCTGCCAAAACAGCAGTACCTAAGAACCTGTTTCTAATTGCAGAAAAGTGAGGCAATGCCACAGCGCTCTGGAAGCATAGTGCTTTATACCTTTCTCTGAGCAAGTGGTGAGAGGAGTATTTCTGAGTTCTGGTTTTCTTCATTGGTAAAGTTGAGGGGTTTTTTAGATCAAGGAAGATAAAGAGCCAGTATTTAAAAAATAAAAAAATAAAAATCCTCTCCCTGGGATCGAAATAGTGGTCATTTTTTCTGCAACAGACCTAGTCTTCCAGAGAAAACTGAGACAATGGCTAAGAGGTTGGAGAAATATATCCTGCTTACATAAAATTTAATGCACCAGCCTGTTAATCTCATACTCTGTAGGAAAATAAAGATTTCCCAGAAAAGCCATGTATTTTATTCAACTAACTAATTCATTTCTGAAAGGAAAATCAGGCCAGCTTTCAGGAGAACAAGCCCTCTTTCAGTCTGAAGAAAGCAACGGCAATCTTCAAATAGACAATTAGTCTAAGTTTGATTAGTACAACTGACATAACTGGTTAGTTTGAAAGTAGCTCCTGTGAGCAAAGAGGCATGCTGGCAAAGGAATATGTGTTTTGATGTTCTCAGCTGGTTAGTGGCAGTACTGGCTTATGATTCTATGATAATATTTTGAGTCCTCTGCATCAGGCCCCTAACACTTAACACCTGTACACTTTTGCCTGGGTCCCCCAAAACTTCTTGAACAACCACTCTGTTAAATGAATCAGGGAAGTTATCCT
Source organism: Chroicocephalus ridibundus (assembly GCF_963924245.1). Lineage (NCBI taxonomy): Eukaryota > Metazoa > Chordata > Aves > Charadriiformes > Laridae > Chroicocephalus > Chroicocephalus ridibundus. The sequence continues at coordinate 8,767,757 of NC_086289.1, read as the reverse complement.
ACTCTAAAAAAACCTCAACCTGCTTTTATTTTCATGGGTTATTTTTAAGGTCTATCACTTCAGCAGTCCAGCTGTCAGGGTATGACTACTCAAATAGTTATTTTGGGAAACCTGGCAGGGTAGTGCGCTGTGATGCACTGGTGAGAAGCCCAAGAGCCGATCAATTAGTGTACGTGGAGTTTTAAAGGATATAGAATAATAGAATGATTTGGGTTGGAAGGGACCTTAAATACCATGTAGTTCCAACCCCCCTGCCCTGGGCAGGGACACCTCCCACTAGACCAAGTTTTTCAAAGCCCCATCCAACCTGGTCTTGGGCACCCCCAGGGACGGGGCATCCACAGCTTCTCTGGGCAACCTATTCCAGTGCCTCGCCACCCTCACAGTAAAGAATTTCTTCCTAATATCTAATTTAAATCTCCCCTCTTTCAGTTTAAAACCTTTACCCCTCATCCTATCACTGCACTCCCTGATAAAGAGTCCCTCCCCATCTCTCCTGTAAGCCCCTTTTACGTGCTGGTAGGCTACTATAAGGTCATTAAAAAGATTTTTCAAAAGTATCCTAAGGACCTTAGGACGTGAATAAGTTTTGTAGGGATGAAGGGAACTGGAGCTCAGGTGCAGATGAGCAAATGTGTCTGTAAGGAATAAAAAAATTGAAATTAATTTGGGTTAATGGCCTTACTTCCGTACTCTTTGAGGTATTCAGTATATCCGCTACTCATTATAAGAGCTTTTTCATAAAAGAAAGCAAGCATAAAGGCCTCATAATTGCTGTGCACTATTACCATGGGTGACCATATAAATTATGGGAAGATTTGCTGATACACAACATTTTTGTTTGCATCAGTTTGAGGGGAAGGAAAAAGGGGAGCTAAAATTCCCAATACAGGCAAAGCAACAGCAAATCTGAAAGGCGCTCCTTTATTACTCATCCCTTTTCATAAACCCACAAATTAGGTGTAGCCAAGTTGATGGAATAGGTTTTAAACCTCTACAAGAAAGCTTGCTAATAATACAATACTTTTTATTGCTTCAGTTTCATGTTTAATAACTTAGAGATTGTGGTTTTTTCCATTTAAGCTAATAGTAAAAGAAACCTTGATGCTGGCTATCACGTAACTTCTGTGCTTTATTGTTATGAGTGAGCCTTTATTCCCCTTTTTTTCTTTCTTGCTATAAACTCTGCTCTGGTGTCATTAGTTCAGTCCCATGTGTGTTACTGGCAGCAGCATGGACTGGGCTTCTGCAGGAGTTAGCCTGCCAAAGCACAGACACTTGGTTATTACAGAAATTGGCAGATGGAGGTGCTAATAGCTAGAGACAAGGTTGGAGACAGGGTTCTGCTTACTTCGTAATAAAAGCCCAAAACCCCCTCTAGCTGAAGATGAGGAGCACAAGCTGGCAGCTCTTTTTGAACAGGAGAAGTGACAGTGCTGCCCAGGCAGCTTCTGTGACTTCAGGGGTAGATGCAGGGGGTTTGCCTTACATCTGCCTTGCACTCACTCGCCAGGAATTTTGTTCCTCTCTGTTCCCATGAGGAATGTTCTCCTTTCTCTGTACGCGCCTCTCCTTTTGCCCTCTCAAGGTGTAAACTGTGATGCTGAGGGCACAGTTTAGCCTCTGAAGATGGGTCATAGCAATTACGTACTGTTTAGCTTCGAACAAACTCCTCTCATGTGACACAAATATTTTGTTTAGAGTATAAAAAGTAGATATGAGAGGAAAACAAGCTAAATATACACTACTTAATCAAAGGTGAATTCCAGTCCATCTATAATAAGGGATTTCATTTAATCTGTCATAAAATCCAGGCTATTGGGGTATTTCTCTTTCCTTCTCATTGCTTCTCAGTTAGAGGCTCCCATCCGTTCAGTTGCCTGAAGGAAGAAGGGACACAATTACTCCATAGGATACAAACTGGTTTGCTTTCAAATATTCCCTGTAACATACCCATTCACAGATTAAATTCATCAATATTTCCTACTTTATCTCCCATTTATAGCATCAATTGTTTCCAACTTTTAAACTTGCAACAAGTTTTTTTTTTTATATATTTAATTCTATTCAGAATTTAAAAGATATTTGACATAGTTGTTGAACCTGTTATTGTCCTCTATTTAAAAAAAAAAAAAAGTTTTAATAATAACCTGTTCACTTTCAAGAAAAGGTTCGCTATAAAGGAATAGAGTTGCTATAACCTGAGTTTATGTGCATTTTTCCCAGCACGCTATCTACTTACTGAACATTCAATACCAACTGCAACTATAAATTAGCCTGTAAGACCTACAGATATCAGGAAATTTAAAAGTTTCTCACATAAGTGCATTTTAAGCTTTGCTAACTACTATATACTATCAATAAAGCATGTAGTGCACCTTCTTGTTTTATTAATTGCAGGGTAATAATCTGCATATAGGAATAAAGGCGAATTATATACCAAGCGGTTTCTGTACGACAGCAATATAACTTATTTTGATGCTTCTGCGTTGTGTTTTGTACATGAGTCCTTCAGAAGAAATGGTCAAGTGCAGTTACGTTTTTACTCAGAGATTTTGTGAAAAACTCCTTAAAGGGAAGATGTAGATCTTAATGCATAAATTTTGTAGAATGATTGCTGAAGTTGAAACTTCATTTCAAGAAGCACTGGGCTTTGTTTAACTCTGTATTTTTAGTATCCAGAGTTACTGAACCAGACTTTACTTAATTAATAACTATAGGATGTGAGGCAGTTCCAGTGCTGCTTTTTCTATTAACTTGCAATTTCCTTTAGGAAATGAATAAACTGGGGGGGTGGGGAGGCATGGCTGCTGAGAATAAATGTGGTACCATTGTACATTGCCAAATTCACTTGAATAAGTTAACAAACATGGTTTATAAATTGTGTAAGTTTAATTCCATAACTCATGCAGCATGTTTTTCAGGAAGAACGTTATGCTGAATATGGACTGAGATTAGGAAAATCAAAGATCATTTCTAAATGTTCTCTAAAATAGTATTCTAATATTAAAATTCACTTGGTAGTTTATCACTATCAAGGCCATAATTACATAAGATATTGAGACGTATTTCAAATACAATTCACTTTTTTCAATGGTTCCCCGGAATTTGCGTTTTGTCACTGAAAGCAATATCTGGAATGCTCCAGCAGTTAACAACTTCATAATGGTTTGCCTAACTTTAAAAAAGTTTATTTTGTTTGGAACTGAAAATCTACCATGGAACTGTGTATTGCCGAAGCCTGTTGCTATTTCCTGAAAGTTGCATTAAAACTAGAGAGGCCGAACTTTCCCAAACATTTTCCACACTGATGAAGAAGGACAATACTAATATTTGATATCATTTAATGAATACTTTAGTGATAATTTTCCTCATTAATTTCACAATACGTATATTCTGAGTCTGTGTTTTAAATGCTCTAAGTTTAGGAGGCTATCACTTATTTATAGGGAGGTTTTGTAATAAAGCAATTCAATTAATTGTAGGGACTCTTAATTGAAATATCTTGCCTCCAATTGTTATTAATTAAGAATACCACTGCAGTGCCAGTGTTGTGTGTTTGAACACCTCAAACACTGTAAAATTTACCATTTTCTCAAATTAAATATTGCAGGACCTACATTTATTGCTCATATTGGTATTTTTAAGGTATATTTGAATCAGAAACAACCATACTTGTGTTTCTCCAAGAACACCTATTAGATGTGTACAGAGTGTTTTCTACAAATACTACTTATTTCCTTTGTTTATATTGCACATTCAATAAATACGATTGTCGAAACCAAAGGAATTATGGTTAGGCAGGTATCAGAAATAAAACTTAACAACATAATAATCTGACATTTGCTGCAATAAATAAACAAGTGCTAGTTCTCATCTGAAAAAAAACCCTACCTATGTAACAGCTTTTGTTATCTACATGTAAACATAGGGTTATTAGCTCTGCATCTATAGTATCTTGTGTATGGCATAAACTGCAGAATGAGTCTCAGTGTAGTTTTGCTATCATTTAATATGTGGTCATTAAGGAATCAGCGCTGCTTCCAGTTCTTATTTATTAGACACCTATGGTCAGTGCCTGTGTTTATAGTCTTTAATATCATAGATTCATCGTTTATGTGGATATCAGTTTAAAAGATTTGTCTTTAATTCAGGCTACATATAAGCATCTAGTAATTTGTGTACCTGAAATTATTTCTTGTTCTTGATTAACGTGTGCTAGTGAGGTCTTCTGAGTGTGTCTTGTTATTAAGCTTCTTTATTAAAGTCACCTTTTAATTTCCTGAGTTAATTAAAGACTTCTGTTATTTTTACAGTCTCCCTAGTTGTGTGATGGCACGTATGGTACCTTTTACTCGTTTCGTTTCTTGTAATTTATCATCCTGTCAATGGAGTTGTTGAACTATTACTTTGTATTTAAGTATTAGTACTGAGTGACTGAAACAAATGATGTTATAATAGCTAACACATATTTGTAAATGATATTAAAGTACTATCTTTAATTCGTGCTCAACATAGGCATTGAATGAAAAGCAACATTTTGGTCTTTGTCATGGATGCAGTATAATGCAGGTGTTGGTTTAGATTTAACTTTGCGTAGTACCAAAGAGCTAACTGTATATTTTACATCTATTCTTTGGTTTCTGTCTTCTGCATTTAATCAGGTCAAGTGGAAGAGCACCCCTTCCTGCCACCCCCTCAAATAATTTTTGGGCCAAATTTACTATTAGCTAGTCATGTACAGGTTTGATATGCACCTGTATGTGCCTACAGATGAATGAGCAGTCAAAAACTATCAGTGACAGTAACAGCTGGCAAGAAAAATTGACTTAAAGTCATTAGAAGTTGTGATTTCAGTGAAAAAATAGAGGTTGAAGGTGGGCCATTAAATAACTATAATAATGTCAGCATTCCAGAGAAAAAAACAGGGGAAGAGGCTAATTTGTATCCTAGTGTTTAAGCACTCAGATAAGATAGGGAGTCCAATTCTTGCTTCTACTTACTGTTTAATCCAAGTCTTGCAAGATTTAGTGTCTGTCTATATGTCCTGCAATTAGAATAATAAGCTTCCCCAGCAAGGACTATGCCATACTGTTGGCGTACCCTTGTGGGAAAACCGTCTCCAGAAAATCGGTAAAGTTGTGTTTGGGTGCCCCAATTTATGTGAAATTGGATCCAGGATTTCCACATCCGGGATGAGTAATTTATCTTCAAGACAGTTATGCAAAAGGCATGTAATGTATCCCTTTTTAACAGGAGGTAACATACATTTTTAACAAATCAGACGCCTGTGTGGGGTTTAGATGGTGATGAGATGTCCCTCCTAAGAGACTCCAGTTTCAGCAGGGTATAGGTAGTAACTAAACACTTAGGTCCAAATGAAGACCTCTTCTCTGCATGGAGACAGCTTAAGTCATCAGAATGATTTCTGACCCATGTGGAGAAGCTCAGTGAGTTGATGGACCCTCGGAGGGAAAGCCGCACAGAAACATAGGCAAGGAATTTTCTTGCTTGCATTACATTTCTAAATTCTGATGAAGTCTGTGGAAACAGAGGACCACGGCAGATGTCATCCCAGTGGCAGTAGTCCTGTGTCCCCTAGGAAAGTGCCTCGATTAACATGCTATAAAATAGTATCTTACAGGTGATCCATCCCACTTGGAATGAATTAAATAAATGTTAATCAACAGTTAATGTTTGACAGTCGTGGTGGTATGGCATGCATATAGGCTGTGAGAGACACAGACACATTTCCTTATTTTTAAACAAAGCAGGATTTTTATCCTTATTTCTCACATTCTTGGTAGAAATGTTCCTGCAATTATTTGGCCTTGCCTCTGTCTTCTCTCTTACTCTATTCTCAAGACAAGACTAATTTTTTTTGATAGGAAAAACTTTGTAATTTTTATTTTACTAGCCATACTACATACACATGATTATCTGTTTGCACTTACAAACTAACTGATTGGAAGAAAACCTGTCTGATTTGTCTTGCAATAGGTATCATTATGAGCTTGAATGTAGAGACAGGAAATCTAGATGCAATGAGAGAAATGACTTTCAGCATTTGGAAATATTAAACCAGACATATCTGAAAGAATACCATTATGCGCTTTCATACCTTCAAATCTTTCTTAAGAGTTGCCCAAACCAACATAATAGGCAGGTCTCAAATCTGTAAAGCACTTTGCCATGGTCTTATTTGTAGTCAGTGTCCATTTTCTTACAGGTTGTCATGCTGGTGCAACACCAACTACTGGTTGAGTGATGTTAAGTTCAATGTAACAGATACAGTTCAATCATTTGTTTCAATTTGGGAAGCTGGAATTAGGTTGTAATTAGCTGCATCAGTTCATTTTGTTTTCTTGCTCTGACCTGACCACTATGGCAGAATATGAATTGCATGGCTGCAGTTTTTAGAATGAGCTAGCTGCCAACTCTTTGATTTTAGTATTGATTATGAATAATTTAAAACTTATGTCCTAAAGATTTACAAACCGTATCCTATGAAGAAACTGAAAGGTCTGTAGATAGTTTAGAGACTTTATGAATCAACATTTCCAATTTTGTATTTGGTATATATACTGAAAAAAGTTCTTTAATAAAATAATAAACTTTGATTTATTGCTGAATGTTTCACAGTGAATACTTAACTATTGACTATATAGTTATATTCCTGTACATCAAATAAATTCTATCAAAATAAGAACATATATGGCCTTTGGAGATAGTGTAATACAGCTTCTTAAAATCTGCGATATTTGGAATTTCTAGAGAAATTGTAGTGACCAGCTATTTAAAAAAAAAAAAGTATAATCTTTTAGACTGAGTTCTTGAAAATTCCAAAATCTGACCATGTAAAAATCTGCCCCTAATCATTATGTATTGCAGAGACTCTGATGGTGAAGGCAGCAGATGCCTGTGCATACTGAAAGTTGTAGCACCTTGGTACCACCAACAAAATAGAAACTAGAAATATATGCTATAAACCCCCCTCTCATTTATTAAATGTAAATCAGATAGTAAAAGGGGTCCCTTCTAGATGAAATTATGAACTCAGAAAATTTTACAGCCCAGTTTTCTGTTTTTCAGCATGAGGCAGTTGAATTGATGAAAGTTAAGGCACTAGTTTTAGATCCAAACTATACAAAAACTAGGATGAGAGGAGAAATTGCACATTTCTTCTCTAAATTACTTCTTTTTCTAAAATGCATAATGTATTTTGAGTGCGTAATCGTGTGATGTCAGTTAGTGTTATGCCTTCTTTGGCGTGACTTGCATAAGCTCTGACATTCAAGAATAATGTGGCCTTCCTAAAGTGGTATTCATTGAATGTTTTCATCTTTTATATGTGTGTGAGCAAGAGTTTGGGAGGACTGCATTACTCATAAATGAGCAATATACGAGTTATATAGATCACACCAAACAACCATCAATAAAAGCTCTGTAGATCACATTGCCATACATTATGCATATGCCACATGTTTCACAGAATAAAAAAAATAGAAATTAAAAACTGTGGTATGGGTTTAGTTCTCCTATTTGGAGATTATAAAGCCAATTCCTTCATTTTTATTAGTCTAAATTTGAAGTCCTGAAGCAGGTGCTGTGCTCAGTGGAAAGCTGTGAATATCCCAATTTAGGTTATCCAACCCTTTCATTTCCAGCTCCTAGGATCATGAGATAGCAGGCCTGAAACTGCTCACTGCTGTTAAATGAAATATCAAGCATATATATCATGAGCTTTTAGATGAATTCCAGATCTTAAGAACAGAAAAGTGCTTTGTCATTCTGAGTTGTGAACAACTGTGACAAAATGTATTTAGATATTTTTTCAAGTCAGACTAGGTCTCCAAAAGAGTGGTTTCTTTTCTCTTTTAAGCATGGAACAGGGGAACAGAGGTGTGCAATGGATTTTATGTGACACAACAGTTATGATAATGGACTGTGGGGATACAGGAGAACGTTAATTTGATCATTTGCATGTACACGGTAATGGAAGGGAAAGACAGTAGTAGAGGCCTGGTTTAAGAACCCTGGTAACAAGTTTTCAGATGATTTGATGACTTTACTTTCAGAAGAGTCTGGAAAATTGCGAAGAAAAGATGGCTCATGTTATACAATCTGTTGCAATCAATATGAAATAGATGTGCTGGATCTTGAGGGAGATCACTGAGTCAGAGAAAAGTAGAACTGCAGAAAAAGGAAGATGAAAGTCCTCAGGGTAGATATTTGATCTGTGACTCTGCTTTCCCCCTTTGTATTTTTGAAACCTTTGGTGATTAAGAGGTTCATTTTATTTCTTTATTTTCATTCATTCTTCTAATGATCCTGCTCAGCTCTTAAAGACTATGTAATAGGGATCTAATTACGTACACGTGGTATCCAGAAAACAGTTCTAGCAATTGGAGAATTGAAGATGAAATAAAGTGCTTTGGACATGAAAATCACAATGATCCTTTGCTGAAATATTGGTGGAAAGCCTAAAATATTTTCACTGAGATATTAACACTGAACCAAAATGTCAATATCACCTCTAAAATTGTGTAATGTCGAGTTACGTGGATTCTGTCATGTTCTCTGCTCGCATGACATGCCGTGTAAAAGCAGCCACTTCCACTGGTCCAGTGTTTGTGGTCATCACACAAAATCTTCTTTGCTGTGGATTAACAGGAATGTAATTAATACCCTAATTTTCAATAGTTATAGTAAGTACTGAACAGAATAGAGGAGGATGAGAAGCAGATATGTGGTGTTACTGGAAGCGCGTCAGAGTACGACTGAGTGGCACCCTTGATCTCCTTCTGTGTGGTAAAAATGAATAATGCCTACTGACACACATCCATAAGTTATCTGCTCATAAGAACAGAGAAGGTTGTTTCTTTTTGTGTTAGAAATTGCTCTTAAGTATGGACAATAACTTAGTGTCTGTCTCTTTTGTCATGGCTGTGAGCAGCCCATAAGAAAAGAGCTAGAGGCTGTGCATCAAGTCTTTGTGAGCATATGTGGTCCATAACAGCATACTGGGAATGGAATATATACAAATACATAGTGCCTTAAGTATATAATGCCATGCATGTTATAATAAAAAAGACATCGTCATTACATTGACGTGCTCAAATGAGCATGCTCCCCAGGAGGTGATGAGAGACAAGGTTTATTTGGGAGTTAGTTATCCTGCTTGAAGCCATTCAGAAACTCCTACGGTCACTGCAGAGTGTAGGAGGTGCTACAGTATAGAATTCAGTAGGCAGCAGCTTTGAAAACAATATTAAGGAAAATAACTGATAAACTTATTAAAAACTCAAAAATATGAAGAAACTTCCTAGTGGGTGACCATTGGTGGTCTGGAAGACCAGGGTCTCTGCAAATGCTCAGAATAACGTGCATTTCTTTTTTTGGGGAAAAAAAAGATTATCTGAGGAAATTTTAAAGATTGTCTCTCTATTGCTTTCATCATAGGAATATATGATCTTCATTCTCCTCATTTCTTACAGCTATGGAATACAGGACTCTTAGTATTGCTAAAGGACCAGATGCTTCATGGGAGCAACAGACAGCTGCAATTTTTTAAGTTTTCTCATGATAACAAAGTCTCAATTAGAGAAAATTCAGTGATCCACAACCTAGGTTGTGAGTCACTTGTCTTTTTCCAATTACTTTCTGTACATTGAGAGAACTCAAATATTTACAGCAGGGCAGAGTGGTAGCATAAGTCCCTTACTCACCTTTGCCAGCTCCCAATAAACGGCTGAACCCTGTTACTGAACAATGGTTTGTTTACAGATGGTTAATTAGGGACCTAACTGAATCTTTTAGAAGGACAGATGCAAATTGATTAACATCTATATCATCTACATGAGCAGCCATTAATAAGAAGCTCTTACAAGAAAAAATAAAGTGGTATATCCAGTTAACATCTTCAGCTTGCTCAGCAGTTCACTGAAAATTAGGAGACTCTAATGACCAAAACCACGCAAACTGGACGAAAATTACAACTATATGAAGAGGCCTTCAATGTGGACATGAAAAATTTTTTTAAATATATAAAAAAAAGTATATATTTTATATATATAAAAATGGAAAAACAAAACTCAATAATATGAAGATCAAAGATCAAATGGATTAAATGTTAATCCCTCAAATTAAGGTTTTCATTATGTATGTGTTCAGATACTTCCTATAAGTGAAGGTTACACAAAGTTTTTCTTAAATGAAGAAAAATATTCACCTATATTTTAAGTTATATTACTTATGGTAAATTCAAAGAAGTTTGAATAAGGACGAAACAAATTGGAATGTGAAGGGCAAAGATTGCTTGAGCAAAGAGTGTTAGCTGATAAACAGACCAAAAAAGATAGTGTTTGGAATTGCAAATTTCAACACTAGGTGATTCTGCAAAAACAAGGACTTTACAACAATAAGAACTGGAAGTCATCCAGAAATGTCACAGCAGAAGAATCAGGGACAAGGGAACTGGAGAGAGCAGAAACCATTCTGGCAATTTATGATCAAAGAGAACTAAAAGACATCTATGAAATCCTTAATGATATTTATGGCTCTAGAACCTCTTAGTGCAACTCATTTCAATGGACATTTAGGGAATTACGAGAAACTGCTCTGTCTGGGACTGAAGCGGTTTTCACGAGGATTTCTCTTTCAAGGGACGTAGTTTTTATTATGCTTAACTTTCTTGCTTCAACATAACATTCCAGAGATTTCTGATAGCACCCAACCAACTGAACAAAATGCTTAGAAAAGTGAAGTTGCTGCACGTAAAGGGGAATGGGCATGGCTTGCTCCAGGCAGGTGCTGAAGGTTGCCCTAAGTCAATGTCGCTGTAAATGGCAACCTGCTCGGTTAAGCTGGGAAGTGGGAGGCAGTCGGATTTGTTGCTAGCTGCTCTAATCCCTTGAGGGCACTGGTTCAGAGGACCCGGCATGCTTTGGCCATGTTAGGCTCAGCTATCTATAGCTATCTACAACTCTCTATAACTTTTCCTCTGTGGAGAAAGCACGAACTGCTTCACAGACATACAAAATCTGTTAAGATGTTCTGAGTATAGTGCATAGGTAACTGCCATTTAAAAGATAGCTTGTATGTTCTCTGGTCCCTTAACCTTCCTGAACTACAGCATTTACAGCGCTTTCCTCTCTGGATGTTGGTCCATCAGGACATGTGCCATGCCTTAATTGCATTCTTCGTATTCAGGCCCACACAATCACTTCTAAATTCTAACTCTGTTTTCATAAAACATGCCTGCAGTACTCTTACTTTGTCTGTGATATGTTTCCAGAATATCCTTCGCCACACATTTCTCACCCTTAGAATGTTTTATAGATTATTTTTTTTTTTTAAATTTTATTACTATCGTCAGCATACTGTTGCAGACAGCACAAATCCCCACAGCTAAAGCTTTTTAACTGGCTCCTTAGTTGTGTTCCTTTGCATAATGCTTTTTTCACTATGCCGGTATTGTGTGTTAAAATAGATACCAGTGGCACACGTAGTTCCATACTTCTCTATATTCTTATGGAAATCTAATCGTGCTCTGATTGTATCACTGTATTTTAAAACAGATTTGTTTTACAATAATGAAAGGCAGGAATCCTCAATGTTACCTGAGTCAAAGCCAAGTTTTAAACTAAACTGTAAGCCTTGGATAGAACTGGTATTAGGAAAAAATGTTAATTGTCCTATATCTCAAGGATAGTTGAGAAGTTTCTGAAAGACTGGAGCAAAATTGTCCTGTTTGAACAGAAACACAGTATAGAAAGTTAAAGGAGTTATGAGCACATGACAGTAAGTTGAGAGTGAAAACAGCTTTGAAATTCTAATTATAATAATTAGAAGTTGCTACTGTACCTGTCTTGAACATCTTTATATTTTGAAATATTAGTAGCATTTTATCCTTTTTTAAGGATTTCTCTGTGAATGGAGACAGAAAAGCCTCAGAGAAGGAATATTTCCATATATACACGACACACTCGTTCTGTTACAAAAATTCTAATTTACTTGCATAGCCTTAAATACAGTTTTCCTTTCCACATGAAATAATAACAAGCCAGCTTTCAGCTGCTTAACTTCAAATAGAGGTTTGCCCTGTTATCTGTCTGTGGGTATTTAAGTGTAGCAAGTGAGAGAGGTGGTTAATGTTCCAGGCATAGGTTGGGCTGATGGAAGTTTATCTGTCCCTTCCCCCTGGCACAGGCTGTTGTGTTTCAAAATCATCCTGGCAGTGATGGCTGTGACCTGCTCCGAGCCCCCTTCCCTGGGGATGCGCTCAGGGTGAGGGATACTGCACTGCTGGAGTCCCACTGACTTCACTGCAACCGGGATTCAAATTTTCACTCTTCTTCTAGTATGATTAACAAATAAAGCAACAAGTCTGAAACTTCTGGTTATGATATGACAGGCAATTGAAAGATGCTTTCTAAGTGACGCATATGCTTCACAAAGTCTACTAAGAGTGAAGAATGGTTTAATTGCTAAAGAGGCTGGGGCTGGCATTTAGTAACCGCTGCTGGTTTTGTGCTGCTGATCTAACCACAGGAATTAGCAGTGGGTTCCTGTTTTTCACTGTTGCTGAACAGGGAAACACTGATTTGAGTGGCTGCCCACAGGAGGGGGGAAATGAAACAGACGGGAGTTCAGTGCTGAATGAGTACAGTGTGTGTCATTTTATGGATGGCTGGTATTGCGATACAGTATCTTTTAAGACCTATAGAAATCCTGTCTTGTAGTTACTATTGAAAGCAAATAACCAGAAAGAAAATATGCGCAGTTGATAACTTACCGTGGGATGCAGCATAATACAGAGTGCTGTAGTTTCGGCACAGGCTAATAAAGAAGTGTTTGTTTGGAATATTTTACAAAGCTTGGTTTCTATAGCAACAATCATCATGAATACTTTCAGCTTCAGAAATAACATCTGCTTGATGACTGATCTCGAATCTCAACCCTTGTTTAAGTAAATAAGACCCTGCTCCTTCTGCTTATTATATTAGTCAGTGGCATTTGATACAGGGCATTTATTTCTGTGGAAAGAGCACCATAAGACTGGGAAAAGTGTTGGTAAGGGGTGAGAAAAGAGAAGAGGAACCAGAAAGCAATGGTGAAATGCAAGATCTGCCTCATTAGCCTAATAGTAGTCACTGCTAAAATAAATTAGAGTTTACATATAGTACATAAGTCAATGTGTTATACCATTCTGTTGACTGAAGTATAGGACAAACATTCCTCAGTTTTACTCTTGGCAGTGGATTAAATTCTATGCATAAAATTAAAGGAAGAGAAATAGTTTGGTTAGATATCAAAAATATATGAGATGGAGTACAAAATTTCACGGAATACAAGGATTTGAAGCAAACTCCAATGAAAAGTTCACAAACCATTGAATTTTCAAGGAAACTTTTAAAAAGGTGGTCAGTCTGCTCTGAAAATGCTATGTCTTTTGAAGAAAAGATGTGTCAAGCATCATCGCTGCTGCTAAATTTTACAATGTAAAATTTAATGTAAAATGTTTACAATGTAAAATTTAAAGTAAGAACACTTCCTGAAGCAAAGTAACAAGTTTTTCTGTACTTTCATGCAATAAGGATGAAGACTATAGGATTTTTTTGGTGGTGACTGTGTACCACCTTACTGAAGAAAATAATAAAAAAATGTAAATAGAAATATAAAATAAATAGAAATTCCTGCTGTGCCCTAGGAGACTCACGTGGTACAGAAGTGCAAGCAGAGCTGGGCTGTGTTTCCATATTACTCATTTTTAGTTAGCAGTGCTCAAGGGGCTAAGCACACATGGAATATGGTACTTTCTAAAAAAAAAAACCAGCACTTACTTTCCGTGTAAGTGGGATTCAGCAAATCCAAGTTCAGTAAATACTTCAAACATTAGATCTCTTCTGGTTTAGTAAAAATTATGCAGATTGTGTAATATTTTAAAGGAGCTGTCTTTTTCCTATTTTGTTGCACTGTTAAAAAATGCCACATTAAAAAAAAAATATTCCGTCAGTTACGTTAAGCTAACGGGAGTAACGTGCTTGAATAATTTCATTCATGCGAGTAATCCTGTTTACTTTAATGTAACAGTTTCTCCAAGCACTAATTCTCATGTGTCTAATTATTTGTCAGATTAGATCCTGTAAATTTCATTTCTTGTGCATTTTCAGTGAGGTTCGTAATATGTTTGTGACCACTGTAAATTCTAACGGTCTTGATGGGGAGCATCTTGTAAAGCAACACTAAGCGATAATGCTTGAGTTTGAGTTTATTTGTAGGATTTTTCAAGGAGAACTTTAAGAAATTAATAATATAGTGTCAGATTTGCAGCTGGTATAAATCAGCAGAGTTGTGCTGTTACTCGAGTGTTGTGCTGATTTAGGCAGCTGAGGATTATCTCATAGATATTTGAGATTTGAATTAATTCGTAAGATTCAAGTGCAAAATCGTGCCCTATTATGCTTTCAAGTTGGTGAATGGGCAGAGTAGGTGATGGAGGTCCTCAGGAGAGGAAAGCGAGAGACGCATCTGGCAACACCTTTAAAAAGGTCTGGTTTGTGCTTTCAGGAGCCTGCCAGCCTGCCCTCTCTCTTTCCACCTCCTTGGCAGCTACTCCTGCCAAAACTGCTAGTCAGTTTAACACATGCTGCTGCTGCTGCTACTCTGTAATACAGCAAAACTAGGTCCCTTTTGCTGCCATCACGTACCTTTTCCTTGGGACAGAGAAGTCTTCTCTTCTTGTTTGTTCCTGCTGCTGGAGCAGCTACAATCTGATCCACAATATCCACACACAGTCACTAGGATTAAAACTTCTATAGACTTACAAATCTTAAATAGGGATAATTTGTTTCAGAATGTTTTTGGCTATGGCGTACACATTTTGCAGCTGTCCTTGGACCGCGGCAAGGACAATCAAAATAAAAGCTATGTCATGCTTTCAGATGTTCAGTTCATGTCCTCCCTACTTTCAGTAGGCTGTGATCTGTGTAAGTTGTCATGATAGAAAGTAATTTGTTATTCTGGTGCCATTAGCATTTTTTCCTGCATTAAGAATATTGCCAAGTTTGCACTTTAATCCCTTCTGCTGACAGTTGGTTTTCACAATGTGTCTTGATTTAGTTCTCTTTTTTATTATTACGATTCTAGGTATAAATGTTTTAATTTGTCATTCACTAAGCACCCTGCAAGTGGCCAGGAGGTTACAAAAGAACTTTAAAAGGCATTGCTGAAGAAAAGTTCACCAAAAGTGTATTTTGGATGACATATGGTGTACTATATTTTCTTTCCAATTTTGCAAGAAATGCAAAATACAGCATAATAATTTCAGGACATTTGCCTTTCCTAACCCTCAAGTCTGGCATAGATCTCCTAAATAATAATCAAACCTTATCTTTAATGACTCTAGGATGCTGCACTGCTACAGGAATGACATCTTTGTGGTCACAAAAGACACCTGCTAGGCAGAACTTGTGACTTCTGTCCGAGATTCATTGTCACAATGACAGATTGAAATGTTACGATCCCCCCTGAGCGAAGGACAGCCCAAGTTTATCCACCTCATGGACATTTCAGAAACCTGTAGCTGACTCAGTTTGCTTGCTCCCGACAAAAGTAACCTGTACTGTGCTCATCCTTAGCTCAGCGTTCCCCTGCCACCATAGCCACCTTTGTTAGCCTGCAAGTTAGGCAGAATTTAAACTGCACCTAGTGCTTCATCTTTCCCACCCTGAAAAGTTAGTAGTGGCTCTGGAGGGACCATGTCCTCTTCTGCCAGGCAGTCTGGGGTGAAGATAACCTACTGTGCTATACAGGAGTGATGATCTGATCTTAAGTGATCAGCCCATGTTCTAACGGGGATGGACTGCCAGTAATTTGCCACCAGTGAAATGTGCATTTTCATAGACAAGAGCCTTTAAGGTTGGATTGTGAAGGAATAACAGAATTCTCCACTTTTTGTTTCTAATCCTTGGAGATCCAACAGTTGTACCCTGCTGGGAAACAAATGCCCATTAGCATCACTTCACTGCACAGCACCGCTCTGCCTCACAGAGTTTGAAATGGCAGTAGGAAGAATTTACAGGAAAATATCTGGGGATACATGATGCTTGGTATATGCCACAGACATAGGGTCTCAGGTGCTTTTCCCAACAGGATCCAGCTAGCTGCTGCCAAGATAAATTTCTTTTCACAAACTGGATGGTAGCATTGCTAGCCTTTAATCAGACTCATACAGCTTAATAGGGGAATGTTTTGGAGGCTCTTGGGGATACCTCTGGCAGTAATCCAGTACAACTACTACACACACCATCCACTGTAAGTTATGTTCAGTATTTTCCAGATTAACCTGAAATTACTCTTATTAGTGGGCAAGATGGATCAGTAAAGTAAAACCAAATTTATTTAACGGTATGAAGAGATAGGAAACTGCATATGTGGACACGCAGAAAAAGCAATGAAATGCAACGTGCCTTGCAGCTACCTGATGTTTTGATTTAACTTCAACGTCTTGTGTTCTGTTCAGCCACTTGTGAAAGTCAGGAAAACTGCAGGATGGTTCGCATCGGTGTCGCAGTTCAGAAAAAGCAGCCTCTAGGCAGTAGGATGAGCGCTGAACAGGAAACCTGGCTTGGAGTTCTTTCTGGAAACCCCACTGAAAATAAATGCGTCTGCAGGTGTTTCTCATAGCTTTGTGTTAATAAATCAGTTTTAATCAGAATGTCAATTGGTAACTCTCTTGCTAGTGAAATGCTATATCACATAGTACTAGGTGTGAAATATAGCCACTTACTAGATTAACTGAGAGTAACTTAGTTACAAATAAATATAAACGTTTGTTGCAAATAAGTATAGTTCTTATAATAAAAATATGGCTCTTCTAAGCATAGAGACTAAAAGATTAATACATAAGTTTAACATCAGTACATAACCTTTCATAACTATCAACTACATTCTCTATTCAGAAAAGACCTCGAAAAAGAATGCAGCCTATCACTGCATATTGATATAGTTGAGATAGAGAGGTAAGACAATAAATTGAAGGATAACAATGCATTTCGCTCACGGGGGCCGTAATCACAGCGTGGTAATCATAATGTGTTCTTTTCATTGTTAATTCCCACTGTTTTTCTTATGGAAAATAATGTACCAATGTATTCTAAGATTTCCATGGCTATTTTGAAACCAGGAAATTAACAGAGATCTATGTTCTGCTAAAACAATGGGGCAAAATTACTGTGGAAAGATAATTCACTTTAAAAAAAAGTGTCTAACAAGAAATGTTAGTATCATTTTGGTCAGGTTGCATTTTATTATCAATAAACCTGTTGGTCTCAGCTCCACTAGACTCTATAGAAGTTTTCAGGGAAACTGGTTCATTCTGAAAGTTGACTAGAGCTGGTAGAATCCTCCCAGTAAATCAGCACTGGCTGGACGACTCAGTCGCAGAAGCAAGGAAGTTACCTCAGGTCTCTTTCAGTAGAGGTGTAAGAATTGTAAGATACTCCAAAATGTTCTCCAGCTTTTACTGCTGTAGGTAAAGCGAGTACGTACCTCGCATGGGTTTGTGAGACCTCGTAAGCCAAAGTTAGAAATCACTGAGAAATCCTCAGGCAAAGGAAGCTGGAGTGTAGAAGCCCGAAGTGTTGAAGACACTCAGGCTCTGAGCCATTCTTGAAAGTTAAGATGAGGTAAAGCTTTCCACTCGATAATTGCAAGAGAGGAACTTTACGGGTTGGAATAAATGAAAATCTTTAGTGGATGTTTATAATTTCAGTAAAACCCTAGGGTCATACGGAGAACTGGCATTTCTTATGCCAGCCACAAAGCAAGGTTCGGAACTCCAGCCTTGCTTATTTATTCTGTTGAGGTATTTCCTAAAGTATATTTCTCCTGGCATGCAAATGATGTTTGGTGAAAGCATTTTTCTTCCTGTTGCACTGTCATTAAGACTCATTACTCATTGAACAAATCTGTGGAGAAAATTGTCAAAACTTTTGGGTGGGTTGGAAGCTTATACTCAAAAGTATGTTAATGAGTGTTAGTTAATATGTACCCAACATTTAGAATAGCAGTGCAATATAACACTGACAGTCTAAGAAAATGGCAGTTCTGATTACAGTCTTTGTTTCTGTCTGAGGCATTGCCTTAGTTTCAGCACTCTGGAAGAAGTGCCAGGTTCTCCTTAGGGCAGCAGCAGGTGCTGTGAAAGCCGGGGGCTTCTACTGGGAGGAGCAGAGACAGCATTTATTAATTCCTCTGACGTAACCGTTGGTCTCTATTCTCTTGGCAAATGACTGTGGAGGAAGTCAGGTGAGGGTAGGATGGAGGTTGGCTACAGTTGGGAGTCTCCCATCTTCTTCTCTTGGAAGGGTAGCTGTGCTAGGGACATTTGGAGTTTCTCCAGCAAAACATCAAAAAAAGCCACCAACAAATGATATCAATGGAATTCTGTGAGTTTGAGAGGAAAAATTTTCTTGTCCTCTTTTACACTGCCAAAAAATCTGTCTTTACTGCACTGAAAATGGTCAGAACAATCACAGCATTTTACTCTGCATCTTTAGTTATAGGCCAGAGTATTTCACCTCAAATGAGCATTTGGTATAAGCAGAATGGGAAAACCAGGATTCATTCTTCTTCCATGAAGAAAAGAGCTACTACTGCCTTCAACCATGATTTTTTTTAAAAAATAGTGGCTACAACTGTATTGTAAAGCCCTATTTGATAACATGTTTTGAAAACAGCTGTACATGCAGGGCAGCCAGTGATTCCTGAGTTGGGTATAAGGCAGATGAGGGTGTCCTGGGCAGGTAGAGGAGAGCTTCAGCTATTGAGAAAATTTTATTATTGAAAATAAGATTAACAGGATTTTGAGGCTTTTGAGTTTGTATGTAGGTATCTAAATTTGACCAAAATCCAATTTAGGTACTCAAGTGCTTTTCTGAATCTGAGACTTGCTTATCAGAAATAAATCAAGAAACTCAGCTTCAGGTTCATTTCCTAAATTCTTTGGTTATATTCTAAGAGAAATGAAGACGTGAATACTTGTAATATAACAGTCTAAATTTTACCTTTCCTACTTTTCTACATCCTTTACCTCTTCAGAGGGCACAGTCTTGTTTCTTGTTTTCCTTTCTCCCCTCTGAAGTCTTGCGCACTGAACTTCAGAAAAGTGGCTATTTACATTCTGAGTCTGGTACTAATCCTGTCATAACAACATATTTGATTGTTTATTTGCCAAGCCATCAAGCTTAGTTCATGTGGAATTCACCAGATTAATTCTGTTTTAATAATGTGATTAAAAACTAAGTTGAAATCGGCATCGTTTATTTCTAAAACAAAAAGTATAAGTCAAGCTGTTTTATTAGGAAGAAGAGACAAAGGTTTATTTATAATGAATTCTCATAAGTATTACTAAGAACATTTTAGTTAGGAAACATTACAGTGATTAATGCATAGTTGTTTGCGTTTTAATACTTGATTTATATATCAGATCTGTATTTGCGCACACTGTCAAACTTTATTCTGTTCTTGTCAAAATAATTATTACTGCTGACAGGTGTAACATGCTCACATTAATCCTTAATTCCTTGATTCAATTTTCTAATTGCTTTTTTGGCATGAGTTTGGAACCATTTAGTCTTACGTGATCTATTTGTCTTATGGTATAATAATGCACTTTTAAAAATTGGATGCACCTAACTTAGAATGCTGAACAGAAAATATATATAGATATTACTTAGTACCAAAAATCCGAAGTTTTATAGCACTTCTGTGAGACAGCACTTCTGTGAGACACCACTTCTTGGAATACAGATAGAGCCCAAACACTTTACACTTTTCATCTTCCAGTATTCACAGTATTAAATATTTTCATTGATAGATGAATGACCAAATAGATGCTAAAGTTTCAGTGCATTTCCCTCAAAGAGATTCTGAACCCTTATAGCAGATCCATGAACATCCCCTTAGTCATCGTTGTGTTCTCCAACTCTCCTCACCTCTTTATGCTGCTGCCTTCTGCTGCCCATCCGCCCCACCGAGAGTCACAAAATACACTTCCCAGCTTCTTCTTGGTCTGGACTCTTAAAGCTGCTTATTTGTGTTATTCCTAAATAGACAAATAACACAATACAAGATTTGCTGGGTTTTTCAGTACTTAAGTAAAAAAAAAACAAAACTGTTTTGTTACTTTATTGTCATTATAAAGCAGATGTGCTAAGTTACTTAGAAAGAAATACTTTTAATACAGGTATGAATATGGCATACACTGACATATGTTTTTATGCCAGTAATGGTAGTATCATCACCTGTCCTTTGTATAGGAAAAAAAAAAATCCAGCCAAAAATTGTTTCTTATAGAAACAGATCAAGGGTGAGCAAAGAATCTTCCCAAAGCTCAGTAATTCTTCACAAACTCACCCAGGCAGCTGGACTTTGACAAGGTCTTTATAGGATTTTCAGAAAAAAAATATGGAGAATGGAGAACCTTTTCTCTGATAAAAATCTAGGACCCTGGGAAGATGACTTCTGACACTTGTTTTCTGTGAATAAATGTATGACTACACATTTAAATGGTTGATAAAACCTTATACCTTTTTTTCCCCCTTTTATTCTCTGTTTTATTCCCTTCCCTCTCCACTTGTTTCTTCTTTCTACATCCACTGACATACTATTCTTTTCTCACTATCAATAATAATACATGCTCTTTCACCCTTTCATTTCTTCCTGGTTTTCTTCCCCTTTCTTTTTCAGCTTCCCAACTGACATACCTCTTTCTCTCTGTCGTAGTGTGTGTAAGAAAAGAAATATAAGAGTAAAGGTTGTTTAATAAAGAAGTGTTTGGTTATTCTGTCTTCCACTGATAAAGTTTTATTAATTCTGTGATTGTCATTTGTGCTTTTTGGCAAAAACGTAAGTCACCTTCTGTACAGGGGGGAAAAAAAAGATAACTCTAGGAAGTAAATCATGGTCACTAAGTGCTTTGGGCAAACAAACATGCACCTTATCTCTTCCAAAAAACCCGTGGAAAATGCATGATAAATAGCACATTTCAGAGAACATGTTATGTCACTGTGAAATAACTTTGATTCATGGTTATGTATTTATCTTTAAACAACTGACAAACCTTAGGGTATCTAAATTATTATAATTTGCTCTATGCCTCCGTGTTTTTCTAGTGAATCTGAATGATGTGAGGTAAGATAAGGCATCTGCTTTTTCAGTCATAAGGTTCTAAACCGAAAAAATAGTAAGCACAAATACAAAATTCTTACTGTATTTGATTTTTGGATTAAGTCCTCTCAAAAATATTTATCAGGAATAATTTCCTCCAATTATGTTTTGAAAAGCATTAGTATAAACTTCAAACAGAAGAGGATGGGGCCTGTTAATGAAAGGTTTTATATTACATAGCATTAGAAAATATCATCATTTTTATTTATAATAAAGTAATTATTCACAAAATCAAAAGGCATACTGGTAAATTTGTTCCTCTCAGTTGTGTGTCCGCATAAGCTGTATTCTGAATTACCTTTTTAAATGAAGATTTCATTTTGCGTGCCTTTTCAAATAGAAGGGAATCCATGTCATTTTATTTGCCCTAGTGACAAATCAAGAAAGATGACTTAAACTCTCTATTGCTTGCACTAGTACTACCAATTACTTTAATCGTAAATGTTGTATCAGATTTCAGGTGCTGTTGTTCTAGTATATAGTGGAAGGTGGCCCATGCAAAGGTATTTATTTGTAAAATCTATTTATCATATTAGTGAATGCATGGGAGACACTGACTAAGCACCTCTCCAGTTTATGGCACTCTGTCCATGGACATGAAGAGCACCTGGTCTGCTCCATTCACAGCTCCTGCTGCAGAAACTTGCCAAGAACTGGAAACTCTGTTTTGCACTGGAGATGCAGGAGAAGGGCCAGTGCAGGGTAAGATAGGAAGCACGTGGTCGAAGTGGGATGAACTTAACTAGCATGGAGCTGCGTCCCTGTCTGGGTGGTTGGGGAAGAGACATATAGGTAGAGGTGCTGGAATGAAGGGTCACGTATTTAGGTCCAACAGGAGGTGTGATATGAGTGTGTGTCAGTTGGGAAGCCTTAGATTGTGACCATTGCAAGCACAACAGGTAGGAGTGAATGAAAGGGTGCAATAGTGGGAGAAGTAAGCAGAGAGGTCTACGCCAGACTGCTGTCAGTCATGGTATGTTATATTATATTATTCTTTGCCTACACTTGTCTGATTAGATTTAAACTGCCTGGGGCACAGACTAAACGTTAATCCAAACGATCCCATCAAGACTCTTTTCTATATTAAATGCTGTGTTCAGAGGAATTACTGTTATTTTTGTATGTTTTTTTTACCTTGCGCTTCAACATATGTAAGTCAAAAAAGCCTTAATAAGAAAATTCTCCCACACCGTTCTTTTCCAGTAATCCACTGGTATGACTTCTGTGCATGTGCAATTAATGCTGCTAATATAACTAAGACTCTTATTCTGTTATCCCTATCCCCCTTTTCTGCGTTGCTTTTAGTGTAGAATCATAACATCCAGCAAGGTCTGTCTAAATGCTTTGCCAATAATTGGAACATGGAAGTCGACAGATCTACACCACCTTACACAAGTTCAGAATCTATTCTCTTCATCTGTTCCTTTGGCCTACATGGAACAAATACATTATAAAAAAATGATTATTAAATGCTACAAATCCAGTGCATTCTGTTTAAGAAATATGTCTTACATAGGTTTTTTGAAAAAATTTTTTTTTTCCGAAGCTTTTGCAGTTTTCTTTTTCTGTTGCGTTGTTTGGTAAGGTTTTAGTGAATATAAGTTGTCATTCATTATGTCATGACAATTTTAAATTAGATGACATTCCTCACCCAAGTTGTTTTAATGCTATCATCTCAAATGAATCTAGAGAAATGCCTTTCAAATATGACCATGAAGTAAAAAATAAGTATATTTATCTATTGTTCAGTTTATTGTTGTATTCTCTGTTTCCTTATCTTCACCGAGCAGTAATAAATGTTGGTTACTTGGAGGTAGAAAAATAGAAAATGATAATTGCTTTACATAATGGAAGCGCCTTTGTTTTCTTTATATCTAGTACTTTGCAGTGTATTTAACTTGGCTAAACTATCATTTTTCTTAGTATACTTGAGTCAGTTGACATTTATATATACGTTGCATTTTGCATGTAAATTGAAAATTTTATGGCTTTGAATTTTGAATCAAAACATCAAACTCGTATTTTGCCTTGGAACATGATAGACATTCTAAAAATTTACAAACAAATAAAACCCAAAACAAATGCTTATGCTGATTTTGACCTAATGTTTTTAGAAATAGCTTCAGTACTTGACTAAACTTTTCAGCTCTCCAAAGTGAAATGCCTATCTCTTAGTGACCACAAAACATGGAAACGTGTGAATATGGAAACGTTGTAAATTGTCACATTAGAAGCTTATTATTCTATGACTTTGTAGGCTGCTCTGCACTTTTTCAGCTCATAGTGTCCTCAGTCTTGGCAACTTGAGAACAATATGGCAACAACCATTAAGTCGAAAGCTAACTGCAAATTAAAAGATATATATAGCTAATAAGAGAGAGATGCTTGGTAACAGCACGTCCCTCCCGCCAGCAAAACGACTTTTATCATAACTGTACCACTTTTATCATAACTGTATATAAGAAAAAGTAAGATGATAATCGCACAAGCAACGTTTCCAGAGAGTTTCTGAGTTTATTTAAATATAGTAACACTGCACCTGTTTTCTGCATATGCAAAACAGATTCAGGAAGGACCTGCTTCAAAGAAATCATTTGCTTACCAGTACAGACACAGAGACAGTACAGACTTACTGGCCTGGGAGACTCGAGAGGGATTGGCTATCTTTATGTATCTGTAATATAGATTTGCTCTCATTTTATGATTTTGGCATAAGGAGGTCTAGGTAACGGATGCTGTTGAAGCACAGTTCTTTCACACGGCTTCTTCTTATTAGAATAGGGGAAATTCTGGTACTCTCAGATACCAGTGTGTATACTAAAAGGTTTTGCTGTTTTCTAAGCTTTAAGAATTTGATATCACTATGTTTAGTGAGCTATAAAATTGAGTATCATTTTGTTGTCTTTATGAACATTTAATTTTTTCTGTTTGGTTAGATTTGCAGTGTGGTCTGTTAAAGCCCATTTTTAAGTCAATTAATAGGGCTAGGACAATCTGTTTAAATGCAAAGAACTAATTGGGAAAAAAAAAATCTTCCTCTTGTTACAGTGAACCTTAAAATAAATTAAAAATGTACAAGTAAAAATGTAATGGAAATGTCTGACGTTACATAGGTATCTTCCTTCCTTTTTCAGGGCGCTCCTAAGCCGATTGCCATTGAACCATGTTCTGGAAACAGAGCCGCAGTCCTCACAGTATTTTTATGTCTGCCCAGAGGATCATCAGGAGTCCCACCCCCTGGTCAGTCAGGTAAGGCTCGTGTTGGTGAGCATCATGTCTGTCCTTGTGCAACACCGTCTGCTTGGACAAATGCACCCACACAGATCCAAAATAATGGCACAGCAGATGAATAGAAGGGGCTACTCAGCCAAGTTGATGTTAAGTTCAGGGCCGATGTTTAATGAGGAAGTTTTGTTTGGAATTTGATGTGGTATCCCAAATAAAAAGCACAGTGATCCAACTAGGTTGGTGTACAATGCTGTATCTCATTAGCACTTCCTGAAACAATACGTGTGCATACCGATATTCTTCAACCTTGTCTTGTAGGAAAAAACAATTTCAAATGCAGCCATTTCTAGAGTTTCAGTTCAAGTTGCTATAAATGAGGCTATATAGGACATACCAGTGAGTATCCTCAGTTCAAGTTGATAGTGCACTAACTTCTAGTTAAGTTCCTTTGGACCGTGAATCCCAATGCTGTGCTCTCCAGGATTCAAATAAAATATTAGCATTTCCCAGAATGCCTGTCAGATGAAACATGGGATCGTGTGAGCGAATGTGTCTGCTTCATTAGGAAGGTGTTCACTTTGGAAATGATCCCGGCTCATTTTAAAGCAGCATTCGCATTATCTGGAAGCATTTGTTGTGGTAATCTACCTTATCGGATCTGTGCTAGATCATTGTACAAAACCATTACAGCCGTTCTTATACAATACTTCCTAAGCAGGAAGTACCTAAATACGCTTTTAGAATCCTTCAAATAACTGCCTACAATGATATGATACAAAATGGTCATGACAAAAAAGTTTAGACAATAATGTGGCACTGCACAGGTCACCAGTTTACTACTGCAGAATTCATTGGAGCCGTTGCCAAAATGAACAGTTTTGTAATGAATAGTAAGATGCATGGTATGTGCCCAAAATGATCCTATAAACCAGAAAATATGCTTTAAGGCTAACTTTTATTATTAAGAGCCAAAAAAGATATCCTTTTAACCTTCAAAAATCCATTTAAGAGATTAAAAAGTATTGAATAATGATGATGAGGGCAAACGCAGTTGACTTATATTGGAAATAAGCTCAGCTGAGTGTTCTTTCTTCTTCTTCTTTTGGCCTGGTGACTATTTGTTATTTATTTGGGTTTTTTTAGTTTTGGGGGTTTTCTTGGGGGGTGTATTTATTTATTTTATTTTTTCCCCCGAGTCCCAAGATGAGGACTTAGTTCTTAAAATGCTGTTGATGGCTTGGAACATCATTTCTGGAAGTGCTATGAAAATAAAAGTGTTACTGATGCTTTGTCAAATACATTTCCTGGAAGAAGTATATAAGTGTAAGTGCTCTGAAGAGAGCAATGAGGGAGGAAGGACGTTTAGCGTATTCCCTGTTCATATTTTAAGGAAATGAAAAAGAAACGAAGGTGTTTATAGTCTTACAACAAGGAAAAACTTTATGAAAGGAAATTAAAAGTAATTGTTGAAATTAGAGCTTAAAGTGTTTATTTTTTTCTGTTGTTTTCAAATTTACCTATGATGTGCTTCTTGGCAGTAAAAATGTATTCATCTAGTTACTTCATAATCAGCTTCTATTTACTATATACAGGTTTTTTTAAAGTAAATGCTGTTCTTTGCTATGTGTAAAACATGGACAGAATAAGCTTTTTGAAACAGGAGTTGGGTTCAACAACACAGCAGATGTATAATCTTGAATGTTTCTCAATATGTGAAAGAATGCACCTCTCTTTTCACACGTTATATCCTGGTGTTCTGCTCTGTCTTGTTACTTTGCCTTCCATCAGCTTTGCAGGCTTGTATTTCAAATGCTATTCCTCCATTTCTTATTACGGTGTTTTTCAGCCATTAGTATTTAAAAATATCTAAAATTTTTAGTCCCACAACTTTCACTTCATTCAGGGTCAAAAGCAAATAGAAATGCTTGAGGTGTGCAACCACGCTGATTCAGCCATTAGGTTATATTAGATTATATTGCTATAATAATTTTTTCTTGTGTGTAATGAATTTTGGTACTCATGGAGGGCTTTCACTGTATGTAACCGTGCATAGTCTGGGCAGAAGCTATTATGCAAGTTTGTTAGCATACCTGTAGCTCTTCTAATTCACTTCATTCCTGTCCTGCAGCACTACCTGCTGCTGCTTTCCTGGGCTTCCTGGGAGCAGATGCTGTGAACTGTGCCAAGTTATTTGAAATGATGTGGAAGCTTTGTGCGGCAGACATATGTTTGCTATGCAGTTGGTTTCCCTTATGACCTAAGCTAGGTTAAAACAATGATATCTAGGTGGATGGAAGTAGTGTGTTCAGTAATTATGTCTTGCCAAGTAATTTTAGAATCCTCTATTACTTGCATATAGCTATTTTCAAGCTCACTGGGATCATTCTGGGATAAAACTGACGG
Organism: Chroicocephalus ridibundus; assembly: GCF_963924245.1. NCBI lineage: Eukaryota > Metazoa > Chordata > Aves > Charadriiformes > Laridae > Chroicocephalus > Chroicocephalus ridibundus. The sequence goes on along the minus strand of NC_086289.1, from coordinate 8,740,892 downwards.
TGTGTCAAACAGATTTGTTTAAATGATACATCAATGATACTGATCCTCAGTTGACAATGAGAGATCACGGATTTCATTTTTTATCTACATATGTCTGAAATATAGGAAGGAAATGCCTATACTGTTCTGCATTACATTTTCTCCAAAATCAAGAAAGCTAATTCTTTTCAGAAATAACTAGTCTATGCGCTAATGGGGTTGAATTAGAGTTGTATTCCTATGTTTTTAAGATCTGAATTCAATCAAACGTGAGTTTTACTTGTTTCCAAGGTTTACATTAACAAATACTTTGTTGAAAAATGTCTCTGAATATCAAAAAACCCAAACAAACTAATGTAAAGGTTACTGTTTCTGCAGCATATGTTCTATACTTCACCTTTATTAGCAGCTGGAAGAAAAGTTGAAACTACAGATGGTGGGCTTTGGCCAAAGGCTATGCAAGGGAAAAACTTCTCTAGGAGAGACCATATGTCCCAGTGGAGATCTGAGTGCTCTCTGGTTCCTGCAGAAAATACTCATAACTTTACAGACTTTCAACAGCATTGTTTATTTCTAAGTGCTAATCTTCTAAATATACAAGTAACAGCTAGTTTGACACAATTAAACTGCTTAAAATTAATATGTGCTTTAAGATAGGTTTTATATAGATTGGTCATGTAGATTCAGATGAAACATTGATAAAAATGAATTTATTGGAAAAAAACCCCACAATTCATTGTGACTCATGGTTTAAAAAGGGACTTTATCAATGAAGGAACAATTTGTAGAATTAAACATCCTGAAAATCTGGAAAGTCAATAAATATTACCATCATAGTGAGTTAGGTGTAGCACAGTAGACCTTACATTTTCTTTTAGAGGATGAAGAGGATGCTAATAATTCAATTATACTTCTCTTGAGTAACAACTATTTTAAATTAAATTTTGCTTGGATTAATGCAGAAATTAGAACTACATTATAAATTAGACTGATCAATGAAAAACATTAAGGAAGTTTAGCAGTGATAAAATCTAAATTTCTCAATTTTGTATTGACTGATAGAACATGTAGTTTCCTCATTCTTCGTTTGTCTCATTGTCTGCATTGTACCTGAGTAATCAGATTAAAATTCAAAGGTTCAAAAAAGTAGCAATTCTTTGTGCAATTCCTGTATATATCAATATGCACGCATCAATGTATGTGCATATCAGAAAAATCACTTGTTCAAGCACTTGTGTGCAGATTTATAATATACAATGGACATGTATGTCTTACAGATTTTATGACACATTGGAAGCTAGAAATAATCTGTTGTTGCTGTAGTGTCTGATCCCATGCTTTAAATAGTTTAAACTCTTCTTCATATCAAAGGAGATCTAATAATGAGAGCAGCAGCTGCAACCAGATCTCTAGAAAGAACTAAATTATACATCTCAATGGGTATTGAACAAAACAAGCCAGGAAAAAGAAAACACCACCAACCCCCACCCCCCACCCCAAAAAAAAAAAAAAAAAACCAACCCAGGAACAACAGGATAATATATAAATTGCTTAATGCAGAAAAAGGTGCCAATGAATTACCAGCAGTGGAAAGGCTATGAATAACGCCTTCAAGGTCTTCATACAGCTCCAGTGATATATTGGGCAATACAGAAAGAATAGCTTAGTAGTGTGATAAATTCTGTCATCATTATTATTAAAGCCAACTAAATCCCACACTTTGAGGTATCGAGGTATGGTACAATAAGTTTATAAAAGTCTGATTGCATCATTCTTGGATAAGGCCACTAAATGCTTTAAAGCACAAAGAGAAATGAGAATATTAGAGCATTTCAAAATAATTCAGAATCAAGGCATATAATTTCTGAATTATTTACAGGATATGTTACTTTCACACAGCAAAATTTTCCTATTTATCAAGCAGGTAAAAGTGGTAGAGCACCCAGTAAAGGTGGTTTCCTATTAAGACAGTGAGCTGAATGGTCTCTGAAGGTGTATATACCTATATGAGTGTCTCTCTATTAAACCTTAGAGGATATCTAACATGGCTATGAGTAGGTGAGGTGAATCTAACTTAATAGTTAAAAATAACACTTGGACATTAAAATCAAGAACTAAGTAAAATATAGTAATTAATAGAGCAACTTCAGTGGAAATAATTTTGCGGTGGAAGTTGTGGAATGTATGTCATGGAAGACTGCATGCAATATTATGTTGCTGTAAATATAGATGAAGATAGCAAAATTTCATGTTCATGAAGCCTCTCCAGTAGTGCCATCTGAAAGTTACTCTCTGATATCCTTGAATCAAAACAGAATTTCACGTAATTCTAGCCACGCTAACTGTGGCGTTCAATCCTACTTAATCAGCAAGCTACAGTAGAATCACAGAATCAATAAAATTACCATGCCATCTGCCTTCCCTGTACTCACCATCATAATGAATAACGACTCATTAAGTGTTCTACAAGACAATTAGCTCTGGGTGGGGGTTTTCAGTAGCAAGGCTTTCTTGGTTCTATTTCTAACTTTCTCTGATTGAAATAAAAAAGACTACATATCGTAAGAGGCACATTAATATATAGATGAAATAATGAATAGTTTTTATAAAGTACTATATTTAATTATATTGCTCAATTGTTCTGAACCTTGGAAACAAAACCATAGGTTAGTGTTTTTCATATGCAGAATGGGCTCTCCTGTGTACGTGTATCAGTATGCAGTGAAATAGTCGCAGGCATGCACCAGGGGTGAGTTCCCTGCTTGCTCAGTCCCTTCATACCTGCAAAATAACCCAATATAAAGTCAGTTGGGCTACAAAGATGAGTAAGGATTTTCTTGTAGAAAATTGTTAAAGATGTTGATGAAAATATACTGTAATTAAGACGTACAGAAGATGGTTAGTGTGAGCACGTATATTATATATCTTTGTGTTGAATCCCTTATGGCCTTTTTCATGTCGGAGGGTATTTACAGAATACTAAAGGATTGAAAATGCAGGATGAATTAATGAAAAAGTTAATAACAGAATATAATTTGAATTTTACAGTATAATGTACGGAGTATATATTATTAAGGGCCCGTGTGTGCATGTTGAGGGTTCTAGCATTTCTCATGTACTCATGAGGGAAAAGACAAGGAAAATACAGGGAAAGACCTGAATCTGATTCTGCATTAGCAAGTATATCCGTGTGCCTATTGAAAAGCTCCTGCCTCACAGTAGCAGTGAGGCTGAAGAGTCGAGGGTGAACTTCAGAGGCTCATTTGCTAAGGACTGCCTTAACCCCTTGTCTTCTCAGACATGCATATTCTGGTCCAGTATTTCACCTCTTATTAGACCTTTTCTTGTACACAGAAAGAGGGGAAAAAAGAAAAAAAAAGGTTTGAAGCTTGCTTCTGTTTAGAGCCGAGGGCTAGGCCAGGTCATTAATCTTGTTTGTCCTTTGTGTGGTCTCTGTTCAAACTGGAAAACAATGACTTACGAGTTCAAGAGCTGTATGTATGGTATAATGTCAGGTGGCTAGTAGAGCAGAGTGCTGGCAAGGTATTTGTTTTGGAATAATGCTTACATTAAGTATGTAATTCATGCTATATAAAATGTGTCATTAACTATTTATAGAGTATTGCACACAGCATTTTGAAGGCACGCATGGAGTAATACCGACAGACAAAATAAGAAACCTTCAACTGAGCAAAAGAGAACCAGGAAAACAGAAAAGCTTAACCTAGGGAAGAGGTACTGAGGTTATATAAAGAGGCTTAATTTCTCTTCTGACTTCACTTAGAAGTGGGGCTTCTCATTCATACATATAGCAGGCTTTAGTGAAGAAAGACCATGAGTACTGAATGTTGGGTTAAGAGAAGTGGGGGTAGAGGTAGAAATGAGAACGTATTCATAACTAGTCAAATATTTAAACTTCTAAACATATAAACAAGAAACCTAAAAGACATACTGCAAAAGAAAAAGTAAATATGTGAAAGGATGTTGGTCTAGCTAAAACAGAACATAGTTCTGCATTCTGTTTTTTTCCTGCTGGTTTATTAGTCGCATAAAATTAGTATCTGGGCATCATACATGTATATTTAAGAAAACATATATCTCTGCATCATCCCGTTCTCTGTTCTGTAATAGTCTGCATCTCTAGACTCTCCTTCTTTATTTCATCCTGTCATCTCTCCTTCTTTATAATTTTGGAGACAGACTATTGACTTATTTTAATTATTTGTTGTTTTATTGACCTAAGTTTTTATTGATGCACTAAAGAAATAGATTTTATATTTATAATCACAGAATCATAGAATGGTTTGGGTTGGGAGGGACATTAAAGATCATCTAGTTCCAAGCCCCCTGCTCTGGCCAGGGACACCTCCCACTAGACCAGGTTGCTGAAAGCCCCATCCAGCCTGGCCCTGAACATCTGTAGAGCCTTCTCTTCTCCAGGCTGAACAACCCCAACTCTCTCAGCCTGTCTTTATAGCAGAGGTGCTCCAGCCTTTTGATCATCTTCATGACCTCCCCTGGACCTGCTCCAACAGGTCCATGTCTTTCTTACGCTGGGTGCTCCAGAGCTGGACGCAGTACTCCAGGTGGAGTCCCATGAAAGCAAAGTAGAATCACCTCCCTCAACCTGCTGGCCACACTTCTTTTGATGCAGCCCTGGATGCGGTTGGCTTTCTGGGCTGTGAGCGCACATTGCTGGCTCATGTTGAGCTTCTCATCCACGAACACCCCCAAGTCCTTCTCTACAGGGCGCCTGTAGAGGGTTTTGTTGTTGCCCTTGACATCTCTAGCCAGATTTAACTCTGGGCTTTAGCTTTGCTAACTTGATCCCTGGCTGCTCGGACAATTTCACTGTATTCCTCCCAGGCTACCTGTCCTTGCTTCTACCCTCTGTAGGCTTCCTTTTTGTGTTTGAGATTGTCCAGGAGCTCCTTGTTCATCCACACCATCCTCCTGGTGTTTTTGCCTCATTTCCTCTTTGCTGGGATGCATCGCTCCTAAGCTTGGAGGAGGTGATCCTTGAATATTAGCCAGCTTTCTTGGGCTTTATCCCATGGTACTCTGCCAAGCAGATCCTTGAAGAGGCCAAAGTCTCCTCTCCTGAGGCCTAGGGTAGTGAGCTTGCTGTGCACCCTCCTCGCTGCCCTAAGGATCTTGAACTCCACCATTTTGTGGTCACTGCAGCCAAGGCTCCCCTTGAGCTTCCCGTTCCGCAGCAGCCCCTTCTTGTTGGTGAGAACAAGGTCCAGCACCACACCTCTCCTTGCTGGTTCCTCTATCACTTGAATAGATACAATCTAATGATACTATTTAGGTAGGATAAAGCAGCATGTAAATAGGGAAAGCATTGTAAAAACACTGAGAAAAACCAACTTCACAATGCCCCTAGAAGGGACACTCCCCCCACCATCATAAACAACAAGATTTCTCCTATGAAATATTGAAAAAATCTCAATTATATTCGTCTTCTCTGAAGTGCCAACATACAACTGGAAATAAGCCAAACTATGTATTACAGCAAGACAGTGAGGACATCTAGAACTTGTGTTAAAATACAGGAGTGAGTCAGGCATTTTTTCTGGGCCGAAAGCAAAGTAGTGTTTACAGTGCCATATAGTTCACCATTCCTAGGAAAAAAAAACTGTCTCCAGAAAATATTATACATCTGCTTTATACGAATGATGCTTCCATGATGGAAATCACAGCAACAATTCACATAGCTCTGCTTGCAATGGTGCATAGCCGTATTCATTTGACTAGAAGCTCGGCAGATAAGGTGGATTATTTTAAAAGACTTAGGGAGGAACTGAATTTTTTTGAAGGTTTACCTGTGTTGTTTAGACTGGATAAAGACTGAGTTTAATCTGTCTCTCTAACCTAAGGCATGATGAGAGCATTTTGTACAGAAATGTAATTTTGGTAATTGCATCGAGGCATACTCCATATAGTTACCAATATGCTGCCCGTTAAATGCTCAAAAAGTAGAAGTTGTTAAAATTGTGTGAGAAAATTGAATTGGTCTTTGTAGGAGTTTAATGACTGAAACTAAAACTAAACTCCTAATTAATATATTAAGCAGTAACTTCAACTTATTGACACTGAGAGATGGGTTTGTCAAGTGCCATGGTCTCAAAAGTAAAATCTGGAGTTCTTTGTAGTTAACTGGAGATACTAAGCAAAATAGCTCTTTAAGATTTGGTGAAAACTGAAATAATGTATTCTGAAGATCATTTTACTGAAGTGGTTGCTTTCTTTTAAATAGTAAGGCCTATTTTTGGAGTGACTATTTTCTGCTAAATTCCATTCTTCTGCACTGCATCAAATGAAGGAGCAGACTGTGTTTATAGTATTGACACTGTGAAAAGAACACAGTGGTAAGTGGCAGATGGTGCTGATGATTACTTAAAAAATATTTATGGCAATAGCAAAAACAAAGTAGATAATAAGACCCAGTAGCCGCCACCACCCCTCCCTCAGCCCAAATCCAAAGCAATTATTTTTGCAACCTGCAGGGTGAAGTCTCCCTGAAAAGTGCTGAGGTTCTTAGCATAGTAAGCTTTGTAAGTGATGAAGAATTAGATGGGTATTGATTTTGTCTGGTCTTTTAAGGAACTTTAGGTGGTTCTGTTATGAATTAGTTTTTACATCATTCCAGCCATAGAATCTTGATTCCTTTATATTCTGAAGAATTTATTTGAAAAGGACACGAACACTGTAATATGAAGAACATGCCGTATAATGTTAGCAATGTGCCTTCCACAAATCTTGGCAAAAGTAACTTATTGATTCGACAGTAAAAACTGCATACTATAGAGCTATCAACTGCAAATAATTAAAAAAAAAAGAAAAGAAGAGTTGAGTTAGAGATGGTTGTTCTACCACTTTAACACTGGATTTCCTGTCCTAGAGGGACTCAATAAAATGAGACATATTAATAAAAACTGTTAAATACCATGAACATTTCTTTGACAACTAGTTATTCATGGCTTAAACCAAAGCTGTCGCTGTTCCTCCAGAGTATCAGAAATAGGGGGTTTTGGGGTACTTTTGCAGCTTTAATTGCACAAAGGGAACGGAAAGAATGTCTGACAGGGCTGTAAAAGTTCTGACCACTGTGAAATGTAAGTACAGTCGTGTACGTCTCCTCTGCTGCTCATGGCTGAGCCATTTTCAAGTTGCATCCAGACGGCAATTGATTTCCATGATTTCCTCTCCCGACTCATCATGGCGAACAGAGAGGCAACGTCAGATACACATGGTCCTAAGCTTCTGGCTGTAAACAGGCACATTAGAACCCAAACCTTCAAATCGAAGGCTCTAACCTGGAAGGAAACCTCAACCAAACCTGCCTGCTGAGCGTCACCTGAAGTGCTCGGGAGTTATCCTATTTTCATCCCAACATCTGTCACCCACAATGTTTTAACACAGCAATCATATCTCTCTTCTACCTTCATTTTGCCAGGCTAAGGCAAATGAGGTCTGCTTTAAAAGTGTTCTTTAGTCTTCTGAACATCTTTGTAGCACTGTCCCACTTTCAGCTGCAGCTCAGCTTTTTTTACCTTGCATGGCCAGGTTGTACTCAGAGTGCCATGTGAAGTCCCATCTGGCCTTGCCCAGTGGCACTAACATTTCCTTGCTGTATCGCATTTAACTTTTAGGTTTTTTAAACAATTTTCCCCACACCCCCCCACTTCAAACTCGGTCATTCTGTGGCCATCTTCTTACATCCCTGCCTTTCTTCTCTTCCTCAAACAGTGAACTTCTAGTGCATAAGTTTCTGCTTGTTCCCAAAATACATAGCTTTGAATTTTGCACTGTTGAATCTGAGTACATTTATATTCCTCAAGTTCTTGAGGTCATGCATCTCTTTCGGGTTTATATTCTACTCCTTCTCTGTATTGATGATACATACCAATTTTTGTCATGACTGAATTTCAGCAGCATACTACTACTTTTATGCCAAGCTCTTTAATGAAAATACTAAAAAAGACTGCTTAAAACATTGTTACTTGTTGCCATGCTGTACCTTTAGCAGCCTCATTCTTCCTCTTCAAACGTACTTTTTTTTCTCTCCTTCATTGAATTGCCCACTCTCTGTAACTCCTGTACTAATCTCTCATCTTTTGTGTCTGTTGATAATTTTCCACAGTGTTTCAGAAATCTTGATAATCTTCTGTATGTTCTAACCCAGAAAATCAGTTAACTTTTTGTAGAAAACTGCCAGGTTGGTCTGGCACAATCTCTGATGAAACGTTGATGCATTCTGACCCATTTTCCGTTTACCTGCCTTTTATTATTCTTTCTTGCCAAGTATCATATAGCTGAGTCTGATCAATAGATCAGTAAAGAACTGAATAATACTTTTCTTTCTTGAATCTAGACAATTTTTAGTATGAAATAAACAGCACTTACTGTTCTCAATTTGTATGCCACTCCATTTGACATGACAGATTATTAAATTTCCCCATTACCAGCCTTTGTTTTCTTGTATTCTTACAGAACTAGTGTTCTGATTACTCTAATGTCAATGCATAAAACTTCTGTTGTTTCTATTTCCATATCCTCCTTCCATTATCCATGTCGATGGTTCCTTCTTTGATAAATATTATCTCCCTCCTTGAAAACCGTCAAACAATTCACTCCCAGGACAATATCTAGAAAATACTTGATCTCTGCCTCATTCTTTCTACATAATGAGCCTTCTTCTTTTTGGTCTCTTATTTATTTATACAGTGAAAATCTTCAGATGCTTGTTTTAATAAACCTTTGCAAAGTCTAACTCAGCTTGACTTTTTGCAATTCTTATTTCACTCTTATATTTCTTTACCTCTAAAACACAGCCTCCTTTGGTGCTTGATGCTTTTTATCTGTTTTCATAGGGTTTCTGAATTTAAAAAATGCGCATAGCCTCCTTCCTTTAGAAGGTGATTGGCTTCCGTGTAGCACAGTTATAATGTATTTGTTGGAAGAATTTTTCTTGATGAATGTATTGCAAGTCAGCAGTAACCTTGTACAATGTGCTTTTCTGTTGATGTAGAAAGGGACAGATTTCTAGCAGTGATTTGTCCCTTGGAGGGTCTGGGCAAGACTTAACGGTCGCCAGGACCTCGTGCTCCCTACCTTGTCAAATGGCAGGGACAGCCTTAGGATCCCACTGTGGGCTCCACGTGGAGGGGTGGGGAACTGCTGTCCCTTTATATTTTGGCCCCTTTATACTCACAGCTCTAATTTCCTTACCATAATCACTTCCTCTAAACAAAGTAGTAGTTTACAAAGCTTCATCTTATTTTCCTTTTTAGGCTGTGAAATCCTATACTTGTATTACTGGATGTCGTGATTTTTTCCTTTTTGCCAATTCTGTGATGAGGAAGGCACAGGATTAGTAGGGTTTGGAAAGTCAGAGTAAAATTGATAGGATGCACAAAGAAAAGTAATTCACAAATAGGAAGAAGAAAATGTTATGTAAAGTTAGGTCTTCAAATTTGATTGTGTCTCAGGCAGACCCTTAGGCACTCTGCAAAGCTAATAGTTGAAAGAAATTGTAGAGTGCTTTTCTTCTTTTGACATAAACTATACAGATGTCAACAAAGGAATGAAAAAGACAAAAAAAACCCAAACAGAAAACAAACACAAAAAAGTGATAAAGGCAACTAACAAAAGTGAAGTGCTCACTTGAGAATTTTACTGAGAGATGATACGTACATCATTTTTAATAGAAATCACATGGAAAAAAAAATCTTTTGTAACAGAAACATCGGTGATCAGATAATGCTATTTTATCTACTCTCTTGATATTGACACAAAGACCCAGCGTTTCTGAAGTAGGAAACATGCAGTAATAGGGCCTCTCTTGTCTACATACAGTCCATATGAATGTACAGCTTCACCTTAATGGAGTATCTTATTCATCCGTGTTCCTCCTGAAAACCAAGCAGATTTTTTTGATTTTGTACTGTTAAACTTTGAGGATTCAACAGATGTCTAGTCAGAGTTGCAAAATTAGGTAAAGTGAGCAAATCTCTGTGCAGGTGACACACTGGATGATAAGTGTCCTTCTTATTTGAAATCAGTGGTCTGGTTTTATATTCAGTCAACACATACTAGGTGGAGCAGATGGCTTACAGTTAAATTAGAACCATAAACCTTTCAAAAATAAAGTTATCTATGATTTAAATCTTTCAGCAGGGGTCCCATCACCTATATCTCCTTCCTCTAACTTTGAATTCCTTGAAAAGAAGCACTTTTTTTTTTTTTTTTTTAATCGACAGAAGTCAAATCTGTTCAAATCTACCACGAGAAAGAGTTACATTGAGACCTGTCCTGATTCTTAGTCGTACCATCATGTAAAGTTTCATTCATCACTGTGACAATGCACTTGCCCATAATCTACCTTCCCACATTTATTTTATCACACTTTTGGGGTAAGATGCTTCTACTGTCTATTTTTGGGTTAAAGCTATCCAAAATTATACAGAGGCCAATCAGATTTATCATTCTGTGGCATTTGATGGCATCCATCTGTTTATTTACTAAACCATTAAGGACTTATTGAGTTACTAGACTACAGAGAAAATAAATTGAGTTATCATCTATAGTTAAATTCAGTCCTTGCATCTGCTGTCTTTTCAGCCTGTATGGTGTTTTCTGAAATTATACTGGCTTGCAGACCCAGGCTTCAGGAATACATTTACTTCACAGCCTTTTTATGCCATTTCAAGTGAATTTCTAATGCGTGAGCAATTTGTGGTTCAGGAAAATGTTGACAGAAGGATGTCAGGGCTTTCTGTTGTTAGCAGTTTAAAGGCATGATAGGGACAGTTCTTGCTTAAAAGTGGCTCTTAAAAGTTTGGAGCTGCTCAATTTCTAGAATCATTTGATTCAACCCCTTTCAATCAATATTGTGCAACTGCTGTGGGAGGCTAGGTTTAAAGCTTATGGACACAAATAAATTCGTATCACTATCATTATTAAGTAAAACAGTTTTAGGATGAAGGATAGGAGATTAACTATTCTCTGTGCTCTATATATTCAATTACTGTTGTAAATACAAAGGAAGAGGCATAGGGTTTAAAGTTCAAAACTTTCTGTTAATAAAATTGAATAGCAGACTGAGGAAATAGATCTTAATAGGATACTTTCTTTCTTGTAGTAGGAGTGCGTTTGTAACAGTGAACTTAAGTTATTGCCTGCATTCTTTCTGGTTGTGGATTAACCGTCCTGTAACTATGAAATCACAATATTTTGGATCCAGCAAAAATATTAACTCAAACCACCTGCAGATAGCTGAGAGCTCAGGGTTGGTGCTAATTAGCTCACGGTTGTTAGAGAGGTTGCTTGTTATGACGTCTGCCTTTCCTGTGACAACCTCTCAGTTTCTCTTATTTGTGTGCCTTGGATAGTTCTGCTTCATAATTCTGTAACTGAGCGGTATAGGGAATATAGTTCGGAGACATCTATGTGTCACTCATGTTCTATAGGAATATAGTAGACCCAGGTCAGTACTGTCTATACGAGACCGGGGCTGAGTTCTGCATCTCTCTATCTTTTTAGCATCTAGGTATGGCACTCTGCCTACACATACAACCAGCTAAACCATGCATCCAAATGACTAAGTCTTTGTGGAACATGAAATGGGGAACAGTGTAGAAATCATGAAGTGCTGCTTTCTGGAATGAGTTTGAACCTAACAAGGCTGTCAGAACTTGTACACCCTGGTGAATCATACCTGACTGCAGAGCTGCTCGAGAATTTCTGCAGGATGCACTGTATGTTCTGTAGTACTTGCACTAGATGGGCTTCTCTGATATCAGGGCTATTCCTGCCTGCAATTTCCCAGGTTTAAAAAAAAAAAAGTATTTGGAAGATAATTTTTCTCATTTTCCTTACAAAAAACAGCGAAGACAAAGGGTGGTGGAAACAATGAGAAGGGATAAATTTAAGCATACAGAATGAGCGGGTCCATAAAATGAAAACAGGCTGTTTAAAAGGCTGCTTTTTAAAAAAATCCAAACAAAAATCCAAGGATCAGTTAAATACACAAAAAATGAAGATAAGGAAAACATAAAATGAGATGAAGCTAGGTTTCTGTAAATATTATTGGGCCTGGCAAGTCACATGCCCAAATGCATATATTTTCTGTACTGGAGAAGATAAGCTTGAAAATCACTGAGAGCTAGTTAATATGGAAGAATGGCAGACAAAATAATCCATCCCGAAGAGGAACATTTTAAACTAGTACCTATATGTGAATCATTTTTAAAGAATCCCTTTTTATAAATCTAGTCTTTCTACAAATTCTTGGATCTGAAAAATGTTAATATTAAGTGAATTTGCCAAATTGCTAAGCATATGAAGCATGAATCGTAAAAGTAGAAGAAAAAGACCATTCTCGTCACTTTAAGTCTTTCATTTCAATAAAGTTGTCTTAAGTGCTCAAAACATGCTAGGGTGTAAATGAAAGATTACAAAGAAAATTACAATGACAAACTATATTTAGGGGTGAGAGTGACTCAACCTGACACAACCATGGAAAGTTTAGAATGACAATGTGTCTACCCTTTTCACCCATTCTGTGCTTAATTCCTACTATTTCTATATATATTTATTACTTGTAATTCAGGATTCAATGATACACAGTCTTGAGTATCTTCTGTGTCAATACTCTGTCCTCAGCTTGCTTTGAATGCAACTGAGTGTAACTGGGACTTAAAATGTCTAGTGCCTTTCCATAGGGCAAACCCAGTAAGGCAATATACTTGGATTTCAGTCATCAAAGGGTAACCTTCCTTATCCTTGCTCTCTGACAGTGATATACCAGCATAATACCGTAACTGCAGTTCAAGGCTTCAGACTTGTCCCTGGTAGCATCATTCAGGGCACTTTTCCAGGTACATAACTGCTTCAGGCTCAGGCTGTCTTTTTCCCCTCGACCCTTCCCCTTCCTATGTATTCGCAGCTGTATCTGCCTTTGTGTCTCACTCCTTCAGTTCAAATTCACACAACAGTGGGTTCAGCAGAACTTGCTCTGTAGTGAAACGGTCTCACTGACTAGAGGTAAATGGAAGTTTTAGATGGCTGATTGTAGTTAATCGTATCGAAAAGGAAGAAAAGACTTGCTGGGACTTGCACCTACTGGAACTTATATCCAAAGTAGACTTTAGCCTGTACTCTATTACCAGATCCCCATCTGTTTGTGGATAGATGGTGTTTCTCTATGCTCTCTGTAAAATGGGAATACTACTTTGTGAGGACGTTGTGGGAATAAATGAATTAATATTTGAGATGTTCTCAGATTCATTGTTGTAATAGAAAAAAATATAAACAATCATTCATAGCATGGTTTAGTGCATAACATCTTTCATTAATTTCCAGATCCCTGCATTGCCTCAGCAGGAAAGTTTGAGTCAAGGATGTAGTTAAGAACTCTTCTTCAGTATTCATTGATGAATTTTCAGATCAGTATCTCAATATATAAGATACTCTGTTTTGTTTTGTTTTGTTTTTTTTCCAGGGAAGTGCAGATTAATCCATTATTCTTGCTGTAGATAAATGATTCCTGTCAAATATACTCGTGCAGGAATCTTTGTCCACAATAGAGAAATACTGATTAGTCATCATGAGGGAAAATAGATAAAGAATCTTAGATAGCACATTGCAGCTGAAAATACGCAATGAATTTTTTTGTAGAGATATTTTGGTTACCTGAAAATGTATCAATATGCAAAAAGCATAACAAGTTACACTACAAACTATTAGAGCATAACACACATTCCATTCAAGAAGAGACTGCATCTTTTCCTGGAGAAGCAGCAAAGGAACGCTGGCCAGAAAGTGCAAAATGATCTGAGTATAAATATGAACTTCAGATGGAATTTTCTTTACAATTTCTGGAGATTATAATTATTAAATTCTAAATGCCAACTATTGAAAATTATCCTTTGAATAAATTCTGTTTGCGTTTGTATATGGAGAGGATGGAAATAATGGGGGGCTTTTTGGAAGATGGCAAATCGTGGCTGGCAGCACAGTGAGCCACGTCCCGAGCTGCGTCAGAGGATTGTTCAGACTGATGTAGGAGAAGAGTTATATGTAGCTTTATATGGTCTGTTAGACTGAAATTAAAATATATCCTTTAATTTACTGTTTCCTGATGATTTAAGAATATTTGCTCAGAAAAATATTTAGAATAGAGAAAGCTTCATTTATGTGAAAAAAGGCATTTAAATTAGTTACTCATCCACCTAAGAAAATATTATCAGCTACCCCTCAGCTTCAGTTCAGAAGAGAATCTGAAGAGAGTCCCAGAAGAGGCATCAAATTTCTTCTGCTTTGTAAAGAGCTTGGTAATGCAAAATACTGAATGTGACAAATGCAGCTAGATATAAATTACACCCCTTTCTTCTTGCAGCTACTGGAGCTTGAGGTCCCACTTCCCTCGACTAAAAAGCGTGTAGTTCCACCTTGGTTTGTACTGGAGGAAATCTGGAATGCCATTACAGAACACTCTGCAAACTCCCATTATTTTCAATAGGAGTGATGCCAAGCTCCTTTCAATGTTGATTATAGAATCATAAAAAAATAAGGCTGGAAAGGACTTTTAGAGATCATTTAGTCCCATCTCCCCTCTTCAAGGCAGTATCAGCTGCATGTAAACAATTCCTGGCAGATGTTTGTCTAACCTGTTCATAAAAGCATGCAAAAATGGAGTTTCTGCTTCTTACCTAGGAAATTTTTTCCCATGCATTGCTGTGCTAACTGTTAGGAAGTTTTTTGTAATGGTTAGCTTAAATTTCCTCTGCTACGGTTTAAGCCCATTACTTCTTATCTTGCCCAGAATGAGCATGGAAAAAGATTATTTCCTTCCTTCATCTTCTCTGCAGCCTTTTATATTTTTATGTTTCCCCTCTATCACCTTTACCTATATGAAAATAATCTCAGTTCCTCCAAGCTGGTCAAGGTCATGTTTTCTAGACCTTGTTTGTATTAGCCCTTTATATTCTGCCTATGCAAAGACAGGTACAGCAGGAGCATAGAATACTGAGGACTGGAGGGGGAAATTGAGTATTTTAAAAAGAAATATGATATCAAGCATTCAGTGGCATTTTTGCAAGTACACCAGTTTATCTTTTGGTCTCTTCTTCAGTGTGCTCTTTTCACATGCACAACTTCCATCCTCCTTACACTGTTAATTACTGATGTCTGACATAGCTGAAATGATTTGCTGAAAGGCTGGAATACCTAAAATGAGAGGTACACGGTATGTGACATAGTCATTCTGAACTTGGGCAATATGCAGGATCTATAGAATAA
Organism: Chroicocephalus ridibundus; assembly: GCF_963924245.1. Lineage (NCBI taxonomy): Eukaryota > Metazoa > Chordata > Aves > Charadriiformes > Laridae > Chroicocephalus > Chroicocephalus ridibundus. Next base: position 8,725,604 of record NC_086289.1, on the reverse strand, counting down.
CAGGAAAATCATCGGTGTGGTTGATCCAGATTTTCTACTTCCCAAATCTTAATTTTACTAAGTGACTTGACACTGAAACCAGAAAGCTTACTCCACAGTTCTTCCTAAATTCAGCTATTTTTAGGATTTCCTGCAGAGATCTTGGCCTTGAGCTTTAATTCCTTCTTCCCACAAACATGCCCATCTCTTTCCATACACAGTGGAGTCAATGATTCATGTCTGGTACAGTCAGCCAGCAGGGATCAGTTATTTCTTCCTACAGGGTTATGGCACTTTGTAGCAAGGTGCAGTGAAAATTGCATTTAATCAAGAGGAATTTGTCTTAGGAAGAAACTGTGACTTAGTTCCCAGCAAAAGTGGTGCATGGCAATTTAGGAACTAGGATGTGCATTTTGCTTATACAGATGTGTAATTCATTCACAAGGGAATTTGTAAATTATTCAGGTAATCCTTATCTGTGGGATAAATATTATCTCCTAAAACTCGCATATAGTTTTATAATCTGATAATCTATTCTATACATTATAGATTAGAATATCTATATGCTGAGAAATTTTGTAATAAACTTTCACTAGTTGTTACTAGGCAACTAGAACTTTATTCAGATGCTGTTTCCCTGATATTAGTCTTCAGTGATCTTTCTCTGATTTTCCTTCCTTGATCAAAAGTAGTGATATGAAAAGAGATTTTTAGAAAGCACCATTATCCTGCATCTTCTTATCATAAATTATTGGGTTTTTTCTTCAATAGTGGATACAAGAAAATATTCCAGATAGTCAAATGAAAAATAAAAAAACATGTCCAGCATCTAAGGCTCAGTTTTTGCATTAAATTTAGAATTTAGTTTTGCCAACTTCAGCACAAATAATTTTTCTTCACTTATGAGAAACCACTTTGCACTTCTTCCCTGCTGTGACAAAAATGTCCCTATGAAAAATTCAAGACATATTGGATTTTACATCCCAAACCAGACAAATCCTTACAGTAGACTAGAATGTGTACAATGTAATAAATCAACAAATATGACCACAGTCATCATCTGTCCCACTCGGACAGTATAGCCCAACTATCAAAGAGAGTTTACATCAGCCAACAACAGATGACATCCTGACTTTGTGCTACTCAAGGAATACCGAGTACCTTTCTTCATATTGGAGCAATTACACTGTCAAATCCTTACTCAACAGCTGCAAGGGACGCTGAGCAGCCATTCCCCATTCTCTCATCCCTCATTAGATCCTATCCAAAATGTTCAAACGTGGAAATACTAGCAAACCTAACCTGGAGTGCCTGACTGATTTCTACACAAAGCCTGTAGCTGCCACTTACCCATCAAACTGGAAACCGATATAAAGACAACGAATTTCTAGAAGGTACAATCAATATAAAATAATTCACCTCAGGAAGTGCCCTATTTTGTGTCATCATATTCCATGTATTCTATGCTTTTATATCCTCAAATGTACCAAATGCATCTATTTCTATAGATACATATAGGCGCAACTAAGCAACAACAATGCAGCAGAATGAATTTACAATCTGTGAAGGACTGAAATTGCCAGCTACCTGTAAAATATTTTGCAAAATTCTAGTTTTCAGTCCTGAATTACATTAATGTGCGTCTATCCAAATGAAAAGGGTAGGTCCTTCATCAAATCAGTGTTTCCACTGAATGAAAGCTATCTAGCCACCTGAAAATTATGAAATTAGTTCCCAAGCTCATCTTCTAAATGTATTTATGGCTATACTTGTTGGTTTTTTTTTTTTTCTATCCTGTTTCAGGTGTTCTAGTTAAAGTTGATGTCCCTTCAACCATATCTCCTGTAATTGACTAAGGGATGGAACATAATTATAATTGCAGTAAATTTTTTTTATTTATGTACACATTCACCAATGTGTACATCCACCAGAAATAGCATAAATGAAACTTGATATGCACACTGTTAATAAACTAACAAACCAATTAAGTTTAAAAAGATGAATTCCAATCAAAAGGTCTGTGCTTGCACAGTACAGTCTGTGTGCACAGAGTTAAAGTGTGCAAATACACCATATACTGGGATAAATTATTACCTTTCTCTTTCAGAAGTAAGATATGCTGCTATGACCACCTTTGTATCTATAGATACATGTCCAGAATTTTTCCACATGAGGAATTGTATCATTATAGTTATAACAGTGCCATTGAAACATTTTAGGTTTTTGAAGAAAAAAAAAAACAAAACAGAGCCCTTAGAAAAGTCCCAGGAAACTTCACAAAACAATTAATTTCTGTAAGCACTCAAATTAACCAGCTGGTATATTCCTCTTGGTGTTTTTTCCTTGTTTTGACTACATCCAATTTTGCGCAGTACCTGGTCTGGCTTCTGTAGATTGTGTTGCATTTCTTGGGTGCTTTTGATAGAGTACTTGTTACGTTCTCCTCTTCGAATTTCCCTACCTAATCACAGTAGCTACTGTACGCCTTTTCTTTTCCCTTTTGAAAAGCAAAAGTTGAGGGACTTTGCTTCCCCTAATGATTTTTCTTTTGATATCAAATTGCATGCTTGAATTTTGATGCTGTACTTCTTGCTCTGGGAGCTGAAACTTTTGTTTATTCAGCTGAGCACGGGCAGCACTGGTGCAGTTTTCCCAGCAGGGTTCTCTGATCCGTCTGGTCCCTTACTTGAAAGGAAGCTGTTTCCACTTATTCCTTAATGCTCCTAGAAAAATTGCCAGCAAATATGGAGGTTAGTAAGGGCTATTGAGGTTCTTGTAATGATTTTTCTAGTAAAATGAAATGAAAAAAATACCCCATTCATGTTACAGAGAGCAGTAAATAATAATCAGAAAGTAGTAGTAATAATCCATAGCTGAAGAGGAGGACCACGTCTGAGCACTTAACCTGCTTTGTATTTACAAGATTGAACTAAACATAACTTGGAAGTTATGAGCTCATAACTGTTGGTTGGGGTTTTTTTTGGTATTATTTATATCTTTTGGATTGCAGTACAAGGGGCCCATTGAAAAGTCAGTAATGAGTAAAAGCCCCACCTTCAAATCAGTAGTTCTAAGCACTCTCCAAAGTATAGGGAAGAGAATGGAATATTGATTTCTCAAGAAATCAGATATTAGAAAATGAAACGGGTTTAAAAAGGTGGGGTGAGGTACCTCATTGGCAATGCTTCATGAAGTGCATTCTGATCTTCTTTGCTTTTGGATGCCGCTTATACCACAAATCTACCGCTCTCTAATTGGAATGCTGTTCTGCCAGAGCATGAAAAGGAAACATATTTTTTTTCTGTTCAAAACATTTTCAGCATTTCAAGCCAAACAATTTATGTAGAGGAATAGACCTCTGTTTAAAGAAACCGGAGCAGACTACTCGTTATTGCATCTGGAATCTTACTTTAACATGTTGGAAGCAAGGCTATGAATTATACTCATTTTATGAGCTGACCAGTCATGAATTAAAGAGCCGGCTGATTTTGTCTCCGTAGTTATGTGCCTTTCTTGTGAATTCTGAGTATGTTGTAATGCCATTTTCTTGTCCTCGACTGGTAAGGTTGAAATGGAAATAAATGAACCTTTGATTGAAGTTGCAGGTCTGCTTGTAGTGTGTTTCGTTCTAGATACAGTTGAAACCAATTTTATTTCCCATTAGTGAAGAAGAAAAAAAGTATCTAGTCTTATATACACTGACTCCACAAAGAAAGACAGATATGCTACAGTTCGATTTCCTGGATCTCTCCCTGACTAAATGAGAAGGCATTGTTAGCTGAGGCTGTAAAGTTAAATACCCCATTTGTAAGCTGAAATGCCAACATGGGATCAAATTGTTACAGTAGACAGCTTTTTTAAGTGTGATGTTGCACATGGGTGTAGTAATGTGATAAAAAGTAGTAGTATGTTTTTTTCAAATTGAGTGTGATCTTCATATTGAAAAATATTTAATTGGGAAGAAACTTCTGACACTGTCCTGTACTTACAAATCTTTCAAGCTCGTGCGGTCTCCTTATGAACAACAAAAAGAGGAGCAAAAATGGAAAATGAAGTCAACCTTAACAACAAATACCACCCTTTCTGAGCAACTTTAATTATTCATTGTCTGCATATAGAGTGGTGTGTTGATATCACAGGATAAAATATTCTGACTTCTCCCAGACTTTTAGGACACTTCAAGGTGTGATTATGGAAAGTAACATTCAAGAGATAGAGCAAGTTATGACATATTACTTGGAAATGACAAGAAAATGACTACTTTGCTGAGGGAGTAGATGTTGCTGCAAGTAAACATCCCTACACATATGGGAAAATGTAATTTGCTATGTTTTCTTTGTGGAAGCGGTTATTTTTATTATTTTAACGGAAAGACAAGTCTTACGGTATTATTTGGTATTAGTAGGTTAGCTGTTCTTTCTACATATTCAACTTTCTTTTACACATACCTGCACATGCATTTTTTGGAGAACATGATAGAATGTATGGCTCTATAAGGTAAAGGATTTCTTTTTTGGGTGAACTTCGTTAATCAAAAAAATGAGTTATGCAGTTTTAAGTGGTCTTAAGCAAATGCTTTAGAAATTATTGCCATAGGATAGTAGCATTCCATCGATATATTTAAAAAACAAAAACAAACCAGATAACCTGTATTATTTTAGAAATGTTGAGACATTTGTGTGCATTTTTAAATGTGTATGCATGTGCATGTATGTGCATAGATAAAAAAATTGATAAAATTTCACAGTTCTTAGTCAGCTGAATCGTAACACCCTTGGGAACCCTCTCTTTGGAAGTCTGAAGAAGGGGTCCTGTTTAAGAAAGTCTGTGATTTTTCAATTTATCACTTGGTCAGTACCATCTCTCCATACAAACCCTACCTCAGTGTCACTCAGTGACGTATTACTGTGGTGCATCATTAAATATTGAACCTTGATTATGTAAGTGCTGCAGTACTCACTTTTGTTCGCTGCACGTAAAGACTCGTGAAACTTGGCCATGTTTGTTGTTCCGTATTGGGAACAACATGTGGAACTTCCCAATATAGAACTTGTTCCATATTGGGAAGAAAAGAAAGAAACGCTTTGTGATGCTGATCTTTTAAATAGGAATTATGTAGAAATTAAGAACTTGGAGATATGTAAAAGTACAATTTGCGTATCTTGAGAGAGCCGCTCAGAATAAGTGGACAGAAGTACCTCAGTACTCTGAACTTTGCTGTTCTGAACTAGCTGTGGGGAATTACTTTGGATATTGTAAATAAGAGGGTTAACTGACTCCTTGTACTTACTTATGCTCAAATTCTGATTCCTTACATGCTAAGCAGAAGTTTGTTTTCTTATACTATTACTGACTTCAGTTGGTCTGTGTATACAGCGTTACTAACTATGTGTAAGGTTGTCTGTATCTGCTGATAGCTATTTAGAATCATAGAATCATAGAATGGTTTGGGTTGGAAGGGACCTTAAAGATCACCTAGTTCCAGCCCCCTGCCCTGGGCAGGGAGACCTCCCACCAGACCAGGTTGCCCAAAGCCCCGTCCAGCCTGGCCTTGAACCCCTCCAGGGATGGGGCAGCCACAGCTTCTCTGGGCAACCTGGGCCAGTGTCTCACCAGCCTCACAGTAAAGCAATTTTGAAGCAATAATTTGAAGCAGTTAACAAGTTTAAATGCAACTGCAGTCACGTGGGTCCCCATTTTTATCGTGTTTATAAATTTGTTTGTGAAGTGCTTGTGTATTTATATATGAAACATATATTTAGACAAACTTAGGGCTATCTGCTAAGTTTCCCAGCCCATTGGAATGAAAGATTTTTGCAGAAAAATATGATTACTTTCAATGGCAATTTCTAACACTTCGGTTGTTTACAGCAGACTTTTAAATTTGGTCAAGGAAAAAAACCCATGAACTAAAGAAGTGCCATTTCTTTGTTCCCTGAATTCAGTGCAGTTTAGTGGAATCATAAACTGTAGAACATCACAGTTTTCTTTCTTTTAGCTGCATTTCATAGGAAAAATTGGCAGCCGGCCAAAATAATAACTGAACTCAAACATTTTTAAAGATTCAGGTTCACATTGCTGCCAGAGCAGCTGTAGCGGCACAGGCTGCACCGTAGAGTATTTGAGCTGCTGGAGCAGTGGGGAGGAAGGAGCCGGCTCTCTGCTCTACAGCCGTACCTCTCCAGACCTGCCACCGAGACTTATCATTTTGCCCCATCTGGAGGGTCATAAAAAGATAATTTTCACCCACAGGGTTATTGTTGACAATTCATATATTTGGTCCTGAACATAAAGTTGAAGAGTTGTGTGGTGCAGCTGACAGGTCCAGTATCAAGCACTGGGGCTTTGGGGAGAACATTGCAGTTATGCTAGCAAATTTTTAAAGCCTTTTCTTTTAAAACAAACAGCAAAAGCCAGAAAAAAAAGGCTTTAGAGATTGTTTTAAAAGGAAATAATGGAAACTGGAGAGCCAAGTTCTTGGAAGTAATGGTTTGCCAGATTTGGCTGTGCAGCCATTATTCAGTTCCCCTGGGTGAGCGCATTGTGATACAGTCTTCAATAGCATAATTTTGTCGTATGTTTCTGCAGAACACCTGCAACATTCATTGCATAGGTTGGACATAAGAAAGGACAAAATTAGGTTTGTACAAACAGCCTCAATGTTCGAATGCTGCCTGTTGCCACTTAGGTGTGTTTTAATGTGTTCTTCTGAGTGTGGATGGTGTTGGATGCACATATTCTATAAACGTGGAGGTATGTATGTGTGCGTACATGTGCACCTGTAATTGAGGAAATGAGGAGCTTTTTGTTGCTGCACAAAAAGAACTATCAATTTCTCAGAAGAAGGATGCTGTAAGGCCAGCTTAAACATTTTAGTGCCGTAGATGTATGATTTTAAGCCCTGGGTAAAAGCCGACTGAATATGTCATCGAGATGATTTGTCTTTGGATGATAGCAGCATCTCTCATAAAGCACTCAATCTGTGGAATGATATTAGTAGTGAATGTGGAGAATGCTCTTTTCCAGTAGCTTGAGGTGTACTTATATGAAGCTAGCTGGTGAGTGACATGGTAAATAAAATCCAGAGGAAAAATGATATACAGTTAAAGATGTATTTTAGTGACAGGCAGTGCAGCAGCAAAGGCAAACAGAAATAGAGCCCTGCAGTAGGTACACAAAAATAAGAACAAAGAAGAAACAAATGCCTTCTAGAAATAATGGTCTCTTGAATGTTTTATCTTTTAACTCAAATTAGAGTAGGAAAGATCTATTTAAGAGAAAAAAAAAAATTCTAGTTCATCCTTTACTAAACCTTGTATATTCCCCTCAGTACCCACCCTTGTGAAATGCATGTTAGAAACAGAATGGAGATAAAAGTATCATGCACAAATTAACTGTGTTTAGGTCTGTATTGGTCCAACATTATTTTGCCATCTAGATTAAAGCATATTTTTTCATATCCTTCTGACACTAATTCTAGTACCAGAATTGCATTCGTCCCCATAGTGGATCTTCTTTCCTGACAGTAGATTTGTCACAAATGAAAAATCATGCAGTCATTTCTCTCTAATTATGTGTGTTTCTAAATACCTAATTATCATTGGGAACAAATTGCATGCTGCAAAGATAATATTATGGAGAACTGTTAATCTGTTAAGATGCTGCTTTTGAGTTTTGAGCAGTTGATGCAGCTGTTAAAACAGATTTTTTGCCACACGGACATATCATTATCATTTTGTTGTAAAATCCAGAACAGCAGCTGAGAAGCCAGAGTACTGGACTTAACTTCTTTAGGCATTCTGCATGTCAGATAAACAAATGTATCTTTATGTCCTTCATAATCTACTCTTTTCTATGCTTTAAACTACTTTGGTATTCCTAGAAGGTGAGTCTGTGTCAGCAATAAATATTAAAATATTAAATTTCTTTCAGGGTTCTTTGCTTTGTTAATAGCTCGGTTTGCATTGTCCACATATATGTGGCAACACAGAATAACACAGTAGATTCATGGAGCTTTCTTGCCAAATACAATCTGCATAGAAATTACATGTTTCTGTAGAATACTTGATAATTGCACTTAGGTGGCTTAACTGTAATTAATGAGTAATGTTGCACTTTGGCTAGAAAAGAGAAATTACCAGGTACTTACCTCATGATTATTTCAGCATGGACTGCACAGTTGTGTTTTGTGGTCATAGTAGTGCAGGCTGCTGAACATCCTCAGCTCCTGTTAAAGTTCTTTGGTGCTGAGTATTTCTGGAACCTCCCAGATGAGGTCCTTGAATCCCTGAGGACTATATAGTGACCGTATGTAAACCATAATTTACAGCTGATGCCTGCGTACAAGTATTACCACTGCTTATTAATGATATCATCAAAAATTCTCAGCTCATGAACATTCCTGATTGCTGCAGTTACAAAACTTTATCTGTGGTAACACCTCCTTTTTTAGCTGAACTTCTGGATTTCTTTATATTGTTTTTTTCATATCAGTTCTTCAGGCTAAAAGATTTTTAAAGCAGACATGCATGAACTAGAAGGATTTCAGTATTGGTGGTAAACATAGCTGTACACACATTATCTTTCTGTATTGATCTGCTAATATGAAACCCAGAAAAAGATGGACTGGTAATAATTTGAGAGTTCAGTTCTAATTAGCAGTCATCGTGCTGCCACCTCTTCTATGTAATCAAATCAGCAAAATACTGACAATATGAAAGAGAGGTGCTTGAAGAAATCTAAGTTAGTGAGACCCATTAATAATCTGATCTCATAGGAATACAGCTAAAATTTATTCCCTGTTTTACTTTCATGAAAAAGTTAATTAAACTAATCAGCACTTTAAGAACCACAAGAGAAATCCTGTCCCAAATTCTGCTCATCTGTATACAGGCAGCCTTGAAAATGGGAATGCCACATCCCTTGCCAGAATCTCCAAGCAACTCGTGAGGGTAGCTGTAAGCATTGTGAACTTCCCCAGTTGTGTTGGTCGCTCCCGATGGACTCAGATCCTGCATCCATGGAGTTTCAGAGATGTTATAGGATGCATCATTTGAAGCATCCAGAGACATACGCGGTGTTTTGTTTCTTTGCTCTTCTGGGATCTGCTCAGAGTAGCTTCATAATCTTATGTCCCCCCGAGAGGGGGACATAAGTAGAGATTTGGCTGATGACCGTATGTGTTTCTTGCACTGTTGTGAGGATCTAGGCAGAAGAGCCTGAGGAGTTAGACTTGGAATCCAACCTGGCCAGGGGTGCACAGAAACCAACACATGAGCTGGTGAGCAAGGCAGCTGAGAGAGCAGTATTCCAGGCAAGACTGAGACAGACAGGAGGTGGGGAAAAAAAAGGGTGTAGTTAGAAACCTGCCACGAGTCTGCGCAGGTCCCAGACTTTGGACAGAGCAGCTGAGGAGCACTCGCACATGGTGTTCCTCCGTCTCTTCTGTGAATGCAGTGTGGCCCAAGGCGTGGTAACACACACCGTGAAAGCAGCAATGCCTTAAACCAGTGGAGGTTTGAGTGAACATCTCCTTACATCCAAGTTGGCTTCAAGGGAGCTCGTTTCAAGCTCCAACTTTTTCTGTTAAAATAGAGAAAGGGAGATTCTGAGGCTGCCTGCCTACTTTAGAAGAGCCAAGACATGGGAAGCCAAGCCTTGATACCTAAAGAGCGCAACACAACAACTTGACAAGTTTTATTCAGAGGAGAGATTCTTTAGCTAGAAGCCACTACTGTGAGCTAGATGGAAAAGCAAGAGGAACATGAAGGCTGTTTTGCAGTGACGACCAAATGGACCAGTATTGCCGGGTAATTTAGTTTTGGTGGAATCTGATTCCACTGTGTTGTGGTATCTGTGAGGCAGTGTCTGTATCCGGTGCTCCAGCTGGGTTATTTGTGAGAATGTTTGCTTGTTTGTATTATACTAGTGCTGGGAAGCCCTAATGATGGGTCAAGCCTGCATTGTTTTAGGTGCTAAATGAACTCAGAACAAAAAGGCAGTTCCTCTGCCATAGAGCTTATAATCTAAGTATGAAACAAGAGACAACAGATGGGGCTAGACAGACGGGGGAGCATAAGGAAGCAATGTGACAGTACTGGTCAGCCAAAAAATCAGTGTTCAAAGGAGAGCAGCAGGCCAGCTATGAGTTTTCTATAAGCAACGTATCAAAGACAGGATCTGAAATGTGATAATTAAGACAGCTTTGCAGAGGACTGTAGGGAACTCCTTCTAAGAATGAGGCAACTTGATGGGGTAGGGCTTTGGCAGTAAAGCAAATCATCTCAGATTTTAGGGCATAGAAAGTAAGAAACCAGTAGAAAGCACAGGGATAGTGGCAGCATCACCAGCATTTTTAGGTAAGTACGTGTGTTTTGCAGCAGATTTCTGCATAGGAAGGAGTGAGCTAAATCTGCATACCTATGATCTACTTTGTAAGTGTGGAGCCACCCTCTCAAGAATGCTCCTTCTTCTCATCCCAATTGAAGGATTTTCTCCCCCATTGTATCAGCAGACACTTCTTGGCCATGGAGGGTTTGATGAGATTCACTTTTGAGTGCATGAAATCCTTTGTTTCGCCAAGGAGGTTGAAAAATACTTCTGTACTCCCAGAATTCAAAGGCTACTGGGACAAAAGCCTGGATTTGGAAGTCAAATCAATTTCTTTTCTCAAGCAGAACAGGAAAATAATCACAAGACCATGTTTGATCGTACTGGACAGTTGGTAAACAACTTGACAGCAATTTCCTCATACGGTTACATTAGCTATTATTTTATATGCCAGTTGTATTTGGCAAATTACAATTTCTCTTTGGAAATGATCTTTGGAAAATAATACAGAACATTTTAAAGAGCCATGATCCATATATGCAAATCAATAAATGCAAGATAACTACATACAGCTAGATGGCGTTAACTGAGTCAAAAGAGCCTTTACTCGGAGATCTTTCACTTCAGTATTTCTGTATCCCATTGCTATATTAATAAAGTTCTCTGTATTTAAAATAACAATTGCTTGCAAAAATATATGATAAGCATTATGTTTGCTTTCAATTTCCATGTTCTACATAGGAAGATAAGAGCACTGAGTATCTCTTAACAAAATGAAATCCCTCCATATGGCACCCTTCTCCCATTAAGATCTATAATATGAACCCAAAAAGCATCTTTTAAAATAGTTTTATAGCTGAAATGGGATTTTAGTTTAGCTTAATTTGTGAATTGCCTGAAGCAAGAATTATCTTTAATGCTGTCTATATAAGGCTGCTCTCACAGCTGTTCCTAAACAATTCTATATCAAAATAACCAGGAGCTGTCTCACATTCATCTAGAAGTTAGTTTCTAATCTAAGTTAATCTAAGTTTCCTGGGTAGTCAACAGAAATAATGAAGCGCTTGGAGAGGACGTCTCGTCCTATTCTATTCTATGTGCTCAGAACAAAATTGTCTTTTAAATCTCACTCTTGAGGTGGTCTTGCTCCCCTGATATCTACAGAAGGACCCGAGGTGATTAGCTTAGTCTAGTCACCTCACTCTAGGCAGCTGAAGTTGGATGAGATTAAAAACAACCTTTGAAACTGAGATGAATTGTCTTTTATTTCAGCCTGTCAAATGTAGTACGGTGATACAGTTAGCAGACATATCTTTGACCAGCAAGTATGGGAAGAATTTAAAGAGAGCCTGTGTAGAGCCAGGGCAGAATGGCTTTTATTAATTCACCTGGATGTCATACAGCTAAAACGATGGCCAGGCTTAGTAGTGACTACTTGTTTTAACAGTAAATCACCTTGAGAAGCTCTAACGTTTGAGGTAATGTAAGAACAATGTCATATATTGAGTGCTTTGTCAATAATAATATCGTACACTGATTCCTACGTTATGAAGAGGCTTTACTGAAAAGAGCACTATGTTTTTGCATGACTGGGCTGTTCCCATATCAACCTCTTTGTCTTAGCTGTGAGGTCCTCATCTATCCGTACACTCAGAGCAGTCTTCTGGCACCTTAGTGTGGCAGAGTCTATTATGCTACAGACATCTCATCTGTTGAATGCAAATTGGGAACTTGCAAGAGTGTTTCATCAGCTATAACATACTTAATTCTTAGAGCTATTTACCAAATGCAGAAACATTTGATTGAGTGCAGGGACCATGATTCTCTCTTACCATCTCCTGTCCTTCACCTGTTTTACTACTTTCTCTGTTAAAAGTTGTGGTAGCCCTGCTGTTTGAAGGACTTTTGTGTAGTTCTCAGAGCCTCTAAAATAGGCCTCTCTCATAAATCATATTTTTAAAAGTGCTGCTCCAAGTGATTTGACATTTTTTCAAAAGTAAGATAAAAGTTTACGTGCTTGGAAATGATGTCTCTAAGAAGTATGCACTTTATATTTTATTCATTTTGATAGCTTATGTTATGATACATTTGATAGATCCTGAAAGACACTGTCAGTTTTAAAGATACAGCCAATAAACTTTTGTTACTGATGAAAATGCACCCCATAATGATCAGATGCCTCTGCCTATGCAAAGAGATTGTATCAACCTTATGACAGTTTTTATTTTGAAACTTTTTTGTTGCACGGTTTTGACCAGTGTTCCAGAAAAAGAATATTTGACAAACAATGGAAAGAAAGTAAAAAAGTAAAATTAAAAAATAACACTTTTGCAGCTGAGGAGCATGAATTCTCTGAGATTATAATCATTATAGAAAACAGGTACAAGAAAGTAATGATATCTTTTCTTATCAAAGTTTGCTCAGAAAATTGCAGAAATAAACACATATATATAAGTGTGTGTATTTATAGTTCAATACCTAGATACTGCAAGTAACATTGATTAAGACTTTAGTGGTTGGCTAGCTAGGCAGAGAGACAATCAGAACCCCAGCTAGCAAAATTTGGCATTAACCTATTGCCCATAGTAGAGACCATCCATTAATACCTGCTGAAGATATGACCCATAACTCTTCTGAAGGCTTCAACATTATCTTTTATAATAAAATATGTTGTTGAAGATTTTTTTTGCCTCATAATGGAAGAAATTCAAGGGCAGTGTGGAAATTCAATGAGTTGAAAACATGAATTAATCAGTAAGACTATTTAAAATAACATTCTTTGCAAAAAAGCTCAGCGAGATAAATTTTTCAGCCAGAAAATTTGAAATGCAATTACCAGGTGGGAAAGTTTAAACAGATACGTTAGTCTCTGGCATCCTTCAACCAGTTTGATTGGTGGATTACAAGGTGAGAGTAAGACCAACGCAAAAAGTATTGTGCATGTACTGCGGTGCCGTACAAGCGAGAATGCAGTGTAGAGATAAGACTACTTAAAATCCTGCCAAGCAGTTCCTCTGGTTTTGCTCTATTTACACTAACTGATTCAGCAGTCAGAGCACAGAAGGATTTTTCTTTGTCTTGTGAAGGACTGATAGTTCTGAAATTTCATAAGAGTAATACTGTGTTTTTTACTGAAGCAGAAGCCTCCTCACTGCTGTGTTGAGCTTTTGCAGGCAGTGAGAATACAAGCAGTTGTTACTGTAGTTGTTTCACAGAATAATACAAAGTAGTTCTTTGCAGGCATATTTTTAAACTGAGAAGAGATTGGAGTGTTTTATAGCTGTAAAAATGTTTGCAGTTCTGCCAGAGCATGTCTACATCTGCAACGTCTCTCTCCAACATCTCCTTTCCACATTCATTCTGTATCACGAATATCTCCTTTCCGCTCCCCTTCCTACCACATCAGAAGACATTTACTATGTCTGTATCCACTCGACAATAAATACAATACCAAATTGGAGGTATTTGGCTGGGGATATCATTTAATTACCTTGAATAGTAATTTTATTGAATTAATTTTCCCTAATACAGTATTTGATTTTTAACACCTTTTCTAGGTGTCTCATGCTCAAAGAAAACTTTAGGACCAACCCAGAGGAAAGTTGCGGCCATGTAGATAACAATTATTGCATTTATTTTTTCCTTGAGACAATGGACAATGTACCACGGCGAACTTATAGTTTGCCACAGCGTGCAGTCAAGAAGCATCTTATTTTGGTTTTGAAATGAGCCATCCATGGATCTGTGAGCTTAAGGCAGGCAGGCGGCATGGGAACCTTTTCCTTTGTTGAGGACTTCCTTCTAGAAGACCTACCCCGGTGCGGTCCTCCTGCAACGGGAGGGACCTCACTGAGCTCCACTCAGAGCCCTCCATGGACAGATGCTGTTTCTGAATGACCTAAGGTTTGGTCTCCTTACTACTGCCCCAGTATTAAGGTTTCTCCTAGGCAATTCATGAATTGCCTGTTTGCATTTAGATAAATCCATTAACAATGGATACTACTACTGTGATAGAACCCTGTATATGTAGAGAGATCACCACTTTTCCGTCTGTATTGTTCTGATGTCCTTTTGAAGTGATTTATATTTCTAGTTTATTTACGCTCTGAAAAAAAGTGTGGGAAAGCAGTCCACATGAAATTATCTTAATGCTAAAAGCTGAACGGTTTATAGTTGGTAAACCTAAGTATACTGTATAATTAAAACAATTATTTCATCAAAAGACACTTTTAAAAATTGTTTTGCAATTAGTGCCATTGAAACAGTTCTGTTATTTTACATGCATTTAATTTCGGTTTTGGTCTCTCCAAAGCGCATTTTTCATAGAAGGCAAAACAATTTAACATCAATAATTATAGCTTAAACAATTAGAGGTACGCATGATCAGATTAAAAGACTAAAGTAAACCTTACCATACTGGGTCTGAAGCACTGGAGAATATACTGTGGTGGATAACTCTGTTTAAAGTTATGAACGTACGGGTATGCTTATAATATTTTCCAGTTTCAGTGATATTGTATCACTGTATATTCACAAAGAGTTGAAAAAAGAATTTCCCACTCCTGACACATACTTTACAAGTGCTCGCTGCATGCCACAGTGCTGGTTTATATATTGTAGCAGTAATGGATCCCTTGTTATGGGTATGTTTGTAATATTGATTTGCCTTCAGTCAAATTTTATAAAGAGCTTCACATCCCTGTCGTGCGTCTCTGGTCTAGACGCTCCAGGTATTAGCCTCAGTTTGTAAAAGAGATTTGCAAAGAGAACATTTTTGTGTGCACAGTTGCATCAAGGCTGATGGAAAATTGGTCTGAAGCAAATGCCTGCTATGCTTGAGGGGCATTCTGCGGTTCTGATGTTAAGTGTCCTGAAACCTGTGGGCACATCATCTCTTTTCACAAATATTTTTGTGGAAGACATCTGTAGGGAAGGAAAAAAATCATGTGAATCTCCTAGAAGTGTTATTAGATGCTTTCATTGAGGGATAGGTATTTCCCCCATTGACAGGATAGGTCTCTGTCAGGTCCTGATCAAGATGCCTGTGTAAAAGTTTAAGCAAGCATTTAAGATGCATTGACGTGATGGTAGGCATTTGTGTACCTATCTCAATGAATAGATTAACAATATTAGAAATATTTCTTAAATCAAGAGAACCGGGTCTGACAGACAGGAATTCCATGCAGGCCTTGTCCTTCCATTCAGCACTGAACACCCACTTCCCTTCCCCTTTCTGATCTGGCAGGTTGGGGGGACGCTGCTGTTCTTGGACAGCAATTAAGTCCCCTCAAAGCTCCCTTTTCACGAGGAGGAAATGGAGTTCATCTGCTGATGGCTCTACAGGGTGTTGAGTCCAGCACTGAGGTTCACTGTGTCTCCATCGCCTCTAAGGGAAGGCAAGGAACAGTCTGACAGGGACGAGTCCAGACAGTGGAGACCTGTGCACCAAAGCCCAGCGATCCTTTTGTACTGGCGACAGCAGAAGCACAAAGAGGAGGCCTTGTCCACCATTAATTAACCACTCACTGAAAAACTTCAAAATGTAATCAAGAGAGATTAGTCATGCAGAAAATGTCTAAAAGTTAATTTCATTATTGCGGTAAGAACCACGATGAACGGTTGTATATTCACTGTCTGGTTCCTCTGCAGGGTTTGTATACTCCTGCCATGGCGTACAGGGCTTTGTTTAACAGCAGATCACTGGATAAGTAGAAGGTAACTCTGAAGGGCTGCAGTCCACCTTTTTTTTCTTTTACTTGTTTCTTTTAAACAAGAATTAAAACTTCTTTTTGATAACTTTTGATGCACATAAGCTTTTGTCCAGAATTCCCCAAATCTAGGAAGACCTTTCTGTAGGCGATACATTTTCTGCTTCGTTTTGCCCCGTATTTTGTTCACACTTAAGTTTTAACCCTTGTGTTTGTTCCTATTAATGGATGAGGTTCGTCATGCCTAATTACATACAGCATGTAGCACATGACTAGGAGTATTAGAAAACATAGTGGCAGTGAACAAAAAAACTGAGTTTCTTCAAAGTTTTTGTGACTGAAATGCAAGTAAATGGTGATCTGCAAATAAATGATATTTACAGCTTAATTTCAGGTGAGATTTATGTTGATTGTTTACAGTCGGGCAAACCCAAAATGTATTGATAGTTTGATGATTTCAATTTTTTTTCTCACCTAGAAGTTTATTTCATGGTTTTGTTTTCATTTGCTAAAAATATTTTGCTTACTAGACAGTGCAGAAATTTATATTTTCAGATAGTTTGTTCCATCCTGAAATTACTGACATATATTTTCTGAGTTCTTCAGTTTGGATTAACTTCAGTTTCTGAGTTATTCAGTTGACAGAATAAATTGTCAGCAAATTATTAGTGAAATATGTTCATTTGAAATAACTATATATATGTATATACATATACATACGTGTGTGTGTATATATATATATTTAAAAATTGATTTTTAACAAAGCACTTTGGCTTTTCTGTAATTGCACCCACCTATCTATGTTCCTTCCAGTGCTTTACTGTTATAGTTCTTCTTCTGATGGTCTGCCTCCAGGTCTGTTGACCTTTCAGGTTATCTGTTTGATTCCTTATTTTCATAGAGTTTAAGACGTGAATTGTTGACTTACGTACTCTGATGATTTGTATATCAAAGTTCCCTTAATTTCACCTCATTTAGGTTTCCTGAGTTCAGGCTTTAAATCTTTCTTGCTGAAAGGGTGAAAGAGCCCTTTTAGCACATGATCTTTCCTTCTTTGAACTTCCAAATGTAATCAAATCATTTCCCCTTATCGTTTCCTGACTTGTGAATTTGAGACCCTTTCTGAATTCACTGCTTTATTTTGGTATATCCCACATTATTGTTCCAGATGTGTAAGTTCATATTTGGCTATAGGGGTAAAGCAACTAAAAAGAAAACATATTTAAATAGAGCCCATTTAAAAAACAAAGTGTTTTTTTCCTATGGATACCATGTTCACCACTGCTGACTGTTCTGTTGTGTCTACCTCTGTTATCACCATATTTTGCCATAAATGGCAGCAGTGAAGAACACAGGACCCGTTAAGGGTGCATCATGAAAGAAATGTTCAATAACAATTCCCCGTGACAGCTATTTTGGGCAGATATTTATGGTTTTTGTTACCTCCTTGAATTTCTTTTATAGCAGTCCCATTTAATCCAAAAGTTTTGCATAATCTGTGCGTATTATTTTAGATGTGTTATCAATTTGATCATTCAAGCTTCTGTTGAAGGGCAATTCAGCCCACCTACAATCTCCATAACTCTTTGGACATGCATCTCCAGATTTGGGTGTCTCAGCTAGGTGCCTAACGGCAGATGGGATGAATCCGAGACCTTTGTCTCCGTCCTACCCAATCTACTTGGGTAGACCCAATCTACCTTGACCTGATGGATTTCTCTAATTTAAGCAGTCTGTTCCCACACATGTAATGCACCTCTCTCAATCTTCAGTTCTTAATGTTATCCCTCTCTTTCACACTTCCGTCTCTGCAGTTTCTCTCACTTCAGTATATTCCCCAGTTGCCCTGTGCTCAGTTTAGCTCTACCATGGTGCCTTTCTTCCCTGCACTATTAGCTTCATCTATCCCTGCCCTGGCCTTCCCGCTATGCCCATTTCATCTCTGTTCCTTTGCACGTTCTCTTTATCCACTTGGGAGAAAGCATATTCTTCCTGTGTTTTTAAAGTACTGTACAAATTGATATATCCGTATATATTTTCATCATTATCACATTGCAATTTCAAATAATACTATGCCTAATTCTACTATTGTGTTATCCAAGGTTCTTATTTCTATTTAACTGATGCTGTAGAGCAGTGTGTTGGTCAGAAAGCTTTGTGCTGTAATTGAGTAACACATTATTATTTTCTTCTCATGTGTTCAGTGAACTGGTTTTGCAGATCTTTCAGCTCAATTCATTATGATCAAATGGAGAAGCATTTGTTTCAATAAGATTTTAATCTCTAGGACTATCTTTTGCATCAGTGACTTTTCATTGTTAATTGCTTTCTTGTCCCCCATTAAAGTGCTCTTGCAAGTGCTTCATCCAAACTAAGCTCCTTGTCTACACACACAGTTTGAAAAGACTCTACTTTTTTTGGTAATATAACCATTGTTACCATCTTAATCCAGCAGCGTGGGTTTTGTGTATTTTCCTCCCTTGATGCTGACAAAAACTCTATAGAATCACCTCTCAGAGGAATTTTAGAAATGTCCTGAATTCCCCACAGATATGTCAGAATATTAAAAAACCAGTTGTATTGTTTCATAGCACCAATTAAGAACACCAGGGCACCTAGTCTGTGCTGGATGTTTGTGAGTGAGTTGACGTTAATATTAATGACTTAAAAGGATATACACTGACTGGAGCACACCCCTGATGCCTCAGAGCCATCCTACTGAGAATGATTTTTATTGTAACTTCCTCTGAACCTGCTGCTACTTTAAACCCCATAAATGGCATGCAAAGCATGGACTTCAAGCAACAATTTTAAATATGCCCCCCATTTTTTACATGTGTAAATAACAAAATCAGGGGATGAGTTCAAGAGGTTCTCTCCCTTTTCAAAAATCAATCAGTTGTGACTTTATTATTTTAACACAGCTGACAAAGAATATACAGAAGGAATTCAGTAATGAAAAGCATTTGGGGGTTTTGACAGGTCTTGGCTGAAATGAAGTCCTTTGAGACCAGCATTTGGAGGCAGAGGTGAAAGTAGAAATTGGTTTACCTGAAGATCTCTGTATACAGAGTCTAAATTTTCAGGGGAGACGGCCTGCCAGTGTCAGGGCTTATCTTTAGACACATCCAGCCTGAAATCTATCGAAATCCGGAAACTTCTTCACTTTTCATTGTAACTTCTGTATGTGTGATTTTCTACACAAAACTTTGTTTGTACGTGTCCTAAAAGTTTCCCAGAAATTTTGTGCTAATATTACAAGCTGTTAAAAACTGCAATCCTTTTTTTTACTTAGGTATTTTGTGGTTAACTCTGAGCATAAACTATTTTTAAATAAAACTCATTTTGCTATTAAAATTAACCATACGAGGCATTGGATTTTGCAGCTTATTCATTTATTAGTTTTCACAATAATTTAATCCAGTTCTCTCCGAAAAAAAATGTTGATTAATGCAGTCTTGTTGCTCCATAGATCTGTGCAGTATTTATATTGACAGTTTTTAATGTAAAATAGTATTTTTTCACTTGTGTTAGAACTGCAGGGCCAATGTAGATTTACAGGAGTGAGGTACATTGTGTTCTTTCTTGTACATCATTAATATCGCTATTTACAAAGGTCTGCTCAGTAGTAGCTGTGTAACAGGATGTCAGAAATATATTTTGAAGCCTCCGAACTACACAGTGTAACTGAGAGCTGGTAGTGATTTGCAGAACTTTTATTGCCCTAGTAGGTTATTGGATGTGAGAAAAGTCTAGCTAAATTTTTGTGTTCAGCCTGACTTTAAAAGTCTGTGGGTTAAGAAGGTCTGTGAATACGTTTCTTTAAACATGAAAATTTAAACACAGTGAGAAGAAGTTGTTTAGGTTGTAAGCTCTTTGGTGCTGTGCTCATGTATTACACCCAACACAGTGGGAGCTGTATCCCTGACTGGGGCTGATAGCGGTTACAGGGAGATGTCTGAGTAACGGTAATAGCAATTGCACTGAAACAGAAAATGAAAACCCGCCACGCTATTTTGAAGAGCCGTTTTATCCATGCATGCTCTAATACGTAACATACGTAGAATACATTTCTGTGTAATTTTAAATATTATTCTTAAGTGCATGTAACCTAGCAATTGAAACCTGTGTGATAAAATTGTCTGTGTTCTAGGAATTTTTCTCCAGCACTCAGAGCATGCACAGAATTATACTATCATGAAATAATCCTTTCGTCGGGTCATGCTTATATATCTTTGGAAATCAGATTGCTAGTTATGTACTTATTTACACTTTCAGTATTTACTCTCTCAAAAAAATCATCCATGTGTACTTAGGGCACTGAAGGCAGAGCCAAGCCCTGAAGCTCTCAGAGCTGAGCCACATTAGATGGCGTAGTGATGCACCATATCCATCCTGAATTGTGCAAACCAGAAGAGATTACTTGCATTTGAAAATACTGGCAACAAAATATGTTAACTCTCATCTGATCACTGGAATACTCTGTGCTGGCTTTTGAAAACATAAAATGTACGAAAAAGATGAAAACAACCATAACCTCCTATCAGTCATTGGAACTGCTAGAGCGTTCAGCAGGAGTTAAAGATAGATAAAAAGTCAAAGGTGTAATCCATAACGAGGAGTAGCAGATGAGCTGCATTCAAGACAAATAGATTCTTCATGAAAATGCTGTGACATTTATTTTCGATATTAAAAATTCAAATGCAAGTGTTTAATATGTCTCATACACATCAGCTCTTTCTGTAATTCTGGGACTGGCGCAGTTTTGCCCTTAGTCATTTGGGGGATTGCTTTTCCATCCGCTTTGATCACATTGTGCTCCTGCAATATTCCAACCACTTATCCTGTGAACTCTGATAACTGAATCTTGTTTCATCTGCCCTAGAAAATAAAATATCATGAAGGGGACTCTCAAATAAAAAGGTGAGGAAAAAAAACCCCAGGCAACAAGCACCCCAAAATGCTTATTAACACCTTCAATGTAAACATGGGTATTTCTGAGGATTTAACCAAACCTCTCAAAAAATTGTAGCATTAATCTATAGAATGCACAGCCAGTATCAAACCTTTTCTTTCCTGCACAAAGGAAAGCATTTATCATTCTGGTAACACAAGGGACAGAAAACAATGCCAATTCACAAATAAAACCTCTCATGATTTAATATTGTTGTTTTGTCCCCTGTGATCCTAGAATGATAAATATTGTACCTTCTTTTGTCAGTATCAGAAACATTTTCATATATGGAGTAAAGGCTCATTCATTATATTCATATTGGGTTTTTTCCAGATTGCTTTTTCCGAGCTGTTTCAGGATACATTGTACCAGTGATATTGTGCCACCTTTCTTCTGGTCAGTACAAATCTCCATGAATACCTGTGATGCTACCAGTTTCATTTCTATTTATTACTATTTTTTGTTATTATTATTTATATTCTTGAGGCTTTCAGAAGCCTGCCTGTGGCTTGGGACCTTATTACATCGAGAAGTGTACAAACATGTACCTAATCTAACCTACGAACACTGGAATTGTACATGCCATGAAATTCTCCATGGAGTGTGGTCCTCTGGGAAGGCCACAGGCAAAGACTGTTTGGTCTGTTGTTTTTTTCCCTAAAGGAGGAGGGAAGGGATAGCCCCACGGTGGGGAGACAGCACTTTCCTCTAAGGACTTTCTATGCTATTTGCTCCTGAGAAGATGCTGTGAGGGGTCAATGCCTATGAAATTTATGCAGGAACCCAATACTCATCCCGGGTGAAATGTCTGTAGCTCCGTCTTCATCCCACCTAGCCAACAACAATCTGTTATGGTTCTGCCTAATATTGCAATCTTTCAGTAACTGAAAGCATGTCTTGATTTCAAAATGTTTCTCCAAAAGTAGTTGTCTTTTGCAAATAATCAGTACTCCAAAGACTTATATGATTTTCATTGGGGAATACACAAATGTTAAGCACAGTATGGTTTGAGAAGAGCTGTCCTGGCTTCAGTGTGATACCAAACCATGTCTCATTGAAAGATGGCATTAGGAAACATAGTCATTGTACTAAACCTAGGCAAACAAGCTAATCACTGTATTAGCATGCATTAGTTAATTTGTGTGTAGCACTTTGGAGATAATAAGCTCAGTATTAATACTATTTTTGCTCCCTGGACACATCTCTTGTCTTCATATTTAAACCACTATGGAAAGGTCAGTAAACATTCATTTTGTAAATGAAAGCTCTAAAATATGACTTGAAAGAGCTACTGTTTTGAAAAAGAAAAAAAAAAGTGTGAAAATTCAACTTGTTTAAGTTAGGCCTTCAATTTTGGGAGCCAGATTTCTCCTACCAAACTTTAGATCTAATAGGCTTATATATGGTTAGGCATTTGTTTCACTAAAAATTTTTCATTGTCTGAACGTAATGGAACTGTTGGTATGGATCAGAAGAGGCAAGTTGCAGGGCAATAGGTTGATTTGTTGGTTTTACCTGGGTAAATAGAAAGGCA
Source organism: Chroicocephalus ridibundus (assembly GCF_963924245.1). NCBI lineage: Eukaryota > Metazoa > Chordata > Aves > Charadriiformes > Laridae > Chroicocephalus > Chroicocephalus ridibundus. The sequence goes on along the minus strand of NC_086289.1, from coordinate 8,703,100 downwards.
AAGAGTAGAAAGCCAAATGAAAATGTAAAGACAGCATTGTGACTTTGTCCCAGATGAAGCACTCAGTTGTCTAAATTACTGAGCATATGCGGCTTCAGCAGAGCAAAGGAATGATGTACCTCACCCTAAAGGCTGTTTGTTCCTGTGAGAGGCTCTTGGCCCTGCTTCGCTCCCCTTGAAATCCATCTCAGTGGATCTGGAGAGGACTTAAACCACACTGCTTCAGCCTCTGCAGACTTTCAGCAGCCTCGTGCACATCTCACACTGGCACAAAGGAGAGATGTATCCTTGAGGCCATCCCAGTGAGAAAAACATATTTCTGTCACTTTTACAGAACGATTAGTGAAAGTAGAGTTAAAGACATTGAAGATGAAAAATTGCCTTAAAATGTGCGCTATTTAACACACAGCTTTTAAAATCTTGAAAGTAAATGTTGTTCTTAAACTACATATGGGACTGAAATAATGAAATCAGGCTGGCTGTATTTAGATTATTCACAACCTACTTCATTGCTATTAAAGAAATAACTAGATGATAGTTCAAATGTGAACAGTTATTTTTGTCTCTCTTCGTAAATAGTGGATGTGTGTGTTTTTCTTGGAAAAGAATTGCCCACTAAAATGAGAAGCCAGGAGAAGGACAAACAATATAAATGATTATTAAGATGTTTGCAGCTTTTAAAACCTGCCATACCACCACCTCCTTATACTAGTACAATCCAAACAGACAAAAGAACGTGGAAGGCAGTTAGACTAGTCTTGGCAACTCACATCAGATTCACAAAGAGAATTCCTGATTATTGGAAATCTAGGTAGAGAAAAACAAGTACTTTGTAAAGGCAGTTAAATAATGTGGCAGCTCACGCTTAATAGGAGGAGAAGCAGCAAAATTATTGGAAAATGGAGGGCTATGTGGAAGGAAGGCAATGAAAAATAATGGAGAAAGAAGCCAAGAATCCTACGTCTTCCACTGTTGTTATATTGAATGCTTGCCCAGACAAGACAGAACAAACAAAAATCAACTCACAAGTTCACACATCTGAACACAAGCCTTACAGAGGTTTAGATAAGTCCCTCTCATCTCTGAGGCGTCCTCTTTTGGGGGATAATACCTTCTATTACTGAACCTCATACATTGTCAAATCCCATTCCCACAACAGTATTTTTCCCCTCCTCACCTTTTGAGATAGAGGGCATGAAATGTGGTGCCCCACCTGTTAGAAACAATGTGCAGTTTGCCACTGATTACCTACTATTTCCATTCTTTGCACCCAAGATAGCAGCAAGCTTTTGGTGAAGTAATCCTAAGCAGGAACCATGCTTTTTATTATCACCACCTTTTCTTTTTTTTATGAAAATCAATGTTTGCGTATGGCTGCTTCAGAGTCTCAAGTGTATGGTGTCTAATGGTATTGCTTTAAAGTTTTATATTTTATCTTTATAACTTAGGATAATTATTTATAGTTGCAAATCATAATGTAGCAGCATTATGGGAAACAGAATGCTGGAATGCATTGCAAAGGGAAGAGCAGATTCAGGGTTTATTATATTATTATATTATAGAAGGCACTTCAGAGACTACGGAAGAAAGCAACTCAAATTGTAGCAGTTCTCAGAAGCTGAGATAGTACAAAACAGATTTCATTCACAACACACTCTTGTATCATCATCACTTTATATATAGCCATTAAAGTATAATTGAAATATAGAAAATCAGGAAATGAGACAACTAAAGCCAAGTTTTTCACATTTGATCAAAAAGAATATAGGAAAAAATAGAAGGAGAAATGGTCAGCAGTTGAATAGAAAACAGAATAGTTTGGGTTGGAAGGGACCTTAAAGATCATCTAGTTCCAACGCCCCTGCCCTGGGCAGGGACACCTCCCACCAGACCAGGTTGCTCAAAGGCCCGTCCAGCCTGGCCTTCCAGGGATGGGGCACCCACTTCTCTGGGCAACCTGTTCCAGTGCCTCACCACCCTCACAGTAAAGAATTTCTTCCTAATATCTAACCTATATCTTGGCTCTCACAGATCACCTGCTTATTCTCTATGCAACTTAGCAGAGATTCCAGGAGGATCTGCTCCATGATCTTGCTGGGCACAGAGGTGAGAATAACTGGTCTGTAGTTCTCTGGGTCTTCCTCTTTTCCTTTTTAAAAATGGGGTTATGTTTCCCCTTTTCCAGTTGGTGGGAACTTCACTGGACTGCCACGACTTCTCAAATATGATGGATAGTGGCTTGGCAACTTCATCTGCCAGTTCCCTCATGACCCGTAGATGCATCTCCAGCTTCCTCAGCTGGTCTTGAACCTGATCTTCTACAGTGGGTTGTTCCTTATTCTCCGGATTCCTGCTGTTGCCTTCTGTGACTTGGGTGGTGTGGCTAGAGCCCTTACCAGTGAAGACTGAGGCAAAAAAGTCATTGACTATCTAAGCCTTGTCCACGTCCTGGGTGACTAAGTCTCCTGTTTCCTTCTGGAGAGGGCCCACATTTTCCTTAAGTCTTTCTTTTATCACTGACTTACCTGTAGAAGCTACAGGTATGTTAAATACTCAACATAATATCTGCTTTTAAAAACCAGATGGGAGATTTAGCAAAACTGCAGTGAGGGGATTCTAATGTCTTGCTGAAGGTTTGTTCCTCCTTCATCACATAGTAAAAGCTTTTTGAAATATGTAAATGAAAACTAGCTCCTGATCACACCCTAGAAATACAAAGCCAGCATGGTGCTTTATTTTCATTGAGTGCATCTTCTGGGAGCTGACATTGCTGGGAAATGGACCTCATGAAAATTTCTAGACTTTATCTTTCACTTGATTTCTACCTTTTGCTTTCACATCCATTTAGTAGCATGAATCCTGTTCAACAGGAAATGAGTGAGAGATTTTATTTTGTTGTATAAAAAGGTGGTGTGCACATCGGCCTGAGATTTATGCCAAATCTGATCCCAAGACAGGAATATTTCAGTGCTCCTGTATCTCTTGTGGATGTGGTTCCTGTAAGGAGTAACAGTGAACCTGAATTTGGGTGTTAGCAGGGTAGGGTATTTTTCCAGTTACATCTGCTAGATGATGCAAAGGGGCATCTAGAGGAATGTTTAAGTGTCAAAAGTTATAGTTTGGTAATCCTTGTACCAAAATAGTTCTTTCAAATCTTATAATGGGATTGACAAATGAGACAATGAGTGCTACTTGTTGGAGTGTGAGTACACATAGAGCTGGGTAACAAGCTGTGACTATCTACTGTTAGTTTTCTAGTTTTCCCTCTCCAAACTATGAAGCGTGCCTAGGGCATATAATATATTTTGTGTTACTAATCTCGCAGTTTCAGGCATTTGCTCTACCTGCGTATGTCACACAAACAGAAATGGTGCTCTGTTACTATAATTTTACTGATACTTACCTATATTGACTGTTCATGACAAAGCGTATGTAATCAATTATGAACATGCAGTGTTTGAAATGTACCCATGTTCCATACATTTTGACAGTAGCCAGGTCTAAGTGTGTCATTTTGCCTGTTAAAGTCATAATATAGTGTATTCAGTGTAATATAGAAGATTCAGGAAAGAATAAATGAGTAGCTGTATAGCTTCCCTGTATATACTGGAATCCCATTCAGAATTATTCTCTTCCAGTGATGACCAGGATTCTGGTAGGGCTATTTATATAAAATCTTTGGGTTTTGAAATGTTTTTTATGGTTTGAACTTTTCAACCTTTTACCAAGCTCTTCTGCTAGAATTAATAAAAATCAATGTTCTGTATAAGCTGATGCTAGCTTTGCTGATCGAACCACCCTAATATTGACAGCAGGGCAATTGTGTTATCTTTTTTTTTACTTTTTCCTTATTCTTGGGCATTAGTAGGTACTGAAACTACAAATACCCTTATGTTAGAAATCCTGAGGACCCTGATGTTGTCACTTCAGTAGTATTTCAAAATATGGTTCAAAATTCTGTGCACGCTTTCTGTCCTGTTGACTTAATTCTGTGTTACACTCCCAAGATCGTTTGTTTTGTCAGAGTGACTGCTGGCTATGTAGCTGGGGATGTGCTGAATGTCTAATTGTGGAAATCAGCAGAATACTGAAAAACTGGCATTGTTATTTGGCCAGAACCAAATTACAAGCCCAACAGTGGTTAGAGCAATGATATATTGCAGCAGTATGTTGGAAATAGAAAACAAGTCCAGTACTTTGTCAGCCTTCAAAAGCAAAACTGAAAAGTAAGGACGCGTTACGGGAAAGCTCTGCAGATAGCATGCCTACTTCTGATTAAGCTGCAGTTCTATTGAATTTCTGGTGAACTGTAATAATTTTTTGTATGAACATGTTCATCACATTCTGGTTTAAATAAAATTTTTGACAGTGGGGAAAAAAGACAGCACCTGCAAAATAAAGGTGCAAGAGCGAGAAACAGAATCTTTGAGGATTATTGTTCTGAAAGTAAATGATAATGTAAGTAGTATTGTTTTATCTCCAGTGGGCGCAGAATTGTTCCCTCTTGGGCCCTTAAACCTCTTGTCTTTAAGGTTGTGTGTGTTGTCTTGAAGGGCAGAGTAGTAAAGCTGCAAATCTGACAATACACGTTATCACCCAGATGGAACATTAGGGAGGTATTCACAAAAACTGAATTTCACCTGGTGAGGTTAATCACCCCAGATTTCCTCTACAGACAGAAAGAGATCTGCTTTAAATCACCCCCTGCAAGTAAGACCCCTCTGGAGGGAAGCAGACCCCAGTGAATTCCTCTGCCATTTCTCCTTCTAACTGTTCTCCTGATTGCTTGGTTGTGCTCAAACCTTCTGTTTCCCAGATACTCATACACGTATAGGCACACACGCACACACGTGCAGATATTCTGATTATTTAATTGCATGAAATGATAGTTCAGCACTGTATTAATGGAGTGTCGATCACACTCTGTTTATGTGAACGATAAAACTCTGTCTCACAGGTGTTCATCCTACTCGTGATGTTTAGTAAGGCTTCAGCTTTCATCACTGGTTAAAGAGTCCAACTGCATGAATGGATTTGGGTAAAAAGCTGCAAAAATGTTGTAACTCAACCTCACGATTTTTTACAGTTTCTGTATCTTTGTTTTTCTCTGATTGGCATGCATGACCCCAATAAAAGGAGATTGCTCAAGGTAGAGACAAAGAGTAAAATAATGCTGTACAAGTAACCTCAAGTGTACTGGTCTGGAGGAGGCTTTTGCAATCCGAATTTGTCTAATTACTGTAGAGAGGTTCATAAACTAACCCCAACTGGGTTACAGCTGTGATACTGACTTCTAAACAAAGCCAATTATAATTTTGTTTGTGTTAACACAGGTATTGCTAAAAGTAAGTGAAAATAGTGCTTCTTCAGTACTCCAAGTAGATGTTTTTTCTCTTCTACGGAAATGGGTTTACAAGACCAAATTAGATTCTGGCATGATTAATGCATCTTACCAAATTCTTGCAGAGTAGCAAATTAGTTTATAGTGATTTTCTAGAAAACAAATTAAATGGCTGCACAACATCACAAGAATAGAGATGTTTTTCATAACATATGGAGAAATGATTCAATGAAAAGGAGATGTAATCAAACTGAAAATTTAATAGTTTGTGAGAAAAAAAATCCAAATGTTTCAAATATTACTGTCCATTATAGAAACCTCTTTAATTACTTACATTTTAACACATGATGTGCAATACGCAGTAGCAGAACATCAAGGAATTAATCTGCATGAGGTTTGCATGTATCCTAAACAGATTATTTCTTTTAAGTGATTTTAACAGCCATCAAACTAAACCCTTTGTTTTGCTAATAATTTCAAATAACAATTATTTTGTGAATTACAAGTGATTTGCCATTTATGTATTTGAATGATAGCATTCTGAAAACATTACATATCCTAGAAATTTGCCTTTTTTTCCCCTAAAAACGTAAACATATTTTGCTACTGATACACCTGTTTGAGACTCTGCAACTTATATTCAAGAAATGCAGGATAGAGAAAGTCTGTTCGCATACATAATTATTAATGCAGTTATTACTTGTTGCTTGATTTTTAAGTCAAAGGGGAAAAAAAATTGCAAACATCTGCAATCATTTTTGTATAAAATAAACCATGCTCCAAAAATTACAATAATGGAATAAAATAATGGTCTAGCAATAGGTCCCTTACCTGTAACTATTGCCAAGGTAGAACTTCTTAGGTAAAACGATCAAAACGCTTTCATTGTCTTAGCTCTGCTATTCTGTAAGAAGACTATATTTCCTGACTACATGTGATGCCTGCTTTATTAACTGAAATTTAGTACTGGGTAAGTATTGCAGCTTTAGGAGCTATTCCTAAACTAGTCTAAATGTAACCATTCCCCAAGCCAATGGTAGTATCTAAAGTGAGTCAATAAGAGGTTTTGAGAAGAATGATTTATCATCAGACTCAGCAGTCAACTACAACACTTTTTTTATTATTTTATTTTAGTCTGTAGAATCAGTCATATTCTTAATATCACGGGACAAATCTGTGCCCAGCTTTACCACAATACTGCAAGGAATAGTGTCCAAGAAAAAGATAATATACCTAGTAATGTTGTTGAACCATCATAGCTTAAGGTGTGCTTTACTCTTCAAATTTAAACAGTTTTTGACAAAGTAATGTGTCAGAGTTCTTGGGAAAGTATCTGTAGTTCAACTTCTTCCTTTATTTGTAGAAAATGCATGCATTTGACTTTAATGGAAGTCTGTATTCCATACACCTGGATTTGAGTTCCCCTTCACCAACAGTTTATGTTACAGACCAGTTTTATGTAGTTTATTTTTCATTCCCACGATGTTTTACATTTCTTCATATTAGTTTCCACTGTTTTCCCTTGAGTCTGTGTTAATGACACTATTACCTTTGCTGTCCCTCCGGTCTTGCCCAAGCATTCTTTGACAGTCGTTTCTTTGTTTCCTTGCCACCAGAATGCATAGTCTTGCTGAATTCTGCTGCTGCAGCCTCTCCAAAACACCATCATCTTCCCTCACCATCACCGAAACAAAAGCCCTTGCTCAGGATCTCTGCAGCCAACTTCAGAACTACTGCCACATGCTGTCTTAATATAATTATTCATTTTTAAGACCCGCCATGACTTACTGTTCCCCACTTATCACCTCTTATTCAGTTTCAGATAAGAGGTGCCATCCCAGCTCAGGTCAGCCGTTATCTCAGTCTTCCTCTCCCACTTGTTAAGTAAGCACGTTTCTACTTCCATCTGAACTGTCTTCCCTGGGCAAGGCACACAGGTCGGATTGGTGTACAGGTCTGAACAGGGAACCAGGGTTGTTCAGCCTGGAGAAAAGGAGGCTGAGGGGAGACCTTATCGCTCTCTTACAACTACCTGAAAGGAGTGTGTAGCAAGGTGGGGGTTCTCCACAGGACAAGAGGAACAGGCTTCAAGTTGAGCCAGGGGAAGTTTAGATTGGGTATTAGGAAAAAGTTCTTCACTGAAAGGGTTGTCAAGCATTGGAACAGGCTGCCAGGGAACTGCTGGAGTCACCATTCCTGGAGGTCTTTAAAAGACATGCAGAGGTGGTGCTTTGGGCGGGACATGGTTTAGTGGTGGACTTGGCAGTGTTAGGTCAATGGTTGGACTCAATAATCGTAAGGGTCTTTTCCAACCTAAACGATTCTATGATTCTTGTGTTCTATTAGGGCTTGAGTTGAGAAAAGAGGGTGAGAGAAAAAAGCTTCAGTAAATCAACATTAGATTGCACCAATCCCACTACCATAGTGTCTGCAACTCCTCACTAGGTCCCCTTCGTCAGTACGGTGTTTGTTTGTCCTGCTGAATGGACAAGAGCTATCCCAAAGCGTGTAGTCAATACCTGTCTTTCCATAGCCAGTGAGACCAAACAGCCCATGCTATCGCTTGGCCGCTGGCAGGCTGGATAGTTTAAAGGCACCAGATGTTGTACAGACCTGGATTACAGACTAAACTACAGATATCTCACACTGAAAGGGAAGGGGAAACTGCCTGACCATATACAAAAAAAATCACTACCGGCCCCTTGGAGCACAAATATTTCACACAAATATGTAGGGCCATTTCCTTTTCAAAATGAGAAAAATTGGGAAAGGCTGAACATTTCGTAGAAGATCCTTTATTGTATAGTCTGCATTTCCCACAAACTGACAGCAAGTAATTTATAAGTCTATTCTGGGAATAAGAGTTTCTTAGTCCCCTATAGATAGCTGTTATTTCTAAATACCAAGAGTATAATACAAAAGAGCATGACATCTCGCTCTGCTAGTGTGTGGCTATTTAATTCCACACTTTCATTATTTAGTTTATTATTGTTACGGTTTAAGCTCTGTCTCATATTTTACTTATTTAATTAAGTTATATGCATAAGAAAAGGAAAACATACCTCCTGGAGTCTTGGCTGTCTTCCCATCTAACAAAAATTATCACAGAAAAAAATGATGGGGTTACTTGCCCAAAGTAATTTCCTAGTTAGGTTAGTTTTTTTAATATATCTTTCTCATAGTAAGTATGGTGTCAACTTAAAATATACATCCATGCACCAAACAGGAAGAGGAGCCCATAAAAAGACGTTCTGATTTTGAGGTGCTGTCAGCTTGTCCTTTTAAAAAAACTTTAATTCAAATAAAAAAAAACATTCAATATGACAGGTTATGAAGATACTTATTCTTCTTGGCGGTTGCTTATGATTGTTTTTCTCTGTGACTAAGTCCATGATCTCTGGATATTGTCTAGGCAAACCGGACAGATCAGGACCCTCAGATACACATGAAGGATTTGACTATTTTCTGACTTCAAAATGAACTTAGCTCTGTTGTGACATACAGTGGTTCTTCGGGCCATGTACAGTCTTGAACTTCAGATGACTCTTAATTTTTCTCCTGGAAAGTAGCCACTTCAGTATCAGATTTGTAAGTGGTTAGGAGCAGGTTTTGCGGATTGTGCTTTTGTTCTGGTTCCATTTTACGTGCCTTTTGGATATCTCCCAACACGACTCAGTCTATACGACGGAAGTGTGTACCACAAACCACATTCTGGTCTTTTCAGTCATGAAAATGAATCATCAGTTAGTCCATTTGGAGAAAGTTAAGTTTGGTTGAGAAAACAGGAAAGGTCTAGGAAGTACCAGACAATCTTGAAAATGTTACCAAACAACTAAACTGAATAAGAATATTCCTAGCGCAATGTCTCATAGAAAATGAGAGAATTTTTTCAGTCAATACTCAGAAACACTTGCCTAGTAACAGCCTTCTTGAAAGTTATGTTCTTCCGCCATTATAGATGCTATAGCTAACAGATATATTTCCTGTGAAGAATAAATGTATGCAGTCCTGGTTTGCATCCATAAAGGTTACGGTGAATGTGATCTGCTTCATCAAATTAAGAAATGGATGATACAAAGCTGCGTTATTAACAAGGTGGTTTTGTATATAAATGTCATTTATACACACATAATATACATTGTGTATTTACAAAACAGTTCTTTATGGACTTGAAATAATGATAAATGACAGAACTCATTAAAATTCCCGACGTAATAACTGGTGGTTTTATTGATGAGCATGAAATTCTCTTCACTGGCTTCGCTGTGTGCTATGGTCATCTTCATGAGGCATTAGAGGCTGTAATTCTCATCCCTTACTCAGTAGGCTTCAAACTGCTTCGATCCATTTGTAGGGATGTTCATGGGCATTGCATCTTCTGCGATGGAAAGACTTTGAATAACAGATCCTTCATGATAGAAGGACTCTGTCCACTATTAGGTGGGCTTGTACAGTAACATGTCTTTAAAGAATCAACAAATGGAAGTGACACAAAGGCTGCTGGGTGCTGAAGGGTGAAGCTTTTACTTTAATAGTATAGCATTTAGCCAGTCTTTTCTGTTTAAGTCTCTCTATATGGCAGCTGTCATTTTATTTTCGTTGCTTAAGGTCACCTTAAGCAGTGACTATAATTTTGGTTAAAATATCAAACAAATCCAATTGATCTACCTGAGTTGCAGTTATTTTATTGTCTTGAGCTTTCTGAATTATCTGATTCTACGTAACAATGAAAATGTGTAGAATGTAATCAAATGAAGACATCTATCCAAATGTTATCTCTGAGTAATACATATTTAAATTGAGAAAAACATTTCCAGTTACCTGCCTAACCATGAATCTGAGGTCATTCTTTGTTCCCTTACTTCTAACAAAGGGGACAGTAAGAACTCAATGCATTTCTCATTAAAATGAACAATAGAGGAGGAAAAAAAGGTTTTAAATATGCACGCCAGCATGTAAGACTAACTTTTTCAATGTTAGGGGTTTTTTTTTCTACTTTGAGAGATAGTGTAGCCTTGCATCAGTTCAAATGTAGCTGTATACAATCAGAGGAAAACGTTTAAACATCCCAGCATGGGTATTTCCATTTAAATCTGATTACAGTGAAATAAAACTGTAGCTATTAAAGGTTTAGAAGAACTACAAATACAAGCAGTAAAAGAAGACAGTTAGTAAATGAGGTAGTAAAACATTTCAGCAGGGCAAACAGTTTACAGCACTCAGCCTTCCTGTAGCAGACTGTGCTATTCACTACAGACCCGCGCACTGTTCCCTGAACTGCACTTAAACCTGCAATTAACCTTTCACGCCTAATGAAGCTGTTTTGCTGCAAAATTAAAATATATAGTACTGCCTGTTTTTACAGAGACCGGGAGGAGTGCATCTCAAAATGAATGACTTTTTCAGATGCTTTTGTTTGAATGCAGAATTGAAGTGCTGTTTGTGTATAAATCGGGAATGCGCTTTTCAGGGCAATCTCATTTGATGTGCTGTATTTTATTCTTGTACTTATTAATTGTTTTGCATAATTGTTTAAAAAAAATGACAAAAAATTCACACACCAGTAATTTTATGATTAGGCACTTACTTCCTGAGAATAAACTATTACCATTTAACTTCCATTAGGAAAGACAATAGTTCTGCTAAAGATAACCAAGTTCATATTGCTTTATCTGGTATGTTTCTCAGTGTGGATGCAATTACCTCTTACAAAAATATACTTCCCACTTATGTATTTGACTGGGTTCACTTCTTAATGATCTTTCCATACATATCCTTAAAACAAGCTAGAGATTGTTTTAGCTGCATAGAACTAGGTCAGGTTATTTCTATAGCATTTAGGAGAAAACCAAACTAAACTTATAAATAGGTCCGTTTGTGCAGCTAGGCTTGAATTTCCAGAAATTAGAGTATTAGAGGTGACCCATTGATTCTCCGTGTGGGACGCTTACTGATTCTACTGTTCCTTTCTGCCACCTTACTCAAGAGTCAGAAGCAACCAGAGACCATGCACCGGTTTGGGAAATACCAATTTGGATGGTAGGTAGGATATTTAAATGGCAGCACTGAGGGAAGCTGGGCAGATGGGTAAATGAAATAACTCATAAACTGAGGTAAAAGACATAGAACGTTATACGATTTACAGTTCCAACTTGAATGACTATAAATGTATTCGCATTTGTTGTTTACATACAAAACTGTAAAATAAAGGGAATGTTTTGTTGGGGTGGTGTGTGTTAATGAATATTTAAGCCACAGCATTTTTATCAAATCTTCTGTTGTATTTTGATGTAAATTCTGCTTGCTTGCAGTGTCTGTGCGTCAGCTTGACTTGGTAAATGAAATTCCTTTAGACTGCCAGTCTGAAATAATGAATTGTTCCCCCAGTTAATTGTATTGCTTTGATAACAAGGAACTATGCTGGGCATAGAGAACATAATAAATGAATTTCATCAGATGATTTGTGTGACATTTTGAAAAATGATCTTCTAGAGTGACCCGATTTAATGGAACTCTAACAGCATGCCAGTATATCCCAGTATGCGGCATTTAATTTGAAGGAAATAGTTCTTCCTTTTTGATAATTGTTATGTAAAGTGAATACATCCAAGTACATTTTAAAATAGCTTACAGAAAATGGAAAACCTGTTTTCCTATATAATATTCATTGCATTTAGCATACTCCTAAGCTTAGCTGCTAAAGACAGGATCACATGTAAGCAACTATCAAAATGTTATTTAGGTTTTATCCTTGAATTTGCTAATACCGGATACTGCTGATACTTTAAAGGTGCCTCAAAGATTTTAAAAATTCAATTTATCAAAGTCCAATTTAAGGCATGGCTACCTCATACCAGGAAATATGTGTGTATGTGAGAAAAACAACTTAATTAATCTTGGCTCTTACATATCCTGAAATGCAGCAATGATAATTGTACTTAGCGTTTTAGAGTATAGTGTGGTGTATTTTCAAAAAGCTCTATGCACATAAATTGATTCTTGCAACATTTCTGTGAATTAAGAAAGGTAGTGTTACAGTATGCAATAGCATAGATTTTTTCAGGATACTGGAAACCTGAATCGAATCTGACAGTGTATCATATACTAAAAAAGAAGCCTGTAGAAACACTTGTAAGTGAAAAATATTTTTTGCACGGTTTCTAAGTGGCTAAGTGTTATAATGAGGGAATGCATGAAAAATATTGCATTCTGTATGAAAAAATTGCATTCTGTAATAGGTAACCTGAGTTGGATATTGGCCTGAGTTCAAAAAAACAGAGCCTGTCTGTTAAACATGGTGAAAAGTATGTTCAAAGGTTTCCTTGTGGAGTGGTACTGTTATTGGTTAGAGACTGAGCTGTACTGGGCAGTATGGAGAACCAGCCCCGTCTTTGCCTGCATTATGGGTACATATAGATGTGCTTTTGCAGATATAAGTGTCGCGGGTTTATAGCAGCCATAGTGGAGTAGAACATATGAATGATGTGAATGCTCCTAATCCATTTCATTGCAATATTTCCTGTGTGAATTTAAAAATTTAGAGCTACCATGTATTATCTGTACTGTCAATGACAGCATTCCAGCGAAAGCCAGCAATTTCTAGCAAGTATGCAGTAACATGCAAATGGAAGAGTAAAGTCTTGAACCACTAATTTCCAAAGCATGCTTGTCCATGCCCTCTGTAACACCCTGTTAAGATTATAACAGGTCATGAAATAGCAACAGCTTAACCAGAATTTAAAAAAGAAGAGTTTTGGTGAGTTGATGACATTTAAAATTTATCCAGGCCAACACCATCGTGGTTCGCTGATGGTTCATAATCCACGCGTTCTGGAAAGATATTTTCATATCTTTCTTTTCATGGTAAATACTAACCTCTGAATATTTCCAAATTAGGAAGCATATAGCTTGCAAAGGGAAATATTCAGGGGTAAAATCTTGTCTTAACTGTGGTCTCCATTTCTCTTTTATTTTCTGATCTGATTATTAACTGATTTGGTAGTTTCATCCATTTCTAAATGCAATGCACAACATGTAATAAGAGAAAATCCATGTCAGAGAGCTGCTGGTCCGCATAACCAAGAAAATAGTGATAAACAGAGGTGATGCTAAGATCACACAACAAATCAATAGGAGACTTAAATGGAACTCAGTCCTTCTGATTTCCAGTCTAGTGTCTTAACTGCACTTTTTTTCTTCCCCCGCTTCTTCCCTGTTACCAGGTAGCATTTTAGAAAGTGAGAACTTGTTATCTAACTCTGTAATGAAGCTGATCACTTCTGGGAAAGTACAAAAACTTGTCATGAAAGGGACCATCACACTGCTCTGGAACTCTTCTCAGGAAAGCTGGGCATTAAATTTTGTTTTTCCTTTATTTATCTTACAGGTCTTGCAATTGCAAGTGCACTGATAGACATTTCACAACAGAAGCCTGCGGACTGTAAAGATAAGAGTACAGGAGTCAGAAATCGAAAACATCATCTTTCAACACGTCAAGGAACTTGTGTCTGAGATTTAAAAACTACTGTTGTATATTCTGTAATGTTTTCTTTTTAAATGGCTTCCATTGAAAGCTATACTACAGCCTCAGGTTTTATGGAGGCAAATCTATAAATGAACATATGAGGTACTGTGCTCTGTTGTAGTCACACAGCCTGCTATACCCCAAAGCAGAACAAACTTCTGGTAGGTATAAGTATGTTTGATGAGCTTTAATAAAAAGGGTGGGTTCTGATATCAACAAAACATGAAACAAAATACATAGTATTCTTAATCCTGAACATATCAGAGCAGGGAAAATCCTTGGACAGAACTAGGAAAAACTGTACATTGTTTTGTAATGTAGAAGGAAATTGTATAATTGAATACGAAGCAAATTCCGGGAAACGAAAGAACATTTTTGTATAGCTTAATGTAACAATGAGAATTGTACGCTTCTTTCCTTGTAATCAGCACTAAGATTTCTTTCCAGCAAGCAGGAACTAAAGAGGATCATTTGGATTCAGGTGTTCTTTTATCATTGCCTGAAACAGGTAGGCAGCGTGTAATTTAGCATAGGTATGACCTGAGAACACCACGTGTAATATTTGAAAGATAATTCCATAAAAAAAACCTTGATTTGAGTGTTTCATAATTATTTTTCTTTACCTTGCAAAAGCCTCAGAAACATGATGTGGGCTGCAGCAGAGTGATGGGTGGGCTTTCACGTTTCTGTACCTAAGTCTTTTCTAAATTCTGAATATCTTTTACAAAGAGCGTATGTGGGTCCTCCATGCCAGCTAACCGATTTGCAAAATTAATTGAGCATGGAAAAGCTTCTTCTGCAACAAAGTTTGCTTTTTTTTCCAAGAGTCTCCAAGTTTACAAGCCTAAGGAGAGTTTAGCTTGTTGTTATTGTACCTGCTCCTATTTCAATATTGAAATTTGGTAGTATCTATATATTGTCCTGACCTCCAAGCAGAAGAAATTAATCCCAGTCAGCACTTTGACCCTTGTTCTAATAATAATAATGTATGAATGTTTTTTGTTCTCCCAGCTGCAGAATTTCTTCTCATCCTCACTTTCAAACCGGTTAAGGAATTACCCTGCATAACAAAAATTAAAGAAATAAATATTTAGAAATCCAAGTTGCTTCCAACAGTGGTTCTCAAATCCAATGTCCAGTATGGAACCTCACACAATCAGTACTCAGCAACGAAAAAGCAGATGAAAGAGTTTCCTTTCTATAGGACTTCAGTCTTTTGGGGGCTTGGTCACCACAACAGACAACCTAGCAAACAGCTGTAATGGCCCTCAGCCTTTTTATTTACTCAAAATTCATGGATATACAAAAGAGTAAGAGAATGCTAAGGGGTAGGTAGCAGATGTGTCATGTTCTCATTTACACATTACATGTTGTCAGCAGTATAATATGAAACGAGTAGTTTTGTACAAGCTTGTTGAAAGTATAGTTTCTCAACTCCAAATTTGCCACCATACTAGTACAGGAGAGTGATACAGAGGTATAAATGCCTCATGTAACAACAGACTTTTGGTAAATACGAAAGATATAAAAAGAAAATTGATGTTTACTACTATATCTGTATTTTTCATGTTCTTTTTATTTCAGGAAGATGATGACATTTTACTGTTTATAGTTGACTACATAGTTACTTGCATGCCATGGTGGTGCAGTAGCAGTAATAAAGCCCTGTTGTGAGTTGTGTTTATTTCGTAACGCCATTCATACATAGAAGTACTCAGCTTAATTTGGATGAGGACTAAATGTAAAAATAACTATAAAAAGGAACGATTGTACAGTATGTAGTTATATCTTATACAGGAGTATTAGGTTGCGTCTAACCATGACTGCTCTATTGTTTTGATAAATTATGCACTTATGAATTATGGTATAATTATTTCTTATGCTGGCATGATTGTTTCAGTATTTTCATATCTTAAAATAAGATTATTATCCTAAAATAATGCCATCACAATCTTGTGATTTTTATTGCCTATTCTGACCTCAGTCTCTTATATCTTAAAACTTTAAAAATTCCTTTTTAAAGCTTCTGTTGGGAACTTTCAATCAGTGCTAGTTAGCATAGTGAAAAAAATGGTCTTTTGAAAACAACCCTTTCTGTCAGTTTTCAAGTTGATCTGTTGAAATTAATATAAACCGATGGAACTGGTTTATAAGATGCATACACTTATGAAAAGGAAAGAACCACTTGTCTGGAATATATTCCAAACTCTGTATTATCCTCAACCTAAACATTTCACGTAAGAAATATGCAGTGTGTGTTTTGTGGCTGTACTGGAAACCCCGTACACAGAAAGACCATGTAGTCCTGTAGAGCAGTTTTGACTGTACTCACTCATAAAGGATTACATTCCTCCATATCTCAACCGGAGTTTGACAACTACTTGAAAAGCAGGTATGAGTTTTAAAGGGATTAAAACATTTTATTGCAACACTGAAGATGGGCAAATAGCTATTAGCCATTTTATTGTGATAACAGTTTAAAATATTATTTTTATTGTACAAGAAAAGCATGTTAGTCATGGGATCATCCAGCATTTTCATTCACTCTGAGAATGTTTTTTCCTGAAGTATCTTTCTTCTCCCAAGGTCCCTGATTGCATGCAAATTAGTAAAGACATATAATAATAATAATAAAAAACAAATAACTTATTTAATGGCCACACTTAAATACCAGAAGTTTGCCAACACATCTCAAACCAAAGTTGCAAACTGTTACAGCTTTCTATTTTAAAGGTATAAAAATAACATAATATGCCTGATAACTACATTTTGTTAGTTGTTGGCAAGTGCAAACTTTTTAATAATGACCACCGTACATCAGATGAGATGTTTTATCAACTGTCACATTATGATTGCTTCACGAAAAAGCCAATTTTTTAAAAACTCTATTCTCCAGTTTAACTTTTGAACTCTTTCTTAGAGTCAGAAAATGTTGAATGGCCTGTATTACCCCTAATGTGATTTATGTTGGATGAAAAATAAACGACTAAGCGCTGTTCTGGAAAGTAAGCCCCAGTGAAGTTCTGATTGTCAGGATTCCACCTCCACCCCCTCAGTCCATGGATTCTGCTGAGGGAAATTCAGCAGCTCTGAATGGCTGTTCAAAATGTGAGACAGACTGTCCATGGTAGCATGGGTTCAGTTCCTCTCTGTACGTGTATATTTATATAGCGTCCTGAAACTACTTGAATCAAATTTGTGCACATATAAATAACACTTTAGAATACTTGCTTCCATTCATTACATTCCCATGAAATGTAATGAAATGCTATTTTACCTGTACAAAAAATTGGTTATCTCTATGTTGCCACTATTAAATTATATCTAAAAAAAGGCCAAATTCTAGATCGGTTAAGGCATAAAGACACCGTTAATTAGGAACGTTCAGAGTCATGTGATTTGGAAATGTTTATATCTGACTGGTCTTTTTATAGTTAGAGCCCCCTCCCATCTTCCAAAATCTGTCCAAAAACAAGTTCAGATTGGGACGTGGAATTCGTTATGTGTAAAATCTGCAGCAATAATTATTTTCTAAATAATCTAATGTAGAGAGCTGGAACCCTGATGGTAAGAATTTTAGTTTGGGATCACTTTAACAGATGTTCAGTCTTTATGCATAATAACTTTCATAGTATTCATCTAAATTATAAAATCATTATGTATCTAATTTCATTACCAGTTTTTTAAAAAGCATCTGAAAGGTTTCTTGACAATAAAGGAAAAGTCTCTGTTAAAGGTAATTAACAATCTCTCTCTTTTTTTTTTAAGCAAATTTGTCCTATCCAGAGTGCTTGACTGTGGAAAATTAAATAAATTAACTCTATTTTTTCAGTCTCTAAAGTGCAGTATTACCTGAAAAGCTGTACTTTACTGATACTTACTTCAGATTATCTCTAAAATATGGAATACCTGAGGCTATTTTAGATGCTTATAGCAAATAATAGCAAAACTACTGTTGTCTACCGGTGTCCAGAATTTCCCATGTTGTCTTCAGGTGGACTTACTTGCCAAATACTAATGAAGAAAACCAAAGCTGGCAAAAGGAGGCTTTGCAGAACATGGGTTTGTACCATTCAGGACCACACGTTGTTTCAGCTTTTCCTTATTTAATGCTGTTTCGCTTTCAAAATGAATGCTCCTATTTCCATGTGAGCACATGTGGCTATTTCTATGGCTACAGATATTTCCGGTGTAAAAAATCGTCATCTGGTATGTGTAGTTGAAACTCTAGTGACCCTCTGAAATTTATTGTGAAGCTGAAAGGGTTGTTACCCCAGGATTTCTTTCACTGATATTTCCTTGGTCACGTAAGTCAAAGCTCAGTCATGTTTTGGTAGAAAATATCTCTTTACACCTCTTGATATGTTAAAAATTTCCTTTTTCTAAAATAAGAAAGCAAGGGTGGGACTGATGAACAAAGAGCAAAAGACACAATATCAGGAAGCGTGTGTGTGTATATATATACACATGGAATCATGTAATTGGTTTCACAGCTGATCCAAATCAGAACATTTTCTCAGTTTCCTCGCGTAGTATATTGAATAGTATGAAGACGTTAGCTGAATCAGTGACTGTTTATGTTTATGCTAATAGTTATTTCTACAGAAATACAATCTTGAATGTATTTCTCCTGAGTGAGGATATAGAAGGTTGTTTGAAATGCTGTATAGAGAGTGTTGTCAATTATTGATTGTTATCAATTATCAATTGGCTATCAGTGATTTCAGCACATCTGAGACCGAGTGCATAAAGTGAGGCAAGTGTCTTCCATCCTGTTACATCCTTTATTTTTTACTATATTTGTATATGCTAAGGTCATAGTTAATAATACAGAAAGTCTATACAAATTTGGAGTTTGAGAGAATTGTTACTCATTCAACAATAACTGTTTACCTTTCTATGTTATCATCAAAACAATGCTTAGCTATGTTCTTTTCCAATTTGAGCAAATGCTATTTTCTAAAGGACCTTTTATTAGACAAGAAGTGAGAAAAGCATTGGGTGGAGCTCTTGAAATACACTTCCAGACCTCAAAGATATCTTAAAAATTTTATTCTTCTGAAGGTCTCAGTCTTTTTAATGTTCAGTTCCAGGGCAGTATTTATCAAAAGTTGTTGTTGTGACATGATTTTTAGTGGTTAACGTGAAGGACAAATTATTTTTTCATGTGAAGTCCTAAAGCTCTTTTGAGATATTCAATTATAAAATATACTTGAGAAAAAATAAACACAATTGTGGAACCTAGTGTTTAGGTTAACCAATATGGATGTTCTTATGACAGAATACCCAAATTGTCTGTGTCCTAAAGTTTTCTCTCAGAAATATTCTTGCAAGTCTCCTCTTCCCCCCTCCCCAAAGCACAAAGAGCCAAACGATCAGATATAAAAATCTTTCTAAATGGATTCATACAGGTAATTTTCTTTCTGCTTCTAAATAGAGGGTTGGAATATGGCAAATCATTTTTCTGCTTCAAGTTTCCTAACTGAATACTTAGGAATAATAAAATTAACCTTACTAATAACATGGGAATATTGAAGATTAATTAATTAATGTTTAGAGAGTGCTCAGAGCTCTTTAGTGATCTAAAAATAACAGTCACAGTATGAGTGCTAAGTATATTTTAGTTAAGTTATTTAGTATCAGATTTATTTAATACTGCTAGATGTTGCAGTTTTCTCTACCACAATTTCTGGCATAATTTAAAAAAAAAAAAAAAAGAGAAAATAAACACTTGCTGGCAGATATGAAATAATTCATACTCTGGCTTTTCACACAACAGCGGTCACAGAATTTGCTCTAAATTTCTCATATCGAGCTCGTTTTCCGATTGTTGGTAAATCATTTTACTAATCTACTCAATTTACTGATATTTTTGATTAGTCAGGCTTCTCAGATGTCTGATTTTATGTTATTTTTCTTTGTTTTTCTTCCTCAAGTAGACATTCTTTGTACAGTACCTTCTGCTTCATTCAAAATTGCCCAGATGGAGGATCCCAAAGGTGCTCCACTATTTTGATGTTCATTGTAGTCTGAAAATGTCAGCGATTGTACCATTTTACCCATGTTGAAGAATATTGGGGATAATGCATTTCCATGCATTTCCATGCCTTAATCCTTCATTTATATCAAATGGGCCAGAGCTTTTACACCCTCTTCATGCTCCATCTTCTCCATTACAAATAGTGACTATGCCTATTTAAAAATGTTTTATGAATTTATAAATTCTTCAAATGTAGCTCAAAGGCCATGATATACCATCATAAGGTTTCTTAAAATCTGTAAGTCTGCGTATTCATTCTGATTATAGTGTTATATATTATCAAATACCTCATGAAAATATTTAATGTTTGGTAGCACTCTTTTCCAGAATCCTCACTGGTGTTATCGAACTGTTCCTGCTTTATTAAAAAAAAAAAAAAAGTAAGTAAAGCCTTCGGAGATCGCTTAATAGATTGAAGAAAAAGACAGGCTCCACACTAGCTTTTACATTGCATTTATGAACACCGCCGTTCATTGCTCTGAAACTTTTTCAGATATCCGAAAACAACGGAATTACTCTGTACAGCCTTTAAAGGGCTTCATTTACTGCCTCCTGATTGTAATAATTTGATGGCAACCCCGTCAACACATGGTGCTGAGCTCTTTCCAAAGGGTTTTAATTGTTTTTTTGGATCTCTTCGGAGCTCAGCTCCACAAACAACTATGGTCCTTCCCTCTGTAACTTCCTTCCTTGAAATCTTTGAAAAGATTTTAATTTTTCAGCAGATTTGCAAGAAAATTATACCCTTTCCTCCAGACATAGATTCTGCCTTCTCAGGCATTAACGTTCCTCCTGTGCTCCATGCTCTCCACCATGCCATTCAAATATTGTCTTTTGCGTTGGCTTTCTCTCTTGTTGGCATTTTTCTTTTGATTCAGTCTCGTCATGAAACCAATCCAGCTGCTTGCTGATCCTGATTCCATTCCAAATTCTTTTATCTTTGCTCTTGGAAGTATGCTGTTGGCTTCTGCAGCAGTTCTCCTACTGTATCTACAATCATCTTACACTCAGTGTCAGCATCATCTGTGTACTTCATATAGAAATCCTCCAAAGCTTCAACCTTGTGCTTAGCTGCTGCTCAGTAATTCCCGAACCCCTCAGAATTTGTAAGTTTTATTTGTAGCATATATATTTAACTTGACTCTGATGGGACAAGGCTGTCTCCTGTATAGGCGTTTAAAGTTTTGGTATTTGAACAACCAGTTGTTCTCATTCGCCCACCCTGCATTTTTGCTTCTCTTGCACCATATGCATTCAAAACGTTCTGTGTCCTCAATTTCCAATCCTTTCCTCTGACCTCTGCCATTTTATCTGCTTTCCCAAGACTTATTCATGTGTTTTGTAAGATTTTATGTTTCTTTGTGAAGAAAAGGCCTTCAAATCCAAGCGATATTACCTTAATATGAGCCCACTCCTTTAGCCTGCCCAGGTTTTTACAGTCAGCAGAGCTTTTGGAGTCACACGTGTATCCACAGCAATCTGTTATGTCAGGATCCAGACGACTCCAGCCTGGTTTGCTAGCAGGTTTGCTAAACCGTTGCCCAGTTTCTGCGGTACTGTAGGTCTGGGGGTTGTTTTGTGCAATACTTGCAGGGCGAGGAGGGAATATTTGAGAAATTTAAGTACTTTAAGTGAATTAATCATATTGCTGTATAGGTGTTCTTGTCTTACTTAACCCGACTGCCATTTTATACGGTTTGCCTCCCACTGTGTCTCTGCCAGTCCCATCAAAAGGAAAACATACAGCTCTGTGGTCTCTTCACCACTGAGACACTGATACTACTAATGGTAGACTTTATGTTGTTATTTAGTTTATTTTATAAACTAATC
This sequence comes from Chroicocephalus ridibundus, assembly GCF_963924245.1. NCBI lineage: Eukaryota > Metazoa > Chordata > Aves > Charadriiformes > Laridae > Chroicocephalus > Chroicocephalus ridibundus. The sequence goes on along the minus strand of NC_086289.1, from coordinate 8,681,365 downwards.
CATTTTTCAAAAGAGGCCTTTAAAATGGTATGGCTCAATGGTAGCTCAAAATTGAAGCATTCAGAACTTGTTATTTACCCTGTCTTTGCCCAACCTTCTGTTACAACAAACTGCCTTTGTTATAAAAATTACCAACCCACAAGGAGTGCTTTGAAGCTTGGTTGGCTTTTGCCTGCTTTGCAAAACCTTGCTTTGATGGCAGACAACATAGAATTGCAAAGGTTTCTTTATTTGTGTTCCTGCGACAGTGCAATGTGCAAGCAGTAGTTTTGCTGTCTGGGAAGATCAACTTGTTTGGTTTACAGCCTCTAAAAATGAAGGCCAACAGGAAGGGCATCAGTAGCTGTACCCATACAGACTATTATTTCAACAGCAACAAAACTGGCATCGCTAAACTCTAGACAAGTAAAACTTAAAACAGTAAACAACATGACATTTTGCTTTTTGATTTCTCACTTAATTGTTTGAGGGTGACATACAGGTGAAGTTCTGTTTCACAGGAGGAGAGACAAAAAAAAAAAAAAAAGTGCTAATCTAACTCATATTTACCCCAAATGGTGCATTTGTGCTCACACACACATATTTATATGTGTGCCTCATCTATACACAGGTTAGTTTGACTCAAGGTCTGTGTTTTTGCTTGCAAATATATATGATGTCTTTCTGCATAAAGATAGCGGTGTCCTCCAGGGGCTTGAGCCTTTTTCTGACTTGACTTTCCAGTTTTAAGTAGACCGTAGCTAAAAGGGGGTTTTGCTGTACGAGTGGACACCATCCGTAGTTATCTAGGAGAAGAATGAGCCCTGGTGAAATCTTTGAAATCTTCAGGCTTCCGGTTAGATAGAAATTCATGGCTGTGGACTGAAAAAGGATAAAGCAAAGTAGGTTTAGCATAAGGGGCTGGATGCATCATTCTTCTCCTTCAGGTGCCAGAGTACTAAGGCCAGAACGTAACATTTAGATCACGTTTGTTAATGGCTCTTAAAATCACCCTTCTGAGGTATGTCAGCAAAAATTTCTTGATGACAGAGGAATGGCACAGGTTTCTAGGACCTGGGAGCAAGCCCAAAGCTTTCCTGTGGTATAGGGACTCCTTTTTTTCCAACTTATTACTATGGTGTTTGTATTTATTGGGATCATCTTGTTATGTCAGCTGCGTACATTGTATTCCATTGCATCAGGGGTTTGTATGCCGAAGATCGTAAGAGTGTGCCTGTATAGCGTAAGATAATATGGTGCAGATCTCTCCAGCCGACTCCAGGTGAGGGGCATAGCTGCATCAGCGCTGTAGCGCACCCCTGCTAATAGCCTACTGCTCTGCAGAGCTAATTAGCTCGGTGAGAGAGTACAGGATACTGGCGCTGGTACAAGCCAGCGTGTTCCCAGCTAGCTCAGGTAGTTCTGCACAGCGTTTCATTTTGCTGCCTCCTGTCCAAGTTAGCAACACTTGCTGGATTAGCCTTAGTGCCAAAGCAATGTAAATAACAGCCACGCTCCAGGAATACACTCGGTGCTATTGAGTGACATTTTTCTGCAGGATTTCTTCTATGAGCTGGTGAAGCAAAACAAATGTTAAGATATTCATATTAGTAAGTATATTGTGCCCTTAAAAAAGTCAGTTACTCCTTCTCCTATGAAGGCTGGTGCTAACTGTGCTGATCTGTGGAATCTGAGTCATACCTTAAAAAAACAACAGTCAGAAGGACTGTGTACCAAAGAACAAGGAACCAAGGAATAGCAAATATTCCTTGGATTCCTTTTGAGCCAGGTTTTATGAAAGTTTGTTGCCTTTTTGTCTGCTATTTCAGGCCGCACAGTTACTCTCTGTACCTACGTGTCTGACATTTTGTTAGGTGCTTCTGAGTAAAACGCTCCAGAAGTATTTAAATTTGTATCAATAACGAAGAGCTTTCATTCTTTCTCAGTCAATGTTGGCATATGCAAAGCAAATTGAAAGCTATGATCAACATAATAAACTGAAACATCTATCTCTTCCAGTCAGCCATTACCTTGCCTTTTTTTTTTTCCCTACTTTAGATAAACAATCTACAATGTGTTTACTGAGGCTTGTACTGATATCCCTCAATGGTATGGGCGAGTCTGCTTTTATTCCAGCAAACACAGAGAATAAGCCTACGGTGCACAGTGCGTGCAAACCCCTTTGAAACCTAAGATTATTTGTTCTCTGACTGTTCTAAGGTAATTAAGGAGCATTGCATGTTTCTCAATTAATGATTCCTCGTTCAGCTGGGGATCTTTGATGCTAATTTGTTTTAATCAGGACAGAGACTGCTAAAAAACTAAACAATTCAGTGAAGAGGAACTAGGAATTTTTAATCAAGTGGAAAAGATCTAAATGCTGTGAGGGACACATCCATCATAAGTTTTCACTTCTTGTTCATTTAACTTCGTTCTTTCAGGTCTCATAAAACACTGCGTTAATCAATGAAAGAAAGTTTGTTAAGATGAAGAACACGCGGTATTTTTTCCTTCAGCAGATGTGAACATTTGTGCAAAAATGAGGAGCTGGAACAAGAGCCATGATAATAAAAAGGATTCGCCACTGGTTCTTAGTTATGCGCTAAATTTATAGTTTCATGTTTCGTCAAACATCATATAGAAAGTTGTCAATAGCTGTGCTGTTAATATGCTGGGGAGTCACTGGAAAAGAATGCTGGTTTGAGGGAGGATAAGATGCTCTCCATTTAAATGTTAATTTTTTAATTATTTTGGTATCACACTACATGCATGCGTTGGGCAAAGTGACCTTCTGTATTCTCCTGCACATGGAATTAGTATTTCAAATGCTGCAGCCCGTGCTACATGAAATCCTATGGTTGCTGAGTAGACCATGTATATGCTTGATAAAATAATGTTTTATTCCTGAGTACATTTATTTATAGCGCTGAAGGAAAAGCACTTCGCAGTTCTGCCTCCTCCAGCTGCTTTACCATGACAGACTTCATGTCTTCCACCATGCAAATAGCACCAATGTGCATCTTCTACTCCCATGGTTCCAACAGAGGGAGGTGCTCCCAAGCCTTGGCTTCCAGGGGTCTTCAGCCATCTGACAGTGTTAAAGCCATGAAGGACACCTAAATCCAAAAAACAGATCTTCCTGTATAAGCAGTAGTTTAGTACCTGTTCAATTAAAGGCAAATTGTAGGTGCTAAAGAATTTCCAGACCAGAAGGAGAGGCAATTAATATCTTTGAGGTTTTTTGTGTTAGGAAACATTCTCAGATGGCAAATTTTCATGTGACCTCCAGCATCTTCCCAATTAATGCTTTTAATGCATAACTTCTGGTTTGAACTGGTACCTAACTCCGAGTTCTGACTCGGTTCCTGGCGAAGTGCTGTGTACTAAGCTCTAAACAACGCCAAAAATACGCAGAGAGCCCAGATGGCTTCCTGCCATCTTGCCCTTCTGTCTTATGACTGTGAACCACTGTGTTTATTTTGTAGTTCAGGAGTCCAAATCGACAGAAAAAGCCTGCTAATAAATTCCTAATGCCCCATCTTAAGGATGAACTTTATGTAATGTAACAGCAGCAAACTCTAAATTTTCTCTGTGTTTTTTTTAAGCAAGCTTAAACACCACAGCTAAAAGTAGAATTCTATATGTTAAATGATTCCTGTACAAATGGAAGCACAGCTGTTTAAGAGTTTTCTATAGAAGATGGCTTTTTTTTCACTCAAAGCTGTCCCTCCACTGTGAAACACAGTTCAGATGCTTGAACTTATGCTAATTGAAAGATCAACATTTTTCTTTCTTCAGTGAGTACCCTGCTCTTTTCGTCTTCGAGATGGCTCTCCCATGTGCAAAAAATGAGCTGTAATTATGCCCAGCTCAAGGCAATCTCAGGATCTAAAATATCCTGCCAACCAGTGTGTTCTCAATCTGCCTTGTTAGTTCACAAAATTGTGCATGTGCCTTTGCTACAGTCTCAAACCTGATAATGCCACATCATTGGGACAGGAAGCATTCTCTGATCTTATCTGAAGTGACACTTGCAATTTCAAGTTCTAGCTTGATGAGATCACATTGTCAGGGCTCCACGTAAGTGTGATCTTTCCTGATTTGCAATTGTATCTGTTTTGAACGATCTTTACACTGTTCAAGCAAAAACATATGATAATATATTTTGTCAGATGCAAGGATAATGAAAGGGTGATTTCATGTTTCCACTTTTAGAAAATCCAATTCATGTGACTAAACTCAGTCAGTTTTCTTACCCGTTCCACCCCATCTGTGTAATTCTATTTGCACCTGGAAACTCTAGGACCCACAAAACATGAGCATGTCAAGGTAGCTCATCCCCTTCGTGAAATAGGTAAGCCTTATTACCTTTAAACCTCTACTAATTCCATGAAGCTCAGGGCTACAAAGTGGTTTGCACATGCTAGAGTTTTTAAAACATATATTATGCCTTAAGTAAAAATATTTAACATTCTAAAAGCTTGTAAAGTTGAAGAATACTTAAATACCTACATTGTGTTATTGGCAGTAAGAAGGTCTGTAATACTTAAAACCAGGAGACTCTGAAGTCACATTTCAAATGTTTTTATTCATGATAGTAATTTTCTTCAGATGTACAGCATACAGGAAGGAAAGAGCTGTTGCAAATTTCCCTTTTTACCATATATATTACTGAATCTTGTTACACCAAGTAAAAATAGAAGAGGCAAGAAATACTGCGTACAGCTAACCTGTTAAGACTTCAGGAGCTTCTCAATTCTCAACAAAACTATGGTGGTAAGGTACAAAGACTTACACCTTCAACACCCGTTTCACATGCGTTATGACAGAGCCCTACATCACTGTGGATGACCAAGACAAAGAAGACGTTTTGACCTCTCTTTTAACAATACCATGATAGCATATTTATTTGTCTGGATTGTGGCATACAGATTGTAGTAACGAGCAAGACAACAAACTACGGCTATTTGACTAAACTAGTGGAAAGTCAAAAAGTGAAAAAATACTTATTTGTCCATTTAAAGTGCCCAAACCAGAAGGCAATAAGAATCTAGGGCATTTGACTTTCTTGAATAATAAGGTGAGACTGGAGTCTTGGTCCTGGAAGGCTGGAGGAGTGGAAACAGAGGACTTTCCTGGCAAGCAGTTTTGAAATCCATACAAAACCTTTGACAATTATTTTTTTCAGCTGAGTATTATTCCTAAATAGTCATGTCCAAGCCAGAGGGACACGATTTATTAGAGTTATTCCCATATTGCAGTAATATCTGTATCCCTCCTACTACAAGATTAGATAAATAAACAGTTTTGTTGTGTGTCACGCACTGATGTATGACCCAGATAAATCACTAAAAATTAAACCTAAAGTGTTGCATTTGGACTGCCTAATCCTAGACAAATACTATTTCTTTAGTAATGAATCCAAGCCCAAAATGCATTGTATTGTAAGGGAAGTGACAGTTCTGCCAAAACCCTACATAACTTGCAAGATGCGGGCTCATGTGAGATTACTGTGTACTGTGCTGACTAAGAAAAAGAAAGGACAGAATTAGGTTATTGTGATGCTACCATATATATTAGGCCATTGCTGTGAGGAGAGACGCGTATATAGTGCTGCCTCTGTGCATCCCTTCCAGAGATCCCTTTCCAAGTTTTGATTGTATTTTGGGGACAAAGTAGGCAGGTGCCTCTCTCTATCCATTATGCAGGATATTAAAAGTAGTTCTTTCACTGAATATTATGATGTGGTATTTCTCGCAAAGCTGCTTGGATTAATACATGTGAAGGACAAAGCTGTCTTGCATTATTCCTAAGGGTCTGGGTTTCTTCTAGGTGTGCAGTGTGGTTTGGTATTTATTCCCGTGCTGATGTTCAAACTTTATGACTGGATAGTCTAAAATGTTATTAGATGGCAACAATAGCTTCCAATCCAGCCTGGTCAGCTGGATTTTTATTGTTTAAAACAGCTTAACCTTTCCCTACCATTTTATAGTGTATATAGAGCTTATTCCAAACTGCTTTATGCTTTGACTGAAAGATGTATTTAGTAGATAGATTTCAAAAGTGCAGTGATTGAAAATCTGCATCCTATGGAGACATTTGCAGTAATCTGTTCTTGGCGTAATGCTAGTTATTCTTTAGCAATGATCTGGAAGAAAATAGAAAATCTCTGCTGGTAAATATTGCAGATGACATAAAAATTAGTGGAGTGGTAAACAATGACAGGAGAGATCATTTCTATATTCTGAATTTGCATCATTCAGTAAGGTGAGCTCATCTGAACAGTATGCATTTTAATACAGTCAAATACAAAGTCATATGCCCGGGAACAAAGAATTCCATTCACATGTACAGAATAGCAGAAAAGTACCCTTGAAATACAGTGGTACTGATGAAGATTTAGAGTTTGTGAGAGGTAGTGTCTGAATATGAGCTCCCTGTTCAATATAATGGCTAAGAGAAAAACATTAGCTTTGAATGGGTAAGCAGTGAATGTCAAGCACGAGGGAGATGAGTTCATGGTGTGACTGAGGTAATTGCTAGCATTCTCTGTCCAGATCTTGGTTCCACCCAATAAGAAAAAATCTGAAAACCAGAAAAGATTCAGAGAGGAACAAAAGAATAACGCTGAGCCTGTAAAAAAAAAAAAAAAAAAATTCCAATGTGATTTAAGAAAATTAATCTAGCTAATTTATATAAGAGTAGGTTATTAGAGGAACTGATATCAGCCTTCAATATCTACATAAAATAGCTATTTTATGATTCTGAAGAAGTGTGAATCATAGAATAGTTTGGGTTGGAAGGGACCTTTAAAGGCCATCTAGTCCAATCACCCTGCCATGAGCAAGGACATCTCCAACTAGATCAGGTTGCTTGAGCCCTGCCCAACCTGACCTGGAGTGTTTCCAGGGATGGGGCATTGACCACCTCTCTGGGCAACCTGGGCCCGTGTTTCACCACCTTCAGCGTAAAAAATTTCTTCCTTATGTCTAGCCGGATTCTACCCTCCTTTAGTTTAAAACCATTACCCCTTGTCATTTGCTACAGGCGCTGCTAAGAAGTGTGTCCTCGTCTTTCTTATAAGCTCCCTTTAAGTATTGAAAGGCTGCTGTGGGGTCTCTCCAGAGCCTTCTCTTCTCTAAGCTGAACAACCCCAACTCTCTCAGCCTGACTTCACAGGAGAGGTGCTCCAGCCTTCTGATCGTTTTTGTGGCCCTCCTTTGGACCTGCTCCAACAGGTCCACGTCTTTCGTGTGCTGAGGACTCCAGAGCTGGATGCTGCACTCCAGGTGGGTTCTCACCAGAGTGGAGTAGAGGGGCAGAATCACCTCCCTCACCCTGCTGGCCACGCTGCTTTTGATGGAGCCCAGGATACCGTTGGCTTTTCTGGCAAGTGCACATTATCGGCTCATGTCCAGCTTTTCACCCACCAGTTCCCTCAAGTCCCTCTTGTCAGGGCTGCTCTCCATCCCTTCATCCCCGAGGTTGCACCCGACCCAGGTGCAGGACCCCACACTTGGCCTTGTTGAACCCTATGAGGTTCACATGGGCCCACTTCTCGAGCTTGTCCAGGTCCCCCTGGATGTCATCCTGTCCCTCAGGCGTGTCAACGTGAATACATCGCTAAAAAGGGTAACAGCGTCTAGTGGATGAAAGCTGGAGCTAAGCAAATATGGACTTAAAATAAAACACACAATGTTTAAAAATAGTGGGTAATTGATTACCAGGACAATTTATCTAGCATCAGAATGTATTTTCCCCCTCTGATTATCTTTTTGAAAAACGTACTATTGTTTAAGCAGAAGTTAATTTAAAATAGATTATCGTAACAATCCCTTTGGTTTTACAATCCATTAAAGAGACATTACAAATCTCCAAATATGACCCAGAATGCAGATTTTTAGTTGACGAAGAAGATGTTTACAAAATGAAAGACCTATAGGAATATGTGCTTGATTCATTTTAAAACTCCAAGAGAAGTGTTTAAAAGAAGTAAGAAACCTCCAGTGACAGCTGCAACCCAAATATTATGCATCAGAATTTAGAAGGGAAAGCAGATAAACAGTGACATGACTTTCTGTAAACTGCCTAAGCTGTCCCAAAATGCCGAAGGAAAGTAACAAACTGGGAAGGTATGGTACTAAGAATCGAATGCAGTAATAGCACAATACTTGGCATATTGTTTATTGCCCTTTGTAACTTGCCACTGAGTTTCTCTTTTTACCACTGAAATGTAGCCCAAATTGTGACATAAAACTATAGCCATTAAATGAAAGAGCTTTGATGAGATGTTTTTTGAAATGTTGGTATCACTGTTCTACATTTCTGTGGCTCGTCATGTGACTAAAATAAAGAAAAATATTAGTGAGGCATTAGAAAACATTTGACTCTCTGGTAATGCTCTGTACTAAGTCATGCGAAAGAACTGCTCCCGTTGCTGAAGACACACAAGGTACAAGGTATTAGTATGATAATGACACCAGGAAGGGTCAAAGGATGAAGAAGTAATGAGAACAGGCATGTCAGGAGGATGGATAGGTGTGGTCATTAATTTCAGTTGAAGAGGCGAAAATGTAGATTCTGGCAAGATTTAGAGGACAAGTAGAGGCTGAATATGATGCAATAGCTATAGGGCAGACAAGAGTAGAACACGTTTGGATGTGGCAAGAGCGAAGAGAAACACTCTCCCTGCATGTAGCATTTATTCTTTTTTACAGGGTAACACCTCATTCTGCTACAGGATGAGCTCAGGGACAGAAAAAGAGAGAGAGCTGCCAAAAGGCAGACTGCTTTTGTCTACCAGGTATAGCTTTTCAAAAACTGCTCACCTCGGTTGATTCAGGGTAGCGTCTGCTTCGGAGCAAATGATGGTAAATGCGATGACTGAACTACTTGTGAAAGAAAGTGCTTAAGTACAGAAACTCGTGGAAGATAAATTTCCCAGGCTCAAGAACAGGAGCAGCAGCAAGAGGGAGTTTATCATTTCATACCTCTCCTCTTGCTTTAGAGCCGTTATTTAACACTGCTAGGTAACAAGAATGTAGAGAAACGGGGGGCAAGGCGCTCAGCAGGGCACCATCCCAACAGCCCCGAATTCCTAGTGAGTGCGTATGTTGGTCGTGTAGCATTGACATGCGTGCTACTCGCCTAATCATTTTTCTGGCTGAATACCTACAGGAATGTAGTAATCCTAGAAATACAGTGAAGGTGAGAGGATGTGAATATATATTTTAATGGCAAAGTCTTGAGCATTGATGCAACAGAAATAATTATCCAAATATCTTTGACGTTCTGATCAAACACACTCCAAAGCAGAGTTCAGTTACTTAGTTTAAACTCCCACATTTAAATTAACATTCAAAGAAATCTTTCCTTCTAGGATGAACAGAAACGAGTTATTGATATAATTATACCAACGAGGAGAAAAAACTTAAAATATTAGTTTTACCAACAGATACTAGGAACCTATTTCTTTTCAATTTCCCATTAAGTACTTTTGCTTTTTCTATTTGCCAGGGCCTCAGTTCAGCAAAACATTTTAAACGTTTGAGGTAACTTTCGCTATTCAACGACACACACGGTTTCATACTTACCCATATGTCCCATTGACATTAAGCACATACCTAAAGCTAAGCACACAATTAAAGGCTTAGCTGGACTGGAGACTAAGCTCTTTATAAAAGAAGTTAGTTGCAAAGAGAAAATGAGCAGGGGTTCATTTCTACTTAGCTGCACTTTACAGCTAGATCTGTGTTTAAAGAGTATAGTGTCTGGAAAGAAATAGGTAATCCTGATTTGTCTGTCAGGAGTCTCTAGACAGAGCCAGCTGCAAAGGAAGACTGATTGGAAAATTAGGATTTTAGGACTGGCACATCAAGAACCATCAATTCTAGTCACCCAATTACTGTATCCAATCGTGTTGTCTAACCCTCGTTAGCTCTTCTTTGGGTCTAGTGGCCAGATAGATCCGGAACCGAGGAACCATTGCCAGCTGCCTGCCCAGTTACCTGGGCCAAAACCAAGACTTTGGTGGCATTTTATAGAAGCTGGTATTTCTGGAAAAGATGTCACAGTAGTGTGTAATCAGGAAGGTAAAACAATGTAATATGCATCCTTTTAGATGGCGAAATCTTTAACTAACTTCCATCTTGTGCCACGCTCTCACTTCTGAGAGTTCTTATGTAGACTTAGATGTGACGCAGACCTACCACCATGGTTAGACAGTAAAGTTCATCATTTTAGAGGATTAAACTGTTGTTGCAGTTCTGGAAAAGTGTTTGGAAGAGGTGGTGATTTTCCTTTTTGAACTGCCAGGCACTTTTGTCCTAAATTCCCTAAACCACAGATCGATATCTGAGTGTATGTGTTATCTTTAGACCTCACACCATTCTCATAACCATTTATGATTACTGTTATTAGTTTGGGTTTCATATCACCTACAAGTCCTTTCTTGTAATAAGCAGCGCTAGTTATGTCTGCTTATCTAATTCATAAACAAAAGATTCCAAGAGAATTTTTATGCTACAGATGAATTCAGCTAAACAGTCTTTTCAGCACTGCTGTGAGTACAAGTGACATTTTTGAACCAAAACTTAATAGAGAGCGACTGGAATAGCTGAGCCCTGATTTTTTGTGGAGATAAAATGAAACTTCAGTCTTCAGACAGTCCTATCATTGATTTTAGTCTTTTATCTCCCATGAAAACATCCCCCTCAAATATCATTTAGCTGTGGATTTAGCAAAAACAGAAAGCAGATTTTGTCTGTTTTCAAGCTACCCCGGTAATACAGTTATCTGGCTTTATTAGGGCATACAGACGCTGGTTGGAGAACAAACCCACTTCTAAGCTTACTTAACCCATTTCTTACCCTGACAGGAAGAACTATATTTAGTATGTAACCTTGGCAAGTCACACAGAAAGAACAAAACAGAGGGCAAAAAAGAGCGAGTGGAATAATAAGTGGAACGAGGGTGTCCTGGCCGACCCATAGTCCAAAATTCTGGGTTCCCAGCAGCATCGTGTGTGATTGTAGCCTTGCTGCTGACCACGTAGTACAGTTCTTCCCTTCCTCCTGCCGTCCATCCTCCTTACCTATCATGTTTACTTCAGCATAACTGCTATCGCAAGCCTCGTAGGGGCATTTGATCACCTGTTTCCCATAGGTTGCCAGCACTTATGAAGTCCGTGGTCCAGCGACAGGCCAGTGCTTATGGCTACTAATGCAGGGGACTGCCTACAACTGGAACGGAAGAGCCAGGAGAGGAAGGTTGCTAGCTCTCATTGGAAACGCTGTTGTGCTTTTTCCTCTGCTGACAAATATATACTTCTGTGGCCAGAAATGCTGTCCCCATCTAGGGCCGGTGTTGGTGTTCCTCTAGAGGTGCTGGCTGGCTTGCGTCCCCCTGCACAATGACCTCCAGGACCCAGCTATCGTCATGTCAGCCCACTTCACCTGCATTGCTGTACTGGGAGCACTACAACAGCACGCTGTGGACAATGCCAGATAGCCTCTGCATCGCTGCGTGGGCTTGGATGTCTGCTCCTGAGGGACTCTACCTGCAGGAGTGGACTTTCGACCTGCAGACTTTGCAGGTGCCTAGTTTCAGGAAGGTGAGGAGATTCAAGCAGTGAAATGAATTTATGGATGCTCGGTATGATAACGAGGGAACAGGATAAAAGCTTCTCTCTAGTTCAAGATGAACACGGGAGGGAAGAAGGGAGAAAACAGAATTTGCTTATGAATGCATAGTAAAGCCTGAAGCAAGTGTACTGGATGAAGGAGCAGAGAATCTATTTGCATTAGCTTAGCTGCGTGTGGTTATGTTTGTCTAGTAATTGGGCAACTAAAACCTTTGGGAAGTCTTTCCCTAAGAGCAAGTTAAATGAAAGGCAGTAGTTACAGAACGAATGTGTGCAGGGATGTGGAGAGGAGGAGGAGGAGGAGGAGGGTAGAGGTTGGGTTTGTCAGCGTTCTGCAGAGAGAGGTGGGAAACCGCTGCTCTTTGTTTAAATGTCGGATCCCACTGTGGAAATTCTTCACTGCCATAAAAAAAATGCAGTGGGGACAGAATTTAATTGCCTAGTTACTGAAGAGGAGAAGATGGTGACTCTATTGGAAACAATGGTAATAAGGTGATGGCTCACGATTCTGCCACAGGCTTTTCTTGGGTAGGGTCCCGATCCTCAGAGCTGCTGAGTGCTAAGGCAATTTATACAGTGGGACTCCATATGGAAAGAGATTGAAGGAGGTCAGGTTTTCCTTTGCTATCACCACCGGTTGGGTGGTGCCTCGGTGCATCCCTCAGTATGGCCCACGGCATACATCTCTCCATTTTCCCAGAGCATTACCAGAGCCAGCTGGTGGAGTTGGCGCATTTGCCTGTTTGCAAAAGGTAAAACGTTGAGGAAGCCGACTATTGCTTTCATTTTGATAAAAATTTGCTTGTACATCCCGTGCTAATGGTAACAGAGCTCTTTTGCTCTCTGTCTCTGCACATGCATCTCTTGCAAACCTCTGCTTACTGCAACTCTCTTCACAGTGCCGAGCAGCTGGTGCTGCGAACAAAGAGGCTCATTGAGCGCTCCTTGATGCTGGGCGCTGCTCTGGTGGCTGGAGCTGAGGGAACCGCAAGACGATTCAGTGTTTGTTGATCCCCCCCTGTTGCGCCCTACGCTCTGTCCTGAGCTTGAACCCCGGCTCTCAGCGCTGCAGTTCAGCTACCCCATACCGAGCACCAGGACAGCTGCTGGTTGTAGCTTTGAACTGTTACAGTACCTCACCCATGGATGATCCCCATGTCCCCATGGGGAGATATATGCCCGTATTTCTCGTCTCTCCCCTGTGCACGCAGAGGGTGAGGACAGGCAGGAGGGAGAGCTGGGAGCAGAGCTCCCCCTCCCCTCCTTGTGGAACACAGACTGCTTCTGGCTTGCCCGTGCCATTTTGTTTTGGCTTGTTTTGTTTTCCCCTCATCTAACCCCTTACAAAAAAATGACGGAAGAGCTCTAAATCCCAGGGGCAAGCCATCCTGCTCGGTGCCGTGTCGCAGCCCATGTTTGGCTGGTGCAGCGAAGCCGATGCGCAGCCCGAGCTGTGCACAGCACGTGACAGGGCTCAGCGCCGTGCAACGCCGAGATCGTCCCGGGGACGGGAGAACAACAGTCAGGCAGCGAGGATCTCCGCCAGTCAATACACAACACCAAAACTGGTGGAGGGATAGCGTATGTAAAAGAAAGTCATATGTAAAAATCTAACGTGCTGTTTTTTATTTAAAGCTAGATATGCAGTTTCCATGGACACCCGTTTTTATCTTATAGTATGTTTCCTTGTATTAAATATGCATAACCAGGCTTGCTCAGGATGTGAAGTCTGGTGTTTGATTTTTCTTTACATTGTCACTAGGGAATTACTTAATAGGCAAGCAGATTTCTGAAGGCATTTAGGACAGTTTTACCTTCCTGCTATCCAAGATGGCTTAACCCTTAGGAAGCCAGCAAAATGTAGGGAAAGGACAAAGAATACAGGGAAGGCAAACTCCTGTACACAGTGTGAAAGGCTCATCTTCCCCTAGCATGGCCCATTTTTGCGCTGGGTCGGTCTTTTCTTTCAGCAGGCTTTCCCACCGTCTAGTCCTTCTCGTTCTGCCTTTTTCCTTAGCCTCGAGAGCAGCGATTAGTTATTATTGATGAAATCTGACTGCCATGAGAGGTGTTGGTCATGGGACTTGAAAACTTGCGCCTGCGTGGGGAACAGGTATGTGAAGCAAGAAAGCGCAGTGTTTAAGGCAGGGGCGCGGGGTGTGTGTGTGTGTGTGTGTGCGCGCGCTGTTTTTTTTTGTTTTGGCTGTTTTATTTCGGAGACAGCTTGGTTTAGAAAAGGAACCTTTAAAAAGGGAACAGGCCTCGTCTGCTTTCTAGGGTAGCCTGGGAGGTAGAGTGGTGTCTTACTGAGGCGTCCTACTTCAGAAACCCTAAGCAGTGAGTTACACTGAGCTTAATATAGCGCATAACCAAAGAGGAAAAGTAGATGGGGGGTGGGGGGGGTGGGGTCTTCTTTTGAGTTTTCTTAAATTTTAGTGCAGAGTTATTTCTTTTGGCTGGCTGATGGGAAGGGATTATAGGTGGCAGGCAGTTTTCTAGAAGTTTTCCTTTTGTTTTCCAGTTAGCACCAAAGCTCGGTGTTCTGAATATCTTCAACTTAAGGCACAGCATTCTTAAATGATCTGACCTTCACTTAGCTTACACCATAGAGTGGCTATGAAAAGCTATCTCGCCTGTATGGAAACTTAGCTTTGGCCCTAGAGAGGGGGGGAAAGCAAAGAATAACTAAAATGTCTTGATTCACATGATGGTATTTCATATACTTCTGCAAAGTCAAAGAAGATGCAGAAAAAAATGGCCATGTTCTATCTCTTTTTTTTCTTTCTTCTTTTTTCTTTCTTTTTTCTTTTTACTTTTTTCTTTTTTTTCTTTTTTCTTTTTTCTTTTTTTTCTTGTTTTCTTTTTTTTTTTTTTTTTCTTAAATCCAGATCCCTTCTTTAAATTAATTTCTGCTTTGATGTTGAGGAACAACAACTGGTGCCAAATTCAGCGAGTTTATTAAAAGCTATTGATCTCACGTCGTTCTGTGTTCAGGTCCCCACCTGGTCATCTAGTTCAGATTCATACTGCTTTTTACATTATTGCAGCCTTCTGGAATCAGGGAACATATATTTCTCTGTCAGGTTTAATGGTGAAAACCTTGTCAGTGTCTCACTGATGTGCCATTTAGAAGAGAGAAGGTGAAAAATTCAGAATTATTCTATCAACTTCACTTTACTGTTCCCATTAAAAAGGAAGAATATAGGGCAGGTTCCCCACAAATGTCATCACTTATATCTGCTTATACTGTAAAGTCTTCTACCTGAAAGCTCTCATGAAGTTTTTATCCATTATCCCCTTCTTTATCAGGCCCATTTTATATTATCTTGGACACTGTGCCGAGCAGCAACCTATGAAAGCCAAGAGGCAGAGCAAAGGGCAGGTGGCGTAGAGGCTGATGCGGAAGGAGGTGACTCATTTGGCATTTCATCCTGATCAGATTACTACATTTAATTTAGACATTGGAATCTGACGTCTTCTGACACTTCTCATGGCAGACAGGAGGAGAGGTGGATGGGGGAGAAAGTGCTGTACGATGCAGTAGGGCAAAAAAGATTTGTTGCCGTTCTTTCGTATTGTTACACTGGCAAATAAAAAATAATTGCTTTCTAGCACAGGCATAGAGTCCCTTGGATGTGACTGGGAGGCAGGTTACGCTGAGTCCTGTGCATGTCCTTTCTGGCAAAGGAGATCAGGCCTGGAAATGCATCTATGGAGCTTGCAGAACTCTGTCTTCATGAAAGGCACAGACAGAGCGATCTGAGTTACAAGAGGCCCTGGTGGCCTCCCTTCTCTCTTATAGAGCAAGTACGGGATCCTGGCGAAAGTCTGTGGTCTGAGCAGGTGCGTGGCCATGTGCCTTAAATCCTGTTATTAATCAGTGCTAGTTTACAGCCTAAGTGTGGGTCAGGTAGTTCTTCAATAAGGCGGAAATTCTGCATGGTGAAGCCTTTAATTCCTTACCCCAGTGCTACTGATGAGAGCGTGAAAAGGACTTAGAGAGGTATGTTTTTATCCCTTTATCTGTGCCGAGGTAAATGCGCACACCTGTCGCTTACCTGCCTCAGGGACCTCCCTTGTGCATCCTCCTTTTGCCATCGCTGTCCCGCTGTCTTGTGGGAGGCAAGGAATTGGAATTAGCGATTAACATTGTTTCACTAACATGCCTTTAGAAGTGAGATTTTTTAGCTGAAGCCTCGCCGGTGATAATGATTTCCAGCAGGGCTGACTGCCCAGCAGGGCCAGCGATAACCTGCCGCCAAAGTAACGAAGCAATGCTTCGATTAGCGCAGCTCACTGCGGTACGTTCAGTTGGCACTTAGTGTAGGCACAGTCTTGAGTTACTTTTCACACCAATCTTCTTTGGCGTGGAAAGGCAGTAGTGAGCTGCACGGCTTAAGGCATGCAGACATGGTAATATACGTAGTTTTGGTGACAAACAGGGATCTATATCAGTGCCTCTACTCTGAGAAGGTGGTCTATGGTCTACAGCTGCCAGGGCAGCCTGTGATTAGTCAGCCCTAACGCTGAACTCTGCAGATTAATGTGTTGGTCTTCTCCCATTATATCCCTTCTCCGTGAGGCAGTCTATCTCTTGCATCAGTAATGACCAGCTGCAGAGCCTCAGGGTTTTCTCTAGCTACTTTTAACTGATCTAGCAATTCTTATTTTTTCCATGCTCTGCCCTTTCCTTGATTGGTAAATTCCCCAATGGCTTTAATCAAGCTGTGTTGAGCCTAGCAGCTCTGGCAAGTTTTCTTTTGTTTTAATAAAAGGTGAGTTTGTTCCCCAGGCAGGTTCTGCCAGCTCAATTTCAACTATTGCACATTTGTCTTTAAAAAAGGGGCCTCCCATCTCACAACCATAGGCAATACAATATCCTGGGTGAACTCCTGCAACCTGCCCTTTCCCCTTTAGAGGAAAAAGGGACTTTTCCCTTCCACTTCACTGAGGTCGGTGTTTTGCCCAGTGCATTCTTCATTCACAGCTTCAGGCTAAGGGACCCAAAGGATTTAGTTATGCGGCTGATGTTCAGCCCAGCCTCAGACCTCAGATGGCCACCTGGGCTCTCCAGAAATGTCCTTAATTAATATTCTGACAATAATAAAGTTTGAAGCTGCAAAGGCAAAGTTAAGCATCTCTGAGACCTCACTGCCTGTCTCAGTTCTCAGCCTCTCTCTTTTTCAGTCATTTGATCAGATCTGGGAGAAATGTTTCAATTAAACAGACTCTTTGGAAAATTGCACCTAAAACAGGATAGCAATACTGCTTACGCTCTTCGTTAAATGTAGGTGAGTGGATTTGGTTAGGAGAATTTTATTATTATTTCGAGCCCTTGACATTTTACCTTTGCAGCAGCTTTTAATATTTACAAGCAGACACGCTGGTTATGGAACTGGAGGGCAAGTGAGGGGAATCCCAGATAACTCATGCAGGTAGAGAAGCCAAAATAATATAGACTATCTCAACTCCTGAGTATCCCTGCAATTTGTCCTTATGTTCCATCTAGGATAGGTTGTTCCTTCTGCCAAGGTTGTTTTAAAAACCATTGTCAGATTTATTTTATTTTTTTTTTTAAAGCTTCCAGCTAACAGTAAAGACAGAAAATTCAAAGGTAAGGCTAATTTATCAGGAATACTTCCAAAATGTAGACACTAGAAGTGCACAAATTGCTATTAAAAGCATCTCTGTAACGCATCTAGCTCTGTATAAATAGAAGTGCAGTGAAAAGTCAAGATGAGAGGAACTTAAGGCTGTTTCAGGCAGGAGAAATCAAAATTGAAATATTGGACCAACTGGAGTGAGAAATCATCAAAATGTATAAAATGCAGCAATTTATTTAGTTCTATGGAATATAAACCAAAATATGTCATTCTTTAAACACTGATTACAGAAAGCAGGTGGTTGCTAATTAACAAAAGTAGGAGGGTTTAGATACCGTCCTCCTCTCATTCAGTAGGTCATTGATTAGAAATAGTCACCACAAGGTGGAAATCCACATTTAGCTTCTTTCCTGCCCAATGGAGATAGAAACCACCCCCCCAGCTCCCAGGAGAAGCAGCTGCTGGATGCCACGTGCTGAGCCTGTCCCACTTGTGTAAAACACTTCAGCGCTCCAAGGAAGAGTGGAGAAGGAAGGGAGGAGGTGTGAACCTCAGGTTAGGGTTTTCAGCTGGGATGTGGAACGGCCCTGCAGGTCTTGCTCTAATTAACGTATGCATCGAGAGTGTCAGAGGACAAACTACCTTATGTCCCAGGAGGGATGTATGAACCCCTAAAGCAAGGCCATGCCAGGATGGGCTGGATCAGATCCCATACTCATTTCTCTGATGCATTGCCGCAGTTCCAGGTATACAATTCAAGCAAGAGACCCCAATTTCTTGTTACTCGCCATTCTCTAAAGTCTTGCTAGGTGGGAGGGCAGGAAACTGAGGGAACCGCTGCAATGGTCCATCTTGGCTGAAAAGACAACACGCAAATCCTGGCAGGGCAGGCCATGGCGTACTGCTTTCTGCTGGACCTCAGTAAAAATTAGTTGAGTGGGTCTGCATTAAATTGTTGGGTAAAAGGTAACAAAACCATCTACTATTTCTTCTGAGAGTTCTGTCTCGATATTTTTTTTCTCAGATGGAACCATTACGAAATTTGACCTGAATTCAGAAATAGTTTCTGGACAACGGAAAATACGTTTTTTGGTGACTTTATTATTGACTGAAAAAAATACCTTTACCCAGCACCACAGCAATATAAATAGCTATTATCTCCATTACAAACAGGCTTATTTTATCTATCAGCGATGTACTTTAAATCTCATATTTCCGTTACAAACAGGTTTGTTTTACTGGCAACTTACTTTAAATCTTTCTGCCAACCCTGATTTTTTTTATGGCCAGACATAGACCAAAGAAAAGTAGGTGTCATATACTCTGCATTCACGTATAAAAAATACTGGTCTTGGCAAGCTTTCCTTCCCCATTCGGACGTTGTCAGCGCAAAACAGAATCTGAGTGAGGTACTGGGGCAATTCCTGAGGCTTCCCAGTCACGGAGGTGGGAGAACTGGTTAAGTTTGGGAGTCCTGCAAATAGCAAGTGAGACACGGAGGAGCTCATGGCTCAGCCACCATGCGGGGCTCCGACGACTCTGATGCTCCCTCTGCATGGACCACCAATTATACAAATGTCATTAGATACAGGACGCGGTGTGTCTGCATAAATAAACCTCCCGGGCCCAGATCAGGAAATTATTGCACTTGCTTTCCGAACAGAACAAAGATTAGTGTGGTGATGAAGCTGTGCACTTAGCATTGAAGACATGAATGTATGAAGTCAATTATAAAAGGAAAGCTCTGTGGTGCGCAAATAATTGGTACAACTACAGTGGCTCATCTGTGTGGAATATATCCTCAGTGTATTGCTACAGCGGTCCTACACAACCCGAGAAAAGTAACTAATTAGGAAAAATAAACACACCTTACAAAGTAAGTGTGAATGGAACAAAGATGGGGAGTTAGGGGTTAGCAGTGAGGTACATATTAATTAATATTTTGAAAGCCCTAACTATGAATTTCCTTACTTTGAGATATTTGAGGTTCTTTTAAGTACAGCCAGAACTCAGAATCCTCTAAGTTGTTAATGGCTGTGGTGATCATTAGTGCTGGGCGCCCAGTGAGCGTTAGAAACAAATAAAGACATAGTTTATGTTCAGAAATATTTACAATCTGAATTGAAACAGGGCACAGTGAGCAGAAATGATGAGCAAACAAAATACAAGAGAGAGGCTGTTAAGTCGGAGTTTTGGTGGTGCTCCAACACTTCAATGAGACTATTTCAAGTGGGCAGGTTGCGGTGGTATTGCTGCATCACCCCGCTCCATCCCTTCTCCACAGTGCAGCTTGGCCAGAGGTAGTTGGTACCTTAGTACCCAAGGTTTCTCCTGCCAAAATTTCGAGGGTATGAAATTCAGGAAAAGTCACATAAACCATAATAACAGCATGCCCTCAAATCTTTGAATTAGCTAATCTAATTCAGTCCCTTAGGCCATGGTCATTTCAGGGTATAAACAGCCTGTCAGACAACAAGTTGCTTCAAAAGTTCTCGTGGGCTTGATTCACATCAGTACCTCTCCTGGCAGCTCGGGGAGTCCAACGCTCTCCATCCTCTTGTATGTCTCTTGAGTGCCTGATAACCCTCTCATCTCATCGGCCACCGAGGTAAGAGGGCTGCAGATAGGCAGGTTCTTGAGGGTGCTCCATCTGAAGCTTCCCAGCGGGAATGCCCGGCCGGCAGCACCAGAGCCGTCCGTGAGAGTGCTCCGTGCCCCTCTGCAGAGCTACCTCCTGGCTGAAGGGAAGGAGGATATCACCTCTGGAGAACTGAGGGCCCCCCTGGTGTATCATTCATGGCATTCCACATTTGGGACGGAGGATTTCACTACCTTGATGAGATTTCGGGGAGGTCTTGGTGCTAAGCAGAGCAATGTTTAAGTGTAAGTAAGTACCACATTCCGTGCCTGATCTCTTATGCATGTCATTAATGGGCTAAGTTTAAAACTGTTTAAAACCCAAAAAGGCTTGTGTTAGCTCTTCCTTCAAGCAGCAGAGGAACACAAGACAAATTTAAACAGTATTCAGTACCAAGTATTAATTTAAATAGAATTCTGTGCCTAAATGCTAGGCAGCCTTTCCACAGCCATTTAGGATTGAAGTGGGGCTGGCATAATACAGACAAGAGGTTAAGCCAATATTAAAAAAGATTCAAATGGCATTTCAAAGGAACTCTAGGTGCACATGTAGTTGTTTGCACAGTGGACAGTCCATCTGGCAAGTCATTAGAAGGCTGGAGAAAAAGGAAAACGGGCACTGAATAGCAAGATGGTATAGAATTTTTTTAGACATGGTGAACTATTGGTCCGTTATCTGACTGGGTTTTCCTCTCTCCCTCCTCCCTGTTTTGAGGGTTTATAATTTTCTCCATAGTTGTAGTCTTGAGGGGATTTTGTGGAGTTGCTGGCATGTCTTGTTGTTTTAGATTTCATTCATTAACTCTCCTTCCTTCATTTAGTGGTGCAAGGGGGAGACTGTTCTATTCCAGGCCAGAAGGAGGTGTTGGAGCTTGAATGGCTGCAGTGACATTTCCCATGTAACATCTTGGCCACCTTCTCTTTGGTGGAGGCTGGTGACTGTGGAGGAGCCCCTGGGGTCGTTCCTACCACAGCTGATTGATTACTTCTCTTCAGGAGCAGAACCCGGGCAGGCAGTGGGGCTCTGGCAAGCTCTCCTGGCTCGCAGGTAGCACAGCAGGATTTGGACCACTTTTAGTCTTCCTCTGATGCTTCTGCTAAATATGCACCTTTCCCTGAGCTGCAGAGGTAAGAAGAGGTTACAAACAGAAGTCTTAATTCCCTGCACAGTATGGAAGTAACACTCACCATCTAGTTGCCAAGGAAAAAAGTTCCTCCTAAAGAATAATGAACAATGGAGAAGCCAAAAATACTATTAGAAACTATTTGGCAATATACCATGTTTTTACTTTGTCTCAAGCCTTCATCTTATGATTGCCTTGATAAAGGTGTAGAGCCCAGGATAAAATGATGGAATGGGCAGGGAATATAGATCATTTGTTTCCTGTTCTATGTCACTGCTTTGCAGAGAGGACGTTCCTGCCAGGGGACACGTGCATCATTTTTCAAGTTCTGTGTCAATCTTCTAAAGAAGATATCTGTTGGTCATGCTCAAATTTATCTAGGGAGTATATCTATCTCAGCAGAGAGAAAAATAATTCATTTTTTAGATGTGCCAGTCAGAGCAAACATCTGTCCTTAGAGTGAGGAAAAATGATAGGATCCAGATCCACATCCTCCGTGACAAGTTATCCCCAAGGAAGGGATGAGGCTCACCGTTAACATCATCTGCAGGAGAAATAGTGGTATGCAGCAGTAGCAAGAATCACTTTCCTCAACCAAAGAATATTTATTCCTAAAATTTCTGATTTACACTGCGCCTCATTGCTGGGAAAGTTTTACACCATTCCCAGAAAACCTTCAACCCTTTTTTGTCTGCATTGCTGTTCGGATTTAAAGACATGGAGTACTTTTTGTGAGAGAAAGGTCTCACGCGCAGCATGAGACTACAGACTGCAAGGAGATACCTTCTGTCTTTGAGTCCCAGCCATAGGCTTTGGGCTTCCCAATCTTATCAAGGTGTTTAGGACAATAGAGTGTCTTTAAAAAATAAATCAGACCTTGTAGTAAGAGAGCAAAGCTTCTCATGTCAAGTGGCAGAACACGAGAGGAAAGGAATAGTGGCTGTAGACTTTGGTGAAGACACAGGAAGGAGAAAGATAAAATGAATGATAATCAGGTTGTCATGTTTACAGTTTTATGACCGGTACAAGCTTAATAGAGTTTAATAGAGTGGAAAAGCCATACCTTTGAAGCTGCTATTGGAATGGATATTGCCTTATGGGGTTAATTGAGGAAGGCCCAGAATTCTGTAAAATCTCCATAGTGCCATTTCCATGGGTAAAATAAATATTCATTGTTATGCTGACAGAATAAAACAATTAAAGTGGTGGCTGTACTCACATACTATCTGCTCTGTATTATCTTACCCAACTTTAGTATGTTTTCTTTATCCTCCCTGTGCGCTGGTGCTGTCAAACCATCCCTCTCCCACTTCCCTTGTCCTTTTTGTAACTGTAGTCACTATTTTCCTTTCCTTCCCCTTTCTCTACCTTCAGCGCTGCATTCTGCTCCCCCTTGCCTTTTGCCATAGACTACACAGGGTGCTATGTCTTGGAGCCCTACTTCCAAGAGACTAGAGAGACAAGCAGCCAGGCATCCCTTTCACCAAAGCCATTGGAATGTCGTATTTATCATTGTTGGCTTTGAAAGTTTACAGCAATTTGAGCCAGAGCTATTGATGCAAAACCTTTACTACAGGAGGAAGCTTTAAAGCTGAGAAAATATGGGAACAAGTATGGCCATAATTTTTCTGGGAGGAAGGGGGAGATTTGTGTTGCTTTTCTCGGCTGAATTTCAGTTTTGACTTGTTTTCTCCTTATTGGGTCTATTCCGCTAATGCTTCCCTAGGATATACCCATAAAACTACAGTTCTTAAGGCTCATTAGCTATGTAGTCATATTTAGATTTTTTGAAAGCAGATAACACATCCTTAGTGGCTCTTAAGTACACTACAATAACGATAAGTGAGACACTGAGAGCTCTTTCTTGGGTAAAATACTTCTGCAGGACAGTGCCACAGCCCTGGCTATATTCCATCAGTCTCATCTTCCCTGGCTCACTGTCATGGCTTGCTAGTCCGGAACAAAGCTCTCAGACATGTTGCAAGAAATAAAAAATCTTAGAGAGAAAGAGAGTTAATGACCACAGTCAGAACTATTAACATCAACCAAAGCCGAGTTAAAGGAACATGTGGCAGATCTACGCACTGGGCTCCCTTTGTGACTCTTTGATCCTGTGCAGCTGTAGAACAATTCAGCATAGCAACACCTCCTGTAAAACAGCTCAGTGGCTGTGCTAATTGCTAAGCTGAGGAAAAACAGCGTTAAATAACACGAGGGTGACCACACTGTTTCCGCCTTCAATCACTCAACAACGGATCAAACACTCCGCTGATGAAATGCAGTGAGAAGGAACAGGAGACCTGGCACTCGTGCTGTACTTAGAGCCTGAGTCTCATCCAATACGTTCGGGGGAAGAAGTCGAGGATAACTTTAAGGCATTTTGGGTGTTTGGAGACCATCTTTTCTGCTCTTCCATCAGTGCAGAAAAGGTACATATTCCTGATGAATGGGTCTGGGGGCTGGAATGAAGCAAGTGTCTGAAGAACCCTAAATGTGCATTAGCCAGCCCCAGGTTTCTGACGAAGGAGAGTCAGTGAGGAGCCATGAAACCAGCTCTTCACAGATGGGACAACACTTCTGGCCAGAGGATGTTTTCTGGGTAACGTTTTTGGCCCTGCTGTAAGAAGTCTCCAGGCAAACAAAGAGACCTGAGCAGATTTTAGCCTGTCTGAGAAATGAACTGAACTATGTTGAAAAATGGCGTGGATCACCTATTGTGGATGTGGATGCTTATTATTCAAAATACAGGGTATTTTTTCATTATGAAATTAAGGCAGATTTGAACTACAGGAGCAGGATATTAACTTACATGCCTTTTTTTCCCCTTGCAATGGGTGTTATACTATTTGCTATTTGCGGATCTGAAGCAGGCAGCCTTTTATCAACTACAGTCATTGCAGGTGTTTTCACTGTAAAGATCCGGGGAATGGAACAAGATGGAGATTAATTTGCAGGTCTTACCTAAAATAGCCCAGTCCGTGTATTTTAAGCATTCTTTCCAGTGTGAGACAGTGATAAATTAGAAATCCCTGCCCCGGTAAGGCTTGTTAGTAAATCCGATACGCAGTTAGCTGACAACTCTGATGCACTGAGTTTCAAACCTGCTCTTTGGAAACCCTGCCTTCTGCCCACCTCCCACCCCATTGTTAGAAAGTATATCCATCAAATTTTACACGGGATAGCTCAGATTGCTATCTGGATGATAGCAGCAGCATTTTCTGCATTAGCAACTCTCTGCAGATAACGTCTTGAGGATTGAGAGCGGGAGATTAAGTCTGAATAAATATCCCATGGTATTCATATTTAATCATTGTACTTAGAGACTGGCTAATCAGTCAAAGCAACAACTGTTACTGACATACAGGTTTCATAAAAATATATACTAAACTGAAGCAATAAGCCTTGTCCCTTTAAATTCACCTTGAGCCTATAAGCGGCTCCCAGGCAGAACAAACCGTGGCCTTAGAAATAGAAACTGATGGCTGTAATGAAGAGCCATCTTACCCAGGAATGACAAACAGTAACTTTGGGCATATCTACATGGCTGGAGGAAGGGAAAAGGAGAAATTTGCCTTTGAGTAGCTTGGTCTGGCAAATAGCGTACATTTGTAACCCTGTTAGCTTCTGAGTTTGGGACAGATCGAAGCTGTCAAACCCATGTACCCATATTTAAGATCACCACCTTAGAATCTTTTTTTCTCTGGAGTATTTTCCTCCTCTTGGGAAGAAGGGGGGAAACAGCAGGGGGAGAGGGGGGTGGGTTTGGAGAGACTAAAATGTGTCTGTTTCTCTGGGCGCAGATCTACAATACTTGGCAAAAGGCTGGGAAGTGACATCTGGGCCAAGAAGGAAGGAGACGGTGAAAAAGCGCTGTGAGAGGGACAGAGATGGGAATTTGAAAATTCCCAGAAGAGACAGAGCAGATATATTGCTGATGTGCTGTAAGTAGAGTGCACCATAACCAGTTCGGCTGAGGTGAGCTGGCATGTGCTTTCACAATGACATTTGGCTCCTCCATCACACGAAATGTTCTCTGGTTGCTGCCCCATCATTTAAGAGCATGGCATTCTGCTCAGGACAGAGCAAGCTGTTCTGTACCGTTGAAGACAGTGAGTACGTGTAGCTATGTCTTGAATGTTTTCACTGTAGCATATAATAGAAAGCCTCTCCACTGTAAGCATTAGCAATGCAATTTCATAACTATCTGTTCAGACAGTGCACAGGAGCTTGAAAAACAACTTGAGACACTTTATTCCCTCCGGGAAATGCCATCCGAGAATATGTTAATCTGACAAATATGCGAAAGGCTGTCCCCTATTGGTGAACCATGAAGAATACCACCTTCTCTTTTTTTGTGTGTGTGTGAGCTGGCTCCTCCCTGCCGAGAGTGGAGCAATCCTTACGCTGTCATCAAACCAGACAGCTGAAAAGTACAGAGACATTGTGCTGCCTCTTTTGCCTGGCTATGTGGATTTGATATTTTCTGTACCACCTTTGACAACGCACTTGAAATTAATCAGAGGAGAAATGTCTTATTTGATTATATTTAACCGTGAACATTGATCAGTTGCATGCAATTTTAACTTCAGAGCCGTGTGTCCAAAGTCCTTTCTAAAAAGGGCAAAACGTTACCCAGAGATACGTGGGAGCTTGTATTATCTGAGTCTCTGGAAAGACACACTCAGGGGAAACGACTGTACGTCTGGGAAATTGAGAAACATTTACTGTGAGACTCTCTGTGAGAGATGGACAGTATCAAAAGAAAGATCCCCAAAACATCAGTCGCCTGCTCATTCTGTGCTTTCATTGCAGTCGTCTTAGCTCGTCTTACTTTAAGATTCTTGCATTAATTTCTGTCAGGCTGGAGACTCAGTGAAGTCTCTGAGGAGACCATAACAAGACCCACTGTTCCTCAGCATTTCAAGTGGCACTGGAAGCATCTGACTTCCCTGTCTGTACTCTGAAAAAAACCCACGGAAACTACACAGTCCTCTAGTCCTTCCTCTAGTCCTTTTTCAGGCTTCCTTTCTGCCACAGAAAGCTGGCACCTGGCTGGCGTGCAGCAAAACTTGAACCAGCACAGATGCGTAAAATGATTGCGTTCATGAGTACTTTGTAGGACGGCAGTGGAAACCTTTCCACCGTTATTGCTTGTGCCTTAGATAGCTAGAGATCATCACTTGTCAGTCCTGACCCTTCTCCCACTATGTCTTGGGTTAGGGTGGATCTCCCAAATTTGGTAGGGTAGATCTCCTACAATGCTCAGATAGACCAGCACTTTTCACTGATGAAAATAATTGAACTTAGGGTGAAAAAAGGCAAAGAAGGGATGCTTACTGAAGCGTATAGAGGGCTGAAGGTCAAAATATGTCTGCTCTAGTTTCTAGTCTAGAGCCTGTGATAACTTATCATTCCTCAGCTGCGCGGGATCTGTGAACACAAACAGCACACAAATAGCGTGCTCAGGCAAGCTCCTCTCTTCCTGACGGAGAGTGAGGATTGCCATATTTCCCCCACCTTTCTCAAAGACAAGAGGCTTCAGTGTAGGGAGGCAAATTTGCGTGTCCTGACAGGTTTTTCTTGACTGTCTCTCAGATTCATCATTCCTTCATAAAGGGCAATAGCTTTTCCTACCTCTCACCCCCTAACCTTCCTGCTCTCCAGACACCCTAGGGGTCTTGGATGGCATTTCCCAGAGGGAGAGAATTGTCTCAAGCAGTTTTTCAATAGCTGTTTTTTGGAACTTGAGGAGGAATTAATATTTCACAAAAGAGACTGGGTGGGTGGAGGGGGGAGCCTAAATACAAAATCCACTTGTTGACTGGGATTCTGGGGTGGGAGCAAAGGAAGAAAGCTTTGCAGGGAGTGTTTTCAAGCTCTTAAGAACGTGTTTTTCCAAGTGCTGTTCTTAAGCATAAAACTGTTAATAATAAGAGCGCAGTAGGGTAACATAAATGACACAAAAGGCACTCTTTCATTGCAAAGCTGAACGGTTTGTGGTTTAGTAGGTTTTTATGATAAAAGAGAAAAAGGAATAAAAGTTTTTCCTTCTCAAAAGCTACCATGCCTAGTAACATCTTTTGCTAATAAAAAGAACCCAGCCTCCACCCTCTCCTGACATATGTTCTTACCCAATTAAAGTCCTCCTGCAGGTCTGTAGGCCTATTGACAACTAGTTCCATGTCACTAAACTTGGTTTGCTGCCCCGATACAGAAATAACAATGCAGTGCTTCTTAAATGGCCTGAGTGCTAATAAGTGGCAGAAGAGATGGAGTTTTGCAGGCTGCCAGCCTCCTACCTGCAATCTTCATCCAATTGCTTACCTTGCTCTTTGTTTTCCCTTCCGTCTTGTTCTTTGTCAGCAGCAGGGCTTACATACCAACAGGAAGAGATTCAGGTTCCTTTTGTATTGTAGGAAATCAATTGTTGTTGTTGTTGTTGTCATTGCTGGTGGTGGTGGT
Source organism: Chroicocephalus ridibundus (assembly GCF_963924245.1). NCBI lineage: Eukaryota > Metazoa > Chordata > Aves > Charadriiformes > Laridae > Chroicocephalus > Chroicocephalus ridibundus. Next base: position 8,653,919 of record NC_086289.1, on the reverse strand, counting down.
ATTTGCCTTTTTTTTTTCTTTTTTTTCCTTTGGCCAATTTGCCCTAGGCAGGCCGGAGGTGAGCAGCTCTGAAGTGTGCAAATTTGCCGCGAAGGTACACAGAGAGAGGCTGGTTGCTACCTGTGAGCGCATGGAGAGGGGAAAGAAACTGCGGGAAAGAGAAAGCAGCCTCCCTTCACATGAAATCAGTCTGTCAAATCTTGGTGGGAAGGAGGCAATCCTTTTCTGTGCATAATACGGGGAGCCCAATCCTAGCCCAAAGAAGGAAACCCTCTTAAAGTAGACTTGTAGATAAGCTGTGCAAGCAGCATTAATGCCAACTATCATTTCAGCTGCAGCCCACCAGCTGGTGCGGGCCCTTTGTAAATCTGTGTGTGCTGTTGAAGTGAGGCAATGTCCCCCATTAGCAGTTCAGTCACCCGCTCACACAACTGTGTGGCATCCAAATAAAACCAACTTCACTCCCTTTTCAACAGGAGCATTAGGAGTAGGGGTTCAAAACATTGAACTGAGCTTCCCCGGTCGTGTCTTCTTCAAGTGTTCACTTGGTGGCGAAATCTAAGGATGAAACCACACGGCTCCAAAGAGGATACACATGATTGTAACACCTACAAGAGGGCTTCGTAGTCATTTCCCATCTCTTTCACAGACTGTATGAAAGGCTTGGGTGAGTATCTGGCATGGTTTCTGTGAGTCACTGCAGTGTGTAACTCCCACGGAAATTAAGGCAAAGGCCTTAAATAACTTTCTGAGGAGCCGTGCCATGTTTTATTATTGATGTATAAAAGTGAAATGATAACACGTCAGGGTTTTTTTTTTTCCCCTGTTTATGTATCTTGCCTGCTTATCGTCCTCGCTGAATGAGCTTTTTCCAGCCACATTCAGAGCTTGGCACAAGGAGGCCCCACCTTTTGGCACCACAGTAGTTTTAGGCATGGCTCTACTATACAGACAGGAGGGTCTGAGCAGTCCGTAGTCCTTGGGCTACCAGGATCTAGCACAGTGCTCGCAGCAGAACACCTTCCCTCTCTGCCCAGCCAGTGGATCCAGTCCTGGACACACATTTGCTACGATAGCCTTGGGTGGATCACCAACGGTTCTGTAAAAACGCATGCACGAAAGAGTGAGCCATACCTTGCTGCGTGGCTCTAGGCCAACTCCCCCTAGAGCACGAGAGAAGATACCTAATACACTGTTAGTCTTGGTCTTTGTTTTGTTCCTCAGACTAAAAGCAAAACTTTCTGTCCTCTGTTGGAGGTTGGATTTGTTGTCATTAGTTCATTCACTAGTGCATATACAGCTGGTTTTAGCCTCAATTTAAAATGCAGTGAGTTTAAATACTGAGGTGTAGAGTTCAGCAGGATAAATAAAGACGTACTTGAGCAAACTTACATTTAGTCATTTATTTTTCTACCTGCAGTTTTAGAGAGTTGTGGGTTGTTTTTTTTTAATCTAATCCATTCAGTCAGCGGTCTCAAGAGTAAAAGCTTCTGCCTTAGCTTGGTGTTGATGCTTGGTCGAGTTTTAAAGCTTCATGGTTCTTTGACACTGCACTGAGTCTGAAGCTTTGATGTCTGAGACCGCTGCCTGCACAGAGTAAATCATATTTTAAAGTTTATCAGTAGGAAGAGTATGCCTTTTCTTAGACATATACACATGCATCCACACACAGCATCTTTCCACTTCTTTTAGCTACCTAGAAGTATCCTTAGGATTAAATGATTCTTTCACTTACTATTCCCACCCAGATGTTGCCATCTTTAATTGAAAGCTCGCAGCATTTGTGGGCTAAGGTGATACTTGTGCTTAGCGGTGCCAACTGAGGGCCTAAAGAGAAACAAAAATAGTTTTTCTCACTCCACTACTGCAGCCACTGTACCTGGTCCACACTGGGTACGTATCTCCGTGTAAAAGCAGTTGCTGAAACTGGTGGCACTGAAGTGAAGGCTGGAGATAGATAGTTTCTGTACATCAGCAGGTACTTACTGCAGTGGCAGTGCTGGCTCACTCCGCTCTTAACGGTGTCATGAAGTAAGTTTCTTCAATGACAACCAGGAGCTGCCACAGAGACTGACGGTGACTTTTGGTGCACGGATACAGAGGAGATCAGCCTCCACGGACCTCCAGGGAGCTCGCTTCACAGGCTGGCGCAATCGCTGTGTAGCTCCTTTGGCTGCAGCCTCGCTGCTCCCCTTTCGGTTGGGTCTGGGGAAATGGATGAGCCACCTCTCTGGAGCGTAGTGTGCGACCACTTGCGAAAGTCCAAATCTGCCTTTCACAGGCTAATGGAGCACATCGGGGCATGGGATTAGTGGGATTAGTGGGATCAGTGTCTGAATTGTAGCCGCTCAAAGCTTTCTCCAGTGTACAGACGACTGCTGGCAGGAAAGAGCCGTGGCTCCCCCTGTGAAGAGCAAGACGCTGACTGAGCAGCCACTCTTCTGTTACAATCAGTTTCTCTTTTCTCAAATGTGCTTTATGTAAGAAGCAGATAGTACGGTTTGCACGTGTGCCTTTGTACCAGGGCTAAACCTTCTTAAGAAGCTATTCAAACTAGTGTCACTTGTGGTTGCCTGTGTATGTCTCCTGGTTTCCATCCACACAAGCGGGGGCACAAAGAGATTGCGCAGGCTAAAAGTAGTGCTCAATTTCCTCGCACAAAGTTGTAAACCAAAGAGCAGCATCCAACGTAATTCAGTGTGCTTGGCACTGAGGGCTAAATAAGTTGTTATTAAGTTTAGTGTCTTTTGAGCAGACACTGGGGAGATGGTGTCACCAGGAAGAGAGACTACGAAGGAAGGCTGGAAGTGGGAGTTTCTGGTGAGTATACGGTTTAGTCACAGCTACCCCGTGCCCGAGAGCCCTTAGAAACGTGAGGCCGTGACTCTGAAGAGCTGAGAGCGCAGAATTTCGTTCCCAGCACAAGTAAAAAAAAAATCTCTTCGTGTAATAAAAAATTAAATCTAATCCAACATCACCTGCAGTTATGAAGGATAATGCACAAAATCTGCTGTTCCAGGTGTTAATTGCAGTGTGGCATTTCAGGCAAATCTAAGGAATGTAATACCTGTCAGTGGGACTTACGCTCCTAAATCCCATAAACCCTTTTAAAAATCCTCACCGGCTCCCTCAACTATTACAGTTACCACTGCCAATGTCTCCTGAGGTCCTTTGCGCCTACTGGGGAATGTCTGGAAGTTTTCAGGGCAAGAAATAAAGGAGAGGGTTTTTCTTCTCTTATTTTTTGACAAAACCCTTTCTTTATCAGCCATTCTTTAAAGAGCTGGGGTACTCTCGCTTTAGCACCTACCACGGTTGTTACCTAAAGGAAAAAGCCAAGTATTCGGCCTTTTTCTCTCTTTCTTCAGAGTAGCTGCCCAGAACTCAGATGAGGAGTATATTGAAATACATTAGTAGCATAGAAAACCTCCTCCACCTACTCTATCATCTCGGCATTTTTCCTCCAGCTTCTATTTGTCTTCTGTGTACAGATTCCCTGAATGAAGAAAATTCTTCAAGAATTCCTGATTCAGGCTGTGGGGCCAGGAGGTAACTGGGGACAAGGAAAGAAAGGGCAGGTAAAACATAATTAATTGTACACTGCTTTCCCTCAGCCATCTGTATAACGCTTTCCTATGGAAGTTTAAATGCCTTGGTATAAAGGTCAAGATATTAGCGCACTGGGCATGATTCAGACAATCTTTGTTCAATTCCTGCTGTTGACTCTTTGTATGACCTGAGGTAGGTCCCTCATTTCTCTCTCTCTTAGATCTCTATCTGTAAAATAAGGATAAGTGAATTTCTTCTCCTTTCTGTGGTCTATTTGGACTGTCGGCTCTTTAAGCCCTGCTGTTACATGTGGATGCAAACACATCCACAGCCGTGGCTCTCAAACTAAAATGATGGGAATGCAGATACGTAAGCTTCAAAATCTGAAATTAGCTGAAATATCACGGTTTATCTGGCATTTGTGATCATTTATATTCTTCGTATCAGTTACAATCCATGCTTTTAAAACAGTAACCTGGGTATGAGCGCTTCTGCAAAGAGAAGGGTGTTCAGGGTGATCTTAAGCCGCCTTCAGACCACTGAAGCCGGTAAGAAACTTCCCTGGTGACAGGGTCATGTGTAACTGCAGCTTTGAGCTGTATGGACTTTCTTTTGGAATGTCTTGCTGGCCAGTGTTTACAACAAGGCACTGGACTACCGAGATCCCAGGCTGATCTGGCACCGAATTCCCTGTCGTCCTCAAAGGTACTATAAGAAAGCGTAGCAGAAAGTGATATGCTATTTAAATTCACAGCAGTAACAGCAATAAAAGGTTTAACTGTCCCCATGAACCAGCTTCTTAATATCTATGTGGATATTAATATCTTAATATCCCATCAATGCTACTTCACTAACACCCCTGCTGTAACTGAGAGGAGCAATCAGGGAGATAACGGGTTTCAGCAGCAAAGCTGGCCGAAGATGCATTTTCCCCCTGGCCAATTCCCACCTACCTTCTTGCAGTTCATCACCCCTCAGCTGTGTTGATACAAGAGTTTATTATTAACAGCTATTTTCAGGCTGTTCATTTCAGGAATCCAGGTTACGGCTCAGCTCCACAAACAATCGTGGTGGCACAAGTGAGGCGTATCGGACGCGGGGGTCAGGAGGGGACGTGCAGAACGAGCAGCCGGGGAGCGGGGACTTCTGAGGCTGGGCTTGCTGCTGAACCAGGACACGGTGCAATGACCCAGGTCTCACTGCGTGCAGCTTGATGTCATCCTGTTAGCCGCATGTGAACGAGCGTACGTGCTTTCCGAAGTTGGGTGCGTAATGAATTCCTAAGGCTATTCATGGTGTAGCGCTCCTTGGGAGCGTATCTGGGCTAATTCAAATGTTCATCTCACGGTATCTAGGAGTTGGAGGCACTGCTAGGCAACATCAGACATCTGGACACATGTGGCACGTTGTGACAAAGAACTGGGGACATTGAACGCAGATCCTGAGAAATCATAAATGGGGGAATCAAATAGAAAGGGAACAGATCATTATATAAACTGACTTTTCTTGATTTTTTTCCCCACTTATTCTTTTTAGAGGGCGAATAGGGATGATGGCTCAGTGTCCAGTTTTTAACCTGTGATTTTAACAGTGATCTTACTAAAACATCGTTGAACCTCATTACGCCCAAGTTACCAAAATTGACTTCAATTTGCATGCTTGTGCAGAAGCATGTAGGATCACAACATTTATGGTCTCCAGATGGTAGCTGTTTTGATACATGAAGGTCACATCTTTTTTAGATCTGTTTGTTCTGTATCCATAGGCAAATTAGTTGAGATTTGGGGCTGCTTTGAATCAGAATGAATGGCTGAATGATGGAACATCAGTTTCCGTGCAGGACAAGAGGGTAATGACCGAGAGCTACTAAGGATACACCTATTGATCAACAGATTGGCCAATGTCAGCAAGCACTTTTTTAATCAGAAAAAAAGCCACACCTGGGGATACATGCTATGAAAATTACTGGTGGGGGAAGGAAGTGATTTCACAAGGAGAATATTGCTAAATTTAATCTTCCCAACAGAAATTGTGGAGATAAGCCCATTAACAACCTTCTGTTTCTGCTTCTCTTTACATTATTTTTCTCTTTATTAGTTGCAAAGTTTAAGAAAGCATTTAATATCTTACAAATTATATAGAGTTTTATGCCTATTTTTCTACTTATTTGCATTGGCAAGGGTAGAAAGAATTTTTTTGTCAGTTATCATATCATTAATCCTGGGCTTCTAGGCTTGATTTGACTTTTGTGAATAGAGTCACTTCCAGAATCTGTTTGAAAATTATTATCTCCATGCTTTTCTTGTGCAGAAAAATCGGTCAGCTTTCTGACAAATGGTGTTCATAACAACCTGTTGCATTCTCGCAGGTGGAACACGCAGCCTTAAAATGACAGAATCAAAGCCCACAAGAAAGTACAGGCTGAAGAGAGCTGAACAAGGCTGGATTCTCAGAAGTGACTAATGATAAGAGGGGCCTAGAAGAAGATCTGGCTTTCAGCTAGCTTTGAATGCCTAACCTCTGAAGATTAGAAGCATTTAAGGTGTCTCAAACCTGAGCCAAAATCATCTTCACTCTGGAGTTTGCTCACTGATTCTTCTCCTCTCTTTGGGCTGATGACTTCATTTGTCCCACAGGTCCTTTATCAATGCATTTCCATATCATGCCTGTACTCCTTTCATCTCGCCTCATTTCCTGAGAGAGCTAAACTACTTGGAATTCTTTTCTTTTTCCAAATTGAGAGTTCAAAGGATGGATTTTTAATTAACTATTCCTGCTGAGTGGTTTCATTAAACGAACAGAAGGGAAATTGTTCTAATAACCTTCTGTGTTGCAGAGGAGAGGGATAGTGAATTCGAGATCCTATGAATAAAGGGGCGGCCTCCCACAATATCGAGAACTTCTCAGAATTGTAACATGTTGTTCTCCGCAGAATGGTGTGGATGGTTTGGGCATGCTGCTACACCTCTGCTTTGTTGAAATCAAGATGAGCTCTACTACTAAAGACAGTGCCCTTCATTGTTCACAATGGGGATTGTCCCAGTGTGGTCACAGTGGGGATCGTCCTAGTGTGGTCACAATGGTTCACTAGAACTAGGACAATTCCTCCACGAAGAAAGATCATAGACATAGCGCCAAAATCTTAGTGCATCTCATTTAGAGAATAGTTGTACAAGGAAATGCAGAATTTGCATGCACTATGACTATTTTTGGGTAATGTACATGTTAATTATAGAGCATCCAGAACTGCTCCTTCCAAAATAATTGGAGAATTGCCACTATCCAGTGATCTGAATTGTCTGAATACACAGTGGGACTTCCTAAAGCTGTGATGGCATCAGCCATGCTCGTGACAGAAGACAAATTATAATTATGGTAGATAGGGTCAGATTTAGTCTACTGTATTTAGAGGATAAGACTAATCTAGAAGAGTCTGTGGTGTATAAAGATTAGCAGAAAGGGTAGTACCTACTCACAACCAGTCACTGGGCCAGACTCCAGAATGCCTGCAAACTTCTCTGAGAAATCAAAAAAGGGCTGCTAGTCATGGATTTTCATGAGTTAACCTTTTATCTTGTCCTTTTCAAAATGCTGTCATGTAACATGAGTTATATGCTACCAGATAATTTTCCTAAAGTGGTTACAGTATGCACCAGTGATAGTTATGCTCTTTGTCTGGACTATCATTTTAGAATATGCTTTAACTGCATCTTTGTAGGATGTAGCCACTCAGGGAATCTTTCAGAGACACAATTCACTGCAGACAATCCATTTCTTATGTGTAGTCATGCAAAAGGAAATACAGCAAATTAAGAATGAACGCGTCAGTCAACTTTGAATTTATCTGAATTCTTTCTCCCAGGAGAAGGCAGAAAGGCAGTGGTTGTAATCTTGTTGTAGCTTGTACAACACTAACAACACTAACTAACACTTGTACACATTTTCTCCCTGATTTCAATGAAATTCTATGTGGGGTCCGTGCATTTTGAAGCCCTCGGATGAGGAATTCATTGAGGTTTAGCAGCTACTGGCGTTGCTTTCTGAACCAGCTTCGGCACAGGAACGCAACATGACCACGCTGGGCTTTGGCCACAGCCCTGTTATTTGTCCTCCTCTGAAGGGCATGATATGAATTTCAACTTCTTCTGGCCAGGTAGGGTCTAGTCTCTGGGTTCCCCACGTTTTGCAGAGGTCTTTAAGAAACAGAAATTAGCAGTAGGAGGCAGCACCAGCACAGCACCCTGTGCCAGCCATGTTTTCTATTGAGATCCTGGGCAGAGTTGGAGTGGTTTTCCGTGTATCCCAGAGGTGTGATTGCACTTTAGGTGGGAGACAGGCGCCTTTCTGCTCCACCCAGTGAGTCTCCCAGCATGAAAAAGTGCTTAATGAGCTCTGGAGTCCAGCATGGAGGTGATGACTCAATTAAGACATCTTTGGGATTAGGCAGTGTGGAGACCAAACGCTGTACATCACCTTCTGAGGCTGGCTCCTAACTTCAATTCAATCCCTATTTAGACTGCTTGCATCTTTATGTCCTCATCCATAAAATGGATTTAACAGCATTTGCCTGCCTCTCAAGGCAGCTGAATAAGCACATAAATGTGTTGTGCTTTAGCACGAATGAGATCTGATGACTACTGTAAATGAGTACCCGCTAGATTAAAAAGCTTGGGGACTTTTATTTATTTTGCTGAAAATAACTGAATCACTTCGATCACTTTTGAGGGGGTATGCCAGAGGAAACCTTTATATTTTGTGGAGAAAAGAGTAGGTCCAGAACCCATCAATGGCAGAGCTACGTGCATAAATATGCATAGAGCAGTCCAATATTTTCACCCTGGGGAACCCTTTTATTTTATTTTGTTTTGGTTTTGTTTCGTTTCGTTTCATTTTATTTTATTTTATTTTATTTTATTTTATTTTATTTTATTTTATTTTATTTTATTTTATTTTATTTTATTTTATTTTATTTTATTTTATTTTACTTTCTATTTTATTTTATCTTGGTTTATCTTCTCTTGCTTTACCTTATCTTGTTTTATCTTAAGTTTTCTTTTCTTTTTTTTTCCACCGCAAGAAGACTTGAGTAGGGGCAACTGCACTATGGAGAGGGCTGATGCCTCAGGTCACCATCTTTGGGCTCTGAACTCCAAAAGTGATGGAAAAATTCCCAGGCCTTTCAGTCCTCCCTTTCTCATAGAAACAAAGAGTCAAATGAGAGAAGGAAAAAACACCATTGTTTCATACACAAATTATTTAATCCAAATCCACCAATTATTATGAAATGTGCCTATAGGCTTTGATTAGTGTGAAACATGGCCGCATCTACTCTTTATCAGGGTACTTGTATTGTGCAGGGGGAGAAACATGAGTTTGAACGGCATACGTAGGAGCAGACGGTACCGCCTTGCCCAAGGAGCTATTCCTCTCGTGCCTGCTTTGCCTTTTGCCCTTTACTCATGTGTGTATCCCTTCCTCTGCTTGTGCCCATCGCTAATGGTTGAGGCAATAAAATGTTAATTTGTGTCAGGAGCAGAAAGCAATGACTCTAAGCAAGAGAGGACTATCATGGCATAAAATGACTTGAACTTTAAATTGCTACTTGGGGCTTGAATCCAATGGATTTTATTGCTTATAATTCGAAATTGAACAAAACACTCTCTTCTTTTCTTGGTTTTGCTTTCCCAGGTGTTTGAAGTATGATCATTTGAAGCATCCTCTGCTGTTTATTACAAAACCGGCTGCAGAGCATAAGCATGTAAGACGTACAAGGCAAAATGAATAGAGGTTGTCATTCCTTCTGATTTGTCTCTTCCTTTAGGCTTTCTGAGGTTCCCTTGCAGCGATACCAATCATGTGTGATTATAGTGAGTATGTTTATGTCTGTATGCTTAGTACCGATTTCCAAGCTGAAGACTATGATTTTATTGTGTATTATTTATAAAGTTCCTGCTAGGCCTAATGCTTCCTTCACAAGAAATCACTGTTGACTGTTTGAACCGAACGTGTCTCATTCCACTTAACAACCCGATTTATCAGCATAGTGTCCACAGTCATGCTGAACCATTCCCACTTCACAACAGGGTAAATTTTAACTGTTCCGTTACTTTTTTTTTAGAAAATCGGCCTTCCTCGTTTATAAATACCTTCCTAATACCTTGTACTGAGTGTGCCACCTGACAAGAGGGTCAGGGTTTCTTGCGCGCAGTCGACTGTTATTTCATCACCAGCATTTTCCTCTTGAAACTTTGGACTATTCTGAGCTTTTTTGAGTCAGCAATTGGATCATATTTATTTAGGTCTGGCAGTGCAAATGTATTGATTTGTAGCCTGTTACTGTTTTGTGCCTTGTATTTATGTGGCTCTAATGGACTGAAAGTGTTTCAAAACTGAAGGGGATTAAAATATAGAGCTTTTTCTCTGAGTAAGTGTAGGGAATATCATCAACTTGAAATCTGTTTTAAAATGTGATTTTACAGCACATATACTGTTATTTTAAACCTAGAGATACTTTGCCATCCAGTAATTGAGTACAAAGCCGTGAAAAGAGCAGACAGAAAGCAGCGTATAGAGAGGAAACAATGAAGTTGGCAACACAAACCCTTGTCAACTGTGAGGAATGAGCTTTGAAACAAGCTCTGACTTTGCCTTAGCGTCACTTGCTTGGTCGAACAATCTCAACCCCTAGCCAGGCGTCACCATATGGCCAGTGACTACTTTCCATTACAGGCCTGTCGTGTTCATCATCTCCTTTTACATATGGAGAAAAAGCAGTCCTGTGATCGCTCCGTTGCCTCCGAGAGGTGTTCGTGTTCCTTCTTTAAAAGACGTGTGTGCCTAGACTCGCCCCCACCCTTAGTGCTTTAAGTTTCTAAGCCCAGTTTTAGTGTTTTGAACCCTCATTCAGCCACTGCCAACCCTGAAAACTGGATCGAGCCTGCATTTTCAGCAGGTGCTGAGGATGGGTTTTGGAGAAACATAGGGCTCAACTCTTGACAGGGCTGAAAATGGCATTATGGAGTTGACTCAAGCCCCACACGTTGCTGCACCTGCTTGGGCTGCCCATGCATCCAAGGCTCATTTTCAGGGCACGGCTACACAAATACAAATGTTGTGTTGTGCACCTCAGCTATCGAGCAAGGAACCTACTGTGTTGTAACAGCACCAGTCACACTTGTTAAGGAGTCCTGGTACCCTTAATGAATGAGGGAAAGGCGCTAACGATCCAATCACCCACTCATTCTTGAGATTGCTTAGTCTTTGTACAACAAATTTGATTACAGGAATTGCCATGTGCTTTAAGTTAACTGGATGTCCTCCTGTGCATGGCTGGGCTTTCCTAGTAATCCTGTACAGTGCATGTATCCAAGGCACCGTTCAGTGGCTCCTTGCAAATCCTCACAAAGCAATTATTGGTCTTTCTACATATTCAGGAATTGTCAGTTTCAGGTGCAATTAAAGTAAAATTGCTTTCAGTAGCTACTTGGCTATGATGACTTTTGCTGGTCATAATTCTCCCTATACTTTGTTGTTTCTTCAGATAAAAATTATATTTCTCTTGTGCCCTGGAAGCTCAAGCTCATTTTTGACCCAAAGTATCCTCAGAGAGTTATAAAACTTAGATGATATAACTGCACATTGCCTAGTAATGAACATTGTGAGAATCAGGCTGGGAAGACGAAGACAAGAGATGTGAATTAATGTTTTAATAATCTTCCTCGGATTACTACAAGTCATACAGGCAGGGGTCCCAGTAACTGCTGGTGAGCGATGCAGCTCCTCCAGTATGGACCAATATTGCTTTATAACTCTCCAAGGAGATGACGCTCTAACGTCTGCAAGGACAGGTGGTCACTCAGCTACCAATAAAGTCATGACCTTGTCCCAGCAGTATGGTGCAACTCTGTACTTTCAACAGAATTGCTATTTACAGTGCCACAGCTTTTGCTGAAGATACAGGAAGCCAATTAGTTTATTTTTACTTCTATTTAATCCTAGGCTATGCAAGAGCCAGGGCATTCACTTTTTTTTTATAATGGAGAGCGAGGACCTGTTCAATTTCTGATAGACTAACACTAGACTCAAAGTGGAATACAGCTGTGAATCATGCCACTTGGTTCGGCAGTGGTGTGACACAGAGTACTTGTGGGAGCAATATCTGCTGCCTGCTGGTGTTATCCTTCTCTGGTACAGGAGTCAACTGATATGAGACATTTTGCAGACCTGCACAAGGCCAGCCTTCCCACACATACACATAGTCTCAGTCAAGCTCTGCTGTGATTGCTCTATGGTTGAAATAACCAGAATAGTGTCTTGTTCTTGCATTTTAGAATACAAAGAATCTTCAAAGTCCGTGCAAAGACTCTGTTCTGACATCTCAAAGTGGCAACCCCAAACACTACAGAACTAAATATTAGAGAAATGGGTTTATCCATTACAGACTGAGAGGCTGTCCTATGTCACTATGCTGCGTGTAGGGCTTTCCTGAATTATTCTTTGAACACAGCTTTTCTCTGGGAAAAACACTTTGTCTGGTTTTAACGATTTTGTTCAATGGTGGAGAACAAAGTACAAATCTTGTCTACTTGTTCCTATGTTTGCTTACACTTTCTGGTAAAAATGCGACACTTTTCTATTCTGAACTGGTCTAGCTTTAACATCCATCCATCCAGCCTTGTTGAAGCTTTGTCTATCGGATGGAAAACTTTCTATTTTCTCATTTCTGTTCCTTGTTAGGTACCTACGGTCGGTGTTCAAGACAATACACAGTGGGTTTGTGACGAGATTGCACAGTTAGAGATTTACTATTAGCCATGCTTTTCACAGACTCTTAGAATCATCCCTTTGGCTCTTCTCAGAACCACCTTCAATTTTTCAGCACCAGTTTGGCGAGATTTACTGAAAAGGGACAATACTGACCCGGCTTTCAAAACAGAGAACACAACTTCCATTCCGTGCACGTTACTATCAGTATAGCAACAAACGCTGAAAAGGATTTAATCTCACATATTTTAAGGTCCCGACTGCTGTGAGATGGGTGCAATCTCACAGAAATAACGCTCAGCAAAGCCGGCGTGCCTCAGTTGACTCTATTCCTCCAATTAGGTGCTCTAGAAAATTTGGCTTCAGCACAAAAGGGAGTACAGCTGCAGTGGCTCTAGCAGGTATAGTCTTCTCAGCAAACTTCAGTGAGGTCAGTAAACCAGAAAATTGGGAACAGGGGGCTGTTAGTTGAGAAACTGTTATCGCTGCAACCTCCTTTGTTTTCCTTAATATAACTCTTGATATGTTCAGAGTTACCTTCCAGTTCGTCAGCCACGGTTAGTCCAGCTTCTGGTTGACGAGTGTTAAAAAAAGTCAGTTAACCAATAAAAACCTCAGCCAAGCTCCAAATGAGCATCTGGCATTGGTTGTTTAGATGTGTCTGTGAGTAATGGCAAGCTACAGGACAGCCAAGCCAGTATTCAGACATTACTTTTTGGCAATGGGATTTGCTGTGTTATTTCTCTTCTGTATTAACAGAAAGGGTCTGGCTTTTGTTTTTTAACCTTGTTGTTCCAATGCCAGAACAGTAGAAATATAACACAAGTTAAAACAATAGCTCTTAAGAGATGTGGTATTTTCTTTCGTCTCCTGTTTAGTAAGCAGCCTTGGTAGTGCCATTTCATGTAAAGAACTGCAAAAGTCACAAGGTCCAGAAATACAATAATTCAAGTAATGACAAAAAAAATGACCTGCTTTGTCTCTTTATTGACTATGAACGTGGTGAAAAAGGCCATTCCACATCCTCAGCCGTAACTAGTTAATTATTTTCTGTTGTTTTTTGTGGATGTTTCTAACCAACATTAAGCAAAATGTACATTGTGGAACAAACCATCCATACAGTATATGCCATAATTACTGTTTAGCAATTTCACACTAGCAAAAATTTATTAAAACTTCACGACTCATTAATAGTAAGTGATCATAATCGCTTAATAGAAAAGGAAACTGAGCTAATGATAGAAGTGCTGATTAATGTTTTTGACCTTAAGACAGGAAGTCAAGTGAAATTAATGTCACTGGGTGTTGAAAGTTAAGTTATTGTCAAGTGTAGATAGTCTGTAATCACACAAGAAAGTCCCCAGCTACGCAAATTTTGTGTTCTTGGGCGGAAAAATATTCCTTTTCTATACCAAGTGGCATTTTTTAAAATCTCACTACTACATTTCAAGTAAGCACAAAATTGTTTCATTTATTATAGAAAGTGGTTAAAAAAAAGTTATCTAAACAGGCTTACTTCAGTAGGCAATCTCACAGCAATACTTAACGCCCTAGCAACCAAGGGGCGTTACACGTAGCGGTTTATCTCTTTTTTGGCCAATAGGATTTCTTTTATGAGCTCAGGTTAAACATTATTCAAGGGATTAAGACAGCACAGCTCACCAGTCAGCTGTCTGTTCACATGTCAGATAGCTGGGCACCACCGGGCCTGACAGGACGACTGTTTCTACCGCCAGCTGTGTGCCTGGAAAGCACCTTCCTTAGCTTAGCATCTGGCTGCTTCTGGTGCCCACAGGGGCTGTAGCAAGTGGTGGCATTTGAGGCGCAGCAGGCATTGGAGTGCACGAAGAGGGCTGGTGAGCAGCCTCAGGTTGGAGTAGTGTGGCCGCGTAACTTCTGTGTAGACCTCAATGCACAAGGGTCCCGATGTCTGAGGTAATACAGGTAACCAGGCTGTAAATGGGAAAGTCTCCTGCTTCAGCAATAAATATATTTTATTTTTTTTTTACATGTGCTTCTTCCTTTTTTGGAAACGAGGCATTTGTTTAAACCCGAGTCACTGGGACATGCTAGTCCTTCATTATGCCGCAGTCCCTTGCGCGGCGTTTAAGGAAGATGGAAGTTCTGGAGCCTCTCACAAATTGGTCTAATCCCGTCCCATTGAAGATGTTGAACTGAGATAACTCAGCCTTTCCCCCAAGAAGGCAAACTTCTTTCTGTGTGTTAACTCAGGTTTCTAGCACTCCAAAACTTAGTTTGAATAATCTCACTTAGATTATTCAACAACTCCCATGATGGGCAGAAAGAGAGAGACACGGTTTCTTGCAAGTACAAGCAGAATCCTGGCTACTTGTTAGTGGGGTTTAAGCTCGTTTGACATCAGTCAAAGTCACAGAGGGAAGGACAATCCCCTTCTAATAATGTCACGCAATATTTAGCCTGCCTACATTTGTATTAATAATAAGGCCCTCAGGCAGTGAGTTATGTAGAGCCATTGATCTGCTCCGAACTCAGCACTGCAGTATTGACAAATATCGTTTTGGAGACAAAGCTAAACCGTATTTATAGCCACCAGCTTCTGACCTCTGGCAAACAGACAACTATGACTGCTCAGCCAGGGTAATACTACCTCTGAGGCCTCTTCCATCCAGAACGAAGCCAGCAGCCGATTGGTGAGCGTAGATTTATTTTTTTACTTTTTGTTTTCACGCTTGTGTATCTCTGGGTGCATGCTTTGTGAGAGCACTTTCACAACTACCTCTCTTTAAGATTTTTGGCCTTAATGTCTCTTTAGAAAGCAAGAGGGATGTGGCACACTTGCAAAGCCAGAGATAAATACCATCTGTTTAGCTAAACTCACTGAGAATGTTGGTGGAATGTTCTTGGGTTTGTGGTTTTTTTTTAGAAATACATACAATAGCAATTCAGAAGCTTGAATGCAAGGTCCTTCCAAAGCAATTGACTACCAGTCTTTATTTTATAATGCTACAAAACATAAATGAGTTTTTTTATTAAAGACTCTGTGAATTATGCTTTCTACCTCAAAGCAACATATTCTCTTTGGAAAAGAAAAAAAGAAAAACCAAAAAGCTTCTGCACAATTACTTTGGAGTGAGATTTCCCAGTCCTGATTTTGGCTTGTTCCTGGCTGTCGCTCTGCAGTTTTCTGTAATTAATACCGATAAGAAAATTCGGCGATGCAGAATTAGGGGGTGTAATTTGTATTCGGGGCCAAAAAAGACATGCGTATCACCAAAACAATTGAGTTTATTGTTACCAAAAAATTGTTTCAGGAAATTGTACTCCTGTCTCTGAATGTAGAACAGAACTGAGCATGAAGCAGACAATAACACAGACAGTTTTTGTTGCCAGCACAGAGGAGCTGTGCAAGTGTCGGGGCTGGCCGATTGCTTGGGCAGAGTGGTTTGGAGAGCTGTAGGAGCATGCTTGGAACATGGTTCTGACCACCTTTCAATACCCATGTCCTAGACAGCTGAGACCCTCTAATTGTTTAATGACAGACTGGAATTGCATCTCTAAAAAAACTCCTAATGAAAAGTTGGCCAATTTTCCCCCTCTAACATGTCCATCGTATCCCTGCTTTGAAGATGTCAAACCTTTGTTCATCTGCTTAGCAGCGTGTCTTTTAAAATGTCTCTGCATAAGTCAACCCATTTAACTGAAATGATTCTATAGATGTCATTAAAAGTAGATAATCCTACCTATGTGAGCATCACTACACCTTACTAACAGTCCCACCAAAAGTCAGGCAAATTGCCTTGTGTGATGGGCGCTCTTTGTTTAACACCCAGCATCCAGGACAGTGGAGAAAGAATGCAGTTTCTTCATGAGGACACTGGTCGTCTCTGTCACGAGAAGAGGTCGATGCTATGAGGCACCATTCTTTATTACTGGCATAATACATACACGTGGAAGAAGGGCAATGCAGCACAATGGCTTATGTTCGTGCACCTTCTAGGCAGATCCCTGATACTAATGTAGACAGTTGGCCTTTGTCCAATAAAAGCAGCCCTGTTGCCATGATGTCTCAACCCAGAGAGAAATTGTGAAAGGGAGCCTATGTGTGAATAGTAACAATTAAAAGTAAAAAAAAAAAAAAAAAAAAATCAGCAAAACAAAACCTAAAAATCAAACCCACAGATGATGCACACAAAGGAACCCATCTGGTGATGCATAGCTGGCTGCTCAGTGGCGTTGAACACAGCTTGGTTTCACCTGTCCCCAGAGAGGCTGCTGCCCAGCGAGTTTGTCATGGAGCGCTACCTCTTGAACGGAGGCGTCACTGCTGTCCCTCCCTCCCTGGCCTCCTCTTTCACAGCGCTGGTGCTGTGGCACCACAGAGTAAGAGGGAAAGCAGGTAGAAGGAAGCCTTTATGTCAAACATTTCGATTGCTGTTGTGCATCATATTTCCCAATTCTCTGTCTTCGAAATGGTTAAACACTCGGAGTTGGCACCGCAGGAGCTGAAGTACCTGCAGCACTTTATCCACAGGACCGTAATAGCAGTAGAGTGACTCCTGAATCCAAGCAATCCCAATGGGTGGCCCAGGATCCCAAGCTGAGCTGTTGGATGCTCCCATACAGATCCTGCTGCCTGCCCTTCCCACCTCCAGAAACACGGAACATTTGAGCAGCAAATGATGGCAGGACAGCTAACCGTCTCCTCCCGCTTGCACACATTGCAACTCTAGCCCCTTCTGGAGCTGCCAAAACACGACGGTGAACGTGTAGGATGGTGACCTGCTGCTGTGTTAGCCAGGAAAGTGGTTTCAGCCCTGAAAGAGCTGCCCTTTCATCTTGGATAACGCACGTTTCTACCACTCCCCTCTTCCCTTCCTGCATCTTGCCCCCGCACCTCGCTTCCCCTCTCTGAGGCAACAGCAATTGAAACTCTCTGGTCTTAAAATGGTGGGAGGCTGTGGCCTGCCCTTTGCTGGGCAGCAGTTTCTCACAGGCGGGTGTGATTGCTCTTTGCCCATAATATATTCATTTGTTACATCCCAGTCTGACTATGAGCAAATGCTGAAATAATTTTCCTGGTTTCTAGTCATCGACACGAGCAAGTGCATCACGAAAGCTTGTTTGTCCACCTTCCCCTTCCCGCACAGTTTGCATGGCCTAAAATATCCCCCCGACGACCCTTTTGTCTTTTGCTCCCATTGTGCGAGAAGAGGAGGGAGGCCTTTCTTTCCGGCCTGGCAGGACGGAGGGGTGGGATGGGTGTGGAGGCGTGTTTGCGTGCCAGAGAGTGAACAAGGATGAATAGGGCCAGCTGGCCACTCTTGTGCCCGTCTTTCCATCGTTTCCATCTGATGTTCCCTGCTCATTGTAATTTTGCAGGCCACATTCACTAACACAAAAAAAAAACCAACTAGGCAGCAAGCAAATGCACGGATATTTAAAGGGAAAAGCTTTATTTCTTATTTTCTGAGATCATAGTGGACTGTAAAACAACAGGGAACAATGAGATCAACCTTTAATAAGCTTGTTTTCCTTTTTTTTTTTTTTTTTTTTTTTGCCAGTCAAGCTTCCTTTTTTTTTTGTATAAATCAAAACAGAACAAACAACCGGGAAATTTTTCTCACAAAAAACATGCTTTTAATAAAAAAAGAGAATAATGTTTATTGAGAGGGCTTGTTTTCTGGATATGTACAATACTAATGCAGGAGGATGATGCTAACAGAAAATGCCAAACATCATGAATTGACTTCCAAAGTGTGGACGGTCCAAAGAGCATTGTCCTCAGAGCAATGTCTGAGTAAGTCAACAGGAACAAGTGAACAGTGTTTTTATTTTTTTTCACAACAAATTAACAGCCAGTAAGACTGAAGACCTGACACATAATAACCTGCAGTGAGATGTACAGAAATCCATAAGACAACATAGAATTTGCACAAGAAGGTAACTATTTGTATAAGAATTTCCTCCAGAAAATGGAAGCATGTTCTAGACAGACAGTTTTGGAAAAAGAAAAGCTAAAAAAGAATTAAAAAAAAAAAAAAAAAAGGCAGGAAAATATTAACATTGGATATCCTCAGTTCACAGTGAATGCCAGTCTTCCTGGGTCCAAATGCTACCTCTTACCTCTGTCTGCATCCTTTCAGCCTACCCTCAATGAATCCCTGTGTCGTTGCAAGATAGTGAAAAATTACTTTTACCTGAGCCTTCCCCTGCTATTTCGGCTTTGCTGCAGCTCCTGTCAGCTTGCTATGTACACAAAAAGTGCAAACTTCGACATACCCTCAGGTGAAAGACACGTACACCTCCCCAGCGTGAGCGGTACTAATCACAGCTAATCATTTCAGCACTAAGTAATGCTACACAAAACATCACACAAACCCTGTTAAGCAAACTCGGTAGCAATAATTTGGGGGGAGGGGAGGACATGGAGATTAATAATTACCATGAGTTAAGCTTCCCACGTGTTGCAGTGCTTTGAAGCAATTTCTTCCACTGCCTGCATTTTGGATTTATTGTGGGTTTTTTTTTTCCTTACCCAGAAACAGCGGAGGGCACTGGGAAGAGGCAAGAGGTTGATTTTATGCCTCACTTCTAGTGTGACCCTCTCAGAGAGGAGGCAATATAAAATTCAAGACCATATTTTTGCTTTCAATTTTTACCTCCCCTTACTTTTCTTTATGAGCAGCATGCGACTGGGCTCAGTCCTGGCTGCGTCCTCCCGACTGCCAGATGCAATCCATCGCGGGGCTTTGTGCAACCGCTGACAATCCTTACAAACACTCTTCCTGAATTAACTTTCACTTCAGGGTTAAAGTCTTTGTCCCACCCCAAAGCGTGCAGAGGATGGCATTACTGATAATCAGGTCTGGGGATGTGGGAAGGAGATGCTATGCTCCCATCAGCTGCATCTTGGTTAGCATACTCCTAGGAGAATTGCTTCATCTCCCAAAAGGGGGAACAGTTTCCATGACCCAATTCATGAAGTCAAATTAAAAAGAAAGTATGATTTCTCTGTCTTCTACCCATCGGGACACACATTTCTGTTTCTCAGCAGCGTGCTCTCTGTAGCATCTCCTGCTAAAATAAATGGTCGTTCCCTAAACAGTAATTTTTGCATCTTCACCCTTTCTCCCATTTTTGACAAAAAGCTTCCAGCATATATATTCTATTCCATAAACAGTATCAGGAGACGACCATGATGTTTTAATTTTATTTTGAAAATTACTCCAGAGTTTCAGCAGATTTGCTGGCTTCTGTGCTTGAAGGAGTTTACATCTCCCTGTGGTTCAGTAAATCTACAGGGTTTAGCTTTTGTACCTTTTACACTTCCATCTAAGGACAAGTGCAGTGGTCAAAATCAACTTCCTATTCTTTGCAGACCAGCTAAAGAGCTGGAGCTAGCAAGCCTGGCATGACCTACTTGTCAGCTTGTAGCTCTGAAAAGGTTTGTTAGTGTGGTCAAAGTGAACTTTGCACTGGCCAGACAGGCCTGGGTGACGGAGTAGACGCAAAGACTTGGTACAATACAGACCAGC
Organism: Chroicocephalus ridibundus; assembly: GCF_963924245.1. Lineage (NCBI taxonomy): Eukaryota > Metazoa > Chordata > Aves > Charadriiformes > Laridae > Chroicocephalus > Chroicocephalus ridibundus. The sequence continues at coordinate 8,634,090 of NC_086289.1, read as the reverse complement.
CAGCGCCAACACACCTCGTGTTAGCAGAAGAACGCTGCTGCCTGTTAGTGCCCACTGTGGTACTGCTTTTGTGCACCTGGCCAGTAAATACGGACTGAGATTACTGACCTGAGGTGGACTTAGGTTACTGAGACTGACAGTAAGAACTCAGTGGCATCAGTCAACCATTTTCAGCTCTTCGGTGCTTCCAAGCAGATTGAACAAAGGAACTCAGAAAAGGGTGGAGTGGGCGCTGTATTTTAGACAATAAAACAATAAAAGACATTAAATTTTTGCACTTACAACAGCAGGACTTTGAATGTCATCTCCTACTGTCAAAGCTATGTCTGACTGAAGGAGTCATGAGGAACTTTGCATCATTGGTACCAATGCTGGAAAACTGCTTGACATGAGCTGGCCAACATGGGGGGTAGTGTAGTGCCGTGACACCATCTCCAATTACTTACGTTTATCCATAACATCAATTTGTAGAATAAGTGGCTTGAAGAAGCCTGAAAACAAAATATGGCCTCATTTATTGGAAGCTGAATCCCCAAAACTCCTGCTCAGTTTCCCAAGGACTGAAGGTGCTGGGCAGGGGGGAGTCAATGCTTTGGAGGACAGACGTCCACAAGAGGTCAATTATTGTGGTATTCTGGCAGCAGGAATTTGAAGAAAATTGCCCTTAAATGTATGACTCATTTTCTCCTGGGTTCTAGGAAATTCTCCTTCTGACAGGTTAAAAAGTAGTGCAAAAGAATTAAAGTGTGTTGGAAATACTAAAAGCAGGAGAAAATGGGCTTGCTGAAGTGGGATGAGGTTTGGCTGCTGTAATCCTGGCAGCGATTAGCTGTAAGTGTACACACGGCAAAGTTCAGCTACTGGCACCTGGCAAAGGTAAAACAGCAGAAACTGCAGCTGCTCTGGTTAAACGCACTCAGAGATCTTGAGTGACTAGTCTGGGTGGTGCCGATTTAAAACACCACGACCTATATTGATTAAGAAATGCTACTGAGAAATTGGTTGACTCTGTGCTCTTCGAAACGTCACATAATCTTCAGGCTACATCTTGAATTTGTTGCTCTGGCTTTTATGAATGATAAAAGAGATGGAGCGTCTAATTAGGAGTTGCGGGAGTGGGCTTCCAATTATCGAGGTGACCATATCTAATATGTAACTGTTAAGCATAACCGTCCCCTGAAGGCACACATACTCAGATGAAGAGAACATGGAAAAAGGGTGTGTGAAAGTCAAGGCAATATTGAGTTAAAAATGGGAATTCACCATCTTCCCTGATTTTACTTTAAAAATGGACCCATAAAATTTCCCAACGAAACTTCTTACTCTTGGAAAAAACCTACTACTTAGTGAGACTTTATCTATTTGACTGAAAATCCAACTGGAAAATACATCAGAACTATTTAAATATTTCTAAAAGATTGCGAGAGTTAAAAACTTTTTAATCCTCATTCAGTACCAAACTAAATTTTAAATTCCATCTGGGGAATAGCAACATTGTGTTTTAGCTTGTTCTAGTCAAACTAGTGCTGAACAGATAAAACAGGAACTCGCAATTTCCTCCTCTTGTAAAGGTGTTGGTCGTTCAGTAGAGATATATTCCTGATCACTTTTTGTTTTCCCTCAGAAACGAAGGCTGTAATTAAAAAAAAAAAAAAAAACCACAAAAAAAACCCAACAAAAACAACACTGAGGCAAATCTATAAAGTGGTTTACTGTAGAGTATGGAGAAAATGACCTTCCGAAGTTAAAGGAGAAGCTGAAATAGCCAATAATTGAAATGTCATAGAAAGAACTGAGCTGGCAAGAAAAAGCAAATATTTAAAGAAGAGAAATATTTAACAAGTCACTGGATTAATTCCTCTGCCAAGTTCATCAGAAGCAAATATATTTCTATTTGATGTCAGGGACATCAGGTAGAATCTGACTAACCTTATGGGTAGAAAACAACCTTGGGGGCCTCTTTAGCCCAGAGGAGTTTTAATGCAGAAGTCCTGTCAGTGAACACGTGTTCTTCAGTGAGGTAGATCCACCTTGGTGCTGACGACAAACAATTCCATTTTATAGAAGAAAGTTGTAATTGCTGTGCAAATAACTGCTCATTCTTCCATCTTTCACTGCTTGCTCTGGAGGAGCTGCTGTTCCTAGCAGAATCCAGCTCTTCTATTTCAAGCTGAGCATGAGATACTCCTGTCGCTTGAACATACGCAAAATTTATGACCCGTCAGGGAGCTGTTCCGAGTTTTGCTCTTCGCCTTCACTGGTTTCTTGCCAGCCCTCCTCCGTGGAAATAGCGTCGTGATTAAGCCAACAATCACAAACGAAAATTAGATTGTGATTTCAAGGTGATTCCTTCTCCATTTTCTTCATCTCCAGCCTAATTGCACAGGCTTAGCAAAGGTGTACACTTTCATGTTTTCACTCTACCGATTCAAACTGCAACATCGCTTAAATCGTGAACAGCCTCGTATCGAAAAGGTTGGGTCTTAGAGGGACATAACTTCATTTAAAAACAAGGCTTGGAATAGGTCTCCAGACAGAGTCTGTCTATGCAATGCTTTGAAATGATTAAGAATTTCTGTTCCTCCTAATTCTTCCTAATGCCAGAGTGGGAACGAAGCTGTTCAATGGAAAGTGGCCAGTGTGGCAGTGAAGACGGACGGCGCCTGCTCACTGCTCGGCACCTCCTTCCCCCTTCTCTTGAAGGAGTCGGGATGTCAGGCAGCCGGGTCAGCGAAAGGAGGGCTGTGCTCCTCCTCACTGACCAAATCACTGCGCGGACACTCGGGAGGAGCGCTGCCGTCGGTGGATGGCACTGCTGGCACTGGCTGCCCTGCGCCGGGGCAAGGGGAAGCCTCAACTGCCATTATTTTTACTAATATCCGAACGGTTCATCTTCAGTGCCTCTTTCATTGGACTAGCTTGTGTAATTAATATCTACGTTAAATACTGCAAAACCTTAGCCGTACATTTCACCTCAGTCTGAATTTTATCTTTGTGTGTATTACTTTTAAGAAGAAATATAAACATAATAATGAGGTTATTTAACATGGCAGAGTATACACACTCCTAACAATACTAATGACAATGTTCCATTATGTTAAATGAAAAAGATGATTTGTATATGTTCGTGGCAGCCCACGATTTAATTTACACACAACTGAATTGGTTAAATTTACAATTTAAACAGAAGATCATCTGTATGTACGTCCTGTATTCGGACAGTTCCTATATTATTGTTATATTGATAAAATTAACATATTAAAGGAACATATCAGGCCCAGCCTAAGCTGCTTCCTTGAGCACTCAACACATGGCATTTTAGTGACTGGGAGGGGAAAAAAATGAAACAATTTGCATACGTCGGTACTGTAGCAAATGACTGCATTGACGAGGTCACCATGCTAAATTGACATCATCCACACCACATCCAACTTTTAAAAATCCTCCAATATTTGGACGGTGATGCCTGTAGAAACCTCAGTAAGTGTCAGAGTCTTAGGGTGTTTTTTTCCCCCCTTGCCTGTTTAATAAGCCGTTTGTGTTTTTTTTAAATTAAGAATTCAGCATGCTTTTAATTTACACGGGGAATAAAAGCTTGAGTGCTCTGTTTTGTTTGTGGTAACGTGGCTAGCTGTATAAAACACTATTTCTTCCTCTACTACAGACATAATTGTATTTCCAAAGGTAACTCTCATTGAATCAGATAACTAGCAATTTCTTTTGTAATCAGAACCTAATTAGGTTGTTGTTTACAGTATAAGTGATCAATAGCTTTTATTCTGGATCACACAGTGTCAAAGCTCTAATAATTGGTATTAAATGTAATAGAGATATTGTAATCAAACCAAATATTAAAAAATCTTCAAAACGTATGTACTATACTGGGAGGTTATTAAAATTCCCGATACTGCTTAAAATGTTTAATGTGCTGAATACAAATGATATTTTAAAGAAAGCTTTGTGGATCAAAGATGGATTTAATAATTGTAATGTTTATGAATTTGTTTTGAAAATATTTTTAATTGGATAATGTCAGAGTTTTGAATTATAATGCTACGTTCATTAGCATTTCAATAGGTTATACTATCAACTCCTTTTGACAAAAAAGAATTTGATTTATTTTTTAAATCGTGAATCTCGTAATCTTTTTTATGTTGTCACTAGTTTTCAGTAATTTGATTAGCTTCCACAGGAAGAGCAACAGGAACCACATGGGCTTTGCTGGTAATGATGTGCTATATATTTCTTCTCCAAAAGCAGCTCTGATGCCTTTGAAAGTAATTTTCAGTTTCTTATCAGCACAGAATTAAAGAGTAATATTGTTTAATTTGTTATGTTCAGTGGCACAGAATATCCTAGAGTTCTATCGCATACACAGTGCTCTGAAACCTGTATTATGTGACCATAATCAAGCGTACATAAGTGAATTTCAGAATTTATGAAAGTGTTTATTATTAGCTAAGAAATGCTCAGAAGATGAAATTGTCAATAGGTTTAATAATCTCTTAGTAAGACGTGTATTTTGCACACTCCCAAACTTCACTACAGTTTATAAAACACTAATTTGTCCTTTACAGTTGTGGACATTTCAGAGCAGGCCGGGGCATAATTGTGTAAGTCTCAATGTAAATCTGTAAATTCAACATGATGAACTCCTTGCTTGGCAAAGTTATCTTCTACTTTCAATAGAAACAAAAACTGATTACTGTTGATCATTTAGACATAACTGCTTGTAACAGTCAACAAGCCATCACAGTAAGGTATAAAGACAGCCCTTAGGAGAAATGCTGCCTATTTGACGACATTTAAAGCTTTAAAGAATTCCTTCTAATACCGCAGAAAATCATCACGAGCCAGCACAGGCTGTCAACGTCACTGAATGAAAACCAGAGCTATCAAATCATGTACACGGGCAATATTGCCATGCAAACCATTGAAACAATGTGGGGAACTGGTCTTGCAAACAGTTCATCATGTCAGCAATGCCAAGGTCTGCCGTAGGAACGACCTGGGTGAGAGAAGCCTGTCGCACGGGTGAGTGTGCGTGACACAGCCTTGTAATTGGATCAACCATCCTTTTGCGTTGATTTTAGCAGTCGAAGAAATAAGACACAGTTTAAAGGATATCCTACCAACTCTTTTCCCTCTACAATATGGTGATAAGAGAAGTAAGGCATGACGTTCCTGTAATTTTTTGAGCTATGTGTGAACAGATAATGCTGGTTTGGTAGAGCAAATAAATTGTATGTCATTTTTTATTAAACAAACAGTATAATAACTGGACTATATTATCACAATGGAAGCACAGAAGACCATAGACTGTACAGCTGAAACCCTGTAGCAAAATTTGTTTCTACCGCTTATCCTCAAATTTAAAGAAATGTATCTTTATCAAGCTTTCACAATGGCTGCTTCTTGTTAATTTAAAGAATCTTCACCCTTGTTAAGGCTAGATGATTATAATTAAAAGATAAACATACTGTTAGAAAGTTCTATGCCACACTCTATAGGAATTTAACTGAAAGACGTACATTATACCTGTATGCGAATTATAATGGCTTCTCAGCAGGGAACGCAGAATCACTTACAGTATGTAAACATTTAAAGAGGAAAATGCTAATACACTGAAAGAGTTTAACATCAGTAGCAATTTATCAACTGAAGAAGTTTCATGAAGTCCACTCTCTGGGAGAACATTCACCATTAGACAAAAGCCTGGCATCCTTGATAGTCTGAAGTTCAATCAATTTGAAAACCAAAACCATTCAATGAGATAAATAAGATCTTAAGAAAACTGCCATCCTCCTTCTCAGGTAAAAGCCAGAATTAAAATAATTATTATTAAAATAATCCAACCAGGTTGCTTTACAGGCAAATTTACACACTGTCTCTTTAAAACACTGCATGCCCAAAAGCCTTTTGGGTTTGGAATGTAGCACTGCACCAAGTATTTCACAAAGCCTCTAAATATCACAAGAAGCTTTTTTAGAGAGAGAAAAAAAATTCCAGCTGACTGAAACTGTTCTAGCAGGAGTGCCTCAGCTTAGCTCCCAGACCTGGAATTCCAGATAAACAACAGAGGACAGGAAACAGAATTTTATTTTTTTTTGATTTTTTTTTTTTTTTTTAAACACGTCCTCTTCTAATGCAGCTACAAGACGACTGACGAGCTTAGGAACAAACAGAGTGAGAGTGCAAGTGTCATCAGGGTGAGCGATGTGCTTAGATAGAAGCTTGTAGGAGGAGCGAGCGAATTCTCTGAAGATATGTGACTGGTGGAGACTCCTGCTGCGTTGTCTTTCCCAATAGCATTCTGCAAGACACAATACTTTCCTTGGTCACCGTTACACATTTTCATTGCAAAATATTTAAATCTACAGCATGAAATTCATCTTTTGTTTCAGGTCCCACCCTCCACTGTTACCTATATATCACTGTCATGGGTCGAAAGATGCAAAAGGCATAAAAACAGATGCTAAAATGACAGTATTTTAAAGTTACTTTAAAGGATAACAACACCATTACGGTAATTTATTTTTTTTTTTTTTTAAAGAAGAAAGTATTAAAAAATTCCCTACTTTAGTGGTGGTTCCATGTGTAAAACCTACTGTCATTAAGCACAGCAATTTTTTTGGCAATCTGTGTTTATCATGCCAGCTTATTTTAAAAAGCAAACACAGGACCTGCAGTGAAACTGCAACTTCTGCAGAGTCAAGAGAACAACTTTCTCTGATACCCAGTTACTTCTGGGTAACAACAGACAAAATCTAATCCACGGGATCAGAAAAGACAGACGTTTCGAGCTTATAAAAAAATGTTCTTTCTCAAGCCTTTTCCCCTGAATTGCTGCATTATTTACATGCCTTGTCTTTTTTGCCTGGATAATTAAGCAGTACACATATGCAAGTACAGGTTGGCAGATTATAGCAAGCTATTTAAGGAGGTCCGACAGGAATATTTCTCCATGCTTATCATCCTCGGTTTAAAAAAAAAAACAACCACCAAAAACCCAAACGAACAGGTGTAATCACAGAAGCAGAACAATTTAGACTAGGAGGGACCTCTAAGGTTATTAGGTCCAACCTACTCCATGCAAAATTGCTCAGATCTGTCCACTCAAGATTTGAAAATCTCCAAAGATGCAGCTTCTACAAAGGGGACAAGTCTCCCTCCATCCTGGGGAGGCAATGGGCCAAGGTACAAGCTACAAGTACCCAAAAGAGCAGATAGAAAGAATGAGTAGAGAGCATCAGTTTCCACGGGAACAACTGTCTACAGAGCCAGGGAGGCATTCGTGGATAACTCTCTGTGTTATCCCCTCTATTTGCTATCACTAACTGGAGGGCCTTGAGGTGCAAACTGTTAGAATCGAGGCATTGGTGGAATTATCACGATATGCTTTCTTATACTCAGCCCTGGGCATTCGCTTTTTGGCAACTGTCACAGACGGAGTATGGGGCAAGACAGACCAGCAGTTCTTAGGGTAAGCTACAGTTATCACGGCCTTCTTGTGAAAGTTCTTTGAGCCAGCACAAGATGTCAACAGATCTGTTACCATTACTGCACTCTTCCCTCACCTGTTAGTAGGCTTCATTCTAGTATCTAGAGGAAATTCTTAACAGAACCTAAAGGAATGCTTTAGGTTCCTGCTAGGAATGGGCTATAGAACTGTCATTGTTTAGAAGAAACTGTGCAAATTTGTACTGGCGAAGAAGAACCTGAAAGATGTGGTCACATCCCTTTGGTGGCTTATGCCAGTGCTAATGATGCTCTGATGTCTAGGCTCTGTGCTTCCACATTGTAAAAATTAATGTACGCACCTCACTAATTATTAAGCTTCCTGAGAGACTCAGTACAAAGGGTATGGACTGACAGACATGGAGACTGACGTAATGTTTACGTCTGAAAGGGGGCCTTGGAGGTCAGGCCAAGCAGATACTCCAACAGCACGGGGAGGTTCACCTCTGTGGGGGCTGGCAATCTGTCTTCTGATGTATGAGCATCCCGTGTCCTGATGTGAACATCATTTCATGCCCTAAATTGGTCATTTTTGTTAGCCACAGAATGATGTCCAGTATGTTTCCGTGTATTTGTTAAAAGCCATATCATCCTGTGTTCCTGCAGATTATTAACCAGTTATACTTGCTAGGTGCAATGGTAATTACCATTGGATCTGCCTAAACGTGCACTACAGAGCTATTAAAATACAAAGTCAGCAGAGGCCACTTTGAGCCCAGCTCCAGATTCCTGAGTAAGGTCGTTCTTTAATACATTATGGTACCCAAACATAACAACGCTATCAAGACTTTAGTGTGAGTTACACCCATTATAATCTCGACAGACACTGAACCTTTTATATTATGGGAAGCCACCTCTGCTGTGAAATATACAGGATCCACACTCTTACCTCATTAAGACAGAGCTCTGTGTCTACAGATTCATTGGATTTCCGCTTCTTCTGTGCCTATGAACAAATGCAAAATGTATTCCCTGTAAAATTTATACATAGAGCAGCACAAAACAATTAGATAAACTCACATGGGTTGTCATACTCCTATAATTTTGACCGTGATTTGCACGTGATTAGCAAATAAACTCTCCAAATGTAACTGCATGTTTTCCAATAACATTCACATTCTGATTTTTATTTACAGCAAAATTTCAAACAGTCAGCTAAGGGTACTTAGTAATTACAATGATGAGTGCCATCAGCTGCAGAGAACGTGTTATGTTCTGTGGCCCCTTAAAAATCGGGCTGGATGTTCATGAGAAGCAGCGAAATATGACAGTTAATAATTACCATAATACCACTGCATAGTAACAAAAGACATATCATGTATCTCAGTTTTAGGAAAATATACCACACAGGAGTATTTTATCCTTAATGATTCTTGCAATTTCTCCAAGTATTATTATGAAAATACAAATATAATTTTAATACACTGCATGGCTGCCTCTTCTAGAAAAGTTACAAAAAGAACATTTCATGTCTTTTAACATATATACCTGTAAGTCAAATTGAGCTGTTTGTTAACATTGCGTTCACTGATTATTATATATGGAATATTATTAAATGCAGGAATATTTTACATGATCCAAGCCTAAAAAATGAATCTGCTATATCTTTGGCCATGTCTTATGATCATCTGTTGCTAATACCATGTTCTCTTCACACTGACTCAAGTAAGAAGCATTTCTGGTGGCAGCATCATCCAAAATGAAAGCAATTGTATGCACTCCGTCTAGCGTCATAAGGTGTTTAATATTTCCATTGCTCAAGTGAACACGACTGTGCTGGGAGTTTTCTGCTTTTCTGTAATAGCAATAGCAATCCCCACCGTGCTGAAGATATCCTCAGTAAATGGTGCTGTGGTTGATTTAAGTACTTCAGTGGTTCTCAGTATCATTTCTTTCATTGTATATTCCAGAAATACAAACAGCACCCTTTTATAGGAGCTACTATACAATACAACTATACAAACGTACAATCACGTCTTATAACAGAAGACTTGGATTTACACATTGAAACTACTGACTGCACTGAGGAAGTTTGATACTTCCTGGAAGTTTTGTTGGTCTTGCAAGTTATTTCCTGCAAAAAAACGAGGATCTGAACCTCGTCGCGTTGCATTCGTTTTAGGCTACAGAATCCCACTGGTTTTGGCAGAGATGGACTGGACTAAAGCTGATGTGAGGAAGTGCTGAGCATTCTGATTATATACCCTCAAAAGTTCCGTTCCACATACAGATATTTTATTTTATACCTGAGAGCCACTGGTGCTGCCCATGGATACAAAATTGTCTTCGACCTAATTACTGATTTTAGAATCCAAATGAAGGAGCTGAACTTCTCATTAGGAAGCACATTTTCTGCTTTTCATGATACTTTTATGTTTATAAATATATATGCTAGAGACAACTGAAAAACTAAACCAGCTGGGATTTAAGAGAAAGACAGCTTAACTATAGTAAGAATGCATACTGTATATATGTTGATAGTTTTCAAATATATGACAAAATAATAGCTCGATTCATTAATAAACACCCTCCGCGAAATCTCTCTCTTACATACCCATTCTTGTAATTAGTACCATTAAAGTGGTTATGGTAAGCATAAATTTAACTATCGAAATGGAAAAAGAAATGCCTGGAAGTAAATTTGCTGCAACAAGAAGGAACACAGTGAAGCCTTCCTGCCATGTCTGGAGTACAGGTGGTATTCACAGAGGTTAGGAAACTTCTTTTAATGGCACATGGGTAGATTTCAACTCCTAAATGGATGGCTCCAAGGAGACGGGTAAAAAAGGAGAAACTGGATTTCAATCCTGATTTTCTTATATCCTAAACACCCATACTACATTGAATTGGAATGTGAGGCTTCATAGGAGGCCTCAGGTTCAGAGCTTCAGACCTTCACGGTGTAAACTCTAAGGACCGTAAAAGCCTCGTATTTCTCAGTTCATCATTCAGTGCTGAATTTCCTAATTCACGCAAGCATCCGTCTATTGGAAACGTTGTGCTTTGCTGCTTACACCTGCTCCGGATTCATAACGTTGTGCTAACTACAAGTCTGCTCTTGCTAGTTGGTCTCAACACCAAAGTTAAGATTTTTGTTCCTTCTGTACCGTGTTTCTCAAAAGAGAAAAGAGAAATATATCATTATTTTGTCTACATGCAGTAAAATCTTTCTTTACTTCATTCAGCCTCATAAACAACAGAGTGCAGCAGATAAAACATATTTACCTTTGAGAACACTATTTTAAGGGTAAAACCAACAGCTAGAAACAAAATCAACATAAAAAAAAAGCTTTTCAATCATTGTGATCAATATTCCCTAGCTTTCATTTGGAAGGTAAGACTTCTCTGTATGCATATACTTAATGCAGTCATTCTAACATCAACAACACTTATTCACATGCATCCTCTATTATAAAGTCCTCCTTTCTTAGAAATGAAAAGTAATTTTAATAAATAGACAGGCTTTTCTCTTATCAAAACAGAAAAGACAATATCTTCCATTTAAAAATACAGCAAAAATGCAACCTCTTTCTTTGGGGGAGGGGGAGAAGGCTGAGGGAAAGAATAAACTATCATTTTGCGGATGAGATGAGACATTATATGCCAAGTTTCAAATTGGAAGAGTACGTTTTTACTGTTGAGTTATAAACCTGTAAAAACGGGTTATAATGGAAATGCTGGCATAGGCTGCACTACTGTGATACAACGGTGCATTACTAAATCACAAGTAATGGAAAAAAAACCCCACTCTACATGTTGAAGAGAGTGCTATAGAAAGCGTATGTCCTGTAATTACAACCTAAGGGGGAAATTCTTCCTGCCCTTCTCTTGCGTCGAAAGGACTCTACATGTAGCAGAACTGCTGTATTTGTGCTACACTTTATTAGAGGTAAAAAGTCAGGACTTGGAGATTACGCTGATAGCCTTGGTGGAAATACGCCCAGGCTGGGAGACATGTATTTGGATTAGGAAGGATATCCTCAGCCATCGGATATTTACCTTACAGCATCTTCCATTATCCAAAAAGATTAAACAATAGAAAAGTGTGCCCATCACGTACAGCTGCAGACAATTCTGACACGGAATATCTAAGCCATCAACAAATTTGGGAAATGAGAGTTCATTATGCCAGATGCCAAAGATTCACTGCCAAATCCCACCTCAGGTCTCCTACCTGCCTAACATATGGGCAGGAAGGTACCTTCAAAGGTGCTGGATATCTAATTCGACAGGGGTAGAATAGCACACACAAATGGCTAATAAGTCTGTATTCAAACTGTTGTGGTTTTTTTTTTTTTTTTAATATAAAGCTCTTATCTGGTGAAAAAAAGATCTATGGAAATTTCGTCACTAAACAAAACAAAAGCAAGGCTGGGCTGATAAAAATAATAATTAAAATAACAGTGAAAGAAAAGCAGCTTAAAATAACTGGCTAAACATACGGAAAGAGGTATGAGATCTTTTCTACTGAGGTAAAATAGCATTTGCTAATGACTTATACAGTCAGCTGTGACAAGACTGTAAAACAAAGTTAGGGAAGTCGGGTTGACACTCGCCCTGGCTTCGCAGGGAACTATAATTCAGTAATGTGGGCTACTCTGAAGAAGTTGCCCCCATACTGCCAACAACCTTGCACTCACTTTAGCTTTTATAGTCCATAAAAATGAACATCTGCTTTTACAGAGAACCTTATCACTGTGGTAGCATAAGCAACAGATGATATTTAGAGATAATCACATTCATGCACCTCCTGATGAGCTCTTTCGTACCCCGTACGTTAGTCACGCAAGCCTTGTTTTGGTCTTTGCAACCTTTAGCTTTTAATATGTGAATTCAAGTGTTGGACTTGGTCAAGAGCTGGTAGAGAAACCAACTGCATGTCCAGAAAAGAAAAAAAAAATCTCATGATCAGAAACAGAATATTACTTATTTCTTTCCTAGAAAGGAAGGAGAATCAGGGCCAGCAGAGGAACTAGTAGTTTTCTGAAAAGAGAAAGGAATATTGTTTATAGAGATATTTCTCCTCCAGACACAGGACTCTGTGGACCTCCACGTTTTGTTCTAATCGCAATGGCTCCCAGATGAGTTCAATCATATGTCATTGCTCAGACATCGCCTAACCTAGTCTTCTCTTGTCTTGACCTGACCTAATAACCACCACAAGATCCTCCCGAACCTAATCACTCTCTGCTTTCCTTCCCCAAATCCCTCTGCCTCCATCCTTTGCAGACGTTATAACCCAGGACATATTCCCAGAAACGCTATCTTGCAATTATGCATCCAGCTTCTACAAATCACAGCGCTACATGGTTAATAAATGCATTAAACACTGCAGTAGTATCTCACCAGGAGTCAGTACACACATTATTTATGGCTTGTCATCCAGCAGTATTTTTATATATCCAGTACAGCATGTATATCTATGTTACTCACAGCAAGGAAAACGTCTGAGGATGGCTCCAGACGGAGGTGAGCTTTAATTTGGAGGGAAGGAGAAGCACGTAAAGGGAAATAAATGCATTGGACCTGAATGCAAACAGGCATGGAGTGAGCATCCAAACTCACAAACCAGTCCCTTGCTGTTAGCTACACACTTCGGGCCTTTATGAAACATATTGCTTAGACATTACAGTGAGAGGCAACAGAAGTATCATTACGATAGAGATCTGTTATGTGGGTTGTTTTTTCAGCTAATTTTAATGAGTGTGCCTTTGTCCTCTCCTGAGATGCCTGGTTAGTTATGCTCATATTAACAAGCCTTTCTGAAGAAAAGGGACAAACCTCTCAGAATACATCCTTCAAATGACCACGCTTCTGAAGTAGCTGTAACAAATGAGGGCGCTTGCTCTTTTTGCTCTTCTCTTGTGTTGATTAGAGAGATTTACTATGCAACTAACCTGTTTTTCCAACAGGAGGACACAACCAATAAGTGGAGAAATATACAGACTGTAAAAATGCAATCAGTTTAACTCTTCTGCGCTCACTAAGCGGTAGGTGCATCTATCACAATTGTCAATAGTATTTTCTTATTAGCGCAGTAGCACTATGCCACGCTGGAGTATAAATTACCTTCAACAGGGAAGATAAGTAAAGTGGGGGTCAGAGACACAGGCCACTAAAATAAGGATCCAATTCAGCACAGAGTAATTTTGAAACCCATACTGTACTGCCAGGGTGCAGAGCTATTTAAGCTATAAAAACAATCAGCTTTGCACAATCCTATAACAAAGAAGTTAGATCTTTGTTTCTGCTGCTTTGGTTTTCTCCTCTGCTGAATCAGCCCTCAAGATACAAGCTTGGGGCATGAAATTATTGGTCGTCATTCTGCATAAAAGCACTACAGTGCTGTCATCCCACTCTGTACAGTGAAGAAAGTATCTTTTAAAAACAAGCATTACCAAGACATTGCTGGCACTAGTCTCCAAAGCTATGTAGATAACACCCAGCACAGTAAGGATCAAATCGCAAGTTTTTCAGCTGGGAGACATTAAATAAAGCAAACCAATTATCCCCTTGCGCCCAAATACACACAGGGGAAACACGCAGAGAGTTTTACAGGCTGCAATACAGTGCAACAAACAGTTTATCAGCCAGTCCCTTCAGATCCCATCACCTCCCAGCACTAAGCTCCTGTCCCCCGTAGCTTTGTGCATGTCCTAAAATCACACTGTCTGTCCCTGTTCTCCTACAGGGGTCTCGTCAGGCGGCAGACCCCAGGCAGCCCTGAGCACTTGCAGGATGCCCCGGCTGCCTTTGGGTCCAGCCACCCTCTGGTTTGCCAGTTCGAGCATTCAGAAATCATGGGTCAGGCCCCATCCAAAACCAGCAGACAGCTGCTCAGTGGGCAACACTGCACAGAGACAGATCTACCTTCACAAAGCTCTGGCTTTTTTAAAGCAACACTCATGGCATGTTAAAAGTCCCCTTATTCCTGAACGTTAATAGATTCTTGCTAGTTTTGCGTACTTAAGGATCAGAACCAAGGGACAGAGGGCAACCTCAAAGCAGGGAGGTCTGTTTTATGGTCAGGAAAGGGAAAAAGTGATGGTGGGTTCCCTGAGATCATTTCCACGCATTCCTTCAGGAGGAAAGGGGGTTGAAAAGAAAAGGCTTCACCCCAGGGCAGGCATGAGGAATCCTCTGGGAAGAGGGGCTTGGACACATGTAGGTCCCTGTTTTGCTACAGCCAGCTTTCCAGCTCTTCGGTCACCAATGAGGTAGCATGGCCCAGTCCTTCAGGACAGGGCTAGGTGGGCTGGGAGCAGTGTTTCTTCCCCAGGCCACCGGCTAACGATGGATCAAACTAGCTCTGGTCTAACAGGTGCCCAGTGCAGAGACCTGGGTCTCTTGATAGCTGTAGCTAGAAACATACTCAGCAGCAGACAAGACTTTAGAAATCTGAGAAACAGGCCTATTAGCCAATAAAGTCCAATACAGGTAGAGAAAAACCTCCTCCCTCCAACCTCTTCAATCTTAAATTTATGAGAAAATTTGATTGGGGTGGTAAGGTGGGAGTTTGGGAGTAACCCTTCCAAAATGAGCAGAAACAAGTGCGGAAAGAAGGAAAGATGACCTGTTCTGTATGAATTATTGGGGGACTATTCCCAGATACTTATGTTAGTAAAGACGAGACCCATCTCTCACTGCACTTATATGGCTGGGACAATATGGCACAAAAACTACCTAACAGCAATCTTAAAGGTTTTATAAAAAACAGATCCTACCAGAAACACCAAACTGATCAAACAGCTTACAAGGACCAGACACGGAGATCTTCAAATATTTATTTCAAGCAATTAGTCTCCTAGTGAGCACAGCACAAAATATGACACCCAGCCAAGGCAACTGAACTGACTGACTTACCTTTCATGGCAGTACAGTAACTTGCTAACGATTTTGTTTTCGTGTTCAGTCATTCATTTATCTGAGCAAAATGAATTTCTGTAGTCCTAGATTCTTGCTTCCTATTTTTAGGGGATATTATGCAATTCTCCTAATATGGTCTTTTTATGGATTTGCCTCAAGCAAATATTTTTTGCATTAAGAAGGGCAGAGGAGAAAACAGAATACTAAAAAGCATAGAAGGAATAAGTTTTGTTAGGTTACTATCTCAACAGTTTAGAGTGCCCAGGTTGTTTTGTTTTGTTTTTTTTTCCTCTAGTTATAAAACTGAACAGCCATGTAATCCAAAGTCGAGTTGTCTGGGATTTTATTATTAAAACCCATTTCCCCAGTGATTCACTACAGCTAACAACCCAGCGCACACATAGCAGTTACAGGTAGCATCTGCCTGGTCTGCACTGAACAGCGTCTAAAGAAAAGCAGCACGAACACAAAGCCATTACAATCCCAGTGAAAAGACATACTCGGCTTTTAATTTTGAACAAAGATAAGCCATTGAAGAATTGCAGATCCCACAACGCTTCCCCGGGCTGGAGTGTGTGCCCTTGCGTGTCCGAATATGCAAACAGAGTTGTTCTGTCTGGCAGCAGGCGAAGTACCTACCTCCCCTATTAGACTGGGCTTACGTGGTGCACTGGAGTGTGCCGCAAACACTCCTGAGCAGCTGTCAGCCATGGCTACTAGGGGACTAAAAGCAGCTCAGCCAGAACAGCACAGGCCTGCATTGTGCTAATGAGCCTTGAAAAGAGGCACCATAGTAATGCAGCTCCAGTGCTTCTGCCCCACATCTCACACCTCCAGGTGTGCCTCGGCAGGGAGCTGCCGGCCGGAGGGCGGCTGCGACGTGCTGCTCTGTGACAGGCAGGTGGTCACAGGCACGTTCTCCTTCACACCGAGCAGGTGACAGGACGGTCTGTGGCTGGAACTCTCTGCTAAGAAAAACTTGGGAGCCTCCCAAGCCCAAAAGCAGAGTTGCAGGGAGAGAGCTCAGTAGGGATGCTGGCCGCATCGGTCGGCCTCGTGAGACATCCAGCTCCGAGCTGTCAGCAGGTGGAAGATATTAAGAAAACAAGGTCACACATTGCCTCCGCGCTCGGGCAGCAGGACCAGGGGTGCCGTCCTCTGGTTCTGCAGCTGGAAGGAAAGATCAGGCAAGCTTGCTTGAACACCAGTCTGCATGAAGCCTTGAGCGCTGAGCATTGCAGGAAGCTTCTGTGTCTGCTATGCCAACCTTAAGCAACTGATATTATTGCTGGTTTCTTGAGCACCGCGTTCACTCATAAATTTTAAAAGGGAAGGGAAGAGAATGACCATGAACATCTGCTTTTGGTTAACTGACTGAAAATGTTCAAGAATTTTCTCTTTATTAACCATACGGCTATGCGCGTATGTGTTGTGAGTACTGGCATGGTTACGCACGGAAAGAAAACACAGAAAGCCTAAAAAGGCTTTCAAAACACTGCAGGTAGCAAGTGACTTCGCTGCAGTTGCAGGGAGGTGAAAGCAAAGGTGCAGATACTAAAGTATCCTCGCACAGAAAAGCAGAAGAAACTAGCCATTTAGTTGAGGCGCCCATCATACAGCTATGCCCTCCCCTCCTCAGTCTTAGTTACACTTCTCAAGCCCGTTTCCTTACATCTGCAGTTATGTGACTATGCCTGTACCTGAGTCCCATCAAATCATGACATTATTTGGAGAACGCTTTTTTTTCTTTCTTTTAGAAGTAATTCTATCCTGAACAGCTGTGATTTGGATTAATTGGTGAATTTTGCGTTTTTGGCACAACACGCTCTCCAGAAGTGCCACCGAAATAAAAATTTAAAGCATTTTCTCCTTGTTCCTCTAATCCTGTAGCTGGGTTCTGCAGGTGCACAGATGTCCCCTCAGAACTGGCAGGGCTGAAATTTTAGTGAAGTTGCTGCAGTATTTGCTTCAACATCCATGTTCCTTTCTAGCACTGAAAATACCATTCAGGATAAAAATATCAGAAAGATTATTTTTAAATAATGCAATCAAATTTACCAAGGCAAGTATATAACAAAACCAGGCTATGGCAGACTGCGGTCTTGACCCGCAGCTGGTCCCCAGGAATTCAGCCAGAGCCACGCACGTAACATGAAAAATTTCTACCCAAATAGAATGTTTTGGCAAAGTTCAAAGTCACTGAATACAGGACTTTTTTTAATGCAAAACGTAAGACTTCAACTTTAAGCCTAGCTGCTAGATGTGGCTATAATAATTTTTATTTTCATTAGAATACACGCCTTTATACTTTTGTAGAAAGGTATTCAAATTCACTGTTAGTACTCCCGATTAATGAATTCTGACAGCACTTTAATTTCTAAAAGTGAATGAGTATCATAAAATCTCGATTGTTGGCATTTTATTTCTCTACGACAAGCATATGTTTCAACAGATTTAAGTCATGACTGAAAAAAACTAAACATCCAGCTAGCCCTGTGCACAGATCTCCATTAGCTAAGCTAGGCCCTGGTTTGTCCTGTCAGCTTCCTAAACGTTATTAAAAGGCCCCTGCAATATGGATCTTAAAACTCAATACTTGCGAGAGACTTTGATGTAGCATCCTACATTCATTCCTCCCCTGCTGAAGTGAGTGAAGGAGAGAAAAATCATCCCTTCTCAAAAATACTAGGAGTGAAATCCTAACACTAATTCTCTTTAATGGGCTGTAACTATAGTGGACTACGCTTTAATGGATGATGTTATAGCGGCCTTCCTCATATCCATTATTTACACATGAACGATGCTCTCACACGCAACTGTTACGCTGTAATTAATGACGTTATTCAAATAAGCAGAGAAACTCTCACGTAAGAGGAGTCTGCAGAATCCTGACCTTATTAGAAAGGTGCCTTGTTCTTTGCTGCCCTGATCCCACTGCGCCAACAGGAATTCTTCCACTGGCCAGGCAGCGGCAAGTGAAAATGAAAAGCAACTTCCTAATACGATCTGCATACATGGCCTCCAATTTGAGCTCATTAAGAAGCACTGAGAAATTTTTTCCATCACTGAAATAATTTCTCAGACACAAAAAGTATGGTGATTGTTAGATGTTTAACGATTATAACCCTATTAAGACAAATTCGAGCCTATAATAACCAGATTATGCAAATAATTATCAGATTATGCAAAATTGTATTCACAGGATGTGATCCTGCTTTGTTTCATCACAAAAATCATTCAGAGAAGGACAGAAGGCTTATGTTTATGTTTACATTTAATAAGCCAGAAAGTACAAATAGATGAATGCTAATTATGCAAGTAAGGGAGATCAACAGGATCACTTTGGGTGTATTTTGTAAGGTTTCCATACTAAACTGGAAGAAGCTTTTGAAGATTTATTGTGAGTAGTTTGCCTACTTTTTGAAGTATTATGTTGTGGCAGACTGGATAGTTCAGGGGATTATTAATGGGATATAAAGCCTTATATTCTGAGGTAGCTAGTTTAATCTAGCTCAGGTCAATACTGACAACTATTCTGTAGTATTTTTGAAATGAGGAGGCGGTTCTGGAGCACTTCTTCTCTTAGGAGGACAGGTTCAATGCACAAAAGTGGCACTGATTTGCACCTCAGGCAGTGCACTTCATCAAAGAGACTGAGGAATTAATGGGATATAGGTTTGTAACGTCGCAAAGCACTCAGGATGTTTGCCCATGCCCTTCATTTCCCTTTCTGGGAGAGGAGCTGCTCTGTTAAAAAGGGCCAGTCCTCCTACATCCTCAGATTTTTCTAATTCCGTTGCAAACCCTACAAGAAAAATCTTGAAGGTGCCCTACGCTACCAAATTTTAACATCCTTTAGTGGGACTCAAGAGAGAGATGAGAAGGTTTCACCTAGAAAAACATCTTGAAAGTGCCATCTGAAGAGAATCTTGATTGATGATGGTTGGCAGCAAGTATTTCCCTGAATGCAAAACAGTTTTATTAACAGTTCTGGACTGAGCTGAGGCAAGTAGAAAACAGCACCAAGCGAGGGGTGTTTTTTGTGATCTACCTACTCATGCATCTAATACTTGCGAGCATCAGCTTTGTCTTACTAGCAAGCTTCAGTGTCGATATGTTGTCACCAAGTTTCCCAAGAGGAAGCATTCAAAAAAAACATACATCTGGGTGTGCGTCAACTACAGCGACAACATGGTTTCTTGTGTTACTCCCACCTCCAGACCAGTGGGTGGAAAGTCAGAAATAAGACAGCATCAGTAGAGGTGAGGGATCGGTATAACGCAGACTGTGTCTACTGTGTATTAATGTATACTGTATATGCTGGCTGCATACGGGCGCCGGCACTGGTACTGCACTAGCGTGTTGAGCGGTCCCCGTGAGAAGTGAGCTTAATGGGTTGAAGAGATGACACGTGCAGTGGCCAAGATGGGATTCGCCTCTCTAGTACTTGAGAGCAGTATGCCTGAAAGGGATCTGGGCTATCACTATGCTGCTCACACTCAGCGCCCACTTGAACAGCACAGGACGTCGCATTTCTGATATGCTGTGCATGGATGAACGTAATTGCACTACAACAGGCTTTGTACATAACAAACGGCAGCAGATGATGAATGAGGACTTGCAGAGCATACATGAGCAGATGCGTCTCACTGGCTTGGAGATTATTTGGAGTTGCAACCTTGCCAGTTGCTCTCTTTTAAGTGTTCACGAAACACCCGAGTCCGGTCTCCTGTTACACTGACGCGAGCCAGCATGACTTGATTTCAGGGGCCGTCCCTGCGACGTGGACCCAGGGCGACCGGTTCAGCTTCCAAAGGGCAGAGCTCTCTCACTAAGGGCGCTTGCGGAAGAGTTGTACTGCTACTAAATACAACGTTGTATCTGAGCCATCAGCCTGAAGGTGAAAAGCCTCTGCTTAATTAATGATTCCTAAGTATCCTCATTAAGCTGTTCTCTGGCTATAGACCGTGTGGGTTTTTTATCTAAACCTTTTCAGTTGTGCCTATAACAATCTGAATTTCTCATCTGCAAATAAGCGCGACTGAATCCTTAGGAATAATCAGGAAATCTTAATTAAAAGTAATAGGGGTTAGGCCAACTCTTGATGAGAGCATGATTCCGCAAATAGTTGGAAGAATTCGTCAAACTAATTAAGTTCAAAATCGGTAGGAAAAAAGGGACAATTTTTCCTTCTGAATTTGCATTTGACTTCCAAAATTGTATATAGGCAGTTAGTTCCCGGCAGGAACAGATCCCTAAATTCGCCCTCAGGAGCAGATAATTGCATGCGACTGAAGTGTGCAGAGGAGCATTCTGACACAGAATTCTTTATATAATGGTCTTCAACAATTTAACTCAGATACGTACAACTTTCAATGCGCTACTTTTTCTAGAGGAGGGCAAGCAACTGTAAAAAACATACTACAGACTGTTGATCAGAACAGTTCTGATCAAACCACTTTTTTACTTTTGTGCAGACACAAATTTAGGAACAGGTTTTCACAGATACTTGTAACTGCTTTGCTTTCATCCGTGCACACTCAATTTACATGCCCACTTACCCAACTCTCTGCATAAATTAGGTACTTAGGACTGCAGGTAGCTATTTAGATCCTACCTGGCACACGTCTTACCTGCCATGTACATAAAAAATCTGAATGCACACATTTCAAATCTGAGCATGAATTCAGTACGTCCAAATGTTTATGTGCATGTGGTAATGCATACCTGGCCTTGAATTAGAGGCAGCTTGAGGCTTCTGAAAATGTCAAGCTGGAAAAATAAAGTAGTACAGTGTAATAAAGTATTTAGTAAATTACTGCCCTGAATACCTAATTCTGTTTTAAGAAAGACATGAGGGAGGATAATCCTGTAATTCTTTAGGACACACGCTGAGTGAACCTATGAAAAAATATCTGCATTACGCACAACAGTCAGTCTGTTTACTTGTGGCTCACAGAAACAGCTAAGCACGCAGGAGGGCTTAACCTGAGGTGGGATTATTAGGCCAAATCCACCGATTAGAGCTACAATTTGGTGTAAAACAGTTAGGCTCTCCTCCAAAGTAGAGACTAAAATAAACTTTTTGAACTCCTATTGATTTTGAAGGCAAGGAACTGAGAAATGGGTGACAGCATCTCATGTTCTGGAAGTCAACAGCAAGTTGAAAAATGCCGTGGAGTAGATGGTTTGAGGGTAATGTAGAGATCTATTATTCAGGTAAGAGAGCTGATTAGAAGTCATAGGGATAAAAAGTAAGTAGGAGATAAAGGGTGTGATTTATTACCAGTATTTGATTACTAATGTACAGTGAAGACTGTAAGTAAAATGAGCAGAGAGGATAAAAGCAGAACAAAACCACATTTCTGTTCAGATGTTTTGTTATAATTAATTTTTTACTAGAAGTATGTGTTAGCCAATTTGGTTAAAGGCTGTATTTCATTTTCTGTCCTATAAACTTTGTTTGACTACTTGAAAAATTTAGGCGTCCTATGGAAAATGTTCAGAATTTTAGCTCTTCAACAGTGTATTATTTTTGCAGCTATGCTGCCTTGTCACCAATGTATGATTTAGAATGATTACTTATTATTGTATTCTAATTTCCATGGGGCTTTTCTAGATTTCATTTGCTGCTGCTCGCAAGGAAGAAACTATTCCTAAAAAATCTTCTTTATTACCACTGAAATGCTTTTGATCATATCTGCCACATGATAACTGAGAGCCTGGGTAGTTTATTTTTTAAGAACACCAGTTTTTGGGTTATATAGAAATATCAAAGAATGATGTCTATATATATGTAAAGAGTAACTGATAATTACAACGTACACTTAAGGATAATTGTGGTGTACGCAACTGTGGAGTTATTCCATTTTTACAAGTGTATAAACAAAAGCAGAATTTGATTAGGTCGTGTGATTGCCTCTTTAGACGCAAACGACTGTATCCATAAACATACTTCATGTACTTGGGTTTGCTGTTGGCAGAGGAAGGCGATGTATCCTCTTTAATCAAGGATAAGGAAGCAGGGTTGCCACAGATTTTTTTCTGAAATCAAAATACAGACCTACTCCAATCTCTTAATTGCACCCCGGTATGGCCAGAACCCCCAGCCCCTTCCCCACTGGAGCTTCCGAGGCAGCCACGCCAGTGATGGCATGGTGACTCCTCCCGTCACCTCCATACGGGCTCAACATCCCTCCTGCTCAGTCCTGTGCAGTCTCTTCCCCCCCGCCCCCTCCCCCCCCGAATCTGCATTTAGCCATTGCATCATTAGAGAAAATATAGAAAAATGTACACTGATAAATTTCATAACAGAATAAGTCTATGAGGCAGTTGAGTGCCCAAAGATTACAGAACGGATCTGCAAGAAGAAAGAACACCCCAAAAACATATAAAGAGGAAAAGACAGACAGGAAAAAGATCTAATAAAGACTAATGGTTAACTGGAAGTGAGGATTCAGAGGTGGAGTAGATATGCCAGTAAACTGAGACTAACAGTCTAACAACTCACGTCACATAAATAGGTAGAACTAGTCTTGGTTATTGTTTCCTGAAGGGGAACTTTCCTCTATGATAAAATAGCGTATTTCTTGAATTTCTGTTATTTCTAATAGGGAGGGTTTCCAAGAGTACAGGAAGGTGTTTAAAAAAGATCATCGTGTTTAGAGCTGCTATCTGTGTATGAGTGTAAAGGAATCTATCTCTCTGAAAGCAGTGCGATTTTCTCTGCTGGTGCTGCAGAGATGTTTAGACCTCCAGAGGAAAGGTTACACTTTCTGTGCCAGGGAAAGCAACGGTGCCACCAGACTGAGTGTAAGAGGATGAACAAAGCTGCCACATCCCCTTCCACAATTGGCATGTTCTGCAAGACGCGTAAAAGGACAGAATATGGTAAATGCCTGCAAGCCTATTTTCATCGAGTGGGTAACATCAGGTTATCCTTTCTGCTTTTCTGAGCACTGGAGCACTCAAATTCATATGCCGTCTTCAAATGCTTTAGTTCTACTATATTCTTCATAATGATTCAGCTAAAAGCAGCAACAAAGCAATCTGAACACTTGAAACTATTAAGAAATAGACAATTAAACATGTGCAGAAGGCTCCTGAGGCTTGTGGAAACTCTATTTGCCTGATACCTGCTCAGGACCTACCACAACAGGACAATGGCTTCTGCATACTACCCAAGTCTTATCTTCTTTACAGTTATTTTGGACTGAAAATAAACCAGACAGAGCTGTAAGCATAAGACAGTGAACTTTAATCGACACTTTGCGTAGCAGTAGACAAAATACGATCAACCACTTGTCCCAAAGAACAGCATAGGTTTGGTGTGCTCTAGGAAATAGATAATCTATGGAAACAACCTGCTGATCACTAAGAAGGGCAAAAGTGTCCAGAAATGTCTGCAACAAGCAGATTGCAAGAGCCAACAAGGGTGACAGCAAATCAGAGGTTTATAGCCCAATTTGAATGCAGTAGTTACCCATGAGTTGCTCTCTACCCACTCATACACCCAAGGACTCAGAAGAATACCAGGAAACAAAGATTTTGGGAAAAGACTCTGTGGTAGGCAGCATCACAACTCTACTCCAGGATCTGGGACCATCTGTCCAACCTCTGGAGATTTCAGGGAGCAGGACAAGAGACGAGGGAAACCTCATGACCCTGCACCAGAACTGTGCACAACACAACGGGGTCCCTTTCTGGGAGTGAGCCTTCTCCCCGTGGAAGGAGGAAGTCACGCAACAAATAGCTATGCTGCTCCCCTGACTTCTCACCCCCTCTGCACCGTCCCCCTACAAGACGGAGAAGGCATGTAATTCATAAAACACTCTGCATCTGTGATTAAAATTCTTTGCTATCCAAAATTGTTTAGCCTCCACCCTGTGATTTGTCTTAAACTGTCACGCTGCAAGACAAAACCATCAACCTGCTTCAGTAACAGTGTTTAAAAATACATTTCAATTATAAAAATCTTGTGAAATCCTTTCGCTTGCCTAGCAACTAACAATTCTTCGCGAAAATGGAAGAATTGATAAAGAAAGATTTAATTTGTTAAGTTCTGATCTAGTCTGGCAACTGCCGAGCTATTTTCATACTTCAGAAATAAACATCTCTGTATTGACAACTGGGTCAATTATCTGAGATAGTACCAGTCTTTTACTTTGGTTTTCCTCATGTTTTCTCTGTGGATATACTTTCTAAGGACACGATAACGCATTAACATAGTTTATAATAGTAAAATATTTATTCTTTCTAGAGCACTCAAATACACTATGTGGTTTTCAGAATAAATAAAGGCTGTGAGGTGGTATTTTAGCTTCACTGAAGTTAACTGTAATTCATTGGGTTTTTAAGGTCAGGAGTACGATTTCATTATGAGCCTGCAGAACAGCTAGTATGATGGGATTCTGGTCTATAAGTACGACTCCTGCAAGCTATTCCTATTAAAATAAAAAAGTACTAATGATTTCAAGGATTCTATTCTTGTTCTTCATTCCATTAGCAACCTGGTGGCATGATGGCTTTTGCCTGCGCTTGCTTTGCAACAGGGTCAGCCTGCTGGCACAACCACAGTTACTTTCACTTGCACAAGGGTAAATGGAAGCAGAGTCATGGCGAAAACCTAAAATTTGCTAACCAAAAACAATATGTCTTAAAGAAAGCGCTTTGTCAAGTCCCATAAACGCACAATATATTATGAACTATGCTTCCAAAGACAACATGATTAAACATCTACCATCACAATGCAATGACCTAGAATTTTTATTAGTAGTAGTTATGCCTTAAAATTAAATTATAATACTGTACTCCATTTTATGGCTGTTTTTTGCAGGCAGTGAGCTATCTGTTTTAAAAGGGAAACACGTGATGGACTAGATATTTGATTGAGAACTAAAATTGGCTGACATTAGGAATACCTTTAATATGATGAAGAACCACATAAAGTAATAAGATGGGCTATGAATAGTTCGATTAGGCTTATCTGATGTGATCCAATTTTCTGATTCTGGTTTATTCTAGCACTCTGTATTTTTGTGCGTATTCCTGTCAGAGGATACGAATGTGAAACGTAGAAACAACTGTGGCTTAGGGGAACATTGCAAATGCTACATCTGTTTTTATTAGCAATAATTTGCAGAATTCTTTGTGAGGATAAAAACTATAATCTGTCCATAGAAATTTCAATTTTCTGTAAAGGTGTGTAGTACATTTGAATAAAGTTGTATTTTTGTAAGTCATTAAATTGGTTTTTAGTAACCTCATACTCATTTTCAATTGAACAATTATTAAACTATAAAACAAAATTGCATGATTCCTAAAACTGTAGTCTGGAGTTTTACAGTCTGCTATAAAGTGCTGTATTATTATAATACACTAAAGATGCTCAGACTATTAAAACTTTTTTAAAATTAACTGTAAAATATTTTATCATTGATGAAATAATTCCAAAGTATTATGCTCTCCAGCAGTATACATGCACAATATTTCGGTATAATGAAAAGCATACTAATCAAAAAAACATACTTTAAACTGTAATTCAAATATGCAAAATAAACCATTTGGCTGTCTTTAGGTAATAGAAGTTTATTACACCTGACTTCCAACATTAAAAACGTTTCATCGGAGTATTTATCATTAAATATAAGGTCCAGTCTTACAGAGGGCTGTACGTGCAGAAGACACTGAATGTTAACCCGTGTACCTCTGTGTGGCTCTGATGATAACAGCAGAGATGTGCTGACTTACGGAGAGTTTTCGCCTGTATTTTACTCCACAAATCATGCCTGATCATGCAAGGGGGCCCGGTGTTCAACTAAGAAGTTCAACCAAGCCTGGTAAATGAGAACAATTTTCTACTGACTACTGATAGCCGATGTCTCATAGTAACGCTGACACTCTGATACATCTGAGCCTATAGGGTATGATACTTGGCTACGTCCTCAAACTGTTCCTCTGATGTTCAAAAGAGAGGCAAAAGACTCCCTGTACTTTGAAATTAATCAGCTGTATTAATCAGATCTTTAACTTCAGCAGGATTTCAACAAGCTTGAAAATGATCTATCTTGTGTGGTCCTGAAAGTCCTGGCAAAGATGGTGATGAAACCTTGCTCCGAGTGGGAGCAGTCTACACGATCATACCATTCGTACCTATGTATGTACGTGTTCACTACGAAGCAGGCTTTTGCCACTGAGGTCCACTATTTGCACAGTAATGCCGGTGGGCTGCTGATCGCTTCCCCGCCTGCGCGCACCGGGATCGCCACGTGGACTGAAAACCCTCGCTCATGGTGACCTGGCCTTCTCTGGTTCCGTCTGAAAGCTGCAAGAGCCATGTAGTAAATGAACATGGTCTCAGGGAATTTTATACTTCCACAGTTTTTGAGGACCCCCTCCAGCGTGGTGCTGAGGCAAACAAGGCTTGACTTCACGGAAATCAATATCAATGAAATCAATGGACAAAGCAGTCTCTGTTTTGGTAAAACACAGAATTTTTTTCAGTGCTCCCCAAATTAGGAGTGTAAGATTGAAGATGAAGCTTGAAATTACCCCTGGCTGTCGGATTTTACTCTGAACATGCAAGGCACACAAGACTTCCTTAGGTGCAACAGAACTGCGACTGAAGCAAGTTAGAGATGTTGCTTTTTCAGAAGAAAAGGTGCCAATAGGTGTTCTCTAAACCACTTGTACCAGCAGGCTGACCCCATTATGTCAGCTAATCCTGGAAATACAGGAGGTAAATTTAAATCTTTTCATTCGAAACATTTAGTCAATATTTCTTTTTCTATTTTTTATTTTATTTTGTTCTGGCATAGCATTGAGAGCTTTATATTCCTGTCCATCTTTTGCCCCAGACTATAACTTTCTGCATAGTCGCAACGCTTGGAGGAAAAGGTCCAAGTACAACTTCTCCCGAGGGACAGAGGAGGCAGGGCGTTTGAAAGGACTCATTTTCATAAAAGAAACAGAAAGATCACAGGCTGTGTGAAGGGAAGGGGAAAAGAGGGTGCCGGGCATATGGGCGAGCTAATACTGGTCCACAGGGGATAAATCAAGTTCCCTTTGTCTCTATTGCAGCAGATGTACCATCCCCTCATCAACGACACACCTACACGCTGCCCGTGTTTCCTGCTTGTGTTCACCCACCACCCAATTACCAGTCCATGAAGCTCCACACCTGCTGTGTCTTGATCCTCAGAACACTGCGCTGAAGCTTTTAACCCCCTCCAAACACCTACACGATGCTTTATAATAATATTTAGCATATGGGAAGCTACATTAAATAATTACAGATGGTACTTCAAACACCAGATCAGCAGATCCTTACACAGGGCTGAAGGTCTGCAATAGATAGACCCGCAAAGGAAAAGGACAGTCATTTTCAGACTGAGTCATGTTTAAGTCCTAGTCTCCTCAGAGAACTGTGAGCCCTGCCTCCTGTTCTTGTCCTAAGACTCGCCATAATAATTTTTTAAAGACCCAAATATATGTGGAATTATGTGAATTTGTGGAAGAACAGCTTGCATTATGATCCACGTCTATTCTAAACACTCGCTAATCTTACATGTAAATAGAAAGAATTGACGTACTTAAGTATCTAGGTTTTTCTTTTCCTCCTTGTTCCCCACAAAATGTTGGAGCATTTTAATTCCTATCTCATAATTTTTTAATTTTGCTGCTGAGAGTACAAAGACATTCACATACTGGACTCGACTGAAAAGTACTTGCCTTCAGTCTGAAGGGCCATGTGACTCAATTGCACGTGTCCGCTGCTCACACTTCTTCAAAAGCACAAAAGCCTTAAATTCCCTCTGAATGCTCAACTAAGGTTAACTGGAGCAAGACACTTATAACAAACGTGGGAAAACAAAGTATAAAACTAGCTAGGGAGCTGATAGATTTCAATGCCTAAATTTAGACTTAAATGTCCTTAGCCATCTTGATTTCTATCATTTTTGTCCCGTGCAAAACGTCCTCTGAAATATAATAGCAAACCCAGTATGAAAATCTTAGCTTTTTATTTATCTCTGATGATGATGTGGTAACAATTGGTCTAACCTAGTCTAATCTATCACTTGGAGTTTATTTCATTATCGTCTTTCGGTTCCATGCATCCCTCCTCAATGCAGAAGCAGCGTTTTTCTTGAAGAATACATGGCGTGAGCACACATCCAAACTCATTCTTTTGCCCTTTCCAAATAATCCAACATGACGGTTCAAGCAGTGGTGTTAGAACATGAGACTGAAAGACCATAACCATTTTTTGACTGGCGTACTGAACCCAAGTTACAATTGAGAATGAAGGATAAACAAATACGTCAGTTAAATAGAAAACATTAGAGTGAAGCTATCAGAAAAAAGATAGGGATGGCAAGTACTTAATAAAATACGCCTGTACAAGGAGCACACTGTTGGCATTCATCTCTTTTGTTCACAATATTTTATAAATTATTTTTATGTGGTGCTGAGGATCCTTTGCAAGATGTCAAGCACCTCAAGAAATACTTGAAGTAAGAATTTTATATAAAACTAACCACTGTTTACTCTCTGTGTTTAGCAAACTTCATTAGAAGCCAGATTTATAAAAGAGTTTATAGGATGCTCGACAAAGTTAAGCATCTTCCTAGCAAAGATGGAGCGATGATTTCATTTAGGGATAGAAAAAAAGAGTATATTACACAAATCCATGCATATGTAAACACAAATAATCATAAACATAAAAGAAAAAACATCTAAAAATAGATAAAAAGTAAACACAAAATAAGCATATATCAGAAATATTTCTCTGTATCGATTTGAAATAAGAATATACCACCATATAAGAATATACCACCATTGGACAACCTTGAATTCTTGTAGCAATGGTAAGTTGAAATGAAGAACAACTTCTAAAAAGCATCACCGAAACAAAAATTATTTCGAAGTCCAAACCTTCAACAGCTATTAGAGATAAATATTGACTACAGGTAAACAAAGAGGATCTCGTATTTTCTTTAAGCATTCACAACCCTTCTGATTCCCAGGTGTGCAGGAGACCACGGCGCAGTGACAAAACCATGAGTGTATTCTTGCTTTTCATACAACCATTCTGAACAAGTCAGAAAAAAATGTATCAAAAACTGTTCAGCCGGCAACACTCTTGGCAGATTGGGTTAGTGCCCTGTATTTTACAACCCCAGGAGGTTAGTATTTGTTCATTTCTATGGCAATTTATACTAATCAATCACTTCCTGCTCTTTCTTTCCTTACTGTATTTATTTCTATGGCAACTTATACTAATCAATCACTTCCTGCTCTTTCTGCCTTCACTGCATTTTTAAACCCACCAACTAGGATAGGCAGCCTTGGAGCACCTCAATGATCATTTCCTTATCCCCTCTCTGCCATTGTCTTTTTGTGCTGAGACTAATGCTTTTAATTTGACTTTCCACAGTGTTTAGGCTATATTGCCTTTTTGAAACCTTTCAGCTCAACTGCTAAGCGCGTAACAAAGCCCTTCAGATTGCTTTTGGTCGCACTAGTTCATGTTTTGAAAATACTACAAAGGCATATTTTTCACGGGAGAGCCTTGGAATGAATACCCTTCTCCAAGCGCAATATGAATGCCTCCAGTTCTTTTGTAAAATTTGCATTGAGGTTTAAGTCTCACATGCAAAGTGGCACCATACTGTCCAACAAACACAGGTTTCTTTTTAAAAAATTGTGGGCTTGTTTTGGCTCTATGTGTAAGTTATTTTTTGAAAGATGCATTAAAATATAAAAGCTTTGTTCTTCATGTTTCAGTTCTGACACGAGGAAGTAGTGAGCCCCAGAACGCTGAATTTCACAAGAACAAACCCGCTTGATTCACATAACTTCAGTGACCTTTTAATGCCAACTCATCTATAGTTTCTACAAAGCAGCAGAGATCATGTATTTAAAGGAAGCTGTTTTCCCTACAGACTTGACTTCTTGTGTCAAGTATATCAGGGTGCACTTGAAGTCACAGCACTTTAAACCAGTGCTGAGAAACGCACGTGGGATGTGACTTCAAAATGCCAGAGTAACAGGAGTAAGGACAGGGTAGAACTTAATCTATTTTCAAAACACTGGAACATCTATTCAGGCTTGAGGAAGATTTGCAAATCAAACTGAATCCAATGGGATTTGTGATCGCTTGCCGTTTCTTCAGTACATTATTTATCATATGTACTTTGGGAGCATCTGGAGGCCTTATTCTATAGGGAACTGTACAAACACTGAAGGAAAACGTGCTCCCATAAAACAACATTTTAATATAACATGAAGTGAATTAATAATATCCCATCAAGGTCTTGCTTTAAATGCAAGATATTCCAAGTTACAGGTTTAAAAGGTTACGTTTCTTTTTAGCATATTCTATTTGGTCAAATGACTACTGCATATAGAAATATAGGCCTACAACTGTCTCCCTCTCATCAATTAACTTGCAAAGCTTAACTAATAATGAATGCACAGATATGAAAAACAGAATTAAAACAGAAGGACCTAAACTCAATACCATCTACCACTAACCCCATACTTCATGACTCTGTAATGCCTCTGATAAATGTTAATTCACATGCAATTTGCCAAGGCAAAATCAATGGAAAAACTAGAAAAGGATGAAGATGAGAGAGTGGTGCAGGAAAAATTAAGCAAAATACATTGCTGAGGGATACAATTTAGTGAAAATGGAAAGCTTGATGCAGTTTAACACGAAGAATACAAAATAATTTTTTTAAAACTAAGTGAAATGTGAATGCTACAAGCGTGGAAGAGTTTGGGAGTCCAGAAAAGAAGTATCTTAATACCAGATGAGACCTTAAAACTTGGACACTTTCCTTTGTGTCACATAGCAATTTTCCTTCTGTAAAGAGAAAAATAAACAGGCAAAGCTCATCTATCCCTTACCTAATTTTGCATGTAGACCACCAGAAATTTTTATAACCACAGATTCTAATCTGGCCTGAGGATGTTTTCATCTTACATTTCCTTCTACCTCCTTCCTGCCTTGATTTTGCAGTTGTCTCCTGCCCAAGTTCTTCAAACTTTCTAAGAGCTGCATATACTGCCTTCAGCGACGAGCCTCTCTAAATCCAGAATCAAGGACGCACCAGGAAGGGCCTAACTGAAGTGTCAAAGAAAATCGCTACAGCCATTGGCCAAAATCACTCCACAGCCTTGACCCCAGTTCAGGAAAGCACCTGATTCAAAATAGCTTCTATCTTTGTCCAGCTTCTTCACCATGTAGTTTGTAGCACCACATATTCTCTGATATCCAGACCTACTCGGCCAAAAAACCTCTTAAGTTTACTGCCAGTAACATAAGAAAGAAGGCAGCGGGACATGCTAGCTGACACTAAGAGCTCCCACTGAATTTGGATTACCCAGGGGATTAATTTAATCTGACGTATCCTGGCAGGGGCTGGACAGTGCCACATTCAGATCCAAACCTGTGATAACAAATTAAATACCGTGCCCTGGTTCAGAGTCAGAGGGGCGATAAAGTCCACTTTGGAATATGCATTTTTTTCTGATTTAAAATAAGAGTGTCTGATATTTTGCAATATATCTGGTTCCTAACTGGAACACAGGAATAAACAGATACTCCAATTTAATACTCCAATTAACAGGCATCTACTTATGCAGCAGGAGACTGCTCTGTATGAGAAACTTTCATCTCTGCACTGCAACAAGTACAAGACTCTCTTACCTGCAGGTTTGCACATGCTGGTGAGTCGTTGTGGGTGGGTATTTCATTGTTGGTGGTCTCTGAACCTGTGTTTTTAAGTCTGGAAGCTGTTGTAGTTGTGGCTGTAGTGGTCTGTACTGGTAAGATTGGCTGCCACACATTCACATCAGTGCCGTTGCCGAAGGCCTGAATTGCGTTTTCTGTAAAAATAAATTACAGGCGATTTTCTATTTCTAAACAAACGGCAGAAAGCAGAACTGACTTTTTAATCATCGTTATTATTATTCCACTGAAAAAGTGAAAAATGTTTATGCTGAAAAACGTGTCTTAATTTTGAACATATCAGAAACATGAACGGAGAGTCTGGGGTCACATAATTATCTGGTGCAGCCTGTTCTTTGTAATGTTCCCAGTAATTCTTGACAGAAGCTCTAGGACTTACTGTAATCATATTTGTTACCATCCAAAAGCCTCAAAAATTTACTTTCAAGATTTAAAATACAGTTTGAATGTTATGTCCTAATTCAGGGAGGTGATGCTACATAGCAAACTAAAAACAGAGAGCAGGCAAAAGATTAATTTATTTCTACAGCTTGTTGCAGTAAAACTAATATGCCTATAACTACAAAATGGTTTAACTAAGACAATCTTTTCCTTACAGTTTTCAATCAAAATCTGCATAATTAGGTGAGGGAAGCATGCTTAAACTAAAACTTTAGAATATAAAAGTTAAAAAGCTTATCATAGTTTCATGGGATTAAAGAGTGTGTTTATGTCAAGAGTAAATTGGTTGGGTTTTTTTATAAACAAATAGAAAAACAGTTTTTAATCAGGTCTTTGGGGATTCAACATGGATTTAGGGATTTCTTATTTCAAATTCTTTGTACAAGAAATCAAACAATTTCACTGGGGACTAATATGTGGAAGTTATTAATACTTCTTCTCAGTGGTATTCCTTGCCTTAAAAAATAATTCACATTTAATTCTCATCTGAAAAAGATGTATTTTATTCTGGTATTAGTTCTTAAAACTCCAACGTGCAAAAGGAAGAATTTGTAAAAGGCACCACAATCAGCTGGCTTGATGGAGGCAAACTGGGAAGAGTGGAATGACATTTTTCTTGATTTTACCTGAATAAGGCAATACATAAAGCAGTTTTTTTCCTACAATTTCCTAAATTACACTAACTCTTCATTTCCATTATTACAAGAAGGATCACAGAAACACACACAATCCTTCCAGTTTTCTAAGTGGTCTAGGTAATTAGGCTTCTTTGATCTTTTCATAGAATCATACTAAGCGATTGTCACGGATAGAAATATTTGACATGGTTATGATTTATCAGCAATTCAAAACTTATTAATAGCCGGGGGTGGGGTGGGGTGGGGGTGGGGGGTTGCACCACCACAATGATCCTTATGTGTCCCTTCCAGCTTGAGGTATTCTATGATTCTATGATAGATTCATATCTATCATAGATATTCTATGATAGAATGGTGTGGGTTAGAAAGGACCTTTAAAGGTCATCTAGTGCAACATCCCTGCCATAGTCAGGGACATCTTCCACTAGATCAGGTCCAACCTGACCTTGAATGTTTCCAGGGATGGGGCATCTACCACCTCTCTGGGCAACCTGGGCCAGTGTTTCACCACCCTCAGTGTACAAAATTTCTTCCTTATGTCTAGCCTGAATCTACCTTCTTTTAGTTTAATGCCATTACCCCTTGTAAAAAGGGGTAGCCCTGCTAAAAAGTCTGCCCCCATCCTTCTTATAAGCTCCCTTTAAGTACTGGAAGGGGCTATAAGGTCTCCCTGGAGCCTTCTCTTCTCCAGGCTGAACAACCCCAACTCTCTCAGCCTGTCCTCACAGGAGAGGTGCTCCAGCCCTCCTCATATTTTTGTAATATTTCAAACATGTAAAGTATATTTTAAATATTTATTTTATATATATAATTTTCATACGTATTTCAAATGCATTTCAAAAAACATAATGACTGTAAGGAGGTGCTTCAAGTGTCTAACTGCTCTAGTAAAGGTCCTCTCAATAATTTTAATTAACTAACTCACTGCTTTATGCTTTTCCTCCCACTTGTCAATTCTTTTTACTGCAGTATAAAGCAGGTGTGAACAAATCCTTTGAACAGATAGGTAGATATAATGAATCCCATTCATTTCAGTATAAATTCTAGAGTACGTAAATGAATGTCAGGACACTGACCTTCAGAGAAGCTAAAATAAAGTCTTAAGATGGATTTCCAGAATTTAAGATTGACCAAACCCTAACTGGAGAGGCAGCAATTAGGACCACTCTAATATTACCTATACACTTGCATCTTCCAATGAAGAGGATAAAAGTACAAGGCAAGGCAATACACAGCTCCAAATTTTTGGGTGGAGTATATCTTATTTAGGGTCTACTAATTTGGAATTTTAGCTTTCTAGAGATTGGGCCAGTTTCATAGTTCTGATATAACTGCAGGACATATGCTGAGATAAGAAACACTTTATCTAATACATGTAAAAAGAAAACGATGCAATGTTTGTCTTTATTGGGACTGATTATTAAAACAAACTGGAATTTTCACTTGTATTTTCATATACCCCTTTGAAATCAAAACTTCCACTCTAGTTTCAGCTTAACATCTGTTGCAAAATGCTTTTCAACTCTAGGTGGAATTTCTAGGCAAGCGCACACAGAGATGAAAGAAAGACCAGGATTTCGGCTGTGTAGGTGGGACGTGGTAAACTCAGCTTCATGTACGAATGTGATTTTAGGTCTTCTGCTTTCTGAGTCCCCTGGGCCCCTGGGTACCATCTCAGCTATTCCACTTTGCATAAATAACCAAATGGGGTTTTGAATAAACATTTAAGCTAGGCTTTCCACATCTTCGGTAAATGCCTCAAATCACTGCTTTATTTTCCAGTTTGAAGTGGAAGTATACTTTAGCAAAACAGACTAGCAAGAAATTCCTAGTTTCACCCCATTGTGGAAAACGGATTTTTGTTTTGTCTAAAAAAAGTGTGAGGGATTTTAATCTCATCCAATAAAGAAATGACATTTCTTCAGGCACCGTAAGGCCCATTAAGGACAATAACAATTAAAAAAAAAACCTGGAACTTTTCCCATTCTCTGTAAGAGAAAAAATTTTTTATTAAACCAGAAACATCTTTAATTTCTTCATGAAGAAGACATCTCTTACAGCTAGGATGGCTATAATTTGTCTCACAGTAACCTCTAATGTCTTTGATTCGTCTTCATTAACGATTTTATACCAATAGCAAAAGAAAGGACAGGGAATCGCTCTGTCTTTATGTTCTAAAAGAACCTGTAACATTCTAGCAATTAATACATTCACAACTGAATAAAATCTGATGTATTGCAGTATATATAAACGGCAGCCCCATTAGTTTTGAAGAAGGTCTGATGCTATATTGTTAACTTTTACCCAATCATAGTCTGAATTGTTTTCTGGGTTCTTTTGTTAGTGATCTTGAGTAGTCGATTCATTCTTCCAAAGCTTAATACATAGTGTACCAACTAGCAACTCAAGTCACTCTTTGTATGCAAATCTCCCCTTGTCTTACAACATGTTGCCTGCTGAGAAGCTACCAGTGGAGATTTTCAAACCGCTATATGAAAACACAGACCGAACCCTGCATTAGCATCAGCTCAAGTATATCGGGCTGGATAGGACAGTCTGGATCATCGAGTTCATTCGCTATTTTTGAAAAAAAGCAACGATATATGCTTCTTTTCATAAGCTGATGAAATACCGCTTTTAAAACCAGTAAAATTTTTTTACCCTCAAGAACTCCTGCTGGAAGCCTAATTCTTAACTTTAGTCTGATGGTTAAAAATTTTCCAATTTTGAGCCTAAATATGTATGGCCAATATCGCCCTTTTTGATCTTGTGCCAACATCGTCCTCTAGGTTAAGTAATCCTTTTCCCTCCCTGGGCTTGCCCCTCTAATGCAATTTCAGAGGACAATCACGTATCCTTTAGCTTTCTGTTCTGCTAGGCTAGGGAAGCCAAGCTCTTTTGGTCTCCTCATTTATCTGAAATTAAAACTCTGATGCACACTCCACATCATCCAATTATGCTGCTCCAGGCAGACAGGAAATTTGAAAAGAGAACCTGCCAAAATCGACTCCACTGAGCCATTCTGAATTTTATAATAGTCCCTAATTTGGAAGTGAGTTTGACTGAAAAAAATCAATAATTTAACAAAATCTTGAAAATAGGTACCATCCAGACCTGTGTTAAAACCAGGCATCTGAGATCAAGTAGCCTAAAAAACTTGAAGCTTGGCTATAAATTGCAAAGGCAATCCAATTTATACTTACCTACAGCAAATCCTTCATATCATAAACTACATGGCTTTTTTATATGAAGTTCTTAAATTATACAGAAGCCCCTTAGGTGTTGCAATTTTTTGGTACAGATGCTGCCTGACTTTTAAGGTCCAAACACGATCTGTGATGTAAACATGTTTCTATACAATACAGCTTTATTATTTGAATTTTTTTCCAAGAGCTTCTCATGTTTGCAATCTTGGCCATAAGCCACAGTATCAGGCATGTTTGCTCATATTTGTTTAATTCTTACACCTACAGCAGAGCCGGGCTTACAAAGTGCAAAGAGATGGCCTTGACGTATCACAACATACTTAAACAGTACAGAAATCCCAGATAACATGCTAAAACACATTTAAAGACATCTAATTTTGTACTCACTAAGGCATGTATTGTCCTGGAAGAAATTCAGAAATTTCAGGCATTCATCTATGTCATTACCGCTGTTGCTGCAGTCACACCATGGGGCAACGCTGAGACTATTTGAGTCTATGTAGTTTGGTGTCATCACTGTGCCTATTAACAAAGAGTAAAGTACAGCACTGTGAGCAACTTCTGTACTGAAATATTCTTTCCATGCTAAGAAGATAACAAACAGCACCTGGTAAGTCATGTACTCACGGTTGGATACGCAATGCAGATCCATGGCAGGGCTCTAACTTCCAGACTCCCTTTGCCCTTGGATACCCAGCCCCGTGCCATACTTCACACCCTCGGTTGTTTGAATGCAACCGCTTTAGGGACTGTAACGTGACTCACCCGTTAAAGACCCATTCCTTTCCTCCCCAAAAAATTAGATTACATTCCCACATCCCCTACATTCCACCACACTTCTGCATCAGCAGAGCTGACAGGTGGAAAACTGTGACAGAGGGGAGGGATGGTTTGGGAGAAGGTGGGAACCTCTTAAAAGAGCTTTGCTGACAAATCAAACACATGTGGACCTGTGCCCTTAGAGCTGCACTCTAAAAATCCCATTTTTCTTCCTCCCTTGTGTTTTTCCTCATTTTTGTCCTAGCTGCAAATAAATGGCTGAAACTTAACGTCCAGACCTGAGTTTCCTCCTTGGGTCTGCAGCCAGCCTGGAAAAACAGTTCTGAAACGCATGAGCAAGGAGAATGCTAGTCAAGCTGAGAGGAGCCTGATATGTCTTGGAGAAGCACTGGCCCCAGGGTGCTCTTTAGGCACCACTAACAATGAACAAAGCAAAAACATAACCAGCATGCATAAAACGGTACAGTAGCTTGTTTGCAGGTAATAAATTACTATTAATCTTGCTGTGTCTCTGCTTTTTCAGTACAGTGACTGTTTCCTAAACATTGCCAACAACTTGCAACCACGGGTTCATTCTAACTCTTCACAAATTCTTGCGTAAATATTCTCACATTTATATGTCAACTCAAGGCTACCAAGAATGAAATGAAACCAAAGAATCCATGTTGTCTCCTGAAAGATGTACAGCAACCGTTCATCACTCATCTGGATCTGGCAAATGTTATGTGATCAGCACTTACTCAGACCAGTAGTCTCCCTGAAGGCATCGCCCCAGCAGGTCAGAGATTTCAAACTTCCCTAAGGACTGAGAAGTTTGAACCTTTATTTTATTTGTCTGACCAAAGAGGAAAAATTAAATAAAAAGGGGCAGGTATTCCAGACTTGTACTGATGACAGCTGTCTCAGGAAACACGTTGCTCACTTGGTGATCTACAGTTCTAGGACAGGCTATATGTCGCGAGGAAATGTGATCACATCTCCTCAAAACTGACATCAAAGTAGTCATTAAGAAGATGGAATAGATGAACGATAAATATTAGAGACCCAAAGTGTACACTAACTGAGAAAATTTGGTGCGTAGGTCCAGGGTCCCAGAGTCTGCAATAACACACAGGAAAGCCCTATCAAACACCAAGCTAAAAAAGGAACATTAGAAACAACACAAATCACAGAATGACGTCAAATAGCCTTTCAGTCACCAGGCAGCGCTGGGAACTGAACAAACCAACGTGCAAATTGCTTCATACATGACATGGCAGACAAAGGAGAAGAGTCATTAAGGGCTGGCCTGAGAAAGGCAGTAACGTATGTGCAAATGAATGCAGTCCCACTGCCAAACTCACAAAAAGCATCTTTTGTCTTGTTTTGGGATGTTCTTAAATTAGAATGCAATCCCATACCTTTATCCACTTCCAACTTTTAACAGATAGTTGCAGTAATAATTGCTCAAATTCTACATGAGATTAGCACGTGAGTAAATAGCACAGTTCAAAATTTATGAAATGGAGGTAGAGAATTTAGTAAAATAGGCAAATATCGTTTGCACCATTAATGGAAACTCGACAGTAGACAAATAAGAGGAGGAATGATGTTAAATTAAAATTTAAAAAAAAAAGGAAAATATCTGTCCAAATGAAAATATCTGTCTGTTATCCATTTGACAGTTCAGTACACTATTTCAACCATGTGACATGATCTGAACAGAAATGAGAGAAAATGAAAATCAAGGGGATTTTGCCAATGGAAAAAAACCCGTAGGCCTCAAAAAAAATAAAATAAAAAAGGGTAAGTAGGAAACGCTTAGTTAAGGGTTAAAAAAACAGGAACGTATTGAGGAAATTAGAAAGGTCACTGAGGTAAGACTTTCTTATCAAGAAGAGGTAATAAAGTAATAAAATGGGTCAGAACAGGGGCTAAAAGTGTAACAGATACGAAGCCCCTATTAGGGTTGATGAACAGAGGAAAGACAGGACAAGGAATGTGTATACACAGCACACAAACTGTACATCCAGCAAAAACAGAGTGGCTGAAAGAGCAGCTAGTAGAAAATCAGCCTGTCATTTAAACCTGGGGGCAGATGTGAACCCAAGCGGATTATATGCTTGGTTTCCTGGGGTGGATTTTCTTTTTTCCCTGCAATGTGTGTGCCTTCCCCTCCCCCTCCGCCGCTAGCTGGCATCTTGGAAGTTCTGCTGAAGGACACTAACGGATCAGAGAAATCGTGGTGGTTGGCAGTGAAATAGGACATGCTTGGTTTTCCGCGTTCTCTGCATCAAATAGTTCTGTGACGGTCTCAGTAGCAGGCAGTCAGGTCTCCATATTTTAGACAGAAGCAGAGCTGACCTGAACACAGCCCAGAGGTTGCTCAAATTAGGGTCAATTAAGAACGAGGAGATGGATGGTGAGTTCAGGAGGAGGGGCGTGTCACCGAAGTTCCCTTGGCCCAATGCAACTCCAATTTATTCACATAAACTCTCACGGAATTCCTGGGAATCCCAGGGAAATGAGATGGATTTTACAGAAAACAAGTGAAAATGTGCCAGAAAGTGAATGCTAAAGCAGGTCTTGAAGTCAGCAGTTAGAGCAATACCTAACTGATGTGGGAGTGCGGACAGGTCCTCGTGACCTACCCTAGGCCGTAACCAAAACACTGAATCTCAAACATGGCCATCTTATTCTACATTTAATAATTTTTATAGTTTTCCTTTACTTTTTTAAAAAAATATTATTTTATCCCTATTACTGTGACAAGGGGCCTAAAGCAATGAATTAAGATGTTCCAAATTCCTGTAACATATACATCACTTTAAAACTGTATATGTAACACCTTGATGCAAACCTTAAAGAATCCTATATAGACTGTTCTCTATTAAACTGGTAAAGCACCTGATACAAAACCTGCCTAACTCTGTTCTCACTGAAGTCATTTATTTCAGGTGGGATTCCACTAATTTCAGTGAAGCTAATGCTGATTTACATCCCTGTACGCGACAGCAGAATCACATCCACTGTACCCTGCATAGAGAATCCTCAGTTTCCTGAACAAACTCTACGGAGGCACAATTTTTGCTACATTTAATGAAATGGCCAAATGAAACAATATTTTATCATAATGAACAATATTTTATCTTAATTAAAACACCTGGAGATCCTGAAGCTCTGATGAATGAATGGATCTGTAACAGCTTCTTACCCACAGCCTATCCATCTCTTCTTCCTGTGTTTTATATATTAAGCAGACATTTGAAAGACTGTACCTCTGATTTCTATCTCAGCACCTTACAAATTTGATGATCTTCACATAATTTGCTCCACTTTTATATCAGCCCGGTATCAGAAGCAGGAATTTACTGCTTCAGCACATAAAAGTTTTGCTTTGGTAATTTCCTTGCTTCGTAAGAATTACTACCAAGTAAAAACTCTTGTAACGCTAGTCAGTACCCATCTTTTTGCATGTGGCCGGGGGCTATCAGGAAGGAAGAAAAAATGATTATTTTTCCCTTTGAAAATTAGATCTCCTATCGATTTCAACTCCTTAGGGATCCGTTCCACATTTCTGATGTGTGACGGTGTTTTGCAGCATGGTCATCCGCAGTAACACAGAAACCCCTGACTGCAGGAAATGGGTCATCCTTGGGGTTAAATTGGAAAGTGGATCCAACAAAACTGCCAGCAAAATTCACTAGGTCCAGCAAGAACTTCTTGGCAGCTCTCACCCAGAAGTATCTATTAGTTACAGTTACTCTTTGCCAGCAGCTAGACTTCTTAATCTCATTGACTAGATCAGATTTCAAGGCTATTCAATTCTTTGTTTTAGAGTCAAACGACATTCTGTCATAACTGTTCATATGTTATACCCTTTGCATGCTGTCTTCATCTCTTAAGTCGTAGAAACATATCCTTTGAAACCATCACATCTTATTTTACCAGTTGCCACAGGGACTTACCTCACTTGTTAGCTGCTACAGTAATAAGAATAATAAAAATAAGCCAGTGAATATAGCTTTCAGTCATTTTTCAGCAAAACCAACCTATTTTAGAAATATTTTATTTTGGATATTATCTCCAGAGACATTTATTTAACAGCAGGATCTGCTTCAGGGCCTCAGCTGGGACCTTCATGCCCAACAGAAGGGGATATTACTGCATCGCAGCAGGTGCAGCCTGTAAGCTTAAAAACATCTTATCTGGTGGCCTTTAAAATTTGTTTGTTTCAGAGTTTTGACATTCACTTATTCTTTATTGCCCAACCATGGTATTTCTACAAGTTCACCTTCCTGAGATGGTGATTCTCTCTTTCAGGAATCAAATGCTGCGTGTGCTATACGGAATCTGGCTTGTACAAAGGCATCCTTGTGCCCGTTGACAGCCAGGAAGATGACAGCAAACAAAATTAATTATGCTGGGGAGGGAAGGGGATTTCAGAGGATAAATTTGGTCTCAGTTCACTTCCACTGACAGGCATCTTAGACAACATTTAGAGTGGGCAGAAGGATATCATGGAAATAATAGCAGCTGGAAGTGAAACAAAGTTGGGTTGGTCTGTCTCATTCCTCAAACGTCCCGCAGACTTTCCCTGAAGACCAAGAGGTATTTACCCAACCTTGTGATGACAGCTGCAAAATCAACCCAGCCGCAGTTTCACTTCTTGTTTTTAACTTCCTACTTCGCGGTCCTGTCCAAATTCAACCGCCTTAATAAGCTTTACTTTGTAAGCTTGAATTTATTCCAAATTCAAGCACCTCTCTCTCCTTATCTTCTACCTTTAATTTCCTTGCAATGTACAAATTTACCCCGGGAATCTCTGTAAGGCAAACCAGGGCCAAAACGCTTTGGTGGAGAAATTTGCCTAGTATCATATTCCACATTTTTTATTTCATGTGGGCCTTCAAAATATAGTTTGAGTGTTTTTCTTAGCCCGAGCAAGCCCCCACCCTTCCCTGCCTCCTTACCAATAAGCCCCGAGTAAGCGAGGAGGCAGTCAGCATAGTTCTCCTTCAGACAGCTACTAACAGACCGTGACTCGGGCTGGCAGTTTGTGAAGAAATCTGCAAGGCGAGATCTGCAACACGAAGAAAAATGCATATCTTTAAAAATCAAGCCTGCAGGCATTCTTACCTTTCACACTCTTTTTGGTTTTTGGACAAGGCTTAATATTCTTTAACTTAAATATATATTGGACACATTTCAGCTGACAAGAGTCTCTTTCTCAGGCGCATCTCTTTGCAGAACCCATTTTTGAAGTCAGAACAAAAAAGTGTAAGAAAACAGTAAAAAGGGACAGAACAACAGGGCAATGCCTGCCCTTTACTAAAAGAAATGCTCTGCGTTTTCATGCCAAAAAAAAAGACAAAGAGCGATTTTATCATAAGAGCAGTCATTTTGCATGGATCTGAACTCTAACTGGAATCTGTTACTCTACAGATTCAGAACACAGCTTCTGCTGTTTTACTGATTACACAAAACGGTATGTTTGTGCTCATAGAGTCCTCTTACTACATGGCTTGAGGCAGGACCTGCTTTGGTGCTGCCCCGAGTTTCCAGGGCATGGGTTTACCCTTGCTCTGGGCTGGCCTGCAGAACCAGCTGGCACGGGCTCCACGGCCCCCCGGAGCCATGGTACTGAGAATCTGTTTGTTCTCGTAAAATGTGCATTTATCCGAAGTCTACAGTATTGAGCCCAGGGCTGAGAAGAAAGGAATGCGTGCTCTGTATCGAGTTCTGCTGCTGAATGGCTGTATTATCTTCACTTACCTCAGTTACCCCATGTCCGAGAGGGGGAAAGCACTGCTTACTTGCAGAAAGCACTTGAAGACCAGGACTGAGGCCATATTGCACCTAACAGATCACTCCTACGTTGGAAAACAAGACAAGCCCTAACAGCCAGGAGCTCTTCTGGTTATCCATGCTTTAAAGGCCACAAAATGCTCCCATTCAGGTCTGTAAAATTTGAGAGGTATCACCGAGGTGGGTCAAGGGCCCACATCCTACAGCCGCTCTCCTGCCCACCTTGGCCTGCTCTCCTCACCTCCACTAGTGCTTTCACTTACACTCGTAAACTGGGAGCAGTGACTTTTGTTTATTTATAAAGCGTCATTTAGACCTTTATCTCCATGAACAAAATTATTTAACCTCCCAACTTTGACCTTCTGTGAAAAAAAGGGATGAAAATTTTCTATTGCGTATAACAACTCACAGTGACGTTTCAGGATCAGGTGCTTAATCTTCGCAAAGCCCTCTCAAAATCAGGATGTAACCTATGCATTTTCAACACTGCTTTAGCATTATGTAGATTTGCAATATAAATGTTCTTTTTTAGTTTTGCAACGAAAACACAAAAGTTAGCAGAAACAAGTGATTTGCAAGTGATTTACTTTATTTGTTTACATGCTCCAGAGACTAATTATCTTTGTTTGCTTTATTGTTTTACCGATCTCAGAACGGGATTGGACGTACATTGTTAATTGGCCTGAAAGCAGTGATGGGCAAACTTCAAAAGGTTCACAGGCTTAGTTTGAGAAAGCATCCTATAAATAGACTGTATGCAAACTGTACCTGAATTTATCTGAGCGATTCTCATGACCTCTTTTTAGTTCCATCCCTCGCTGACTGCACTGACACCAGCAAATCCATCGTTGCCTTCCAACCACAGTCAGCTGTAAGCTGTCTACTCCCTCCCTTCCCTTATTTAACTGTTTAACCTTGAGATGGACATCTGTACCCAGTTGCCTTTAACGGCTTTAA
Source organism: Chroicocephalus ridibundus (assembly GCF_963924245.1). Taxonomy (NCBI): domain Eukaryota; kingdom Metazoa; phylum Chordata; class Aves; order Charadriiformes; family Laridae; genus Chroicocephalus; species Chroicocephalus ridibundus. The sequence goes on along the minus strand of NC_086289.1, from coordinate 8,590,141 downwards.
AAAGTCAGCCTCTCTACTGATCCTTCAAGATGCCCTATACGTATCCATAAATTTCTAAATTTCCATAAAATCTCTACTTTGCTGGTGAATATATACTGTACCTGCCAGGCTGAGAAGAAATGGATTGCAAGGTATGGTAAGAGATAAATAGCAGCACCATGAAGATAATCTGTGCAAGGAAACGATGTCACTGCAGTGATTCCCCTCTCAGTCAGTAATTAAGATAATGGCTCGGATCCAGCCTTCTGAGCAACTGGGAACAAAGGCAGTTGACAGTTTCTAAGGTTTTTACAAATTCTCCTAATACCTGGATGAAGTCTGTTTTAGGACCGAAGACAGCCTATTACATCTATCTTGTATGAAAAACCTTTGCCACGGTAGAAAGAGCAAGCCTGCTGTACGTGCAGTATTTTTGCTTTTCTAAAACAAAGCAGCTCCTCAGATTTAAATTTCATTATTTATGTGACCACAAATCAATCTTTTTGGAGATGCAATTATACAATCAGCATCTTGATAATCCTGAAAAACGTTTCTTGCAATCATTTCATTATTCTTAAATGTCCAGTTCTCCCTCAGATTATTAGGTGCATTGGTCCAGAGATCATTTACTACATTCCTCTTCTCTAAATGTTTTTAAGGACTGATAAGTATGGAATAACACCAGTCATTTCCTACCCAGTCTGCTTAAAGAATTTATTTGTTGTAAACCCTAAAGGAGGCTAAAATTGCTCTGCCGATCCCTTTTGCCTACAGCTTGATTTCTATGTTAATTTCCAAAGAATTTTCGTGGTCATAAAAGGTAATGATCTGACAATGTTGCGCATTTAAGTTTTCATAAGCCAAATATAGTTCAGATAGCTCTGGTCTCAGCATTACTGGACATCATCATACACCTCCTCCCTAGTGAGCCATCCAAACTCCATACTATTAAAGTTCTCAGTCTCTCCTGAGCTGTTAACTACACCTGATATTTATGTGGATGCATTTCCACTGGAGATAAAGCCAGCAAATAAAAACAGAGACAGACCTCCATCTGCCATAAAATAACTCCATTATCTTCAGCGAAGACCTGCGGATTAACACCCACTGAAGATCTAGCCCCAAACATTTCCAGTAGACTGGCACTGATGGAAGTGTGCTCATCAGCAATACCAAAGCAGTGGAACTGCTCTTTAACTGGAGAGAGACAAATTAGCCTAATTAGGAACCACAGTATCATTTATCCTAAAGTATTGCACATGATATTAAGAACTGTTTGGGTAAAAGAGACAATCCTTTTAGGGATGCTGGAAAAGATCATTCAGATGATAGCAGTGCTATAAAAAATACACATACTGTGTTCTGTACTGTAGGAAGCAAGGTGTAGGTAGTGACTTGTGGGTAAGTGTCTAACCCCTGATTGAGCACTTTGGTAATGTAGAGAACAAACAGAACTTGCAACACGTGTGCGTTTGAGTGTGCACAATTTTCCGCGTGCAATGTGCATATATATATCTATTTGCTAGGTGGCTGGATGGAGACAGGCAGTGTTATATTGTACATAACATGTGGCGCGACCAAATTTGAAAGGAACTATGAATTTCTTTTTCTGTTGAAGAATCACAAATCCTCTTTGTGCACAGCAGCATTAATGATTTTTTTCCCTTCCTTTGCATGAAGAAAAGGAACTGAAGAGAACCACACAGAAAATTGTCTTCCTTGAAAGAAAGAAATTCCTCTCTTTGTAGGGCAAAAAACCCTCAAAGTCCTATCTTAGCCCAGGAAAATCTCCTCAAAGTAAACCGCAGATCTTCTGGAAAGCTTGCTTTAAATATTTTGTATACCACTAACTGAAAAAATAAGAATAATCCTATTGGCAAATTCAAAGAAAATCTGCTCAAACAACAAACAGTCTTTCTCAGAAGAAGAGAAAAAAATCCCAAACCTGCTATTCTCTAATGCTTTGTATTAGCACCAGTAAAATCATTTGTAACAGTTAAAAATACAAAGAAAACAAAGTTAATTTGTTTTCCTTATGATAGTGGTTCTTCAAATACTCAGCAGGATAAATCAAAACTTTCAAATTGTGCTTACAAATAAGCTTTGTTAATAGCAGTATTGTATTTAATCTGCATATAATTTTTGAGGCAACTTGATTTTATATTAACACAGCCTGTTGCGTAGGCAACATTGATTCGGTTTTCACTATTTTTTATTCTCAAGGTTTTGTAAAAGTTCTTTGATGTTCTGAAATTATCTTTGATATTTATCAGTTCTCCCTCTTTAAAGTTGGTCAACTCAGCTTCGGTACTGGTGCAATATTTAAAAGCATGATATTAATGATGAAGTTGCAGAAAATTTCTAAAACTGCATTTTTAGTTTGGCTCTGTTGTAAATCATGGCCTACTGGAAAGCAGCTCTACAAACTAGCTGTGAGTCCTCCCCAGGGTGTACCGCTATGGCTGGGCTGGCAGGTGTTGGTTCCTCTTCTTTTTTCCTCTCTGGCTATACGCATCTTCAATCGCTCGTACACGGGGGCTGAGCCTCGAGAGGGGGAACTCTTCTCTCCTAGTCCTGCCCTTGCATTGGTGATCTTCAGACCAAGAAAGACACTGAATCCGCATCTCCCGCTGACTGCACGCACGTACGCTGCGATGTCCAAGTTTGTGGTTACAACTACTTGCCCTGTTAGTGAGTGAGGGCTGTCCTCTGTGCCCACCTCGGTGATGTTCGGTGAAGACTGGACGTGCTCACTGCCCCCTCTCTTCACATTGCTGCTTGTGTTCAGGTACCTATTTATGGCTCAACAGCAGCAATATAAAGAGTACGTAAATGCCGACGCTGAGTGACTGGGGTGACTACGCTAATTAGTCAAAGCTGCTCCGGCGTCTAGACACCATTTGGCAGACACGGTATAGTCACGTAAGGGAAGTGCTGCATCAATATTCAAAACAGCAAAGAAGTATAAATCTGACACTGAAAAAATTCAGACTAAGTCAATGAATGTGTGTCATAGTGATAAATGACACCATTATAGAAAAAAAACAAGCCCAAAGACTTGTTCTTCTTTTGTGGGGGTCAAATGCAGTATCCTCCTCTGTAGCTCCAAATAGCTCCCGTATAGCTTGGGTGGTGCTACTTCTGCTGGGATGCAATAGCAGCAAGAGGGGTTGGTATGTGGCCAAACTAACGGCTTCGTTGTTGGAGGAGCTTTTCATTTTCTCTTTGTTTCATAAACACACAGTGAGTGGGCAGCGAGAAAATGAGGCAAAGGCTACGGAAGAAACTCTATCAACCAGTGAGCCGAAAAAAGCCTCAGAGCAGCTCCACCACAAGAGAGATGACCCTCCCAGCTCCTAGTAACAGAGCTTTGACACGTTTTTTTTTCATTAAAGATGCTAGAGCTGAGTGATACTAACACAACTCATACCTCCTTAGTTACATACACACACCACTGAGCACCTGCGAACAACTATAAATTTTGACAGTTTTTTTAAATGGTCATTTTTACATATACTTATTAAACAGCAACTACGTTATTTTTTTCAGCAAAAAGGCTATTTTTTCTTTGGTTGCTACTCTCTTTCTCAAACAATGACGGTGTCCGGGCCCTGAGGGTACTAATGTTCCTGCCTACCCCCAGGGCTTCCCCTACCCAGCCTATGGCCCAGGACCCCATCCCAGCCCCCCCAGGCCTCAGCGCCCCCCCCAGATGCTGTAGGACCTCGGTCTCCAGCCCCCTACAGCCCTGCCCTGCCCCGCCATGGGCCTCACCGAGACAGGTCCACCCATGGGCTGATGTCCCAACCTGTCCCCAAGGAGGTGCCTGACGGCTATCCCGCTCCCTGGCTGGGTGGTGGGACGAGCCCTGCCTGCAAGGTCCTGCCCTCCCTGTCCCAGGGTCGGGCCCCACGATTCCCAGGGAGCCCCCAGCCCATGCTGCACCCTGGCTCAGCATTTCTACCTTTTGGGAGGTGGGAAAGAAGGGTGAAAAAGGCAAGGTCTGATGGCAGACCATTTGGCTCCCAAGACCCGAATACTGAAAGCTGACACTTGAGCAGACACAAACCTTTTGCAACACTGCCGGAAACCATTGCAGGATCTCGGACACCAAATACCAGGTCCTAACCAAAAGAAGCTGCTTTTTATCTGGTTCTGTTTCTGTTTTGTTATTTTAAATGACTGCCAGCGTAAGCCCATGCAAATATTTGATTCTGGACTCGATTTATCTGTAAAAATTTTGTTGTTCATCTGGAAGTAAAATACAGACGATCCCCAATTACATACAGGCAGCCTATTTGGATTGTGGAATAACTGGACACAGAAACAACCAGAGACCACACAAGATGCATTCAGATGCCTCTGAGCATCACGAATGCTTGCTCAGAGCATCAGGCACAGGCACAACAGCCCACCAAAGCCGGTTCCTCCAGCTGAGCACCCATGCTCCACCCAAACTGGCTGGCTGTACCGTGTCCCCCACCATGTCTGCCAGTACCGATGTTATCCAGGCTTTTTGTTCACCAGGGGCCTTCTAGGCACCTAGTACCCCAGGTAATGGAGAACTAATTACTAGAAACACAGTCACGCAAAGTGAAAAATATTTCCACCTATGCATATCTACCTTTTAAAATTAACAGTACAAACATTGCATTCTTTCTATTCTTCTATTAAAAAACCCCCTAATTTTTCTGAGTAACAACTGCTCTAAAAAAGACATACCCCAGACCCCTGTTCTATTACTATATTTTATGCAAAGCAAAATAAAGTTATATACCATTTTCTGTTAATGTTTCTCATGTCATCTGCTAGAGACCTGTTAGATCTTTTTAGACAATGTCTGCTACAGAAAATCAAAAGAACTTAACACAACACTAATCTCATAGTTTATCAATGTTAGTTAAATCCTCTAAGTGACTCAAGATCATACATGAGAGTAATTTTAATTTAATATATTAGGTCTCCTTTGGGTTTAAGGAAAACTACTAAGCTCAAATGCGATTCTAAACAAGTATGATTTATTTGCAATTGGGTAATATAAATATTTTTATACTACTGACCTTTTGTGTAATAAAACCAATTTTGAAAAATACGGTGCAAATCCTGAGCACAAGGTAATGCAATAAAGAATTAGAACAGCGATTCTCAGATGCAGTGACACAAACCAGAATTTTCTCTTTCTGTTTGCAAAAAAATTACCTCAGACCATTTTTTAGAAGCCTGTTTGAGAGAACATCTGGAAAGCATTCCACAGGAAATCAAACCTATATTAAATATGTTTTGCGGGGCTCTGTTTCCTTGCGTTGACTTTAAGCATGCATAATGTGTTTCTGTCTTCTCAGCTGCAAAGAAAACACTTCTCTGAGAATATTCCACCAAACAATAGGCTGAACTGTCAGTCTGCGAGTTCTATCAGGGGATGCTGGTGAGATTTCTATTTAGTCTATCTGTCTTTCTACCAAATCTCTCCAATAACATGAACAAATCCACTAGCTGCTTTCCGAGTACCGTGAGGTCGTATATTTTTATTTTGTTTCATTTCCTTGACGCTGTTTAATTTGAAGCTTCTAAATATAAATGACTGTCATGTTTAAAGATGTCCAAGCCTCAGAGTGTCTCTCGATAGCACGTTACTGGGGAAAGAACTAGTGCATTACGGATAGAGTTGTTCTCACTTCGTTGGCTGGGCAGACAGGAGTGTCTTTGAATTACAGGCCGGAAAGCTAAGAAAATCATTGTCACTCTCAAAAAGCAAGCCAAAGAAATTAGTGCCACCAGAAGCCCTTGAATGTGCCACTGGATGCTTAGATGTTTATTAATAACTATATTGTGAGGGCACGCTGAAAGGATGTGGATCCAAGTATCTGAGGAAGACGTCCATGGCAATAATATTCTCTGTAACCACTTGAATTAACTACAATAGAATATTGCTGGCTCAAGCATGAAACTGTTGTGGAGTCTGGAGACAGAAAATGATCCTAAAAGTCCAATACAATTTTTCTCGTTACCAGAAAAGTTTCTGTTGGCAGATGCACTGGATCATCAGGTTTCCTAAGGTTATGCAGGGATGCTTTCTGCATAGGAAAATCCCTCAGTGGCACTGTGGTACGTGTGGTGGCATTCCTGCCTCCACACAGATCTGTGTCCCCTTCTCAGAGACCTGGCTAGAGGAAAGAAAGGGTGCCCAGTGTGTCCTTGCAATTGTGCAGGGTCTGCAGACAGCCAGCATACCTGAAACTCATCCTGGAGCTACTCGAAAAATTATTCCGACTTCAGGAGTAAGACAACGCATATGAAATCAGAACTACAGCAGATAAAAGCAGATTAGAGTCTCTTTTATGTGAACTCTTTTTTTCATGCACAAAATAACCCCATCAAACAGCAAGTCGAAAAGTTCTGGCAGTAGCAAACCAATATAGCATTGATCCTATTCAACATGTTTTACTTGCTTTTAGAGGCTATATGTTTATATAATGCTAGTACAAAAAGCACTGATTTGTAGTAAAGGATTGGAAAATAAACCATTTTTACCAGTTAAGGATGATGTGGCTGTTTTAAGAGGATTTTTTTTGTCTCCACTGTCAAAAAACCTGAGCACAGCCACTGAAGCTGAGCTGACAGCCTGTGTTATATCCAGATGTTTACAGAAGTTGTTCTGAAAGACATTGTCCATTCTGAAGAATATACTGCAATGCTGCACGATGGCCAGTTACTGCGATGTATCTCCAGCATTTCACAATGCCTTATTAGAAAAGGGAGCATCATAACTGAGAGGACAAGCACTGTAATTTATGCTTAAATTGGAACAAAAGAAAATGAACTGAACATTCAAACGATATGGTCAAGTTTTAATTTAACAGAGGTCGTAGTCACATGTGCTTTATAATAGAAAAGCTTGCTATAATGGTTTATAGAATGTGCCTGAACAAATGTAGTGTAACCACAAACATGTGAATGTAAGGTCATCTATTAATAATCTTAGGCAAGGGTCACAGACAGCTCACAAAGAAAATCTATATTCAACAGTAAACACACACCAGAAAACTTGTCACTTGTTTTCAAGCCGGCAGATAATCAAAGCCGAGGAAACAACCACCACCTCTGCCGAGAAGCCTTGGGAGATACTGGTACATTTACATCTGACTTCCACTTAGCAGTAGTTACTCCATCAGTAACATGGTAGTGCTCAATGCACAATGAAAGCAATGCAATTTCTGTTCAGTAAACATTAAAATGCTAAAATTTGAAAATATGCATGTGGATGTCACTAGCTCTGTTGAGAAACAAAGTTTTATTTTTAGTTCCAGTGCTTACATTTTCTTGCAGCTATTTTAACAGATGAACTGCCACCAGAAATATTCCCTCACTGGGGCCTGATGTAGAATGATATAAATAACCTTTACAAAGTCCAGCATAATGGAATGGTAAAATCAGTTGACATTCTTTTAATTAGCACTGCCTGCAGATTTACCTACACAGAACAGGAATAGCCAAATTCATCCCTGGAATAAATCCACTGGAGTCACTGATGTCAGGAGAAGTACGCTGGGAATGGACTTAATATAATAGCTCTGTTATTCACATTAAACATACAGCAACTTCTTGCCTGTAGCATGTACATGGTTTGAGGTAAATGAGAAAACATTTTGATTTATTAAAGAAAATGCTATTGTGTGATACATACACCCTTTCTTTGCCCCAGGAGCAGCAAGTTAGCCAAATGTGACTGGGTTTACATTAAAAGGGATCAAAAACCTTCTCTTCACCATACTTAACAGATTAGTGGGTGGATGCTACTCATGCAAACCGGTGGATGCTGAACTCCTGCTCTCTACAAAAATCTCTCAACTAACAATTCAACAAAACAGCGGTAGCTGTACTCTTACTGGAACCCCATCCAGCAAGGCAATTAAGTGCTTGCTTAACCGTAAGAACATGAGTAGCTCCAAATTTAGATCTCTGTTAAAGTGTAATGCCAAATTTAACTTTCCTGGATTTCAATATTTTTGACTAAACATGCGTGAAACTGCTTATGGAGTTTAATCTTTCCCCCCGATAAATGAACAAAACAAAATGGGTCACATTTGCCCTGCTGTAACTCCCTTCCTGGCTCGTCCTTCTAATCTGTAGTCTTCTTTTTTCTTATCTTATACAGGTAGTTTTCCTTTCTCACTTAGAATAACAAAACAAGCCTTTTCATGCAAAATGATGATGAAGGACCACATTCGGGTGACACAAACGCCACCAAGTTCTCAAAACTGAAGTTTACTGGTGGCTGCGAGTACTCCAGCCCACGGAATCATTTTGGCTGAAAAGGGACTGACATGGAAGGCAGGGTATCTAAATATGACCTATAAAACTCTAAGCATTTTTACCTGAGTTTATTTTATGATTGCTGTATGTTCACACACACATACTTTATTCCCTCCTTCACTTTTTCAACAGGCAATAATGCATATTCAGTGCCACGGTTTGTTCTTATCCTTAACAGTAACCAGAAAGGACTAGCAGGATCTCAGCCACGTCAGGGATGCTGCCAAAGCTACACCATGCAAAACAGAAGTCGGCCGATTCAAACAGCTCTGACAATGTTGAGGTATAACTTGTGTTTTGCAGATAATGGCCACAAAAAAATTACACTCCCTTTTCGTGGAGACTGGGTTTCAGGAATCGGCAGAGGTTCTAGCTGAGTGAAGGGATGCCGCTTGGAGAGTTTCAAGCTTGCCTGATGAGGGACATCAGCATAAAGATACTGTCTAGTGTCTAGTTACTGCTTCTTGGAGCATAAACCCCCTGTGCGTGAGGATCTCTCTGTTGTTAAAGCACAAAGTGATGTGAAAGTTGGGTGCAGGAATAAAGCTGAGCCATTTTTCTAATTACTATACCCTCGCATCTTTGCGTCTTTTGGAGAAATGTCAATCATCCAGCAAGCTTTTTAATCTTCGAGATCCTCTTAAGCAGAAGAGAGAGGGCATAAATGAGGACTGGCCGAGCAGATCCTGGCACCGCAGAATGAGATCCATCTACACATTAACAGGGACAAAGCAGTCTTGTTTTGCCGGGTGTTCTGATTTTGGGATTCCAAAGGGATTTATGGATATGTTTTAAGGAGGAACTGCTTGATTCATTCTGAGTTTGATTCAAAGGGAAGAAATTTAAAATGACCTTTGTTTATGAGGGGAGGGGAGAGTAATATTCTCTGTTACTCTGCTAATGAAAGACAACAATGTAATGAATCATGTAAGGAACCAGACGGGAAGAAAATAATACAATATTGCAGCACTTTCTAGCTTTACTTTTCCTTCACTTGAAAGGGTTTTTGCTTATTTTGCAGAGACTGCATTAATATTTTTTTCCAGGCTAGCAATTCCCCACACACATACTCCACCACACCATCATGCTTTCTCTGCAGAGCACAGCAGCTTCTGCCCCAGCTCCCCCCACATCTCATTTGTTGGATTTTCTGAACTGCGATCACTCATTCCTTGCTATTAATTCATTAAAATGAATTAATGCCTGGATTTTTTTTTTCATGTAAATAAATATGGTACCTCTAGCAATATATGCATACATGCATACATATATATATAGACACACACACACACACTTACATACAGTTCTACATATAAAAATAATTCTTTGGCTACAGGCTACACTTATAGATGTGAGGTGAGCTTGTGGGCATGCTGCAGGATTTGGGCCAAAAGGTAGCTTTACAATTTTTTCTGTCCCACCTGGTCGTGTGCAGACACAGGCCCTTTCCTAGCAAAGCCCGGGTGCAGAGAGAGAGCGGGGGGGACTGGCAGGCAGCCTGAGCTCAGGCCAACCCCCTTACCCTCCAGACATCCCACATCTAGTGCAGGGTGAGTCAGGCAGCACACCAGGTTTTTCGCTCACTTCCCTGACTCAGTCTCCAAACATACAATACAGGCGTAGCCTGCATGCCTCTAGAAAGCAAGTGTCCCTGTTTTAATGTCCTTAACAGCATTACAAAAGCTATGTTGTTGTCCTGGTTTTGCATACCCACAGCCAAACAATCATCTCAAGGAGCTGCCAGACAGCTTTGAGTGCCAAAATGATATAAATACCCCGGAGGGATGCAAATCCAGCTCTGTTATACAGAACCGTATAATGCTACGGTGTCCTTCAAGAAAATATCCACCAAGTGTCCTTTTAACTCGTAAAGTTAGAGCCAGTCTGAGACCGAGCAGTCAGGCTTAGTAAGTGGCCAGCTGAATTGTAACCAATGCAAGCTACAAGGCTCAGAAAGGGAGGTAGCACCTACGTTTTCCCCCTCATTTTCTGAATTACAGGTGATCATTGGACTGTGGCAGGATACTGAGGGAGGGAAAGAACAACACACAGAGGAGCAGGTGAGGAGGGACCGTAAGTGGCCGTAATAGAGAGAATTCAAATGCGTCAGAGAGACGGTGAAAGTCAGATAATGACTGGGACATCTGGAAAGAGGAGATGAAAGGAGACTAAACTAGGGGAAGAGGCATGAGAAAATAGCAAGGGAGAAAGTGAGAAAACTGAAACATAAGTCTAAGGACTGGAAAATTTGAGGAGAATTTCTTCTTGCCCTCTCCCCTCACACATGCCCTTAGTGCACTCCTCCCTGCTACCCATAGTTAACTTAAGTTCATGTTGCGACTGAAGGCAGCTCCCATCTGACACAAGGTGCTGGGCTCCCCCTCTGCTACAGGAGGACAAAAAATGCTGACTGCACATCTATAACATCTCATCACAGACTTGCCTATGGTCTCGAACCACCCCATTCTCCGGCAAATCTTACCCACGAGGGCCTAGGGTTTGCAGTCAGCAATGGTACCAGTTGCAGGAACAGCCCAGAAGTCACAGGCAGAGAAGCCACTTTTACAAACAGGTACTTGGTACAAAGCACGGGCAGATTTGCATTTGGTACCCGCACTTGCAGACTGGCACATGCCTTATGGAAAAAGCGCACAGATACAGTGCTTCCCTTTCCACGGTAAATTATCGTTAAAAAAGTTCAACAGAATATAAAAGAAGGAAAATTAATTTCTTGGCAAGTTTCTTACATTTTCAGGAAACGTAGCAAGCAGCTGAGCTTTTGCTCTAGCTTTTACTGTGGATGACCTCTTTTACGCACTGATGAAAATGTCTGCTAACCTTCACCCAGTGTTCTTATACCTGTAGATGCAGATAGCTTTCATACAGAATTGAACGGGTAGTTGCAACGAAATTAAAACTGGATAGGACAGGTGACCAGAAACTGCTCCAGAGGTAAAACCACACCCATGAAAGCACATAGAATCATAGAATCATAGAATCATAGAATCATAGGGTTGGAAGGGACCTCTGGAGATCATCTACTCCAACCCCCCTGCCAGAGCAGGGTCACCTAGAGCAGGTTACACAGGAACACGTCCAGGTGGGTTTTGAATGTCTCCAGAGTTGGAGACTCCACCACCATCTCTCTGAATACACAGTGCTGAAAATATCTTTATTGTCTTTTCAGAGAGATGACCCATCAGCTGAAACCTAATAGGACATTTCATTATTACCCTTCAGACATCCCACGAGGAAAAGTTATTTAAATATATTATGCAGCTATTTTATCTTTTTGTTTTTTTTTTTTCCCCCCCCAGTATCAAATAGCTGTAGCCATCAACATGTGCCTTTTGCAGAACTAAAGGAAAGACATTACGAATAGTATTTCTTTTAGCCGAAAAAACAAGGTTCAAGCAGGTGTCATCTGGAATTAGTCAAGAACTACTTTCTGGCTGTTTCACCTTAAAAATGAGCCTCCACGATTTGACCGACCATTTTGAATATAGTAATTGTAGAGGACAAGAAACATGCTGTTACTGGATTCTGATATTAACAAAAATGCCTCACTTTATGCTACCCTTCTTTTCAGATCTTTGTAGCATATGACAGGATTGATACTGTTCTTTTAATAAATAATGTGTCTGTATCATTATCATTCTGGCCAGCTCCTTCTGCGCATATCCAGGAGACAGGGGAAGTATGCAAATTCAAACCACAGATTATTAAAAAGACCAAACTAATGACCCACGCTTTCACTACGCAGAGAAAATAGTATTTGAAATACCGTCAAATGTGATAGTGGCAAAAACGGAGCACACTGCCCTGCATTTACAGCAGAATGACATTTTTAAAACATGCCAGGCAACTTTCTGAAGTTTTAATTGGTGGCTGAAGTGATCAGAACAGGAGGTTCCTCAGAGGTTTGAGCTATTCCAGGACAACTTCATCAGTGAAAGTTTTTGACGGTATATTGACTTTCCTTAGAAGTTTTGTTTATCATCATAATAAAAAGGAACTCTAAAGGCTTCTTTTTGTTCTTCGGGGGGTTTTTTTGCTTTGCTTTTCAGTGAGCATTGACAGGCATGTTTGAGAGACGGCAATCAGTTTCAAAGTTGGATATGGACTGGGATACAAGAAGCGGCAGCAGAAAAATGATAATGAAAGTGAACCATTCAGTATTCTGATGAAGCTGAAAAATTAGAACTGTTTACATAAGTCAGAACTTATTTGCATTGCCTGACATTTTTGGTCTCTTTTTCCCTCGTTTGAGAGTTTATGTTATATAACTGATAGATTAATGAATAAAAAAAGAACAAAATAAGCAAAGCGTCCTGCCATCTCAGCTAGTGGTAACCTGCAGTTTGGCCAAATCGCTTCCCTGCTCTTAACTCCGTTTCAAAAACAGATTCAGTGACATATGCATCCAGGACAAAGCTTTTAACGAGCATCCTAAACTGAACGTTTAAATACTTGTTTGCACAGGCCTAGGTGATATTTTACAGAGTATGGGCAGATTCATTTGTACAAAGCAGCATTTGTAAACCATTTGGGAGTGCACTTTCAGAAACCCTTTAGAACTTGTCCCCTTTGTCTTAACTAGCATTATGAAGAAGCTTTAATAGATGTAATAGGCACACAAATAATAGTTTCTAAAGGACGCAGTTTCACAGTAGGCAGAACATGGTCTCAAATGAGTCTCCCATTTAGATACTCTTTCTGATTTCAAAATTAAATAGAAGTTATGAGAGTTACAATTATATGCCTACTGACTACTGCTTTTAATTATTCTAAACATATCTGGAATTACTATGTAGACTGATATTTATCAGTGCCGATACTTTAAATAGCAGGGAGGAGATCTCCCCTCTCTCTCCTCCCCTGCCCAAGTCCCTGTTTTCCTGGGGAACAAGGGGAACAAATCACACCAACTCCCTCTGAGTGCACAACGAGTCACAGACAAAATGTCTTGCACCGTATTATGGATAGGCTGGAATAGCTCCTGCTGCCGATTCCTCCTCTCCACGACAGTAGAGAGGGAAGGTATTAAAAACACTAGCAGTTTAGAGCGCTGAGGAGGTATTAACACCTACGTGAGATGGAGCAGCACACCAAGCTTGCTTTACCTCCAGCACAGGACCTAAGTGCCACCCTCACTGACTCTGCCCCAGACCCCGCAGGCATTTGCCCACCCGTTCCCTTGTCGCAGTGCTGCCCCTCACCCTCAAGCCACTTCTCACTGAGCCTTGGAAGAGTCCACACTTTCCAATTTTGGTATTTTAAAGAAAAGAAGCCACAGGAAGAACCTGTGAAGAAATCCATTTTCACCCCAGTGCCAGCTGCGACCTAGGGCAATGGGAGCAAAGATTTTACTAAGCTTCCCTCTGCAGCGTTGCAATGGAGAAAGCACATCATCAGACTCATGAACTCGAATTAAACAAAATGCCATTAAAAACTTAGCTACTGAGACAACATAGATTAAAGCTGACCAAAGGAAAACACAGTCATGAGAGAAGTAATGGCATTAATTTAACTAAGTAATTCCTGAACACTACAGCCTGAATAATAGGAAGAAGTCTCCCTATAAAATCCTCTCTCCCATTTCATTGGCACTGTAACACACTGGAAGTTTGGCAGAAAACACAGTAAAGATACTGCAACTCCATTAATTAACTGGGCCTGCATATAGGGAAGACAAAATATTTAAGCAAAAAGACTAATGGCACAACATGGAAATGGAAAAGAGGTGGTTCTGAGACTACTTGCACCCGGCTTTCAGAAACTGCAATAGCATCAGCTAGGAAGGCACTGAGTGCAGCTCAGGGGACTGAAATGAGAACCCTGCTCTGATTTAAATCCGCTCTAGTTTGGGGCAGCATGAAACTGTCTCCAGATTTCCCCTGAGCCATGGAGGATAGGATGCTGCTCGCCTCCTCACCTCTGAACAACACTCGGGCACACCTGAGGTGCTGTGGCTAAATGTTTAAGATCAGCAGTGGAGATCTCATAAACAAACTTCAAAGTAAATATTTTACCAGGCATATGTAAGCACTTATTAAGATTCATATCATATCTTCAGTGTCCTTGGCATTTTACAATAATGTTTATTTCCCTGTTTGCTAATTCACAGAATTGGATAATCTACAAGGAATTTACACGTTAGAAATAAGCAAGATTCTTGGGTATAACTTCATAAATACAACATTAGCACAACAACGTTCTAATATAAACATACACAATGCAAAGTAGGAACAAAGCATTTCCTAAGGGCAGAGGAGGTCCTGTATGTCACTGAATAAGCGCTGTGTGACAACCTGGAGGGAAGTCACTGAAGGTGAAAGGACTCGGTTTGTCCTGTGAAGCCACGCTCTGTCCTCCCTCTCCGGGATGAACACACAGAGGAAAAAGGCTGGGAATTAGGTCAGTGAATCAATGACCCTCCAGTTGTATTAGCCCAGCACTCTTGCCAGGGGAGGGGAGATAAAACAATTCCAAGGCTAAAACAGCTCTACGAAGATAGTGGGATCTAGTCTATAAACGTGGACTCCTTTTTTTCCAATGAAGAAAAACCACATGAGTAGTCTGTGTATTGCGACCATTTATGAAGTCCAACATGTGGCTTGTATTCACAGTTATTAGTGCTCACACATAAGATTACAATGAAAATAAATCCCATTATAATGAATAATTCTCTTTTCACCTGGTCACTAATGGGACATTAAAATCTTTCTGAGGTACCATTTACTAGAGACACCTAATGAAAATGTTTCCAACAAAAATCTGTAAAAATTAAACTGGGGGTTTAAAGGTTCCTCCGTGGTACGAGGGAGTAGCTGTGAACAGTTTTGGAGAAGGCACACACTGTAACCAGGTGCAGGCTTTTGTCATTCTGTTAAGGATGTCAGAGACATTTGCTTTTTTCCCTGATGCATCCTTTTCCCTAGTGGATATTCTGACCCTTAGTCCTGGCAAATCCAGCAGTACCAAAAAGTTCTCTCTGGTCCCTCATTAATCACTCCCCTGCCATGTGCTATCTTACCTGCAGATGTAATTCTTCTTGCAGGATTCTTGTAAATTCAGGCAGTTTGGTTTCTCCCTGTCCTCATATGAACACACAGGAACAATAGTCTGCCGTCTCCTTTCTGTACAGGCTACGTCTCGACAGGAGCAGAAGAGCATCCCGTAGCTGTGCTTTGGGGGAACTTTGTCAAAAAATAGCCGGAGGGCCTTATGACACTTCCGCTTGTTACAGATCTCATTAGACGTGCTGCTGGTGCAGGGGGTAATGTAAGCAGATCTGAACCTCTTGCAGGTATCATTTAGGTTACAAGCTTTTGCTGCATCCAAGCAATTGTTCCCCTTTGAAAGTACTGGCTCCACTAGAAAAAACAACACAACAGCAGTAAGAAATGCGTCACATTTATATTGTGTTTCGATGTTTGTGTTTATTTCACTGTTAATGAGATCCTGATTATATATTTGTTACATACAACACTTTCAGTGCCAGAAACCGTGACCAGTCCTTATGTTTGTTAGGGTAAGGGTTTAACAAGTGAACAAGAGCACAGGCATGCGTTAAGATCAGAATGCTGGCAAATAAATGAGGATTACACTGGGCAGGCTGTACTCATCTTCTTTGTAGCAAACATGCAGGCTGAATATTGGGTAAGACTTGGTCTCACTAAAATGCTATTAAAAACGCTGCTAAATTGGAAGGGATAAGTTTGGCCCATGGCACAAGAACACACTGACAATGTGGGCTCCTAACTCTGGTTTTGTAGAGCTCTGACATTTCTTTATTTTTCCCTTGAACATTATAAATGGCATTCAGCGTCTACACCAGGTAACAACATTTGAATATAATTTGTGTACTCTGCAGAATGTAAAAGCCACATGCCTGTTAGCACAGTTCTTGAGGTATGAAAACAGCCCACCCAGACAGAAAGGAAAGGTGCAGCCCCACGACGGGGAGCTCTTTAAGGCCACCCACAAGGTCTGTAAGCTCCATGCTTAGTTAAAGACATTGTTATAAGCTCTATAGATGCCACCTGAACCCTGGAAGTTTTATGAAGTTTACAAGCTTTGAAGAAGCTGATGCAGAATTAACAAGTGACTGCGAAAGAAACATTTTAAAACAAGTATGTCTCGCGTGCTCTCTCTCTCTCTCTCTCACACACACACACATGCACACGCTACAAGAAGTTACAGAAAAATTGAAACTCAGATAAAAGTTAAAAGTTATAATTACACATTTAATTTTGCAATACATTATCCAGATATTAAAACCCAACATACGCTTTGCTTGAAAATGAAGGCAACTGGCATTAGCATGCAAAATTCAATTAAGAATAATCGTAATGCTGCTTTGGATATTAGGAATGCCAAGATCACAAATCCAAGAAAATACATTAACTTCCCATTGCTACAGAATTTGCACGCTGAACATAACATTTTGCAAATATCTAAAATTCTGCAGCAACCTTGTAGGGGGGCTGGCCAAAGATAAAACACCTCAAACGATCTGAAGCTCTTACACTTAAAAAAAGCTTTTTTTCTAGATCCTCCACCTTTTCCCCAAAACTCGGTCCACAGCCCTTCTCGAACTCAGTGCCACTCTTCTCCATTCTCCTGCCACATCGCCTCCCATTCCCAGATCAAGAAATCAGCTTTTAATCTTTTTCCACGGCAGGAGGAGATGGTGTCGCTCGGCTGGCGTGCCGCAGGAGGTACTGCAACGGCCGGAACTCACTGTGCCCAAGACGGGCCTTGGTGCTAGCACACACTTCACGTCATACAAATACGTCACCTGCTACTGTCCCAGGTATCTCACCTATCCATAAATAATGCAATGCCTAAGTAGCATTAGATCTGGTTTTCATTCCCGCGATACGCTGTAACTACGTTCAGTGGGTTTGTACATTTAACCTTTGCACATTTAACATTCACGCTCCAAGTCCCTCCCAATCCCAGTTTCTAGCACAATAAACTGCAACTTCTTGCTTATCTTCACAAATTACAAAATTATAAACATGCAACATTTGACTATAAATTAACAGAGCCAAGCACTTCTTATAATAGCAGCCTACTACAGTTTAAGCAACACCAGATGCAGAAGAGATGAGATATCCGAAATACAACCCCCTCATAAAATTGTAACATTTTTATATAAAATGTTGTATTACATTAGCATAAAACTATAATCTTAACTATGAACTCTCAAAGTTTTTTTTATACAGCATATAGAATTACACGGTTAGTACAAATATAATTACTACGTAATCTGCAGGGCATATAATTATGCAATATATGAATAGTACATGCTAATTACTATGTGATTGCAGAGTAATTACATAGTTATTTGTGCCTGGGAGTCAACTGCTGAATTCCACTCTTTAAAACAAGATTCTGTGGAAGAGCTCTGAATGGGGCATTTCAGTACGAACAGATACCAGCTTACTGTATGATATATTAGAAAGCATTCTTTAAAAGAAAGCCCAAGACGTAATAAAACACCTCTTTGCTGATAATCATGTACATGTTTTCCATTAAGGGTCCAAAATACAGTAAACGCCGATAGAGAATTAAAAAGCACTGTGAACATCAACACCTCAAAAATCAAAAGTGACAGGTTAATCAATCTTTTTAAAAAATAGAGCATAAGCCAATTCACTGACCGCACAAAGAGCAGTGAAAGTTATCTTGGATGAAAGTTGAATGAGGCGCAAATTGTTCATAACTGTAGTTGTGCTCATTCATATCATTCATATAATTTATATCTACCCAAGACTCGCATTCCTCTACAAGTCAACTCTGAACATGGACCAGGCCTTTTGGTGTTTACTTGTGCTTTTTCTGTAAAACTACCCCTTGCTGTAACTTGCCACTTTCCTTTTCTGTTTTGATCCACATGTCTCTAGCTATTGTTTGTGGCATATTTATCATCGCTTTATGCAAATTATTTCTACCTTTTAAAACCAAGACTAACATACAGCCCAGAAGAGATATGCATCAACTGCATTTGAATTAAACAAGACTGTCTAAACCAGCTCCTCTCATTAATGCCTGCTTCTCCCAAGCTTTTAAATCATGTTTTAATGCAAAATTTACAATCCAGAACAGACTTTATGCTTTATTTTTATTGCAAAAGTACAACATAATTATTCCTAAGTCCTGTGGTAACTACAAACAGTTAACAACACTGAGAGTGTTTCTGAGGATTACTTACGCAGCAGTAATACATAAGGTCAAAATTTCACCCAGCTTCTGTTCTGCAAAGCTTAAATTATTAAGACAGGCAGGAGTTTGGCTCTTACTAGGTAGTGACTACGTTAAGAGCAAATGGATCTAATCCAGAGTTACTTTTCCTGCCAGCATCTTTTGGGAAAAGTCTGTGTAAGATCTTTTTCAGTTCCCCCCTCTCTTGGGGCACTTGGATATGGACTGGGGGAGGTCAGAGCAGCAGCCTGGGACAAGTAACGATTCCTTCCCACCACCATTTCCCCACCCAGAGCTTCCTCTCTCCCAAGTCTGCTTTGCCTTGGACCCGTTCTGGAAATCTCTGCCAAGCCATGCAGCTCTCCACTCCTGCCAAATCACTGCGGACTCCGAGGTAAGTTACTTCCAGGCAGGTGATAAGTGATGCCTCACGCCTGCGTGCGAGGGGCTGGTTCCCACCCCCGGCAAGGGGCCCAGCAGAGCAGATCTGCGAACACCAGCATGCTGCCCCCCAGCAGAAGTCACCGGCGGCTGCTATGGCTGCTTGGCTGCTATGGGTGCTTCCTTAATGTGGAGTCATGGCAAAGAAACTCCAGAGACAGAAGCTGCTGCCTTGTGGGAAAGCAGCAGCTCCCAACACCCATAGAGTTAGGATGCCTAAACACGTCCTCCTACCTGGCAGTTTGCTGCCCACTACGTGCAAAAACTCTGGGGCAGCAATAATTGGGTGACTGATACTAACTTACCTCTACATGGATCAGCAGCTCACAGCTCTTCTACTGCACACGTAATGTGTGCATGCAAGGTGAGACGTTTTCTGATAAATTTTACTGATGAAAAAACAAGTCTTGTATAAGATGTTACCACTTTAATATTTGTTATCTCCTGAACCCTCCGCTACCCCTGGCCCAACATCATTACAGCTACAACAGTTCTGGACTCGAGCTCCCATATGACAGCAGAAAGAAGCCAGCCACCCTTTCATCCAGAGATGTTTCGAAAGTTTTAATAGGGCTTCCTCTGCCCTGTGTGATCTTCCTTATGCTTCACCCTCTTTCACAGTCTCTTCACCTTAGTCTTTCATCTTCCTTGCATTTCCATTTCTATTTCATTTCTGCACCTACTGAGCCTCTGGCTGTCTCCTCAACTCCTGCTAACCCCATGGTGCACAAGAAGGGATTCTCAGTGGAAACTGGGAGCTTCTTAGTTGTGCTCCCACTAGATGGAAGGAGTGAAAGGGCTATTACTTGTTCTATAAGATTCTTATTAAACAGCAAAATGGACACTTAGTTTTCAATTTTCTTACAGTACATAAAAAGCAATTTACTGAGGTTGCCATTAAAATTACAATTCCTATTTGCAAGTAATTAGCATTAGTAGGTTTTCTAGGGGTTTTAGTGAAGGGAATGCTGTAAAGAGAGCAGTAAATGTTAATGTGATGGAAGGCAAAATTACAAAGTGGTAGAGGTGACCACACGGGTATGGGCCTGCTTCAATGCAGATGCAGAATATGGCATATAGGAACCCAAAAGCAACCAGAATAAAGATGAGAACCGTGATCCCACTTTAACAAAAGTGCTGCTATGGGGTTCACTGAAGTAATTCTGCTTTGTAAGAAGACCAGATTAAAAAACTAAGAAAGTATGGGAAATATTGTCATCTGCATCTTAACGGACTCAAATAAACTACCATTTTCCTGGACAAATTATTTCTGATCCCAAATAGCAGAGAAAAAAACCAAGTCATTCCTGAGAAATCATGAGACTGATGCACATACATTTCATCTGCCTGACTTACAGGTTATGTTAAAGGAAAGTCTTCCAACCCCACAGCGAGTGGATTTAAATTTTCATTCCACGAGAGCAGCAAGGGAGAGGAAACCCTGCTCCCCAGTGTTAACAACATTGTGGTCTGCTGCTGAAATTCTTTCTGTCTTCATTTACACAAATATCCTGATCTATCACCTTTCATTTCTGCTACAAATCTAAAGGTAATGCCAGGGTCCCTAATTTTCCACATAGCGATGAGGATGGCAGTTTTGCATTATATTCACACCAGCATAGTTAAATCCATTTTATTCACTACAGTTATTCTGAATTTTCAATAATCTAAGTTCAAAAATTTGGTTCTTTCAAGCTACTTTTGCTTCTTCCGTCCAAGGTGTCTCAAGTAGGAGGCAGAAATGTAGGAATAAAATCAGAGGCTGCTAAACAAAGACACGTCCAATGGTTGCAAACTGATCCAGTCACCATTTCTCACGTTACTGCACCAATGACTTCAGTTCTAGTTTTAGGGTGTAAAGGTCATTTTAATGCGTCTACACTGCACTAGCATTAGAGATGGATTATGCATGACTGGGACCATATACAGAATATATTTTTTTCGGAGGGAGTGATCTCAGCCATTCCATATACAATTCATGCTCTGTACTGAGTCAGAGGCTGGTTTTGTGATGTGGAAGGCTATCGCCACGGTTTCAGCTGAGTTCTTCTAATTAATTTCCCCTTAAAATATTCAAAGTGAAAATGTGTTACTGCATATGCTCTCATGTTATAAAGTTCAGTATTTTATTATTAGCTAAATACTAAGTCAACAGAACGGAGAAGGAACTAGCACACACAGAAATACAGAATAAACCTGTGAAAATATTCAAACCTACACGGTTGCCATGAGAAGTGATTTACTGCGTGCAAGTTCTCAAGACACAGTGAGGGACTGTTTACCAAAGTCATGCCAATTTACAGGGCAACTTTCAGCATTTCTTTTTATTACTGCAGAATTGAATTCACAACTTGTTTCCTCTTTTCCTCAGGCTTGATTAATTACCGTGTTAACATAACTACTGTTCTCCCGCTTATAATGGGCTCCCTCTAAAGTGCTGCCCCAGCAAAATAAACCGGGAGAAAGCTTCTAGCTCTTTGCTCTAGCATTGCAATCCTTTCTAATCTCACTATTTTTCAAATTTATGTTCCATTCCAATAAAGCTTGTGTGAATATTACAGCAAATCAGATAATACAAGGTTATGACCCTTGTAATTGATCCTTCAAGGTTCTTTTTGCCTTTTTCCAGTTGACGTGGTAAAAATTACATTTAGATGTGCTTGTTGACACTTGAGAATTCACTTTGTTGGTCATATACACTGTTTCAGAGAGATCACATTACATAATGATGTATTTCTAGTGCTTTATTTCTTCTATACCTACAACCCCATTAAGCTGCAAGCAAACCTCCCGTGGGGCTGTAAGACTACAAGTACCAAGGGGGCAATGCTCCCATACTGTTCAGAGGGAGCGTGGCTGGAGAAAGTATTCTGTGAGGATACAGGGTTAAACACTAGCTACTATTTTATAATATTTCCAAATAAATAAAAGCAGCTTAAAATAAAAAGCTAGATTTCCGTTTGTAGGAAAATGCACGTTTTAATGAACACAGACCATGTATGCCGGCACAAAAAATCAGTTATCTGTAGCAATGGTTTCTGTATCACATGACCACTGGAATAAAGTGATTAATTGGACTGTCTGGGTAAATGCGATCATTACACTTTTAATTAACCTTTTCAACCTCTTGCACCTTTTAGTTTTGTTATACATTATATTTTTTCAGCTTTCCAGTTATTATGCTTGACTAAGCTTAAAACAATGCAGAGTTGTGTTAGAAAGATAAGAAAAACAATTCAAACAACTCTTACTGTTCCTAATAAGAAAATACCGCTGATACTGTCATCATAAGGGTAGTTATAAATCAGGTGGACAGACATTCTGAACTCTGTGGCTATGTTCCCACCTAATTTTTGTTTTGGCAGCACACTGTTATTTAATGGCTCTGGCTACCAGGAAACTAGCTTTTGAAAATTCTTTCTCAACCTAGTTATAATTACTCCATATAAATCATACAATGATCAATTATAATAATCTTAGCTTCATCCATTATTTAAACTTAGCATTTGAATCTACACAGCAGGAGTGGAGGAAATTCCAAAGTCCTTTCTCTGCTCGCTAACAACTGCTTTACTCCTGAAGTCATGCCAGTTACAGAAAAGAAGGGGCCAGATATGCTCTTAGCTATGATATCAAAACCTGAAAGAACCACGGATTTTGGACAAGGAAAGGGTTTTGGCTCTGAATATAGTAATTTTTCTCACCACAGTAGCTTCCTGTTGTTGAAAATAAATTCAACATGAGATTTTGGTTCCTTTACATTGGTGCACCAAAATCAGAGGAGTTCTGCAGTTATATACACTGACAGCACGGTTTATTCTTACCGTGAAATGGCCTAAATCTTTCTCATATATAAACATAGACACATTTATATACACACATGTATATGGACATAGAATGTTTCAATACTATTTGGCTTCATGTCTCATTTCATAGGATAGCTACTTACGTATTTATTAATAAGCAGAAGAAATAATCCAAATGTTTTTGTCTAACTTAAGGCTGATTCTAAGGTACCTGAACTCTGGGCTCCGTGTGATACGAACGATAAGTCTGATGGAGGGAGGAAAGACACTTCAAAGAAATGAACTTTCATAAAGGCTCAAGCAAAACATCCAAACGTGTTTCAGAAAAACTTTAGAACTATAACTGGATTTTTAATTAGTAACAAGGATTTTTAGAGCATTTTAATAAACTAACTATATGTTTTTGACAATGCAAAATATTAAGCTTATAATTATTACTTTTTTGTACCTTGTCCTATTTCAGGTCAATAATAGGATCTGGTTTGAGCTTTAATATTTTGAAATTTTCCAACACGTATTTTAGTGTTTCAACTACATGCCAAGAATTGCTTTGTCAATAAAGCTGTATTTTTCTGGTTTACTTGTTTCATTTCATTAAACAATAAAGCTGTTAAAATGTGGGAAGTGAACACCTAAAAAGTGTTAGGATATATTAAAAAAAGTAAAATGGTGCTCTTGCACATACAGAACCATAGTTTTTCTCACCACAAAGAGTAATAGGTGAACCATAGGGGAAGGGGTCAAAAGAGGGAACACGAACACTGTCGGTACAACGGGGAAAGGGCTGAGAAAGCCCTCAACTTATGACAACAAATGTACATACAAATGGGCACAACTCCAACACCAGGAACAAAAATATAAATGCATATGTCCAGATTTGGGCACCACATGGCATTTGTCTATGGGCCAAGCACAAGTAGAAGCTCAGCAAATGGTGCATAAGTAGAAACTAACTGGTAGGATTTTCAATTATTTTTTTTTTTTAAATAAGAGGTGAATATGACCCGCAGCAACTCCTTTCACGAGATATAAAAACTCTTCCTCAAAAGTCTAACTGGAAACTCCATTTAGCTCATTGGATGGATAAACGCACAGTAGAGGAACCAAGGAACTTCTCTGTACTCCTCATCTGGGCATACTATGGTCTGCCCAAAGCCCTCAAAAACTTGCAGCACTTAGATTCAAGCAGACAAAGGAGATGCCAAGGAAGGACAGCTTATCAGAGTAGGAAGGAAATCCTACTCTGATAAGAAAGACAAAATCTCCTACATGGTAAAGCTGGCGTTCATATTTGAGCTTAGAATCACAAGGTTGGAAGGGATTTCATAAAATCACCCACCCTTCTGCCCCACAGAAAGATCAGCTATAGCCAGAACAAATCCTGACTGATGCTGCCTTAGACATAGCCAAGTCCATAGGACCAGAGGGTGTGCATGCAAAAGTGCCGAGGGATCTGGCCAATGTCGCTGTGAGGCTGATCTCCTTTTCATAGGTCTTGGCGATCAGGGGAACTTCCTGATGACTGGAGTAAAGGAAATTGCACAACTATCTTCAAGAAAGGCAAACAGAAGGATACAGGGAATAACGGGTGGGTCAGCCTAGCCCCAGTTGCAGGGATGATTATTGGGCAAGTCCTCCTTGAAGCCATATCCATGCACATAAAGGACAAGAAGGTGATGAAAAACAGTCAGCATGGATTTACCAAGGTCAAATCAGGCCTGACTGCCTTCTGCATTGAGATGGCTGGTTCGGTGAACAGATGGAGAGCACGGTGTCAATTTACATTTACTTTAGCAAGACTTTTGATACAGTATCCTATATTAATCCTTGCAACCAAATTGGAAAAACAGAGTTTGGATAGGAGGCCTACAGGGTGGAAAGGCCCTGCTTTGAGTGGGACCTCGATGACCTCCAAAGATCTCTTCCCACCTTAATTATCTGCCTGATCTATGCTCTAACCTGTTTTTCAAAAACTCCACAGCCTCTTCAAATAGGTATCCAGTATTCCCTATGCATCCCATTAAATTGTTTTCCTGCTATCTAATCTACCTACCACTTCCTGCAACATAATTCCCCCGTTTCCTTCCTAACTTCACTCCTTTCCTCTTAGCAATGGCTTTTTAACTTCCTGAAGACCGTCATTCTCCCATCACTCCACTCTTCTTTTAAGCCAGTCCTCCCCGATCTACTAATTCTTTCTTCATAACATAAATCATGTCTTCTAGATATCTAAACTTACGCTATTTTATACACAGACGGGGGGGGGAGAGGGGGGGGAAGGAAATTACCAAAAAATCCACTGACCAAGAGTTACTGTACGAGTTGTACTCAGGAAATCGCTACAGACAGACAAAACCTGTTAATTCAAGAGCCGCTGAAGCATAGCTTACTCCAGCCTCAAGCAACACCAGGGTAGGTAGGGATGGTTTACACGCATTGACTGTCTACTGCAGGAGTATGTATTAGCTTATCTATGACAGCAGCTTGCTCCTGATGGCTATAACCTGAAAAAAGAGTCAAAATATATAAAACCTTAGTAGAAAAATTATCCTGCTTATTCTGTGGTATTACTCTTTCGGAAGGAAAATCAAGAGAGGACAGAGGGCTGGAGAAGTGATTGTGAATCGAACCTGACAACAGCCGCTGATGGGATAAATCAGGAAACATTTGAAAGCAGAGAGTGCGGAAAGGTGCTCTCTCCAGCATAACAAGAAGAAAGCTCTACCTTTTCTAAAGCTCTCCTGCAACTCCTATCAGGTAGACACAGATGTCTCTGTGGTCATGACAAAAGCACATTAGCACAAGTAAAAGAAGAGGCTAAAATCATCGTGAAAGCAGCAGTAACAGAAACGGAGCAGATGCTCAATTAGTGACAGCAGCAGTAGGGGTGGGGCGGAGGTTGCCATCATGGCAGCAGAGAGAGCAATAGAGTCAGAGAACAGCAAAAGTCACAGCAGCTGTGGAGACACTGAATCATCCCCCCCTTCCCTGCTGCTAGTGAAAACCATTTGGGGCAGTTATCTGGCCTATCTACCAAACAATACGAGCCTCATCCCATTAATCCACCACCAGCTGCTCTTCTTTTCTCTATCACTTGGTCCCAACGCAATCCTGTTGAATACAAATAAATTCACCATAATGTGAAGAGGGTAATGCTGGTAACTCTTGTCTATTCATGGATTTGCTGTGGATCAGCTTCAGGAAGCTTATGTGAGCTGCAGTCACTGTGCTGCTGCTGACTTCATCTTAAGTCTCATTGCTGAGACTTCAAAAGCCAACGATCAGGGAGATTTGTGCACTAAGGCAGGGGCGCTTAATGGAACAAGGGAAATAAGATACTTTGGAAACAAGTAACTTAAATGATACTGACTTGGAGATTTAATAATCATCATCATGGTCACTATCCTACTGTGTGTCCAGAAGATAAAGCAGCACAAAATGAAGGTAAGGCGGTGGGTATGATGTATGTCACTTACCTACATGCAGCTGGGGGTTTATTAACTTGAGACCACTACGTTATTTAATAAATTAGACCACTGCCTACTCTAAACTGCCTTTCACTTCAACTTATGGCACATACCATACGTGTCAACAGACAGAATGCTTTTTTCTGTTTTGTCTGCAGTGTTCTGGGCTTTCCCCTGTTTTCTGCTGATCCCTCTGCCTGACCTAGTCTGGTTTACCTTTACTTATCTCTTACCAGAGTTCAACTTCTCTTTTTTTTCCAAATGTAAAGATGTAGTTCTTCCTTAAAAAAGCAAGCAAGAAATCAAAGCATTTTGACTTCATTGTTAACTACATCAAACATGTGCCTGTTTTTTGAGGTGCTGCCCCCATGCCTCAGCTCTCTGTTATCTAGCGTCCAGTCTGAAGCCCACTGAACACTGTATTTTGACTTCCCGTTTGCTTCAATAAACCCTGGATCAAGGTTCAATAAACTCTGGATCCAGGTTTTATGCCCTATTTCAGCTTGTGCTCTAAGCCCATTGGAATCAACTAAGCATTTCAGTAAGTGCTATCACAAACTGGGCACTGACTGTGTCACTGAAGCCATGGATGCAGGATGGGTGTGGAGCCTTTGTATTGCCAATTTCTGTCTGCAAGCCTTGATGCCTTTACCAGACTAAGGAGAACACTTTGGCAAATTTCAGTTTCCCATTTTTCTCTACTCTCTTTTTCTTGAAGAATGGATTCAGTAACGCTGTTAGGAAAGTCCTGGCAGAAGGTTAAAATCCTTAGAACCAGTGCCCCTCATAAATGGGCTGCTGAAGAGTGTCTTAGTCCTGGTGGAGAGAGGAGATTAACAGCACCCTACGTAGATTTGCTCTTTGTTTGTATTTACATGCTTCTTTATCCCCATCAAAACCAAAAAAGAGTTTGCTTATATACTTATTGATTAGTGTTAATAGCAGTATTTTTACTTTTGAATACAGTTACAAATGCATATATTTAGTTAAAAAATAGTACTCAGATTAAAGCCTGTGCCCTAAACTAAACCTGCATCTTGAAGCTAGCGATGTTCTAAAATGATTGCGATGTATGAGAGAACCATAACATAATGAAGAGCCCAAAGCCCGCAAACAAGCACAACACATAGATGCGCTGAAGAGAGTACAGAATCTCGAAATTCACTCCACACGGGATACCACCAGGCACACGCATTTCTCAATCAGCAACAACTCTTACTCTCCAAGGCCCTCATACAACCGTGAAACCGCCCCCCGTCCAATTAAGTGTATATCCAATACAATAGCGTAGTTTCCTCTGTAACGCATGAGCATGAGAAAGATTAAGAACACTATTGAAATCAACACCAAAACTTCAAATAAAATGAATCATGATTGTCTGTTAAAGCCAGAATGATGTAGAAAGGAAAGACAGCCACAGTACACTAGTGCACCAGTAAATAAATAAAGTACAGAAGTCCCGCATATTTGACATTTGGAGAACAAAACTATCCATCAATGTCTTGGCATGGATCGATCAAACAGAATGCTACTGCTGAAAACCTAATAGTATGATGGTAATAATGTAGCCATAAAGCCTCTACTCTATAATTGACTGCTTCCACTTCAAGCTAACATGTCTAAAAGAGTGACTAATGTTCACCTAAAGATTTCACTTGCGTTGAATGACAATCAGCTACACCTCGTGCTATTCTCCATAGATTGCTTATGCTGGGTAATTGTTGAGGGACATGAGCCAGAGGGGAAATGGTCTACTTAAATAAGAAAATTTATATGAAAAATGGTATAATAATCTCAAAGGAAAATACACAGTTTCTCATCTGATTGTAAAACACAATGCAATACTCTGCTTCAACCAACACATTCCTTCCCCAAAGCAGAAGTGTCAGTAGTGACTCCATAAATAGCTCAGAGAAGGTTTTGTATTTCAAACAAGTATTTAAACTTTCAGCAAGGTATAAAAAATACACTCTGTGTTTCCCAAAATTACAGCCTACATACTTTGAATAAAGAACGTATTTCTGAGAATTTACAGACAGATTGTATGCTTTGGTCAGATTTTCCTTTGGCAGAGGGGGAATTCATGCAATTTCACTGAAAGTTAATAGAGTTAGTTAGAATTATAAAACCAAACAGAACTATATACTTCAATGACATGATCTGTCTTGTAACTTACTTTTGTGATCTTACAGAGCTGACTATCTTAAAACTAGTATGAGATAACACACAGTTTATTTAGTTTCAATTCAGGAGACTAAGATCAATTTACGCATATTTTTCTACTTTCCTGAATGAAAAAAACAACCTAAAAAACTGAAGAATCATTTTGGGGTTTTTTAATTTTTTGAGGCCAGAATGAGAAATTTAAACTTGCTTTGTAAGTTTCACTGCAGATAAAAATATATTTATAATTAAAATGTTTGGAACTCTCTAATGGATCATGAATGTAAGTCAAATTGCTCTGTCGCCTTTGATATATACTTAAAGGTAATTGGCTAGTCTTAGTGATGTATTTTTAAAGAGCTACCTATTGATTAATAACGTTTCAGTATTAATATAACCACTTTGTGTGGATCAAGAAACATCAATAGCAGAAACCCATATTTATCCACAAATTAACTGGATATAGATCTGTTGCTTTAAGCCAAATGGGGTACGTTCACTCATTATTTTACAAGAGGAACGAGATAACTGTAACAGTGAAGATTAAAGCAAAACTTGGTTTTATATTTTAGCTGCATACAATGGAGAAAGTTCATGGTTTTATGTTTTTGCAGAACGCATAACGAAAGGACACAAAACTCCCACCTGCGGGAACGCGTGACAGAGTAGTTTTGTACTTTGGGGCCTTCTGCTCAAATGCTGGACAAAATGAAGTGTATAGCACAAACAGAGGTGGTTTTTTTTTCCTTTTTTTTTTTTTTTTTTTAAATCCAGTTAAAAATGGATTAAACCCGTAAATGATCTTGTAATCTGATCAATATAGCCAGAGCTCTTACAGCTACACTCATCTCACTGTCACCCAACAGGCTCCGTAAGAACACAGAGGTTTGCTGATTTAGAGAGATATTTGAAAATAATACCCTGGCCTGCATGTGGTCAGCCATCCCACAAATATATAACTGGAGATGAAAAACTGCTTGCAGATGAAAGTTATCTACCTGTAACTATAGTGTACATTCACACAGTGTATGTAAATGTGTGATCAAAAAACTCAGTTAATTTCCAAAGGAAATGGAAGAAGAAAGAGTGTTGTGCCTTCCTACTGCAAACACTAATGAATAAATTCAGGAAAGCCCCACTGTCAGGTATTTAACCAAGCAGTTCAAAACCTGTATTGTGCTGTAAAATCTTAACAAGATCAGAGGAATTCAAGGCTGGAAGGAACCGTAATGGCTATCTAGTTCATCCTCCTGTAGCAAGCCAAACTGAGCCCATCCTTTGCAAACTATCTGTCTATATCTCCCAGTGGAGGGGATGCTACAGCCTCCAGGGTATTACGTTCAGTGCCTAGTTGTTCTTACAGTTAGATTTCTTTTCCCTAATATCTAACCTAAACATCACATACTACAATTCAGACCAATTGACAATTACCCTGTCAC
This sequence comes from Chroicocephalus ridibundus, assembly GCF_963924245.1. Lineage (NCBI taxonomy): Eukaryota > Metazoa > Chordata > Aves > Charadriiformes > Laridae > Chroicocephalus > Chroicocephalus ridibundus. The sequence continues at coordinate 8,560,321 of NC_086289.1, read as the reverse complement.
AAAGGATATTAGACTGCTTTGACATTTGTTCTTAATGAATCCACACTGACCCTCCTTATCACCTTACATCCCCCGGACGCTTTTAAATCAATTTTTTTAATACCCTATTCTGTCATCCTTCCAAGCACTGACTTTGGGAACTGGATCGTAATTCCCTGGGCCTTTTTCCTAGGTTTATTTTATTGATGGGGTGTGTGTGCAAGTGTGTATATATATATGTGTTGGGGTTTTTTTTAATAAGGTAGGTACTATGTCCTGAATTCTCAAAGATAATTGCTAATGGTATAGTGACAGCTTCAGCTTGTTTAAGTACACTAAATGAATTTCATCAGGATTTGGGAGCATCTTTCAGGCCATCAGAAGGAAAAAACCCTAATATTTCTTGTGTGGTTTTCTTCCTTTCTATTCAAGACATAATTGAACTTGAAACTAAAAAGGAAATATAAATCTTTAACGTTTTAATTTTGGGGGCCACATCACGTGATAACATACCGTATGTTACAGGTCAAATATCTTAAAACTGCCTTCCTAAATTGCTTGCCGAGTTATGTTGAATACTTTTTAGATGATCTTTTCTCAGTAGAGAATAGTAGTTCTCTACCGAGAAATCTGTCTTTTCACCTCCAATACATACAGATCATCAAGGAATAAACAGACATAGGAAGTGCGCCCTAAGGTGTTGACACTCTTTGGTTGTTTTTTTGCTACTGTAGAGAAGGAAAAAAAGCTTTCACCCCAACTGAGAAGTTAAAGCAGATTTCTGATGACTGTCTCACCCAAGTGGCCCAGAGAAGTATAAGCATTCTGATAAATCAAACTCTGAAACAGAGCAAAGTTGGCCAAAACTTTATTACTGTTGTTTCATTTATGATCGAACGCATAAATGGATAGCCTTTCTATTCAGATTAACTAAAGTCACCTATGGCAAAAGAAGGATCTTTGAATGTGCACTTAGGTCTCTGGAACTTCAAAGCCCCAAGTTATGAATAAAGTGTCCTTAATCAAAAGAGACCACAAAATCACCAGATTAGGGCAACCTATCCACCATCAGGTGCCCCATCACGCTCTTAAACTTGTATCAAACCACCAGGAGGAATAAAATAAGGACCTCTTGAATTTCAAATGCATGAAACTGCTTGCGTTCCTTCCTATTTTCCTGAGCAGGAAGCTGGAATCTCTCATAATCTCTTTTCTGGTCAACAAACTATTTGAGCTAGGACCACAGTGGCTAAGGCTCCTGCTACAAAGAATGTGATAGAGCTGAAGAAACACAGCAAATTCAGATGGAGTCTCAGCAATAGGAAGCAAGACACCGCAAATAAAATCAATCACTGCCCACAGCGAAAACGGTACCTGAGTCATGATTCCCAGTGCTACATGGCTGTGGATCAGGCAAGTCAAAGACTTCCACAACGTCTACTTTGCAGTCAGATCAGCAAGGAACTTTTTCACAGCATCTGTCCTCAACAAAACTAGATAATTTACTGAGCCTAACAGATAATAAGGCCTCTTCTATCTGTTCAGGAAAGCAGAGAAAACTACTGGACTAGAGGCGCTAATCAGCGCCCCAAAGCCCTATCCTTGCAGAGCTGTCAGTCAGTCAAAGCCTGAGGAGCTCCAAACCCACTCTCTTAGCATTTCCTATTCATCTATAAAACGGCACGAAGCTAGCGAAAGGACAGTGCCAGGAGCATCAGTTTCCATTTTTGAAGGGCTCCTGGAAAAAGTGTCAGTCTGCTCAGCGTTTAGCCCCTGAGTCATAGGGAACTGAAAAGAGATGGCATCAGGGAATACCGCTTCAAATCAAATGTAATCTATGGCCTTCAGATGAGGGCTGTAGCCATTAAATGATCCCCCAGGTGCAAAACTATAGAAAGCCCTGCTGTAAACAAAGGCAATCTAGTTCCTGGATGAAGCACTTTGTCCTTCCCTAATCAGTAATTCTTTCAAAGGCAAATTAAGGTGTTGGGATAGAGCTACTACTACCTTAGAATGGCTCTTAGAAGAGTTCCCTTCTCCTCTGAGTTTGCAAAATCTTAGAATAAGCTCATTAACAGGGTATCCACTCCACATCATGGTAGACCATGCCACCTCAATTCCACAGCTGGATCCCTCAGTCTTCTGAAACAGCAAGAGCAGGAAGGGGAAAGTAAAGGAATATTATAATTAACAATTTACTGTGGATCTGCATGTCCTAAAATTGCCGCCGCTGCAGAAACAACACAAGGATTAGCTAGTTCAAAAAACATACAACTTGCATAAAATTTCCCTATTTTATTTGGTTACTAAGAATAATTCTAAGGTCATTTTTGCCTTTTGGTAAAAAATTAGAGAGTCAACTTTTCTAGTTTGTCTTCATCCAAATATTTCTGTAAAACTCATTAATGATTGGACTGCTTCTGAAAAAGCTCAATTTGTATGTAAAGCTTGCCGCAAACACTTTGTGAAGAAGTACTATGGCACTACATCAAATGAAGTTTAACATTTTCCTGCTTTCTTTCAACCAGTCTCACAGGTGCTTTACATTTCGCTATAAAATTCTTATGCAATGCAGAATCCTAAATCACAATGACCCACCCAAATTCCCAACAAGTTAAGCAGATGCAGAAGAAGCAATTCAGAAAACAAGCAGCAACACTAAGAAAAAGGCCATTGAACATGCAGAGAAAGCTTTTATCAGGGCAAAGGGATAGGTCAAGTTGTGCAAAAAGGAAATAAAAGGAGCAGTTTAATGGCCTTAAATGCAGGAGTAATTTTACAGCATTTGCTTTTTTTTTGTAGTGAAAGGATGTACTCAGTACCTAAAAGCTACTATATTTAACTGGAAAAATGAGTGACCACTGTTTACTACTACAAAATCCAGGCCTTAGGTCCATGACAAGAAATTACTATTTTCTTCAAATCAACCAGTTAAAAGGCTTTCATATATTTAAAATACATATTTTTCTGAATTTTCAGCCAAGATTCCTCAGTGTCATTTTTGAGAACTTGCAGCAAACTAATAAGGATCTCTATCCATGGTTGAAAATATTTTTTGCATAACAATGAAGTCATTACTCTTTTTATTTCTGTAAATTCCATGAGAGCAAGAAATAGAAGCACAATAAAAATCTTTTTCATAACAGTTGATTAGAAAATATGGCCTGCAGAAAGTCTAGCTCTCTTTGCACTTTGCACATTAAGAATCCAAATACGTTACCAAAGCTGGGATTTTAACCCCCCACAGCTTTAGCACAAAGAAGCACATTAATAAGATACAATTTAGATTTGCATTTTTTAATAAGCAAGGGGATCAAAGAAAATATGAATGCTGAAGGGATGTTAAATCATGTGCAAATTCAAACATCAAGGTATACTACAGAATGAAGACACGTTTGCACTAAAGTATGTGTAGTGAGGCTGTCCACAAGTTGGGGCGAACAAAATGTTGTTTATGAATTGTTTGCCTGGGAGAGAAGCAGATGCATTGAAGTTGCACCAAATTATTTTGGGGATTTGCATAGTGTTAATGGTTGATGGCAAATCAGCAGGGATGGTGGAGAACCAGCAATGAAAGGATTAATCTTTCTAATAAGATAGTAATGTTGTCATTAAAGACTTTGGCCTGTTTCTACATGAATATATGAATATCTTGAACTAACATATATTTCCGTTCAGACATCGGGATGGCAAATCTCATTAAGGTGGCCACACTGCTGTAATCTACTGGGAGTAACCATTAGTCTGGGCACACCAACCACAATGGATGGGTACAAAAGGCTGCTGATGACCTGCCATTAAAAAGGGGTACATACGCACATCTTCACGTCCCACGGGGCGGCTGAGCTAGCTACCAAACGGCAGAAGGCAAAGCAGTGCCAGCACTTCTGCCATTTGTACATATCTAGGACAGCTGACAGGTACACAGAGCGGTACACGGTTGCTGAAAAGGGCACCAAGAAAACAAGGAGGAAATGGCCTTGACAGGCTAATGACAAACATCCTTTTCTGTAAAACTGTTTTACATTTTTTGAAGAATTGAGTTCAGAAGCTAAAGCTGCCTCCAGGCGTGACCAGCATTTACTCATCAGATCACCACAGGCCTCGATGACCTTGGCAGTCTTACAAGGATCATATTTTTACATGGATGAACTGTTCCTGAACAATTTCTCCAAACAAGATTTCTATCAATGTCAGGCCTACTTGTCTTCTCATTCTACTTCCCTTTCCTTGATTAAACATATTTATAGTGGACGTTTAAGAGAGAAAAACAAGTCTTCACTAACATGCAGGTTTAATAAAATTCAATCAATCAATCACAGAACTAAAATAGTGTTTGCAGTTATCACACTCTCCACTGCTTGCACGCTTTGTCCTTCTGTCTATCCTAGTGATTTACGTTGTGAATTCATCAGGATAGGGATTATCTTGTATTCGGTGTTTGCCTACAGCCTGGCAGAATGATACCTCGTTCCCAAGTGTCTCTCGAACATTATGTAATAAACATGATTCATCTGTGGATCACCTCCATCTTTTTTTCCAGAGAGTGACAGAAGATAATACCTTTTGAAGGAATCGCTTTCAACACTTCAGTGTCAATGTGCAGCAACGGTGTACGCCTGTTGTAAACTTCCAGTCTAGGAGTTTCCCATGAACTTTGAGGGTAAAATGCTCAATATAATTGGAGTATACAATGAACGATATTCTCTGCCTGCAATTAGACTCTCAAAAATCCGGAGTAACTTTGTTGCTTCACTGAAAGATGTCAAATTCTGTCTCATTTCCATAGCCTTCTCCCACCTTCAGAAGAGATTAACACAGAACAAGAAATCTAATCTAGAGCTCTTTAAGCACCAGACAGAATAAATGAGGATGATACTTATTCTTTCTCTGCATAAACAATGCATAATAGAAATCTACATATTAAGTTGGAGAAGAAGTCTGTTCTAGCACCCATGGAGGAGCCTCTACTCAAACACAAATACTGAATTTATAAACAGAATTCAAGATTTAGTTCTTAATTACCATTTCCTGTCTTGCCCCCACCTTTACTAACAGCAAATTAAATGATACCATGCTACACACACACCTATCTTGCTACAGTGGAGTTTAATGGAGAGGGAAAAGGTGCAAAGATGTCCTGGAAAGCAGCTGTTATTGGCTGCTGTCAGACAGGGATAGAGGGACATCCGTTCTGATTCACTGCAGAAATCTTTCTTTCCTTAAATTCCTAACACATGCATGAATCATAAGAGGCTGAACAGAGCGATTACTCTCTATCCAAACACTGTGATTTTTTTCTTTTTAGTGGAAAATAAACTGGGACAAAAACATCACCAGGAAAACTTCTAAAAACTTCCCCTAATCTTTGCTAATTTTCAATAAAATATTTATTAAGTCTTAATTTCATTCCCAGAAATACAATAATAAATGGACAAATCTGCTGCTTTGAAAGCGACACATGAGTTGGATTTCTTGATTTAACAACAATTCAGCTAGTGCCCTGTGACAATTTTAAAGGTTGGCTGCCTGAATGTACGATGACATGGGTATCATGTGGCACAGTCATCATCTTGGATACATACTTGAATTACTCACTGGGACACATCTATCAAGCTTTATTGAGTTGCTAAAAACAAATGGCTATAACGATCAACTTTGGTTTATGAATCTGGCCCACAGAAAGAAAGAAAGAAATGTTTATTCAAATCAGTTTCCAGCACAATAGCTGAAAGCAAGCAACAGACAATAAAACAAATTGGTGCTTGATCTAGTATTATTCCATATATTTTAAATATTTTGTGGTATGTACTGTTATATATGTCTTATTCAAAAATTGCTCCATTTATCTGTTGAAACAATGCAGTATGATATTAATGCCAAATCCTAACAAAAGCTGTTTTGGCTCAGCCAAAGGGGAAAACAAAAAACCCTACAAAATTCTAATTTTCTGTACAGCACTGTCACTAGATATATAGCATGGATCCTGAATTGTAAACTAACTAGAATAAAAGAATCATCCTTTTAATGAGTGTAATGTATCACGACAATGTCAATTTGATTAATGTAATGGGGCCACATTTCAGAAGAAGGAAATTACAGGTCGTTAGGGTAAGTTAAAATTATGTTATAGATTTGAATTATTTTCTTCATTTTGCTAAGAATTCATCAAATATTTCTATTTTAATATCTTCTGTTTTTCTTTCAAATCTTACAGCATTCTTCTTGCCTTCAACCAGCTTTAACTCAGAAACTGAAAAGTGTGTCGTAACGCTTTCTCTGATTATAAAACATCTGGATTGATTAAAAAAAAACCAAACCCACATTAATCTACTATGAAAATTAACTTCTTTTTATTAATATAATTATACATACAAGTCCCTTTTTTTAACACAGATTTTTAGTAAACATACAGCTGGGTAAGTTTTGTGCCTTGGAGATACAAACAAAAAATGACAAGACAAGGCACAGGAGTTTAGAGGATGAAAACGAAGATTTTGGAGGCAGAGGAGGCAGCCTGGGGAAAGCACAATATAAACCAACAAGATGCAAAGTAAAATGGAGGGATGCGATAACACGGGGAGAGGCAGTTTGGGCAGAGCATGTACGTAGGGGAGAGTGAGAGCAACTGAGGTTTAAGGGTAGAGATGAAGAGCTTGAACATGATCTGGTGAAAGACAAGAAGACCTAAAAGGATGCGCAAAGCTCACCAAACCAAAGAAACCACCAGGCCTGCCAAAAATGAATCATTTCATATGTTCCTACTCACACAGTTTTAAAAAATTAACTGGATGCAAGGAATGAAATTTTCCCCACTACTGAAGATGGCAGAGAGCATTAATATAAACAGAACGGAAGCACGGAACCACCAGGGGCGCAGAAGATGCCCCAGAAGACAGTGACAGATGGAGAAAGAGGACATCTATTCATATACACCTATACAAATGTTTTCTTTTGGGGGCAGAGAGGGTGCCTACTGCTTTGTCTTTAGCAAACACAGGAAGGCATAACTCAAGACTTCTATAAATCCATAGCCAGCTCCAGGCATCTCAAGGCGCAATGCGAAAGAAATGTGTCAGTTAAAACCAATTCAGATCACGTCACGTTGGTACGTGGAATACCTGAGTGCTATCCTGCCCTTGGAAGCCTGCTGCAGAGTAGGTCCCTCACATGCCATACAACCTTTCTGCCCACCCCACAGAGCATCTCCCAAATGCAGTCAGGTTTTAGCATGAGGGTATGGGGTTTTGGAATCTTTTTGTGAGATTATTCTGCCCCTTTATCCACAGTTGTTTTGGAGTAAAATTAAATCATCTCTTGACTCAGGCTATTATATATAAAAATAAAAAAAAAAATTAAAAAAAAAAAAGACGACTGATGAAATCCAGCAAGTTGAAGATGAGATTTCATTACAGTTTTTTGCAAAATCTGGTTTGTATTTGATTTAAACCAGGCAAATCATAATTCAAATCAACAGATCCAAACATAGATTTGTATATTTGATGTTTGAATAATTCCGGGGTTTTTTAATCATTACATATTTCTTCCTACTACCACAAAATAGTAATGAATTTATCATTTATTCTCCTAATATCTGAGAGGGGCAACATTACAGTTTCAATTTATAGCTATGGAATCTAGGCACAGAAAAAGTATTTATGACTTGGTCAGACCACACGTGAAATCTGCATATTCGCAAGAGATTTAAGAGAGATCTTGAGCGGAAATCTTACGTCCTTCAGTAATTTCTTAATCATAACACCATCTTTCCATACAAAATGTAGATATATCCTAAGGTCTTAGTTGATGTTGCAAATAAATGGACCTAGGCAGTGTCTCAAGCAGTATTAAAAGAGTGATTCTTTTGAGGGTCCCAAAATTTTAATAAAGCTTTTAAGGTAACTTTATACATTGTTAAGAAATCCTTTTCATGTATTTTAGAGAAAAAAAATCCCAACCAGTCTCGAATGATGTCCCAAGTAAATTTGAAACTTATCTTTTCATTCAGTTAGTGATTCATCAGTCAAAGCCACAGTCCCAGTCTGACAGACTTCCCAGTAATATTTACAGAGGAAGCCAAGGTTAATTTTGTTCAAATGCGGACACTTGAAATGAGCTCCTACCCCAGTTAAGTCTTTTCTTCTTAAAATGGCCGTGACAGTTCTTCAGGAAACAAACTTGAAAAGGCTGAACACTTCACTTTCCAGTAAGTAAATGACCCATACACCAATGCACAACATTCACGACATGTCATTATACAGCATGACAAAGATTACTTTGAGTCTACTTTGCTGTAAGAGTTATAATCCCAAATGGGTTAAAAATGAATGACCAATGTACAGTTTAGAAAATACATATACTATCTTTAAGCCACCATACATTTAGAAATTCCCAAGCAGTATGGACCATGAGGCATTTAGCCATACATAGATTTATGATATTCCTATTCTTATACTGTTTTTAATTAGGTATTGTTTTAACATGTTCTCTTTGAAAGCAGAAAGGCGTATGTCAATAACAACTATGAATGATTAATTCTTCTATTGTAGGATCTTAATTCACTAAGCAGGTGAAATAAATTTGTCTAAATTGAGCCTTAAGTATATTACAAATGTTAATAGAGGGCCAGGTCACGGTCTACATTAATTTGATAAACAAAGTGATGTTTTTCATTATTAAAATGTGGTTCCCTGAAGTACAGATGAAAAGTGAAAAAAGATGAAAAGACATAAAGAAAACGGAGATTGATGAGATTCCGCTTTGTGCTGAATTGCACAGAAGTAATCTCAATGGCATGTAATCCAAGGTGGCTTCTGAAAAAACAGACGAAATCTGTTTGGATAGAGTAGACCTCCAAAAAGACTGCCTCCTTCCACCTGTGCATTGTAGTGAGAGAACTCAAGGAAGGAAGGCGTCGGGGGAACGTCGTCTTTGTCTATCGACAAAGATTTGTGAAGCTAAAATGCAGCGTCTGTAGATGGTAATGCCCTGCCAAAAGGTCTGAAGGCATCAGGTCTGCTCTGTAGGTCTTTATATATCAGTGCCAGCGCCTAGGGAACAGTCAGTGCCCCAGTCAGCTAGAGACACGGAGTGCCTGATAAGTGAAACATGCTGTTAATAGTACAAAGATACTCAAAGTTCATTAGCATCTGGGAAAACTATTTCAGTGCCTGTGGATCCTACAACGATTCATAAGAAGTTAATCAGATTCCTATTTGTCACGAGTATTCTTCTATGGTAATATTATTTAAAAACTCCCTTAGCATGCTATTTCGTATTCCAGCGTGGCGCAATGTGTAATTTTCTAGTGTAGTTTTTCAAAAAAAACTTACTCTGAAAACTAAGGCAAACAACTTTGTAGCTGGGACATGACATAAGATATTTCCATCCCTGATCAAAACTCATGGTTACACAGCTGCACTTATTTTTAAGACTGTTCAGCTAAGCCGTCGTTGACTTGGAATGAAAAGAGGAAAAAAAAGAAACTTTGCTGGTTAAAAATTCCACAATTTTACCAAAAGGACATTTAACAGTTCGTGTTCTTATTGTGTATAAATGCATCAACATATGGAGACACCCAGATATACACTCACTAGGCATACAGTGGAACCTGAAGCTCAACATACTGCTGTATAGTAACATTTTGTAATTAGGACTAAGTGCAGTGAGACCCTACATCGTTCAGCTGCTACAGTAAGTAAGCTGATAATGCTGTTCTTCCATTACCTCATGAGAATGTAAGTACCAAAACACAGCAGTCTCTCCTGTAACGGGGAGTACAAAGAGAGACTGAAAGACAATGGGAGGCAGAGCGTGAAAAATGGCAGAGGGCACTTAGTAATGAACAAAGGAAAAAAAATACTACTAATTTCCCAGGGGGTGGGTTTATTTAACTGTCACATCTGGAATCCATGTTTAAATATCATTGAGGGAGTTGGTTTTCAAAGAAAGGTTATAAACTGAAGTGTTCTGAAATCACTATGCAACGCTGTTCACATAGCAGAGTGGCTGCAGGTTCTCCAGCTGCGTGTCGGATCCCGATAGCCACAGAACCAGTAACCCCGCAGGGATGCTCACATCATGGATGTCCTCCCCACCAAAAAGGGACCCTCAGAAAAGGAAAGCAGCTTAGCAGCAGCCAAAGAGTTTGAAAGTCTTAGGCACAGTTCTAGAGCTATTAGTACAACAATAGCCTCTCCTGGGCCAAAAAAAGCCATGTCAAAGTACTGCTTTTATAGATTCTCATCATGGTAACTACTCTCCAGCCAAGCAGAGTGGCTGAAAGAGCAGCAAAGGACAAAAGTAGGAATTTTAGTGATGTGGCACTTGAAAAACACTTCACATATAAAACAAAGTCTTTGTTTTCAGAGGCCTAGCAAAATGCAGGTCCCAGTGAACTCAAGAAAATCTTTACTCCAAAAAACATCTTCTAAAAGCATTCCAGGTTAGTGGGAACTCTGTATTAGTAAAGGGCCTCAAGATTCAGCTTCTATTCAGCTGTGCATACATGGACTTCACGTTGAATTTAAAAGCCCCTAAAACAAACAAACAAGCAAACCTCAGTAGTTTTGGAAAGGTCAAAAGCTCTTTGATTACGGGCAACATTGGTGAAGTGTTCTGGACTACTAGTGTAAACATCTTCAGCATTACGGTAAAGATGAAAAGATAGAGAGCGGCAGACGAGGTACAAAGACACTGTATTTCTCCTGCAAATGCATATGTGAATTCGGCATGTGCTAGTTTGCTTTGAGCTATGTTAGGTCATGCTGTGTGACACACATTTGATTTGATATAAGATTTAGAAGGACACACCTATCAAAATATGTTTATAAAATGCCTGCAGAATTAGTCAACTGCATTTTGCCTACATCTGAAGTAGATGTGGGATGTTTATTTGCAGACCCAAAGGCTAAGCGCAGTCAAGGAACGCTGCTGGATTCATTTTTTGTAGGAAAAACAACTGGTGTTCATTCTATTGCCACTATATTTATCACTATTTTGTTTGAATATGTAACTTGGGAATTAAGGCTATTTCCCTCAGCCTGTTAGAACAATACAGTGCAACATCTTTACTTAATTATTGCTTTTAAATTATAAAATGGCAGAGAAAACCTAAGACAAATTAAAAACCAAAATGATCTGTTTACATCTGTACACAGAAACACTGGAATGAATGATAGCGATTGCCATTATAAAATAACATTTATGCTTGAGTAAATGAGGTGTTACACTCTATTGTAAGAATAGAACTGTGTCTTGGAGAGCACTGTTTAAAATAGTAGCACACATAGTTTGTGTTTATAAAAATTCATACTTTCATTTTTATCTATTATCTATTTATTTATTTTATCTATTATTTATTATCTATTTATCATTTTTATCTATTATCTATTATTGCATGGATCTGTACAAGCTGATTTTTACCTGATAAAAGGTGTTTCCAAGAAGAAAACCTATGGTCTGTCATCTGCTTATAGACTACCTCTTTTTTTCTTATATCAATGTCCTCAGAAAGGGGACAAACAGAAGAAAGGAATACAGGCTGGAAAGGAGTATCCCTAGATAAGGGAAGTTTAACACATGCTCCCATCTTCCTTAGGTGTGGTATCGTTGTCTGGACTTTCTCCCACGCACCCAGGGACCCACAAACCTATTTCCTTGTGGTACTTCTATAATGAAGTGCCACACAGCCACTTCTGAGTTTAAGTCGTCAGGCTGCAAGAAGAAAACATGCTCCATAGGTAACATCTGATGAGTATGGGTAATCTGTCCAATTTTAATTTAGTTGATATATGAGGTTGGATTTTAATTCTGTGTTTATCTGCAGACAAAAGACCACATTCTTAAAAACATGGCCAAACTGCTCAAGTGAAACAGAGATCGAAATGCTAACTGAGTGTTCTCCCAAAAAGGTTTTGCTTAGATCTATGAGAATACCCAAGGCCAGTTAATGGAAATATATGCAAGAAATTTTGTTTATTTGGTTCAAATCATATAGACAGGTTAATTAAAAATTCACAAAGGATTTGTTTTCTGTGTATCAAGCCTAGGGGTTCTTGGTGTTGTGTTTAAACAGGTGCATAAAAGAGCAATGAAGAGAAAATAGATATGTATCCTGAAAAAGGAATTTTAAAAGAAAATCAATATCCCAGGCAATAGAAACGATGGAATTCATCATTTGTGCATGCAAATGAGAAGGTAGTTGGGACAAGAGCTAATGTAAATTTCTCACTCCTTTTGTAGTCCAGTCCATTCTGAGACTTCAAATTTCAGCATAGTATAATGAACCGATAAAGACCTCATCATGAGAAGCCCCCAAGCAAAGCAGCATGTGAGAGGTGGTGCACAGAGGCCACTTTGCTAAGGAGCAAAAGGTCAAGGGCCAAATAGAGCTAGATTCTCTCCCTCTCTAGCCCAGAGAACAAGTAATGCACTTCTAAGGAACAAGGAAGTTTCTTTTCTTATGTCCAGATCCAAAGTATTTAGGCTCCCAAGAGGATGGGGCTCATACAGTAACTAGGCGTGCAGCTACTTTGTTTAACTGAGGCCTTGGAGTTAAAGCAGATTCTCACTGAAGTTAAGAATAATTCCTTAGATTTTATGGGTAAAAACACTGATGTGTCATTGACTTGCACTTTCTGTTTTCTCACTGTTCCATAAAAGGCTGTTTAATACTTCTATTGTTCAATCTATGATGGGAAATGCTTCTAGCTGGCACACTCCAAGGAAACAGCTCCGTCCTCCAGAGAAGGAGAGAAAGATCAGCTTTAGCCAGCAGGAAACTGTGGTTTCCTTCAGAACAATTTGACACAAGGGCTACTGCACAGGCAAATGCAGACAACGGCTCATAGCTCAACTATGAAACATCACAGACATGCCCCCAGTGGTAGACACCCTAAGCAAGAGGCACAACATTACCATATAACTGATTCCGGTAAGCGTAACTGGGACTTGCTGCATCCCGTGCTCCAGAATTCTGTATTCTTGACAAAGTAACTTTCAAGAATAGAAAAGGATGGCCTTACATGCCTGAACAAAGGAGGTAAACTTTGAAGAATGAAGTTTTGGGGGATGTAGTAACAGAGGAGAGGCGAGCAAAGTAGTAAATGGCATGTGTAAACATATGCTGAACTAACACAGAGACAGAAGCCAATGAACAGGTAACAGATCATTCAATACAAGGCATTTAGAAAAGTATTCATATAATATGCAGAAGCATGGCTTAAAAAATATCTCAAAAGATTACACGCTGATTTTTTAGATGTAGCACGCTGAGTATGCAAATATGATTTACGAGACATAGATTTTAAAAGTTTTTCAAGCATACCATTTTTTCTTCCCCTTTCTTACAAGTACAGAATTTCACTGTATATTGCACACTTTTTACCATTTCTCTGGACACAGTTACAATATTAAAAAAGCAAACAAGGAAAACTGATATTCCAGCAAGTACAGACAAATCTGCTAGTATGGTCTGAGCTGGAAGCTCTCTTTGGCAAGAAAGGAATTGCACCCATTAATTCTTTCAGAATAGAAGCTTTTACAAAAATAAAAGGCACAGCAAGAGCAAAACGCTATGCTAGGTTACCTCATGTCATACTTATCAATAAAAGCATTTTTTTATCCTAGAGGTATTCAACAAACCGAGGTCATCCTGAGTTACTGGCAGCTGGGGAAATGTGGCAACTCTGAAAATCACTTTGATCTGAGTACCTTGAGAGGAACGGAAATGCATACTTCGACGTATGCAGGCTTGGCAAATTTGGCCACTGTTTCCCAGCCTTTACGGTTGCAAAGATAACCTTCCAAAAGTGGAGTGCGCATAAAGCAAACGCAGAATTGTCCTGTTGAAGCTGCCGGGGTGGAGGTGTTTGACACAAATCAAAACCCCAAACCAAAAAATAACTGAGGAAACAACACAACCTCCACCGCTCAGCTGCTGCTTAACAGCTTTCTAACGTGGCAAAAACCCCTAAAATTGTCAACACTCCTGTCATAACACGGATGCTATTAAGAACTATTCAGGGCTTCTGCAAAGCTTTCAAAAGTCATGTCATTTTCATGCTGCTGTAAACTGGGAAATCGGGGAACTGAAGCAAGGGTTAGCACCGACTGCACTTTTTTAAGGAAAAAGACACAGTAGAACTGGAGCCAGAGGAGTACTACAGCGGCTGAGACCCCTCCTTTCCAAATCCAGAAAATAAAGCAGGACTGAGCATTAAACAGTAGAGGCGATATGACCTTTACCTATGCCAGAAGGACTTGGACAAAAGGTAGAAATGGGAAGGCAGAGAAATAATCTAAGAAGGACACTTCACCTTCCACTTCAGGCATGGTTATGCAAATCTGAGAATCTGCACAGACAGAAGAAAGCAGAAAGAAGCAAAAGAGCTGCAAAAAAAGGTGCAATCTATCAGAGTTAAAAGTTTGTGTCAAATCTAGGCTTCAGACTGAGCTCTGAAACAAAAGCTGGTGAAAGTTGCAAGTGCAAAGACGGAAAATTACATTCCCCCTGACGGGCTGTCAGAAGATCAACCTTCTGGCCCTTGGTTTCTTTCTCACCTTTAAATTCCATTCTCTGCTAGACATATCTGTGCTGGCTCTTAGCTGGAAACTAAGCACTTAATCCAAAATTATGAAGTTCCAGATCCCTGCTCAGTTGCTACAAAAGTGTGACACATGAAGTCCATAAGCACTTTATTTGCAGCCCTGAAGTTCCATATGTTTGATGTTAGACCTTGGACTTTTAGTCCTGGCCATATCACCACTCTCATGTTACCGAACTATATTGTGAGTTCAGTCTCTGCACTTGTCCATAACCTCCCTGTTACTGGGGAGAGCAGCTTTCCATTTACTGATAACAAAGTCCCTCAAGATCCACAGAGGAAATGTTCTCCCTCCCAGACCTAAGAAGCTTAAAGCCTACTGGAATTTATTTGAACTTGCTTAATAAACTGGGTGCTGCAAAAAATGCAGTCATTTTTAACATGAGGCCAGCACGGAAAATAAGAGAGTGACAGTCATCGGATTCAATTCTTTCTGTTAAATGCAGAACCGTAATGCTGTACGTCCCCAGGAGAAGGCCAACCACTACGTTGCAGAATCACTATCACTCTTACGTCCTTCTCCCCTCCTTTTTGTCACAGGGTGTAAGTCTTTATGTGGACGTAGGGCCTAATTAATTTTGCAAACCTGACATAATGTTAGTGTCCAAATACATTTAAGCAGTTTCCAACTGGGGGGGGGGGGGGCGGAGAAGGATACTTGAACCTAGCAAAACTACCCACCCCCTCAAGTTCTTGAACCGCATCCATCACAGCACTGTCTCAACACTTGAGGGCACAGGAAAATCCTGATTAAATGGACAGGGCTTGGAACAAATCCAAAACATCAAACCTCAAGCTTAGTTAAAAAGTACCTACTATTGTGCAGGACTTATTCTTCAGAGCTATGTAGATCTTAAACTAAAATAAAGACAGAATTGTATGCTGCTTGTTCAAAAGAGAAGTAAAGACCTTATTTTTCAAGTACAAATTGTGTGTGACTTTAATAGTATGAATTCTGTCAAGTGGTCCATAGAATAAATTTGCACACAGTTCAACATAACATGTGCACATTAAATAGGATTTGGCATTAAAAGACCCAACACTGAATGGAAATCGAAAATAAATGCCCACATTCTCCCCAGAAGACTATTCACCCCAAGGCCTTAGGCATTAATTTAAGTGAATGAGGAAGCCACTAGGGCAGCTGTCGGTAGCTTATTTGATTTGTGAATAAACAATGGCTTCATTTTAAATGCTATTTACTCCTACTCCATACTAATGTAAAAATCGAAAACGCAAAAAAGAACTGACTATTTAAAAAACACATATTTTTAAGAAAGCTTTTACACTGCAAAGTTCTTCATTTCAACATGGTAGGAAAATAAAATAGCAAGAACTCCTGTTGCATTATTAATTTTAACTGCTGCTAATGTTAAGAAGCCCTGAGGTTGTATCTTATACTTAATTGATATTGTGCATTTGGCTGTATATTAATGAGAAGTTAGGGTATCATAGGTCATTCCAATAAAATCTTTGGGCTTGTCAGCTTGAATTATGTATCTTTACATCTGTAGAAAACAGTGGCGATATGATAATTACGGTAGTTGATACATGTTGTTATAACTTGTTAGTACAATCAGGTACATCATGTCCAAAGTGCAGATGCCAATCCAGTCTGGCACTAATAATCCATCAAACAAATTATTAATTATGAACAGTTTCTATGCAAAAAGCAGCATTTAGCTGCACAACGAATTTTTAGATCGGGGCACAACAACTTCTTGATATTATAAAGATTTCATTACAACACAGAGCCACCATCTCCCTGGCACTACAAGATGAAAACGAACACCTTTACCCTATACATCCATATACAAAGTGCTGAACTTCATGTGTAGGTGTGCCCGTGTGTTTGCAGATAATTACATATATAACCTCATGCAACCACTTAAATTTTCATGTGAAACAGCTTCATATTATCAGGATTCATATTTACACGTAGGTTTTACCTTGTGCAAAATTCAGAGAGGATCCATCTAGAATGATGCAGTTCTATAGCCTTTTAGCAGAACGTACATACTGAACGCTTTTTGGTTTCCATGTAATTTGTAATTTAAAACAGAACCTAGCTGCCCCAACCTACACTCAATTTCTATTTCACATACAGACATCTTGCCCTATGATCAGATTCTTGTTTGACATGTACTAGAGGTATGGGAGTCTAAGAGAAGATGAAGAATTTACATAAAAGGAAAGGAACTGTTCCAAACAATAAGCAAATTGTATCTGTTCAAGAATGCAATGCAAGATCTGACTATAAAGCAAACTGAGTGCACAAGTTAAATATGCCTTTGTGCAACTGGCGCTTACAACAGCCAATAACCCAAGATGAAACTGTCCTTGAAAGCATTGCAGTGACGATCTGTGGATAAATTGTTCTTGAACAATTTCTCCAATATACATTAAGCACAAAAAGGCTTGTTATCAATACACCATACAAGTTCAGCTGTCTTGGGTTTCCTGGTAAACATGAATATTCAGGACAGCAAAAGAAAGGGAAAAATAAGTCCCACTGAGCAGTTCCCATACTGATCTCTGCTGCTAAGATGTAAACCTAGAAAAAACGCACTGAGACCCAAAAGGTGTTCTGAATTTACAGTCTGTTTGTAAAATCAGAACCCAGCCCTACATATTCAAATACGTGGCTTCCAAAGGCCTAAACCACATATACATAACATATGAACAAACACTTCTACCTTATTCCTTTAAATCCACCCAGGCTGTCCTGCACAACATCAGCAGCATTTAGGGAAAGAAAAAAGCATGAAGAAAACCAGACTGCAGGTACTCCTGTCCCCCTGCAATGAGCCGGTCCAACAGCTCAGGACATTTCTGTGCACAAGTCAACTCTGCAGCACACGTAGAGGGAGGGAATCCAGCTCCTCCCAGTGTTTGCGGTGCGTGGCTATACGGGATCTCATGTGCGCACCAGTTCCAGCTGGACTGCCAGATGTCTGAGATTTACGGACATATGGCAGCCTACACAGTAGCATCTAAACTTCTAGGACATCCGCAAAACCCAGACTAATCTGTTAAATTCTTGAAATCTACATAGACAAGAACTCTGCGTGCAAAAGGGAATGTGTCCAGGAGAATGCAGATGACTGGTGGCCGACACAGATTAATGGCCCAAACAATCTACAGTCTCTTATATTCAGAGAGGAGCCGTGATCCCCGCTAATTTTTCTTTCTGAGTTATGAAGCAGAGCTCACCAGGTTGTA
Organism: Chroicocephalus ridibundus; assembly: GCF_963924245.1. Lineage (NCBI taxonomy): Eukaryota > Metazoa > Chordata > Aves > Charadriiformes > Laridae > Chroicocephalus > Chroicocephalus ridibundus. The sequence continues at coordinate 8,542,514 of NC_086289.1, read as the reverse complement.
AAAGGGCATGTTCAATATATTAAGAGTGTATTGGCTGTAAGCACGTTTTGTCTTCCTAAGGTATTGCTCCGGTGGTGCAGTTCCACTTTTCCTCCTCCATAGGCTGGTATTTAGCAAAGGAGGCACAAAGCTGAGCACGACAGGGTTGGTGTATTATGGACAATAAATTGCTGCATCTACAGTAAAGGATAAAGATAAGAAAAGAAAGCGGAGTGAGTTGCTTGAAAAATTTCTACCTCATCTATGGACTCAAATCTACAATGAAGCTGCGCATTACACGAGGTTTCAGCGCGTTCCCTCTGCTGAGCCGCAGTTGCTGGCTGCGTGCACGCTCGGGGGGAGCAGCATCAGGTAGAGCAAACTACGTCCATCGTTAACTTTTGAACCAGGGTTTTCTGTGCCAGGCTTCAGAGAAACATGGAGCACAGCACAGCCAGGGGAGGGGTTTCTCGCAGCTAAAATGACCTACCGGAACGACGCTTCTAAAGCATCTGTATTTTCATTTCCTCTTTTGGTTCAAGTGTTTAAGCAAAAGAATTCTGCTTCTGGGCTCTTGGATTCCAAAAATTAAGCACTGAATCTGTATTTCAGTACCTAAACAGAGCTGGCCTGTTTCTCGGTATCATCAAAGCGGTACACTTTCAACCAGTGCTTTTCAAGTTCAACTGTTCTTTCCCACTCTTCAAAAATTATTCATCTTTTTCCTTGCATAAAGAATGCTCAGATTAATAAGACAAGGAAGAAATGCCCTTGTAAAAGAAAAAGAGAGGGACAGACATACAGACACCCCGCTCACTTAGGCCTAACAACAGGCCTTTTCATTAATTATCTTCCTAATGATGGTCTCTCGAACAATACTGCAAAATTTCATTCAAAATCGAACTACTCGCTGGGGAAAGAGCACATTTTATCTTGTTCCCTCAAGAACTCTGAAGCCATCTTCCTCATATTTATATTCTAATCTTTCTATGCTCACTTGTAAAAGCTGATAATTAGGAAAGCCTCTTTGATGGTCAGAAGCTGCACACTATTTCTGTGTGCATGGTAACAGGATGAATCGCTGTCTGCACTAATCCTGTAAGAGTGTTAAAGGTCCCATGTGACAGTTACTGTGAATGCTAAACCTGCCCTATATTATGCTATTTCCCACTAATCCTAAGAAAATTAATGTTAATTTATCATGAAAAAAAGGTTAATTATACATTGACTTCTGATTTGGGCACATTAGACCCGACTCACAAATAATACAGATTTTTTATTATTATCTTTAATAGGAGGATTTCCCTTTCAGCCCACAATCAGGGACTATACTCCCAAAATCGCATCAGGTTGGGAAAGGGGGGTTTGCTGAGGCAGGACAATGACAAGAACCAATGGTAATTCTAATTATCTTTCCGATCCAGTTTAAAAAAACTTTAGCTTTTGTTCTTTATGCAAAACTCGCAACAGTTATCTGCTTCATCTCTTCAAGTATACAGTGAATGCCAGTCCTGGTTCAGAAAACAGATTCAAGTTATGTAATTACCTTTCATTGCCTATTAAAGCTGTAACTTACAGAATAAAATTTGTTCCTTTATGAAACACTTTATTGTAATTAAATCACAGCATTTACTTGATATGAAAAAAAACCACAACCAAACCCTTACGTTTTGAATGATTTATTCATACTAGCAGACTCTAATCCTTAAGTACAATCCTGGCATTTTACCCAGGGTCACGTAATAGCTGCACTACTTACTACACCAACCAACTTTCAGAGGTCGTTCCCTGTTCATGCAGTAAGAGTGGGAGCCTGTTGTAACAGGCTGTTTTTTAAGCTTGTTCAAGGCATCTCTGATAAAGGAAGAGATAAATTAATAAAAAGATATTTTGCTGAACCACACAGTATTATCAATTCCAATATTGATGTTGCTACCTGGTTCTCGTCTGACTTGGCCACCTACTCTGTTCAAAACTAAACTGACGTGCAAGTAATATGCTGCAGAATATAAGTAGCATACCTTTGTCCAATTAAGGTTTAGACAGCTATCATATCCTCTATCAGGTACCACACTTTCCATAATCATGTGCCAAAAAGGGGCAAATTTTTCTGCCAACAGTTAACCCGAAACCACATTTCATGTAACATGTCTTTTTTTAAAAAGTAGTTTTAATAGCCAAATAGGTTTATTGCCTAAAAGGAAATGCGTTTTTTTCATATAATGCTTAAAAGACACTTGTATGCTGGGAGCATGTTCTAAAATGTTCCACCCCGCCAAATGTCTGACCAAGTTAATAAGTTAATTTATGACCAAATTCACACCAAATTTTGGCAGGTGCAGCTCCACTAACTATATAATCTTGAATTTTTCTCTAATTTGCCACTTGTCTTAACCGTTGGAACTAGAAGTGTTTAAAGTAATTGCTTTGAAGGCTATTTACGATACTGTTTAGACAGGCTACCTCGTGGTGAAAACCATAGAGCCCTGTCCCTTCAGAAGTGCATAATACAAGAAAATAAGTGTTTGGGTTGTGGTTTTTTTTGTTTGTTTGTTTTGGGGTTTTTTTTGGGGGGGGGGCTTTGGACGTTTTGGGGATTTTTTTGTTTGGTTAGTTTTGGTTTTTTGGGTTTTTTTTAAGATCAACAAGCAGTTAGTTTAATTATTAAGTTAATATTTTTCAAGCAGATCAATATTTACATGTTTGCGTTACTTTCATTGCCCACAACATGAGGTGAAGAGGAAGGGGTTTATGAACAAGGGGTTTAATTCATCCGAGGCAGCTTCCTTAACATCTAAACAGATAAAGAGCTTTCTCTAACCACCCCCCATTGCTGCTGCAGAGTGCTTCCTAAAATTATCTTTTGGTCCAGTGCTCTAATATCTCCCTGTCCCACCACACAGAAGCATTCACGTATTCCTTAAATTTGGCACAATTAGTGCAGGACTGCACAGATTCTGCCAGGAGACAATACCAGTGGATGCCCCGTTGCTTCCAGCCAAAACCCAACCAACAAAAGCAGTAATGTACATCACTAACACTTCTCAGTTACAGAAGCTAAAGCTACAGGTTAGGTTTAGATTGGCCATTAGGAAGAAGTTCTTTACACTGAGGGTGGTGAGACACTGGCCCAGGTTGCCCAGAGAGGTGGTGGAGGCCCCATCCCTGGAGACATTCAAGGCCAGGCTTGATGAGGCTCTGAGCAACCTGATCTAGTTGAAGATGTCCCTGCTCACTGCAGGGGGGTTGGACTAGATGGCCTTTAAAGGTCCCTTCCAACCCAACACATTCTATGATTCTAAGTTAAAATGTAATTGACCAGAAATGGAAAGAGTTAAACAGGCATATACTATATAATTTGCATACATTTGCATACATCCCAGTGTTTTCTCAGGTAAACCTTAACTTCTACCACATCACTATTTATAGCTAAATGCATACTTTTGTAACATGATGTGGATCGGGTCCAACTAATATTATTAAAATAGCATTTACGTTTTTGCTTGCTTTTGTATTAGATGTGACATCATAAAGTGTGATGAAAAAACATTTCAAATTCAGCTGCTTTTCAGAAAAATTATAACACTCAATTATTAACAGAGAGGGTCTATCCTATTTCCTGACATCTTCCAATAGCCTTTTGAAACCATTTCTCTGCTTCGTATCCTATATATTTTTGTTAGAAACATTCTTCAGTGTCTGTGAGGGGAAAAATGTGCTGAAAATCAATAGCCTGCATACTTCTTTGCCTGTTTTATAAGAGTCTACAATGAGCTAGAACAGATTCAATTTTAAGATTCAGAATTCAGACTAATAGGTTTTAATTTAAGAAAATATCTGTCACTGTGAATAGGCAAACAAATGGATTAGATTCTCCAGTTTTATTCCTTAGGCCATAAGTGTTAATCTCTCAGCAGAACCAACATAATATACCACTATAGATTATCAAAAGTGACTACTCGCTGCCGTGAATTATTCATTTGAAAGGTTATGCACCAGTGATAATATAAATTATATTTGAAAAATATTCATATAACATTTTAATAAGCTTTAAGAAATGATTTCTTTCCCAGTGTTTAAACTAAAAATAATATTTAGTGTCTCAGAAGGAATTATGGATTTATTGGATGTGTTCAAAAGTCCTGCCATAAGGTATCTGAGACTTAGGGGGAACTGATCATCTAAATGCTCTTTAAGATGTACTTGCTCCATAAATTAAAGATAATACATGTACAGTTCTCTCAAAGGCCTCTAATCAAATTATTCGCATGCACGTAAAAAGGTGGTGACTGGTTACAATTTATGATAAAACCCAGGAATTCTTGCCTGTGCTGCCGGGGAAAAGGATCTCAAGGAGGAATTTAGCACGCGGGACAGGCAAGCATATGCACCAACAACGTGTGTTGTATAGCAAGGCAAAAGAAGCTCAAGTTTCATTAGCAACACCCAGTGCACCACCTGAACCCAGTCCAGTGTTGCAGCGTATCCGCACTGCTCCCTCCGCTACGATAAACTGTCAGAAAAAGAAAGGCTTTTAAGATTCTGAAAGCGAAGCAAGAATTTTTAAAACATAGTGATTCAGGGTATGTTTCGCGTGGCCAAAAGTGCCTAATAGACACTGCCGAAGAAGCCTAATTTTCTCAGTATCCATGTATAGAAGTGAAGGCCTTTTTAAAACATATTTTAAAAGATATTCTGAAATTGAAACATAAACAGTTTCATAACATAAAACCCCCTCACGTTTGAAAACCTTAGTCTTCAATTCATCTTAACATTGCTAAGTCAGAGTTCTGATTTATTCTAGTGTTCTGATTTATTCTAGTGTATAATACAAGATTTGATAATAGCTTACAGTTATATTTGAAAATAAAGTGGTTGAATCACGGAAGGAAGACTTAGAAGTTCTTCATCTACTTGTTGATAGCAACGCCTTTTTCTGCTCACCCAATGGTAATATTCTGATTCAAGTTAGACCTGATCGGAGAAACTAATCCTATGCATTGGAGAGAATAACTATACCAAAATCTAAGGACACTTCTGAGCAGCAAAAATAGAATGTCAGGATGTCCCATTTGGTCTTCCACTAATTAATATAGATACCTTCTCCAAAAAATCAGAAACAAGCATTTTAATTACATATGTAATGGGGAACATTTTCTACTTGTATTTCTTATCTTGCCTCTTCAGGTATAGTGCATATGCACTTTGGGGTTGTTTTTGTTTTCAGGCTCCATAATTACTCTGAATATTCCATTTACATCCCCTTCCAAACTCCATATTCGATAAGGTTTTCTTTTGTGTATTTTATTTGTGGCGCAGCTATATAGCATTCAGGATTCGCTCCCCTTTTCCTACCATGGTTGTCCACTGTAGGATTTGACAGGTCAGTGTTTCCTTTTTCTTCCTTTTGCTTTCATTGATCTCCAGCGCAAAATCTCAGCCAGTCCTCCTCCCTACTCCTTTCTCAGTGAGTTCACCCGCCCTCAGCTTCCAGCACCATTTTGACACTGATGAATCACTGATCTTCACTTGCATCTTTCATTTCCCTTACGTTGCAGGCTATCTCACTTCTTTGCCTGCTTCTCAAACACACAATTTTGATGTCAAAGTCAGCCTCCTGAAAATTGAACTTCTTATCTTTTCTTCCAATTCTCACCTCCTTGCCATTACTGTTGACAATACCACTATCCTTCTCAATTCTCTAGATTTCAAATTTCATGGCCCATTCAACTCTTTTCTCCATCACTTGATCACAGCTCAAGCTGTCATCAAACACTATCAGTACTTTTCTGTATCTCCAATACCCACCCTGCCCTTTCCAATCCTTCCACTAAAATCTTTGTCCAAGACTTCACATTACCTGCATCAGTTACATCAAATTCCTGTTTAAGGTCTTCTTTCCCATGATCCAATACATGTAAAATATAGCTGCTAAAATAATTGCCTTCCTTGCCAGCATTGACCATATCACTATGGTCATCCATTAAAAAAAAAAGTTACATGAAGTTACCCATTACTTTCTGTATTAAACTCAATTTCCTGACGCTTCCTTCCAAAGTCTTGTGCATTTCCACTCTTAATTATTTTTTTCCACACTTTGTCTCTTTTTTTCTGCTCGTTTCTGTTTCTTACAAGCTGACTTACTGCTTCTTTATTGTTTTTCTGCTTCTCTCGAAACCTTATACATGACACCACAATGCTGAATATACAAAATATCTTTGTTTCCTCCCTTCCAAAACAACTCTCTGTATCTTCTTCTTAAAATTCTCTGCTTCCTTTCACCTGCAGTTAAACGGCAGAACATAATCCTTGCTTTTATTTTGCAAAAGGAAGTAAGCATCATAATTGAGCCACTTCTTATTCTCTCCAGAGTGGTTCTGCTGCTCCTGCCTGGAGTTTTTGCTTTTAAGCTAGTACGAGCAAATAGTTCCACAAGAGTGACATCTTCAAAGATCTAAAAAAAACCCAAGCCAACAAACACAAACAAACCCCACAACCCTCTCCTCCTAAACAGAAATAATCAGTTTAATTCGCTGTGTATTTCATTGAAAATCAATGCTTACTACCAACTAAAAAGAAATCTTTCTTTAGAAAAATCACGAGACAGTAACACGCAAAGCAAAATTTAAATCAATTATGCAAATAGGGGCTACTTTTAAGCCATTATTTAAATAAAGGTTAATTAATTAAATTAATCCACTCTGTCCCAATGTAATACCATAGTACACTACATTACTTACATAGCAATGCAGATATTCAAAGTCCTTTATAAAAAGCTGCACACAATTTGATCAGGAGGAAAGCTGAAGATACTTTATTCCCATCAAACAGCTGGATAAGCTGAGACCGAGCTATCAGTCAGTAAATCAGTGGCATATCTAAAGCCTTGAACTAACATCTGCTGATCAGACAGTTCTGCCTTCCCTAAAGAACAGGGGTGGTGGTCATCGCTTGAGCCCCCTTGAAGATTGTGTCTTTTGTCCGCGCATTTGGACATTGCTACTGAGCCGGCAATTGAAGATACGAAACCTGAACAGGCTTCCTGAACTACAGGAACAGGCCAACTGCAATATCATATAATCCCCATTTTCCAGATACATTATTTGAGCACGGATATACAATAATTCCAGAAACAGCCAGAGTGACCTAACAGTATATCACCCAGAAGGCGCCTGACATGACCCCTACAGAAGAGACGTTATAATGGATTATGTGTCTTTCATATGAAATCAACCTGCAATAGTAATTCAAAGTTAGCTTTACAGAAAAAGATTCAGAATCACCCCATGATCTATTACAGAAGCTTAACTATGGGGAAAGGTAACATCCAGCAAAGGAGCAGTAAGAATAATCGAGCCCAGCAGTTTCTTAAGCTTCACCGGCAGCTCCCCAGGAGACATCAGAGGGATCTCTTAACTATACTTCTGGTTGTTGTCACACCTCATTTGGGGCAAAAGATTTTCTGGAAAGGAGCTAAATGAGCATTATTATAATCTAATTCACAAATTCAGTGATGTTTTCAAACTCCTGATAGCTCGGACACTACTGGAAACCAGTATTTTTAGAGCAGTACAGCAAGCAAAACACTCTCAAAAATGAAAGACACTTCCCAGAAAAAATCCAACTCCAGGATTTTCCATGATGATAGAAAAGATTTAGATATAAATGTCAGCGCACTGGTCAGAAAGCCTCTTTACACTACAAGTGCAAGTAAAGCAATAAAACTGCCCTTCAGTTAAGTCTTCTATTATATCATTGGTACAACCCCAAATTTTAACATTACAAACATTTATTTGAAAAGTTTTCCTAGCTATGAAGGCTCTATTGATCACTAAAGCAAGAAGAAAAACAGACCTAAACTAAAAGTGCAATGAAGTGATTACGATGGTTATGAATCAGCTCTCCATTATTGAGCCACTTTAGCAGCATGTAATAGATTCTGATTAAGCTCTTTAAGCTGAATTACAATGTACTATTAGAAGACTACTCAATTAATATTTTTCAAGGCCCACGAGCTAATTTTACCAGCATCCACTAATTTTTACCAAGGTCTGACCAGACCTTACCACAGTGTGCTCAGTGGGAAGCAATGAGCCAGCTCCAACTTTACCAAGCCTGCTATTAAAAACTTCAAGCGGACGTCAAAGCTCAGAGCTCTGTCTCTCTGCGGGAGCTTCTCCCCGTGTCACAGCTAAGAAATACAGGATTCCTCGTGGGAAAGTTACAGACATCACGCACTTGAAACAGAGGCAATTCCAAGCAAAATTTGCCTCTGGTCTGGACCTGGACTGAGTTTGCCATTTCAGCAGCACTGCACTACTGTAAAGCTATTAGATGCCATTGCAAACATTTAGAAGCTGAGACACGAACAACTCAAGCAAGTTTTCAAATCAGTTTATACAGTGCTCCTGGCAATCGAAAGTGATAATCACAGCATACTGTTGCTCCTTTACTGCACAATAGATTTTGAAATGGTGCAATCATTCATGTTCCCATTGGAAGAGAAACAAGACACGCACAGTATTGTCTCCCGTTATTCACAAAATATAAGCAGGGGCATCCACATTTACAAGAAATGGCAACAACTGCAACAAAAGGGCACTCCAGCAGCTCCATCTACAGAAACTGTGAGTAGGAAATGGCTGTGTTTACCTTAGAGACAGCGAACAGCTGTCTCTGACCTATGGGTCATGTTAACATCTGGGGAGAAAAAAACGTTTCTTTTATGAGACTCCTAACTGAGAAGGTATCTTACTATAACATTACAGCTTAATTTTACCTAACCTTTTTCATCCTGGTAAACACGAATTCTTAGAGTAGGCATTTCATTAATTAAAACAAGTACATTGTCTCCTGAATGCTTTAAATAGCTAGTTTTGGTATTGAGAATCATGTAGCCAAGACAATACAAGTTTAGCATTCAAAAAAGGTTTTTCTCCAGGTTTCCACATGTATTTGTACAGTCTGGACTATTTTGCATGCCACTGAGGCTACATGGCACCGAAATCCAAATTTAATTCAAATGTTTGCACACTGAATGCAATGTAGACGCAGCCCATCTAAACCAAGAGGTCTCCCAGATTAACATATCAAGAAGTGCATGGTCATATGCCAAGTCATACGAACCTGATCATAAAATCCCCTTAGCCTTGTAATAAAGAAGATTCCTCAAGTAGGTTTGTCTACATAGATTACCCATAATCATCTCTGAAAAGGTACTGAGAAGAGTTTACTCTTCCAATCCACTCCACTGTCATCCATTTTTGAGAATGTTATAGTGTTTTTTATGACTTCTACTAAGTAGAGCCTTTGGAGCCAGGTTCTTCAATGGCATGGTTTAACTTCACTGCTATCTGTTTTTAATCTTGTCTCTGGAAAATTTCATTTTAACCTCTCATACTTATCAGTAATTGATAAAATATGTTTCAGGATCTCCTTTGTGTTATATTATTTTCTTCCCTGTGCTTTTGTTTCACATGGAGCAATAAGTAGCAGGTATGTTTTCTTACAGTCCATAAATATTTACAGACTGTGAATAACAAACAGCACTGCTTTAAAAAAATCCTCTCTCATATTTTTACATACACCAGGAGGAAAAGGAAATTTCCCCTCCAGAGCCCGTGCGTGGGAGTGAATGTCTTGGCACTGTGTGTCATGGAACCATCTGAGACAAAGGGGTTATGTCCGTATTCTTACAGTCATCCAATTATTCATATATATATGTATGCCTGTGAGTCCATGACATCATGCACCTTTAATAAATTTCCTATAAATTCAGGCAGCTGGTCTTTGAATCGGGTTTTGAAATCCCACCAGCCTGGAGACAGTAGAATTTGGAGCAGGTGAGTAAGCTGTACTGGGAATTTCTCAAGTACTATACTATTAATTCATTATTTTAGATTTCCATTAAAAAAGAATTGGAAATAGTTAGTTTACATATTAAAACCGAATCTTTTAGTGCTGGTTTAGTGCCAGGCAAAATTTGTGCGGTCCCCAGACATTTCCCGCTAAAGACTGGCTGAAGTATACCTTAGGTGATCCGCACTTCTGTAGCACTGTTTGAGGCTAGCTGTCTCTCAAGGAGGGCTTTCTGAATTTGTATGAGCAACCCGAATGGCACACAAGTGAACAGGGAGCCAATTCTTCCTTCGGAGAAGTAGTGCAATATACTCTCTGAATGTGCTGCCATTAAGAAATGTGAGCAGTCGCACTGAGGACTAGCTGTGAGCTTCCAAATAACCGCTGGAGTTATCCCAGTACGCTTCGGTGTGCTGCAATATTGAAATGTGGGGTTCACAGGGGTACAAATAAACTGGGTCGCGGAGAAAAGGCTACAGGGAGTAGACTGAAAAAACAGCGTTAACAAATTCTTTTTAAGTGTTATTGTTTACAAATCTGAATAGATGTAAACATCCTAAATCAGCTCTGCGTCCTCTCCTAGCATGGAGGGTTCGCTAGGCTTTATGTGCCTCCCAGAGAAATGGGTTTATCTCCATTTACCTGAGTTATCTCATTGTCACTCGGGTTTTGATCTTTAGACTTCAGGCAAGCAGGACTTAGCGCCACCATCATTTTTAGTGGAAGACCGTGGCTCAGAGACACCCACATATCATCATTCAGGCTAAATCTTACTCTTCCCCTTTCTACACAGATGAGTGAGGATCCCACCAATGAATGATCGTGGCCCAGCTGAGCATTAAAAATGGGATGAAAAAGTGTTCAGCACTTTGAAGGAAAAGGGAAACTCTTCCACCCACTCCAATTGGAGTCCACGGGTAGGTCACTAACACCTGTATATCACTGTCACAGAGCTGCTGGAATGGTTACAGTAGCTTTGGTTTAAATCTGCCCACTTTAACAATAGTTTAGATGAGATTCTTTTCTATATGTAACAAATTTTAAAAGGAACAGTATAGGCTTTCAAACATGAATTAAAAGTAGTTTCATGCAATGTGCCTGACCCCAAATCTGTATGTAGAGATATACGGTCCCTCCTTTGCTGCTCAGCTGAAAGGCAGCAAGAGAACCAGGGAAGGAGGAGACGCACAAAGTGCTGCTGCACATAAAACACATGCCTTGGAGAACAGAGGAATTGTGTCCTCATAAAAGGTGATCTGTAACAGGGTAGGTTTGCAAAGACACTCTTTTGATCTGCAGAGAAAAGGATGCCGAAACACTATCATCTGGCAAGATTGTCCATCTTGTTTGCAGCCCTCGCTTACAGGGGTTTAATGATTTCTGGCAGTATAGCTCCTGACGGACAAAACTTCACTGTGCCCTTCGTTGTGCCCATTCCCCCTAATGGCTGAACGGCTATGAGCTCAGAGAAGCCTGTCTGCTAAAAAATCACTGGTAAATGGTGTGCCATTGACCTTTTAAGCAGGTTTAAGTACAAACATTCCTTTAAAATAAGAAAATAACATAATTTTCAGATCTAAAATACATGCTCTCAATTGTATGAAAATTAAGTCTATTAATTAAACACTGCATAGGGTGGGCTGCTTTGGAGATGTGTTACCTCAAGAGCAACCCTTCATATATGCTTACTGGATAAAAATACATGTTTGTAATTGTAAGTATAAAAACTCTACACTTTGCAATATTTTAACAATTCTATCTAGACATCTTGAAGTGTCCGACTATGGTTGTATTCCAGAACAGATGAAATGTGATATGTGATTTTTTTTTTTTTTCCAAATAGCAAAATAGCAAGAGGGAGAAAAAGTGTTATTCGCATACAGACAGTGACAATTTCTAATTACTGATGCATCACTAAGCAAGGTTTTGCTAACAGCTAAACGAGCTATTGCACTTAAAAAATGAGGGCACGTGGCACATCTGATTAGTTTTACTTATATGTTTATGATATTATGTAATTCTAGAAGGTTGATATCTCTTTATCTTTTGGAAAAATGTGCCACGTAAAGGAACAGTCGTATTAAATGCCATATTGTTTTCTCCCTAATTATCTTTTGTTTTCAGCATGCAAATGGAAAAATGCTGAGTGCTCATTTTAATTCCTATATATCAACGTAATTAATTGTGAACTAGCTCCTGCTTGCGCTTGTTACATACAGAACATAAAAGAAATTAAATATTCCTGGCAAAAGAACGTACAGTATTCCAAGAAATCTGCTTTTTGCAAACTAATGAAACAATTTTTAACAATTTTTATTACAAGCATCTGTGAGCTCCCACCAGGCAGCAGCAACAGACTTGTTTCTGCTTATATTGCTCAGTTCCAAGCTAATGTCCCCTAAAGCTGTTAGGCTGAATGCCAACAGAAGATAGATCCAAAAGAGACCTGACCCTTATCCCTGCAACTAATAACATCTCCTGGAAGTTTTAAGTTAATAGTCTATGTGAGATTCTTATTAGCGAAACTTTGCCTTTTTCCCCAACCATATTTGGCAGTAGAAATCATGTACAGGAACCAAACGCACTGACGTAAAAGAAATGGACTGAAAGGGAAATTCTCTAACTACAAAATGTTTGAAGTCTCATCAATAAAAAAATAAAGTCTAAATCCAGAATTCTCTTTCTATTTTTACTAAACACGGTTTTATTTTTCTGCTTACCGAATCTCAAAATGTCATCTCTGGAGAATCCGAGTGCCTGTGAATTCTGTTCTTAATTTGTTTGTTCCCACACTTCAGATATGCGAGGGAATCTTTCTGTGAACTATTAGATAGCGTAAGGTCTCAGCCACTGGAATATCACGGTTGTTCATGGGTTGTGATCTGGGTTTTTTTTACCTGTATTGCCCTAAAGATTCTGGCAACAGAGGCCACTGCTTTGACCCTTATCAAATGCCCTTGTTCTTGAGACAATTTTGTTTCCACTGCTGCAACCAGAAAAGACACTGGACAAAATGGCATCAGTAACCTTAGTAAGTGAACTGACTGATTGAAAATATTTGACTTTACAGCAGCTAAATTATGTGCAGTTGAGTCTCTGAACACTGGAAACTGAAGGGGAAATAAAAACAAAGAAACCATAGAAGGTGGCTTCCTTGTCCACGTTTAAATAGTTAACCAAATAGCGGTTGACTCTTCTGCAACAACTTTGACCTATACTTAAAATGGATCCAATTATAAGTTGCAGGTTGTTCTGTTGGTTAATAGCCAAATTCCGAACAGAATCTAGTCTGGTGACTCTGAGGCCAATGCCCTATGTGTGGTAAAGCACTGTCTAACCAAGAATCATTTAATGCATGACAAAGTTCCTCTCATGGCAAGGGAGGTTAAAAGAAAAGAAAAAAAGAAAATGAAGAAAGATGAAAATATTGGCTGCCTGAGCCGATGTGATATGACAACAGTTTCAAGGAGCGGATCCGTTTCTAACACAAAGCATTATTTGTAGGTAAGATCTTTCCTCTAAGTACTGTCTCCGAGAAGATCTGCAAGAACACAAACTCCTTGCCACCAGGAGCAATAAAAGTACTAACCAGCATGGTCTTCCCTGCAGCCGTTATTTGCACCATGCTGCAGTTCAGAGCACCTTGCACAGGAGAGAGCAAGAGGTAATTTTCAAGAGTTTCAAAATGATGATTTTTTGAGTTGTGGAATAACTCAAACCTGCTTTTTCATTATGTGAAACCTAATGTGAAGTACTGCCAACAAGTCTATCACCGCAGATTTCACATGTATGGGATAACATGATGTTGTGCAAATACCTGCTCGTCTCTGCCTGTAAGTTATTACCGTGTTTACTGATAAAGAAACGCAGATCACATGGGAAATGTAATTCAAGGAGATTTTATGAATTCAACCCAAAATGTATCTTCCACGTAGATACTTCACAGCAGAGATTAGCTCAAATGTACACCTTCAGTTCCAAATTACTTTGCTTGCTGGAGTTTTGAGGAGCGTAAGGTTTAAGAAACAGGGCAGAGAGAATCTATGAGGCTTTATAGCTACCAGACCTGAACACCAGCTTATTCATTACTTGATCCTGAATAAAATCTAGATTCGGGTTTAATTTAAGGGATCATTTATATTCTAGGATTTTTTTTTAAAAAAGGTCTTAGCCCCCGCTAAAGGATTAATGTATATATAAAAAACAACTAAAAAAGATTTTACAGAAGGCGGTAACACTACCACCTGTGTCCCTGCACTAGGGTGTATAAAATAAGAGTTTTAAAACAAACCAAACTACTAAAGAGAAAACATCTTGGATGTAATGAAGTAGAATAAATTCTCGTAATGAAATTCTAACATTAAACATTCTGAAAGGTAAAAATGGCAATTAGGCACCTAAGTCACCTGGGACTTTGCAAATTTCTTTCCTTCCGTAACGAAATTGAGATCGCCCCAAGAATAAAAGAGACATGTTGCTGTTTGATTTTTGCTACATCTTCATAAGCATGTGTTGTGGTTTAACCCAGCAGGCAGCTGAACGCCACGCAGCCCTTCGCTCACTCCCCTCCAGTGGGATGGGGGAGAGCATCGAAAAAAACCCATAAAACTCCCGGGCTGAGATGAAGACAGTTTAATAGGACCAAAAAGGAGAAAGAAGAACAGGGATGAAAAAGATCTGATAAAACAATAGACAGACAAAGGGAATATTAAGTATATTCTCTTCCCGTATAGTAAAAGAGCAAGTGCCTTGTGCAGAACTGTTTGGCATAAACGAAGTAATTTCTGGATAGCTGCCAGTGCTAAGGTTAAAATGCAACATTACAAGGCTTCCATGATGACAGCCTACTGGGAGACATTTGTTGAAAATTGCTTTGCCTATCATTTAGTCAGCAGAAAGAAAAAAAAAAGGCAAAAAAAAAAAAAATGCCTTACAGTACTAGTTATGGTAGTGCTATGTTGAGTCTGTATCTATAAATGATTCAAATTGTAAGCTTATAAAGCCCCCATACAGGTGCAATCAACATAAAAGCCTAGCATTTATCTTCTTTTCTTTTCTATCTCAAAGTTCTATATATTTTCACCATATGCTCTTCCAATAAGTGTGTGTAATTATAAAGGAGGTATGATCTAAGATTTAGATTCAAGTTTCAAAAATTAAATTAAAATGATTTTTTTGACAACAGGCAATAAAGTTTTCACCAGTTACACTGTGAACAAGTAGAAGCCTTAAATCTTGCAACATCAAATAAAACAACATGTTTTAACTATACTCTTTTACTCTGCAGGAAATGACAACTTAGGCGGTGCAAGTACTAAATTGTAGTATTTTAACTGCACTATATATGTCTGCCTTTGAAAGTCCACTAAATACATGAAAGTCTTCTACAATAGTTTGAAAGAAATAGGAATAAAGAACTAAACCTCAAATTTCGAAAGAGGTCCATACAGACTGTCATTTGACTCTCATTTAAATTAATGGGATTCAATCAGCTACTTCCCAGAATACTGCTTCAAAAACACAGGGCTAAGTGGTCAGAAAGGGTTTGTTCAATACGGTTAACAAATTAATATTCATATTCTACAACAGCTTTTATCTCTCTATTATCTCTTACTGACCAAGAGAAATTAGAATTCTGATCTGTGTTTTGGTATCACTAAATGATTCAAGAAAATATCGTTTGTGGTTTCCTTTTTTAAGAATTAGCCAGTATCTTCACATGAAACAGGATTTAAAGTGATTCTACCCTGCAGTCAATAGGCAAGAGTTTATGCACATGCTACTTCAAAATAGGGTGCATTTTACATCTTTTCTTACCTTTCTGGACCAATTCTAAGGCAAAAGCTTGTCGTTTTGCAACAATTTCAATAATCTATTTGTTTGCTTCTTGTTGTGGTTGCAGCCTCTCACTCAACCCCTTCTCCTCCCAGAAGGGTAGGGAGAAGAGGGAGAAAAGGAGGGGGAAGGGTTGAGATTTCATGGGTTGAGATAAAGACAGTTTAATAGAACAATAACAGAAAGGTACAATAACTATAATATTAACGGTAAAAGAATATACAAGATACAAGTCACTCTCACCAGCCGGTGAATTGCCCAGCCTAACCCGAGCAGAGATCGCGGAATTCCCCCCCACAGCCAACCCCCATTTGTGTACCGAGCATGACATCTACGGCACAGAACATTCCATTGGCCATTCTATTGTTCTGTCTGTCCTCCTTCTCAGCTTCTATGGGAAGCTGAAAAAAGCCCTTGACTAGTATAAACATCACCTAGCAACAACTAAACCAATATGCATTATTGGCATTCCCATCATACTGAACCTGAAAGCACAGCAACCACTAGGAAGAAAATTAACCCTGTCTCAGCTGAAAGCAGGCCACTTACCCACAACGTGTGGAAAGCCTTCGCAGTTGAGTGTCACCCCTGGGGACTCAAAGCGTGTGTTGGTGGTTTTTTATGGTTTGTTTTTCTTTCTTTTTTTAAATTAACTGCCTACCTCTTTCTCAAGAAATTACTACTTTTCCTAGAAAAATGACTATAGAGAATCTAATGATGAATTCCTAAATCCACAGAGAATGTGTCACTAGCTCCTCTCTTTTAAAGGATTACTTAGAAACTTCCTCTCCAAGACTTGACTACAGGTAAAGTAACACAGCAAAAAAGTGTTCTTTGGTCTAAGTACAGGATTACTTTATATTAGCTTGATTTATCCTTGTGACAACTGGATGAGGGTTCAGTGTAACTCATAAAGCCAACAGAAAAACTATTTATTCTAGTACGTCAAACATAAATTGGTCTCTGATCCTTAAACCAAATTATACTTGTGTATGTCCTATTTTAAATAAAGGGAAAGACAAAAAATGATGTCTGATGCTGGTCTCAGGTTAAAATCTGCTCACACAATGTAAGAGAGTTTCTGGCTCTGCGGTAGGAAATAGTATAAATTTCCCTGTAAGAAATAGGAACGTCGGATATTGTTTTTACACCACTGGTACAAACTATACTTGTATATTAAAACCATGAGTTTTCTTATCTCATACTCATGGAAAACAAATGACAGCACTTTGGTGCTGTCAGTTTGATAGGATTTTGCCATTTGAAAATAATTCTTTTTTGCAAGACTTTTAGTAATTATGTTCCTACTGGGACCTCACATTGTTATGCATCCATACTTTTTCCATTTATAATTATTAAAAAAAAAAATTGCTTCGGCAGTTCTGTAAATGTTGATATGGCTTATATTTGAGTTCAATTTAAATTCTTTTTCAAGTGTTTCTATTTCTAATTAGTTTGTGTACCAAAGTACGAATTCAGTATACCACAAATAGATAAAAATTCAGTGGTGTTTTATTTACTTTTACACAAAGTGATGTTGGTCCTAAATTTGACCTGTCCTATCATACCAATCAGTCAGTGACTGTCAGCCTTTTTGGGTTCCCTAAAAGCCATGAAAAAACCCCAAATGTCAAATCTGTGCCATCATCCACAAACTCACTAGAGATGGAGGCAGAAATGCTACATGATACTGACAAATTTAATCAAAGGGAAAAAAGCAACCCTTACATTTTATGTAGAAAAGAAAACCCTAAAATGAGGTTTGTACAAGTAAACCCTGACTTGACAAGAAGTTAGACAAATCTAGCTATAGTGGGTGACACGCAGCCGTGACATTCCAAATAAAGTTTATTTAAAGAGAAGCGGAGAAATGTCCTTTTTTCAGTTGAGCATCAAACAAATACAAGTGAGAAAAAAACCTCTTGGGCCTTCGAAAGAATCATTTCTAGTGCCCTGTGTGGCTGTTAACTACTTTGCGTGGCTATCATCACCTCCTTCCACTCAGAGATGTGCTTTCCCATAAATGTATCTTCTGGCTGCTAACCTGATTTGGATAATACTAGTAATTCAAAAGCGCAGAGAAAGTTATCATGTACGTACACCTTTTGAGTCAGTCTGGGTAGGTAACTTTTATTTTAGAAGGCATACCAAGAAAGAAAAACGTAGAGGAAGGAGAAAGGTAAGTAATGGGCAAAAGGAGGATTGGGGTGTCAGGGAGGTGCAAAAAGAAAGGAGAAAAAACGATACCACTCAGCCTCTAGTCCAAAGTTGCAGAATTATCAAATGTGACATCAGGACGTTGCTAAAGTTGACAAAAAAATTTTATATACTGCGGCTGCTAGGTCAGAGAGCCCAATGATACTCCCCTGAGGAAGAAAAGCTCGCTGCAGAGATTGGATAGGCTTCACTCCCCATATGTAATGTCACAGGAGGGGTGGAACAGCTGTGGAGCTATGACATCTCTATGCCTGCTATGTAGATGTTGTGCTGGGGCACTGGCCAGTAATTTGTATGCTTGCAGGCTCACCAACTGCTACTGCCAACCTCCTCAACATCTTCAACGCACCACTGCGAAATAGCTACCACGGAAGTTATCGGCTCTCTACTGCTTGCACCTATCCTCTACATCTAAACGCTGCAGCTGCGACGTTTTTGCCCTCTTTCAACACTTGCACTCCAAGGGAAAGAGAGATTGGATTTGGTCCAAAGGATGTTAAATCTATATGCTTTTAGAAGGATGAAATAGATAACAGTTTCACTCTGACCTCTAATGTTATAAAAGCTGTCACCAAAAGATATTAAAAACAGCTACATGTGTGGCAACTGGAAATGAACGCAAAATCCACTGACTACTGCATATACAGTGCTCATCTAGTCCTTCCTTGATTTTATGCTGATTGCCACGCTGTCGTAACGCAGAAAGCACCTCAGGATGAATACTGTCTTTGCTTATGAAACACTTGTACACACATGTACAGACCCAAGCAGCCCGGTAATTTAGGCGATTATATTCCTATTATTACACTTCAAAAAACACATCTCTGAATACATTCCACGCTGGTCTAGAACAGGAGACAGGGCAACAGGAAATGGTGTCAAAATGCAACAGCACTTTCTGAGTGAATGCAAAATGGCATCCCTAACAAATGTAACTCTGAAACTTACGGTCCACTGACCCCAGCATTTAAAAACCGATCGCAGGGAGTTTGAGAAGGATATGCCTCATGAAAGGATCTCTGTGACAGCCTGGCAGAATTTCTGAACTGAAGAGACACCGGGCTGTTATTTATGTTCAACAACAAAACACATACAAACACGTAATTAAAAAGAGGTACTGTACAGGCACCACACTACTTAACATAGATACGGAAAGTACATCCTTGGCTGGGTAAAAAGTGGCGACAGTGAAAAAGGAATTAACTTGCATTTTGCAAGTAAAATAAATACCACTTCCAATAAAATAAAGTGTGTTGAGTAAAAAAACCTCCCTCCGACCTCCAGATCCTTCAGGCCTTGTCTCAGTAAGAGTTTCTACCCCTTGTGCGGGGCACTAAGCACACGTAGACTCCCCTGTCATACTGAGAGTAGGAGGAGACAAGACAACCCCAGGCACCGTGGCTCCCAGGGAGGAAATCAGGGACCTGCTGTGTTGAAAAAAGAAAATCCAAGAAATCACTGATTTTTTCCATGCAGGGCAAGAGCTGTAGCTACAGCTGTAAGTAGAATTTCAATGAAACAACAAGTATTATTCAACAGCCTGCTTCTCCAGCAGTGCAAAAGCATGAACCTGCCAAACGTAGCCGTTTTACAACAGAAGCTACTCCGGGGATGCGTTTGGCCCAGGGAGGGTTTCTTTGCGGAGTACTCGGGACCAAGTGCAGCAGCAAACTCTGGACCAGAGGGTACCAGGTGGTACCAGGCTGCTAGATAGCGCGTCGGAGCGCAGATGCCAAGCGTCTCTGCGTGTGTCCTGTCTAGTGGCGGACTGAGAGGCATTACCAGCAGCCTCACAAACAGCTTATTCCACATACTGGCCAGAGGGCGAGTGCTGCGCTGGTTACGGCAGCTGGGAAGGAGTGTGTGGAGAGGGGAAATAAAAATGGGGAAACATGGAAGGTCTCACTAGCCAAAAGAGATAAACACACACACGACACACAAATAATCACTGCAGCTTCACAGCCTGTTGGAAGGCAGCCCTAGCTGCAATTTCTAGATCTTTCTGTCATATCCGTAATACTCAGTAACAGGCATAATGGAAGAGATTAATTTTAGAGGATTTCTTAAGTTTGCAATATTAACTGGGGTGAGAAGAACTAAAAAGCCCCCACAAAGGACTACTGTAGGACTTATGCAAATATTTCCATCTGGGTTTAAAATAAAAATCAAAGCCCTGAACCAGCCAGCAGACACTGTTTCACGCACTGCTAATGAAGAGAGAATTCAATTCTCCTGTTTGCTGAAATGAATACTGAACTTGTATCTTGATGTTTTACAAGAATACAGTATGTGTGTCAATACAAGAGTTTCACAATCACAGGAGCACTGGCAGCCTCCCGTAATGCTTAAGGGCTACATCATGGCTTTAGCCTGAGGAAAGGACATTGAGCAGCTGTGTTCCTACCTAGTAGTATTTGAAATTCATACAGTAGCCGCTGTGATGGCTAGGTGCCAGTCTGCCCTTGGCATGGCCCCCTTCCCTACTAAATGGATGGCACACACATGCAGACTAGGATACCTTTCACAGCAGTACAAGTTAACCTAACACATGCTCCGGCACCTGAACCTGACAACTATTTTCCTCTGAAAAAGGACGGGGAAGAAGCTGAGCTGAATGAAGCCCATCCAGCACGCAGGGAGCGTGACAAAGGGACAAGTTCCCATCACTGGGCAGCAAGGATGAGCACATGCATGTTGCTCACACAGCAGGCTGGAAACAGCCAGCAAGGGCAGGATTAGAAAAGGAGGAGGGGAAAATCTGTTGTTTCACACTGGTGATAGAAAAACTGAAAAAATGGTAGGATGATAGATGACTCATAAAAGTGTTAGACTACTGCCAAAAGCAGTAGATTTGGCAGCAGTGCAAGATACGCTGCCTCAGGAGAGTCACGCTTCAGCCCCTTCCTCCAGTGGGGAAGCGAGATGCATGAGCTCCCATCCAGGGCAGCTTCCGTCCTCCCCGCCGCAGGCTCCCTTGTACCGCCCTGACTCTGCTCTCCGCAGCACGCCGGTGATGCCATTAGCCTGTCTTTTGCTCCTTGGTCCCAATGCCGATATAACACTTCAAGTAACAATTTGACAGTAAATTAATAAATGTATTCCTACACTGCTAAGTTTGAAATGGTTTATAAATTCAATTTTTCTCCCGTTGCCATATTACTAAAACTCTGCTTTCCTTCCTCCCTCCTTCACTAAAGTCTTTTGTCTTAAATTTTTCATTTGTGGCATGTGGACTTGGGATTCCTTCTTTTTCCCAAAACTGTTCAATATAAATCAGACAGGCATTTGGGAAATAAGGGAGATCTGAAAAATGAGAGGAGCTGAACTTCTGGAGATGTGCCAAAAACAACATGAGACAAAATTAAGGCAGTAAATACATATCGATTACTCAGGGGAAACTTTTTACAATGTTTTATCAAAGGTTACCTGCTCCCAGTCCTTTCTGCTCTAAACCATTATATTGCCAAACCGCAAGACTGTGTCAGCATTTGAAATTTCAGCATATCTGTCCATTCCTCAAATGCAAGACTACAAACTGACTCTCACTCACCATAGGCAGGCAACCAAACCCGTCGGACATTCCTTTGCTTCAGAGGCACATGTGTTGACTGCAAGAGTCACCAACAACTTTCTCAGTCCCTCCCTCATCTATAAATGCAGGTTACTGAAGCAGTGATACATTAGGAGACTACCTGGAGTCTCAGGTTCCGTATCTGTTAGGTCTTTGGCATAGGTTAATAACTAAATGTTCATTCATATCAACCTACTTTGTACTATATTTTTGTAACGGGCACTGTTTGGGCTACAGAGCTATACAAAAAAATCCAGCAAAAGTAACATCTCCTCTTGGCGCGTGACAGTGCAATCTCTTGAAGCAGAGTATGTAAATGGTGTCCTCCTGATACTCTGAAGAAAGGTTTGAAGGTAAAAATAGCAACCAAGTGGGCTGTTTTTTTACTACAGGTCTGGGGGTACGAGGAGGAGACATCCAGAGAGTCATGGACAAGAGAAGTTTCATGTAGCTTTCAGATTCAGGGAAGGCACGAGCCCATCTTTACTCCTTCATCCACTTGATGGCCATCGTACAAAAGGTCATTAACAAAAAATTGGGTTTCCACATATGTTTATGTGATCTTCCATAGCCTTCTGACAATATCGTCTAATCGAAGATTTCTTACTGGCATTAGGAACTCCCTGCTGTAATTTGATTCCTGTCCCACACTAACACGAAAGCAGAACTCAAGTCACCAGCCCAGAGAGCTCTGACCTCAGTGGTTGGAGTGATGAAAGCTCAGTCACTGCCCTGTCTCTGAAGTAGAAGTGAAGTATATGTTGCAGTTGAAAGTGGTATATGCTCAGCATTTTTAGGCAACAGGAATACTGATATTGCTATTCTGCAGGCTACAGTCATCTTTTATATTGTTAAAATTTTTGTTACTTCCATTTACAGCCAAAGAAAACTCTTGACGTGACCTTCATGCTGCTGGCCGCCTAGCCCTGCAAAGCTACAGTGCAGGTGACGCAGCAAAGCCTGCGCAAACATCCTACAGCCCTAAGTAAAGTGTTGAGCAGGGCTTCCCCCTATTTCACTTCTACTAAACGCTGTGAGGAAGGGGAGACACCAAGTACTGCTGGCATGAAGAAGGGCACCCTCATTATCGCTGCTGAAGCTGCACTTACAACATCAGTCAGCACTCAACACCGGAATCCCACCAGCAGACCCTGCGGTTCATTTGTGCAACGTGCTCCCACAGGTGTTTTAGCACTGCCCAAGTTGTCACTTCTTCGGGGGTTTCATCCCATCCAAGAGTACTTCTGACACTTCATGAGAATTTTGCTATGTCACTGAGAAACTTCAGAACCCTAGACATTTCAGTTATCAATCTGTTCCTTCCAGAAACTTATCGGAGAAGGAAATAAGAAGTATAACGTGAATGAAAGTAACAAAAAATATTTACTACGGATTTACGAGACAACTAGATATTTTGGGAATGAGCCCCAGGTAACTGCAGCAACTACGTAGATATTGACAAATACAGACAATTTTCAAGTTCTTGAGTTTCTCAAAAAGTGTTTCCTCCATATTTGTTGAAAATTAACCAGTTTCGAATACGCACAAATCATCTACAAAGCTCTCCGAGTCTCAACATTGAAAACTACTTAAAAATACTGGCTGTTGTGTCTGTTATAGTTTAACAGATACGTGGATGCATGTGCAAACATGGCAGTATTCAGGGGCCTGGCTACAGCCCTTTCATTCGGACACAAGCTGCATCACCACTCTTCCTTGCTTTTTTAATATTTCTTCTCTTAGAAGTTTGGAATTAAGTTGTCGTTATATACAAAGTTTGGATTTTGTATGATACTGTCAAACATCCAGCACGCTACTGTGCAATGTGTCATTCAGAAAGCAATTGTATTTATAACTTTTCAATTACGCTTGCTGAATCTAACACCAGCTTTATTTGGTTTTTGTTCAATGTTCTAAGCAAAGATTGAATTAAAATGGTGAGAGCAATAAACTATATATCAAGCCAAACAACTCTAACTGCCTTACATCTAAAAACAGAAGAAAACTATAAACACAGAATTTCTATGCCTTTACAGAGTGACTCTTAAAGTACTGCCTTGCACAGAGTAAAAATTTTGAAAATGTTTTTAGCACTTCAGTGTTCGTAATGTTAGTAACTCCTCCCAATAAGAAAACCTGTTCTCATATAATAACGTGCAGAAATAACAGTATAACAACAACTGCTCCAGTCTTTAAAAACAATACTACTGAGTTTCCAATTATGAGAAATTTTCGTAAGATTATGCTGAACAGCATATCACATTACTGGCTGGCAAATCCTACCAACAGAATGGTAAATTTTACAAAGTAAGGCAAGTTATTTAGGAATAAATCTAAATTTATTCTTTGCATTTCAGGGGTGCTCACAAATAAAGCACTTAGATTTTATCATCATAAATGATAAATCGGTCTTGTGTTTTGCACACAGAAAGATTGTTTCACAGTATAAATAGATACTGTGGTAACATGAGAAATACAGTCTATGCTCTTGGTTGTGGTTATTTCTAATTTATATAATATATCATAGCCAAAGCTGTCTAGATGGCTCAAACCAATTAGAAAGAGTCCCAATAGATATGCATTCCCACAACAGATATTTCATTAAAAAACCAGCCTCATCCCCTTTTTGGTTTTGTTTGTTCAACCTCAACTAAATATAACCTCTAATGCAACTTACAGCATGTTGGGTTATATGCATTACACAGAAAGTCTCTGTAGGAAAAAAAAAAAAAAAGATAATATAGCCTCTGGAAATAAATAATGGATAGCCTACAAACAGTAAGCATCTTCTTTCCCATACCATATGTCCCCAGTAATCATTAATACATACTGATGTTCAAGAGACAGACAGACAACTGTGTAAATAAACAGACTACTATGGACTGCATTTTGATAGCTATATAAATGAAAAGTGTATTCACTATTTAATTAATTTAATTAGCACACCAGCTTCCCAAGTCTTTGGGAAAACATCAACATGCCTATAGCTACCCATTCCCATAGTTCGCTATTTCATTTATTAATCGTAAAAGGATGTGAGAAATGGATGTCATGGATCTGCAATAGCAGCAAGGAGACACTGAAGTCTACACCGCTCATTTGGTGGATCAGTTCTTCCCACCACAGCATATATCCTTCTTTGAAGAGTCTCTGAAACAAAGCAAATGAGGGAGAAGAGGAGAAACATGAGTCATCCTTCTCTGTGCCTCTTACCCGCAATGTCCTTGGAAAGCACAGTGTAAAACATTCAGGCTCAACCTGATTTGATAAAATGTTTTCTGCCCATTGTGCACAGGGACAGTGACTCCATAAAGCAGAAGGCAACAGAGAATATGACTCATGAATTGTGAATGAGAATTCTGAACCTCCCCTCTGTGGATGGCAAAACTTTCAATGACTTTTACCCACAAAGAATTGGCCTTCTATTACAATCTGTTATTCATACACAGAGTAATGCCATATTACAGCATAATGAGATCTGTATATTACATCCAGATACCATTTAGGAAAAACTCAGTTTTGCTTTATTTAACAAATGCAATATACACGTATTCTCAAACGCTGTTGATTGCTCGTTCATAAAATCACAGAATAATTCAGGCTGGAAGGGCTCTCAAGAGGGCTCTCTACACAGTACTGCTGAAGGCATGGTCAGTGGCGGTACCAGACGTGGCGGTCTCAGACCAACTTGCTCAGGGCTTATCCAGGCAGGTTTTGAAACCTCCAAGGATGAAGACTGGACTTCATACATTTTATAATCAGCTTGCAGGGAGGTAAGCAAATAGATAACTTTTGCAACTGGTTTAACAAGCACTCTGTCAGAGGGGAGCCAGGAGATATGCCTGGCAGCATAGCCACAGAGTTGAATTTGATCCTTTGTCCATAAGGCCTGCTTCCTTCTCAATAACCAGGTACATCTTCCTTCTCTAGAAGATTCTGCCTTGCCTGTTCTATGAGCACTAAAGGTCATCTCCATCTTCTGTGAAAATGAAGACGGCACTTGCCATACATTGCCACTGACCACCCCTCAAAAAGCAGAAATGTGCCTTTAAAAAAAATCAGATATTTGAGTACAATCACCACTCATGCAACACTCTGTTTTTACAAAAATATCCTCCTATTTACAAGTGTCATAAAATGTTAATTGTGACCGAATAAGAAAAGGAGCCTTACACAAGAACAATCCAGAACACAGTTTTTTCTCTCTGTATCATCCTTGAAGCGGGCACTGAACTAACTCCAATCCATAAAATTTTCTCCTTCGTTCTCATACAATAGTAATATTGCTAGAACCAATAAATCAGTTAAGATTAATTTGTCCAAAAATCCATTATTGTATCAATGAAGCTATTGGTCTCAAAACAAAGACGACAGTATGAAAGCATGGGCACAGTGTTTTTGCATGTTGAATAAAACTTTTGAAAATGTTTTTCTCTAAAACAAATGCTGGCAATGTGAAATTTGATGATCTTAACAGCAAGTAACCATAGGTCACCATGTGAAAGATGAATCCTAGGCCTAGGGACATGGGTCTTAGGAAGACAAAATATCCATTCCTGGACTCTTTCCCAAAGTCGCTGTACAGAAGCTGTTTCAAGAATTCTTTCTTTATGTGTGTCCAGTGAACCACAGACAGCTGTATACAACACAGTCACAAGATTTTTAAGAGTGTTGGGGGGGGGGGGGGGGGTTTAATTTCCTTCACCTGTCCCAGATATGTTTTGTCTGCAGAAATTTAGATGGAATATTTATATCACCTGTCTACCGTTTTCAAGGAGTATAATAATTTCCCTTTTCTGCAAGAACTTTCACCTTCACACCTACCTATTCTGTCCCTAGTAATTAATTTCCAGGCTCACCCAAGCTCTATTCATTCCCATAAGCATAAGGATAAAGAGAACACTCAAACATTTAAAACTGCTTTATCTAACAAAACTGAGATTTACTATGAAAAAAAAAAATATCACAGAGGTCATTCCTGTTTGGGAATAGAACTACATCTCCTCTGTCCAACTGTAATATTAAAAAAAATAACATCCTACATCTGATTTTCTCTTTCCTAGATGTGTATCCTCACAGTGTATCTCAGAAGAGAAGACTCACATGATCTCAACCAGTCTGGTCAAACAGAAAAGATTTCTCAGCAATTTTAAAAAAGATCCCAGTAAACTGGGTAGATGCACATTTGGATATAAAGCTGGAGCAGGACTGGGAAAGAGTCGTGCTGGATGGGAACATAACACGCAACCAGTTCATTTCTAGGCCAGATGAATCTGGTCAGATGAACTAGAAGGAGTCTTCCTTGCTGAAGGAGTATCTCCTCCTTCCATACTGAAACATCACCTTCTTCCTCCACCAAGCAAAGATCAACCTTCCACCCCATAAACAAGGTCAAGTAAAACGGGCAAAGGAACAAAATCTTCCTCTTTCTCCAAAATGACACGAAACCCAGACTAAGCTTTCCCCGGCACTTGACCATTTCAAGCATTGCCCTGTTTTGAGCTTTCACACGTTTCACAGTTCCACGTGCTCTTTTACAGGGTCTGTGTAGTTCATACCATGGCTTGTTTCCTCTACCATGCAATTATTCTCATTCTCCTTTTATCCAAGCCAGAGTTTAATCACATTTGCCAAGTAAGCAAGCATTAAGCTCTACCCCTGGGTGAGTTTCTAATGCTAACAGCATGCAACAAAAGGAGAATCCCATCACTTTATTGATTGTCTCCACAGAAAGGCCAAAACCTGATTTAGCATGAATGGGACCATTTCTTATGTTTAAAAGCTGTATCAGAATGAACGCCTATATTGCTTCTGTACACGATCTGGGGAAAAAGAGGAACACATTGCTCAAATGTGTAAAGTTAAACATAACACACGTTAAATCTATTTCAGAAGTCCCCCAAAACTGCAGATTGATTTGATTGCAATATGTGAAATCATCTAGAAAGGTAAAAAAAACTGGACAATAATACATTTTCCAAAATAAACTACACTCATTAGGACATTAATTTATTCAGTCCAGTTAACCTGATGGTAAATCATATCATAGAGTGCAGGGATATAAAAGCTGTAAGTTAAGATAAAAAAGCCAAAATAAACCACTTTTCTTAAAATAAACTGAAAGGTATTTCTGAAATAATAGCATAGGAGCATCAGCGTAATGCTTATTTTACACTTGAATACTTTCTAATATCCAGACAACCTCAGTGTGCAAATTGGTGCCGTTCATAAAACTAATTAAGAGGACAGGATAGAATATCTAGACACTATAAACATTTTAGGCAACTGATAAAGCTTCTTCATCTTTTCTTAATAAGTATGTTCAACTGTTTTTCCACCCACAAGAACATTCTGAAGAAAGATTATGGAACAGGATGCATTTATAAACAAAATAAAATAAAAACACGAACCCCAAAAGACAGGGACTTTTTCAGTTCATTTTAGAAAATAAGATTCAGAAGGAAATAATACAAGACGACATAACTGAGGAAAGATCACCCTGTTGCAGATCATTACACTGTGACTTTATGGGGTTCCTGCCAGAAATTAGTTGTATTAAAAGGAATTCATTGGTAATGATGTAATTTAGGGATGAGAGACTGGGGCTGTGAACAAGGAGAAGTGATCTTTCGTGTAGGGTCACGGGTGCTTACGACACTCAGCACTAACTCACAAAAAGTCAAGATTAGCGTCTTTTGTCAGGTTCTGATCCAGACATCCAGCTCCTGCCTGCCCTGACCCCTGCTGCTGTCTAGTCTGAAAAGGAGCGAACCCGGCAGTTGAAGTGCGACGACGGTCAGTTCAGAGAGATGCGCTCTGAGGCGAAGGGCCTTGCGCCGTCCCACACCACTGCCTGCACCCTGTTCCCTTCGCAACCCACAGTTGCCTATGGCGGTTGTTTATAGATACAGAGAAGTACGTATGATAGATATAGA
Source organism: Chroicocephalus ridibundus (assembly GCF_963924245.1). Lineage (NCBI taxonomy): Eukaryota > Metazoa > Chordata > Aves > Charadriiformes > Laridae > Chroicocephalus > Chroicocephalus ridibundus. Next base: position 8,514,119 of record NC_086289.1, on the reverse strand, counting down.
TACCTCGCTGTAGACAGAGAGAGAAAAAGAGGGAGGGATCGAGCAGCTCTGTGTATTGAATACAGCACCTCACAGGGAAAGCGTGAAAGAGCTCTTCCTATACACAAGGAGCATTACAAACCGCAGCCCGGCTTCACTCCGACTGACATCTTGGGAAAAGAGCCTCTGCTCCCCACTGTATCCTAGAGTGGAGCGCCAAAGCTCCGCTACCCTTCAAAGACGAACTAAATACACGTTATATTGCTACTCACGATCTGTCTTTTGTACAAAAGCTAAACATTAAGTAACTGTAATCCTTTTCATATTTTATTTGGGAGAAATCACAGAAATTCTAATATGCTTTTCTCTATACAAAATATATCTGAATAAAGAAAGGATGAAGTAGGATGTCTCAATGTGGATCTGTTTACAAGAAAAAAATATCAGTGCTCAATCTCACCCCGCAGGATAACTACTGCTGCAGAAAAGGAGCGACAAAACACTTTGCCTATCATCTGAGGTCCCATAAAAACTTTAAAAAAGATCGCTCCTTTATACCCACATGTCATTACTGAGAATATTGAACCGTTGGGGCTGTATGATTTCTTGACAGGGACACAATAAGCCAGCAGCAAGGTGTGGAAATTCAAAGTCTAACTTTAAAGTTTAAAGTCTTAGTTTAAAGTTGCAGGTCTTTAACTGTAAAGTTTAAAATGCAATTCTTTCTAATGCATAATTTTTAAGAAATTTTGAAAAAAAATGGGATTTTTAAATACTTGTAGTCAAAAACCAGACTAATCAGACTAATTTGTATTTATTGAGCTGCTAGTCAGCAAATAAATATCTATGATTTTCAACGTTTCCTAAATATTTTTCTTCTGAGGAAGAGGCCTGTGTTTCTTGGTAACATTAAAGGTTCTGGACAGAAAAGTACAATTCCTTTCTCTAGATCTTCAGGTCTCCTTTTTTCCTGCCTCATGGAATGAATTATGACAGTATTGTTCTATTTTTGTTCTACTGAATTAGCATGTTTTTTGATACACGCTGTAAAAACATTTACCATTTTTTCTGCTTTTGGACTCCCTTCATTTTTTATGATTAGGAACAAGCCTCTACTTGCCCTTTTCTTTGCTTCAGCATCTGTTCTGTCTCCAAGTTGTAGGTACAATTGAAGATGTTTTCCACTATCTCAGTCCAGTGCTGTCAGGGATCATTTTCTAGACATTTTGCCACCATCCCTTGGAATTCACAAGTTTCAGAGTATCAGCGCCAGATCACTTCCCATTTTCGACACAATACAAACCACAAGGCCATTCTGCCATAGTTTTATCTTTTCCTTCTTCAAATCTTTAGAGTATGATTATTTATTATAAAAGCTATAAACGCTAGTTGTGCTCTCAAAGAATCATGGAGAAAACATCTGACCAGAAAGAAACCCCGCAGAAGCTTGCTTATATTTGAATGCTCTGCTTTTTGCTACAATGCTTACAGCTTTGATTTGTTAACAGGTTATATACGTAAAAACAAAATATTAAAAATAGCCTTGAGCTAGTAATAAATTTACAATTTTTATGGAAGGCTCTCATTGTTGTGGATCATACTAAATTTACAAGACAACCCCATTTAGGAGTGATGTTTTTAAATGCATACATTGAAGTGCAATGTTTTTTTTCTGTTCATAAGCTAAAAGCCAAATTCAGAACAGGGCATATTATTAGTAGAAGCATGTGAATAGCACAATTTATATCCATTTAGAATTTCTTAAATTGAATTACTTTTTAATTACAATACATGTAATTCAGGCATAAGGAATTCAAGTACAAATATTCAGGCTGTATTATTAAACTCTCTGGGATATAAAAATATATTAAACTCCGTCCCTCTAGCAGCTACTGATGACTTATCTGAGTCTAGGAAAGCAATACAGATTATTTTTTTCCCCCAAATACCTTGGCAAGGTCACTTTTTTGAGAGTTGAAATGTAAATTACCTGTATTACAGCAGTGTCCTCAAAAGTTTTCATTTTGTGGATTACTTCTTTCCGAACTGCCCCTCGCTCCATCTGTGCTATTTTAGGATGGTGAAGTCTGAAATGTTTGTTTTCATAAAAAGACATGCTAGGACAGAACTGAGACAACAATCTGGAAAATTAGTTTCCCTTAATGTTACAAATGTGGCCAGATCCTCCCATTGCCAATCCTTCTTCACCCTTGCCTTACAGAACTTTATATTTATTAAGCAGCTAATCTCCCTTTGCTCCCTATGGCCTCTGCCGCTCTGATCTCTCAAGGTCATTGCATTTTGGCCTGGCCGCAAGAGCGTTCTTGGCCCATCTGGTTTTGTGTCACCAACAAATTTGATCATTGTTGAAATTGCATCAAAGGAATACCCAACAAAGAAGACGTGAAGCAGCTGCACATCAGACAGAAAGGCAATAGTTTATGGTTTCCATCATGAAAAGAGCTTCTGTAAATGCAGCTATCCAGAATAGTCAAACAGTACAAATTTCACTAGTATAACAGATGCCGCACACCAGTACGGATTGTCATGCAATTTGTCCCCAAAAAGACATGTATTGTGAATAAGATCTTTCCCAAAACATGCACTACTAGATCTAAGTTATGTTGCTGAAGAAGAAACTATGAGTGTTTCATTAAATGATAAACTACGTGATATCCTCTATGAAAATGAAAACACATGCAAAAAGCCAAACAGATATAAATACGCCTTTTTAATAAGACCACCTTGTTTAAACACCCTATTCTTTGAAATGGATATTCCATTTCTTTCTCCAAAATCACAGGCCATAGGGAAATACTTCTCCAGTACAACTGACGTGTCCCAGGTCAACAACGTATTCAAGTTGCTAACCTTCACAGATCTTTTTTCTAACTTTCTGAGAAATGCTTTTTCTGCTGTATTTACAAGTCAACTGATAATTAAATCACATCTATAAATTCTCTGTGGAGAATACATGAGGTATTTCAGAGGTCCTACTTAATCTTTACTCCAAGTAAGGTCTGAATTCAGATAGGCTGGTGACTGACACCAACTGCACGTGCTGACTTGCTCTTACTTAGCTTTTATTTCAACTTACTATTTTAAAAATAAATCTAGAAGAATGACAATAATCATTACTATGTGAAACTGGCACAAAAATATTGTGTAATCAGAATCTCTGGATGTGAAATGCAATAAAAGCTTAGATACGGAGTCAGTTCTGGCATCGAATTCATCACTAATACCCAAGGATTTCTTAACAGGATGCAGGTGATGCAGTCCTGCTACGCAGCAACAGGCCTCAACATGACGACTGCTGTACAAAATGGAAGCGGGAGATTTCAAAAGAAAGACAGGAAAATCTTAATTTGGACATGACACCAAAGCAGATTCCACAAAGATTCACGAAATACAAATTCATGGGAATTTTATGAATTTTAGCAGAACCAGTGAGGAATTACTTTTTTTTTTCTGTTCCGTAACACCCGAAGGCGCAGCTAGTTTCAGTAAGACTGTGGGAAGAAGATACTCCAACAGTTTTTAACGAGACCAGTTTTGTTTTCTTCCATATACTATCGTTGTTTTTCCTGAGTAAGAAAATACCAAATACAGCAGCAGGTAAACTTAAGGACTGAAACTCCCTTATCCCCCGGGGGTACCGATAGGTAGGATTCAATTATCCTTGCCTCTTTGTTTTCCGTTGTTAGGTGTTTACATCCTAGAACATACTCTCTCTCCAAAACTCTGGAAGCTCAAGGATTTGTTAGCAACAGTAATAATGATATTAAATTCATAATATGCCCAGTCAAGTCCCTTGGGCATTGCAACAGAATACTCATAAGCCTCCAAACACAAAGAAACAGCAAAATGTGTTGGCACTGGAAACAAAACAGAAGGAAAGAAAAGGAATGCAAATTATCCATGCGCCCTTCCTTTGTTCCATCTGTTTTCCAGTCTATGTCAAAGCAAGACTTTTTGTGGTCAAGTGCTTCCTAAAATAATGCAGACACTAATTTCTCTAACTTGAAAACACAGAATTTTTTGTTAAACCCAGCCAGAAGTAAAATATTTAACACGACCATTTTGTAGACCTCTAAAAGCAATTATTTATTCTTGAAAGCAATATGTATCCCAGTGTCACTGCCCTAGAGACTATACTGTGTTCAATTTGTCCGCATCAGTTACATTTCATGACTTTACGTGGCAAGATGTAATACAATCTGCTCAACTATACAACAAGCAAGTCAGATGCTTGAGAAACATGAGACTTCGCCCAAAGTAGGTATGAGAAAGTACAAAGCAACAAAAGTATTTCTAAAGTTTTTCTATTAAAAACAAAGACACAACTCGGGAAGGGAGTCAGCAGATGTTGACTGAGAAGATCTGGTACTTCAAAAGAGAAGAATTTGAAAGTACTAGAAGTCTGATATAGTCCTTCGCAGTGATTACACAGAGTAATCAAAATTGAGCATGCTATTGACAAGCTTTATTTGGCTTAATATGGAAGCGAACTTCCTTTGAAACAACGCAAAATATTTGAAAGCTCAATAATATTGGCAAAAATATAATAATAATTAGAAGTCAATGGAGGAAGGAAATGCAATTGCCAAATACCTCACAGAAAGTACACCTCCGTCCTTACATTTGGAAAGTTCAATCTCAATCAAGCCTAAGCACAACCAAAGACACTGGGGTAGCTGAGGATTACACAGCGAGAGTCAGCAGATGGCGTGGGTTCACTGGACAGTCTGCGAACTATAGGGAAAAACGCTCATAGCACCTCCTCCTCGCAATTAATCCACTCAGTTCAGGGCCTCACGAAGAATTCTTCTTCCACCTGTGGCATCTTTGCTTCCTCAATACGTTAAATTTGGAATCGCATATCCACCACTAGAGGATAATTCCTGCAGTCTATATACACTATATACTATTTAGTGTATAGTCTACATACACTACACACTAAATAGACATGCTAAAACAGTGCTGTGCACACTATATACCGCACTCCTTTAAACAACTGTTAAGCAACAACGCTGCTTCTTTTTGATTAAATCCCTTAAGTGGCCCAGTTCGGTTGCTCTCAACACCTTTATTAAATATAAGACCTTGGCATCACAGGGTGTGTCTATATAACACAAATTATATCACATTAAGTAACTCAGCTTCCAGATAGCTGCAACAGCACTGTCATAGAATCATGGAATGGTTACTCAATGTAATTAACCCCACTGAAAAGATGCACTTTTCCCCACAGCCTGTGATTCAAATCTGACTTCTGATTACAATTCCAGTTATAGTTGAATAAACAATAAATAGGATGCTATGTGCCACTAAATATTTTTTTCAACACAATTTTTTATAGAGAATTATTTTATTTAAACTCGAAATTGTAATTAACTTAGGAGTACACTCAGTAGTTGTAAAATTCATGCTGTTCTGCACTTGTAGAGGTACAAAAGGTCCCTTGTTTGCAGTACGATTCTGATTGATTCCTATGGTAGAGCTGTTGATTCTCTGCATGAGTTTTCTCAGATAACACATGGCCCTTTGAATATTGGCGCGCTGGGTATTTATAAAGCATGTATTTTCTACAGATAAGCCGGGCAAAGAAAGCTTATTGAATTTTGTAATTTAAATCAAACATTGAAAAATTATCAAAGTTTTATACAACCTATTTTCAAATTGTGAAGGCGCGTTACATAATGACAAAAATGACCAGTATCAAAGAGAACTATATTATAAATAACATTTATATACTGGAAATCTGAGGCACTTAAAAAGTGTATTTGTGACAAATATATCCAAATTTGCTTTACCATATCAAAAATAATAATTGCCTGATAAATGTCTGTGATTTTTTGCGATACTGCGGGCAATGGGGCTGCACTACAACACACTGCCAGTAGGCAAGCACCTCAGCTCTCTGACCCTGCGACCTTCTAGGGTCTATGCCCAGCACCGCATATCCCTGCGTATGCGACCTCTAACTTTCAGTGCTTCTACACAGAGAAACAGAGGGTGAGTAGTAGTTACTCTCTCTCCTCTTCCTTGTAATTCAAAACTTTTGTTAGCAGCGTACTTCAACTGACTGAAGTACCTGGAGGAACTGAAGCGGCCGCAGCAGAGCTGTCTTATTTTCCTTTGCGTGCGTGCCAGCATAAAGCCAGGCAAGAGTGACCGCTAAGCCGCAGTCCTTTCAGACTGGTGGCATGAAAAGTGCCAACCTTATCAATTAAAGAAAGATGGGAATACTGCTTCTCCCAGTGCATCATCTCTGGATCTAGCAGCTGTATACTTTACAAATACAAGCAGCTTTTTCTGTTTGCGAGCCTTCTAACTTTCATAAACTAGATGGCTTTACAAACAGGACAAGATGTTGCTGAGGATCTGGCAATGGAGGAAAATACAGCTGCTACCTGATTGCTGAGCTATAAACTGGGTTTTCCACATAAATAATTCTCTCCATCTGTAGTATGAAGTTTAGGGGAAAAACATAAGGCCACCAATTCTGTTCTGCAAAAATGCAGGCATCATCTTTACGAATGAATTTCATACAAGGTCTCAGTACTATTTGTTCCTGATAGAGCAAGGCATATAGCTTTTATACCATAACTGTCTAAAGCTTGCTTGCTCTGCTGAAGTGAATACCAATTTTAAGAGTCAGACAATGATCACAGCAGTGCTTAAAATACACACAAGATGCATGACAGGCATCACAAACAGGACATTAAAGTGCTCCACAGAAACCTATTTTGTCGCTAAAAGGGTCTTTAAGAAGTTTCAGCAGTATGAGACAGAAGATCAGGAAGTAAAGTATTGAAGTGACACACACATGTCACTATCAGATGAACTTTTATCAATGTAAGAGAGGGTATGGAACGTCCTATGCGTTGTAAATAATTACAGATCTTTCCATGCCCACATGGAAAATCTCCTCCACTTGGAAGGAATCTTCCTGACTCCGGGTGATGTAGGCTCCTTATCGGATTGCTCAAAGCAAAGAAGCAGTAGTCGTAATATGAGAATAATTATCAAGAACAAGTCCTGTTTTGTGCAAGAGATCTCTCTAGGATTATCTGTCGGAGGCATCAGATGACTGCATGAAAGCCTATATAAAACCTCTGAGAGCTTTTAACCCATATTTTTTATGACTAATGAAGAATAACATTTAGAATTAGACCAAAGGCATGAAAAATATTTTTTTAAATGTTATGGAGCTTAGAAATATACCACAGAGGGTAAACACAATCCTCTTTCCTCACATAACTTAGAAGGGAGGTAATAGCTGTGTCCCTTTTACACGTGAATAAAGCAGGCACAACACACATATGGAGTTTCAAAAGACGCAATTAATCAAAACACCTCGAGGTTGCACAGATGAGGGATATTTGCAAACTAGAATACACAAACACCATTGTTGACAGTGGTTATATTCTGCAGCTTGCTCGGGAAAGCTTCATTTGATCTTAACAAAAATTTTGCCCAAAAAAGGGACTAAAAATCTCATCTAGTAAAACTGATTTTGATCCAACTCTGATGGAAAACAACTGGAGACTCAATGATAGCTGAGGGCCTACAGTATTCATAACGAGACCCTGATAATAGAATGTAAATGGGTATCCTGTGACTAAAAGCCGGAGAAAACACTCTTCTGCAGTTAACTATAAAACATATTCTACAGTAAATATTTGTCATAATTTAATGCTATGAATATGGGTTCTCCAGATTAAAAAAAATATATTTCCAGAAGGAGAGACAAAATAATACAAAATGTCTTCTGCCCCAGTGTTTCCACCATACGTGAATGCAAAAACAATGAGAAGCCAATTTCACAGGAGCTGATGTAACTCCCATATTAAAAAAACCAACCTGTACTTAAAAGAAGTAATTGGCATACTACTGTAATTACTGCAACATATGTCCTTCAAAGAACAACCTGACCTGATGAAATAAACAAGTTTAAACAAGCAAATATCACTTCTCTTCCTCTGCCAAGCGTCCTTAAGAACTACCATTTTGCTTGCAAAATGGCTGCCGCAATTTGACCGCTCTCCATATAACCAAATTTCTCCGTAACGTATCTCGAAGTTTCCCATTAGCAACCAACTGACAACTACTGAAAACAGCAACAATTAGAATAATGTTTATGCTTCATTACACATTAGGGTTGACTGTATTAGAATATATCATAATACCAGAGTTTATGGAATTCTACCACGTTACAAAGCAAACTGCTCATTTCTTTCTCTCCAGCAGCGAACAGAGGCCCTACACATTCTCCATCAGGAAGATGTTGCCAACTCTGAAGTGTTGGTACTCAGTGGAGTAGCTTTTTGATACGTATGAAAGGACAGTGAAAACAATCAGAGGATTTTCTACTTAAATGTGTATTTTACACTACCTGAAGCTCCCCAATTTAGAGTTTGACAAACTGTAGTTTTACTCACCCACAAAATGTCTCCTTCTGCCCTTCGACTAGTCTGCCTCATTTCGGATGTTACTTTTTAAAAATTATATCTCAATTGATTATTCAACATTTACTTGTCACCAATGAAGAAAAGAGACTGCCAGAAATTCAGGTATTTAAATTCTAAAGACAGCCTAAAAATTAATGCTATATGACAATCATCACAGGAGACATTCTCTAAACAACAAAAGACAGATTTTCCTTATGATGCAAATACAACTTGGTTCTTCCTTGTTTATTTTATTGAATAAAACAGTGGTGTGATTGTCTATCTGAAGTATAATTCACTTTATTAACGTTAATAAAATAAATGGGCTCTGAAAGCCAGATGTGAGATGGGACTTCTGCATATTTGTTTCCTACCAACTAACATCCTTGAACTCCTTTCACTGTGATGCAACAGGTACAGACAGAAGAATTAGCAGAAGGAAATAGACTGTGATGTAGCTTGCTATCCAACAGCAACAAATAACTGCTTTGAGAATATTTGGCCTTACGCTGCTAGTGTCTTTGAAACCATGCTGAGCTACGGCAACCGACGGTTTAGGGACCCCACGGTGGATCACAAACAGGAAGGTCTGGCTCTTCACAAATGGCAAACTGTCGTTCGGCTGTGTGAACAGATACGGACAGACGCATCTCCCTTCTGTACGGTCCTTTCTAAAAAGCACTGTGGCACAAACTGGGGGGCCCTTCCGATACCACCTGTAAAGGCTTTGGAAATTCCCAACAGGAAGAAAAATGCAGTCTCACAGAATGACCAACCTAAAGTACAGTCGGAAAATCAGGAGAACTGCATTTTTTCCAATGGAAAAGAGCTATTCTGGGGAAAGGTCTGGAAGTTTACACAAATGAGCCTCCTAACCTTCCTTTCGGTAAACCTACTGTTGAATGATTTATGAAAAGAAACTTTCCAGTCAGACAGGCACAGAATTAGAGATGTGTTTGTACCTTAACTCTCCCTTTAGTATATGTATTAGTCAGATTTTAAGTACATCAGCAAAGGTGATCTTAGGCACTGGTACAGCATTGATTCATATCACATACTGGAAAAGGAGTGTTTGAATGTAATTTCAAGCCTGTGTCAGAAAGGAATTGTACAAAGGAGAAAAAGCTAAAGTCATAAGTTTCCTGACCTCCAAGTGCTTTTGTCTGCCAAATATACATTAGCTCAGCTTTTACATTTAATAGGAAAAAAGCTAGAGTCCTGCCAGCACCTATTCACTCAAGTCTTAAAACAACTAAGGATAAAACAGTCAAAAGAATGAACTCAGCCACATCTTCTGCAAACGGTGCAGCTTCTCATGCTAGCGTTAGATGCAAAGAGAAACAACCTGGGTTAACATTTGGGTGTCACAATGCGAAATAGATAATACTTCATTTGCCAACCAAAATGAACACAATCTTCTAGGACAAATACGCTGGCAGCACCTCTTCCAACACCAGGCACACCCCTCACCTTCCGGGTGAACTCAATCATTTAAAGAAAATCTGGGGTACTCCAAACTGTACGGAAGAAATGTGAACAGCAGGAGTCCCCCAGTGGTAAAAATACCTCAAAGAAACCTTCTCTTCCCAAATACCTACTCTACAGTACTTTGGGCAGCTAGCCAAAACCTTGTCTCTAAATAGCTGTAGAGTGATTTAGAGAAGTCTTTTACTACTTTTGCCACTCTTTAAAAATAAATAGTTCAAAATAATACATTTACTGCACACTAATAATATACACTGGAGAAGTTAACACCTTTAAAAAACTTTTCTAGCTTTCCTGTTATAGAATCTAATAAATCATTCCTAATATGCACAGTAATTTCTAGAATTTTATTAAAATACTTTTCTGTTATTGTATCGTGTCACAAAACAAAAAATCATTACCCAGAATTAGACCACTGCACTCAGGTACAATCTGGGGAAAAGATGATTTGTAAAGTATTACTCTAAAATACCAAGGTTTTCTGAGTTTAAACATATTTCAAATACCATAAAGCCTTTTAAAATTCTGAAAACCACGAGGAAGGATAAGTAATAAACCTTAATTCTCTATGACATGCTCCTTGAGACTCTGATCTTGTTCAACATGTAGCACTCACACTCAGGAACATTATGAATTGTCACCCTAATCTATCAGCGATGCTCTCTTTGCCGTGCAAGTACAACCTGCTCGGTAGATAGAGGAGTTATCTCTTACAAGTGCTTTACACGTCTCCCATTCTGATAGCTGCAGTGGGAAGTAGCTCTTCTCATCACAATCCAGGTCCAGGATCATTCACTGTATTTCTCATTCTGGCTAAAGACAGAAACTAGTCACTTTAAGTATTCTACAAGCTTGAATATTGACTCTTACAAAGCAATCCTGTGTCCTCCAATTAGCACATAGTGCTGCACAAGGGGAACTAACTATTGGCTCTGTTTTATTCTTTTTGCCATAATATAACTAATTCTGTAACTTGCAAATTACATTGCTCTTCACAGGCTAGACCAGATATTGCATACTGCCTGCATTACAGAAATCTGATTTTTTTTCTGAAGATCCTAGTGAGAACAGCTTTAGAGAAAACATTGCCATTTATGAAATCAACTTCTTTTGCCTCCCCTTATGGCCACTTATTATCTTTTAGGTATGATTTTAGTTGTATTATGTCTGTGTGTCTTAAATACATATTTAAATCACCAAATTAATTTAAAATAATGATAAAACCCCAGTATATACAGTTGCAATGCTACAAATAAAATTTTGAAAGGCAAAACAGAATAACGTTTCTTGTTTTCTTAGCTTGGCGAAGTATTGATATGTGAAAGATTTTTATGCTGACATTTTCTCTTTTAAAGCAGGACCAAAAGTTTGCAACATTGAAATCCTTGACTGAGGGCAACAGGAAGGAGATAACTCTCTTTTTAATAATCTGAGGAATTTATAAGCTTACTTGCAATTAGCATAAATGAAAGCTAGTATCAGAGTGTATAATTATTGCAGAGCAATGCAGTACCTAAGCCCTAAAGATGACAGCTTCACAAGTGCAACCATTCTCTGTCTTGTTAAGTGAATAATTTAAAGTAGATAATTAAGAACACTGCAAGAGCGGCTGCTTGCTCTTGATATCACTACAAGTCATCTGTTTTCAGAAGTATCCCTATAACGTCAAAGATGCTCAGATACCAACACATTTTGTAATGAATATATAAATAAATAAAGCTCAACCATCACAATAATTCACTGTTTATGGCTGTAGCTATGCCATTAACGATGTCTTTAATATATTGACAACCTCACCTTTTAGTCGCTAGTTCAAATACAGGTCAAGAGGGTAATGACCGAAAGTATTTATACGGCTGCACAGCGAACTACATAGAACAAGCCAGGGGGGAACGGGGCATATTAAGGGACAGATATCTGAGCTACAGAAATCATCATTATAATTGGCACCTTTGTTGGCAGATTCCGCAAGGAGGGGAAGGACTGAGTGGGGACGAAAAATGAAGTACCTTCCTTCATTTCTAGGACTACTACAGCACTGGCTCTAGTAGCAGATTGCTTCGCTCAGCTCTGCCAGACTGGACGTATTGTAGGATTGACAACTTAATACCATTTTGCGGATAGCCAAAGCATTCAGTACCAATTTTCTTCATATAGGCTAATTCTAAATTTATTCTTATTTATGCTTTCTAATCTTCCCACAGCTCTTAGAGAAAGGTCAAGGGCACGAAGATATTTTTAGCTACACAGCAGAAATTTATTAAAAAGCTAAATGAAGCTCCAACTCAGATTCAAATAATTCTCTACTTACTAAATTAAAAAACACTGTATGCCTTTCTTCCTAAACATTAGTGCAGTTAGCGTTAATGCATTCACTTTCACCCAACACAGAAGAGAGCTGTCTAGATATTTTTAAACTGTGCAAAAATTAAAAAACGACAAAAAAAAAACCAAAAAAACAAATGCCAACCCCTGTGTTCAACAATTCTCACACCAATCTATAGACAAGATTAAATACACTAACGCGCCACATTTCTTTGCAAGTCTCCTTTAATTTTGTGTTGTGAAGATGGGACATTTGGAAGGGGAAGAGACATCTCACGCATCAGCCGCCTTGGGGAATGTTTGCTTAGAAACACACACAGTTTGACCTCTCAAAGGATCAAAGCAGTTTACTTCATCAGGTCATAAGTGTTATCAGCCACTGCAAGTTTGTGTCTCCATTTCGCTATTTAGGAGACTAAAATTAAGTAAATAGATTACGAGAGAAAGAACTGCCACAATTTCTCAGTCTATATGGGTTTATTATAAACCTATAATTTTCAAGACTTTTCATATGAGAATACTATAGGCAGTTCATATCTATGTAGTCCTTTAAAGAAATATGACAAGCAAATTTATCAATTTCTAACAGAATTTCAAACAGTGCAGACACCTTGCTGTCTTCAATCACGTCTTGTTTCTTGACTGTGTATGTGGAGAAAAGACTTGTTTGTCCAGGTCCTAATGGATAACATGATGTACATTCCCATGGCAATATAAAATGAACAACAATGAAAATGATAATTTACTTTACTGTCAGGTGCTGATGCTGTAGGTGTGAAGGAAAGCAAGTAAAGCTGCAGGGACCGGGTTTTGATCTGGTATTGTAGTTAAATATTCTGTAGTTGAGATCTAATTGCACTTAATCTGCTCAATAAAATTATCTTCACTGTTATTAGTATCCAAGACTTGTGTTATTACATAATCCTAACCTATTTTTTAAACAGACATTTTAATCTGCTGCTTAAGCGTTCATTAATGCAAAGCCACTGCTGTGCAGAATACACGCCACTCAACTTGCAAGCAGCAAGGCTCAGAAGTCGGGGTATTTGGACACGGAATCACGGAGTCTTCAGAGTTGGAAGGGACCTCTAGAGATCATCTAGTCCAACTCCCCTGCTAGAGCAGGATTGCCTAAAGCACATCCCTCAGGGCTGCATCCAGGCGAGTCTTGAAAATCTCCAGAGAAGGGGACTCCACAACCTCCCTGGGCAGCCTGTTCCAGTGCTCTGTCACCCTCACCGTAAAGAAGTTTTTCCGTGTATTTGAACGGAACTTCCTATGTTCTAGCTTGTGCCCATTGCCCCTTGTCCTGTCGCTGGGAACCATTGAAAAGAGCCTGGCTCCGTCCTCCTTAAACCCACCCTTTAGATACTTGTAAATATTAATCAGGTCCCCCCTCAACCTTCTCTTCTCCAGGCTAAAGAGTCCCAGCTCTCCCAGACACAAATTCTTTGAAACTACTACCAAATGCTAGTATCGCCTTTCTTCATTTTGTTTATGACCTTACCACAACAAACGTCAGCAAAACTTAATCCTAAAAATATTTCATCTGAAAAAGAAGATGACTCTAAACAAGTGCAGTGTCATTTGTAAACACAGTGTGGTATCATCCAAATAGTCAAATGCAATATATGTGTTCATGTATGACAGCTTTTGGATGGGTCCGTCCTTTCTTGTTTCATTTCTAAATCTGAATAAATAATCTTCATGCCAACTAACCCAAATGCATGAATTCTTTCCCATTTTGAGAATCCTGAGATGCTCAATTATCTAATACAATTGTCAGCCATCAACAGTACTTAATTGTCTGTATGTTTCAAGTCCGCTGCATGTTTATTTATAACACTTGCACAACACACTAGATATTCTAGTCTCATAAAATAAGATGAGATATGTCACAATCTAATGCTTAGCGATATGACAGGAACCATATTTGCCTTTTTAATCCTAATTTTTCAACGAGATGTAGGTAAATTGAATATTAGCCTCCTCTAACTTCTCCACGCGCCTGCAGCAGTGATTTTTTAACCCATAGGACATACTCAAACAAGTTTGCCAGAAGAATGAATATGAAGTTCTTACAAATTTTATGAAAAATTGCAGGTTTTAGACTCAAGTAGACCTGCCTGCTTGCAGACAAGGCAGGCATGTCTCTGGCTCTGAGCCATTCCAAGAGGGAGCAGGTGCCTGCCCACGACACAGCCCTTCAGCACGTGGAACACCAAACCAGCCGCAGCACGTGCTGCCCCACAGAGACAAGAGATGTGGGGCAGAATTAAGGACTAATGAAGTTGATGAGGTGGTATATGTGGAGGTGGGCACACCACAGGGAGAGAAGTGAGGAGCTCTGTCTGTGCAGAGAGTGGGGGCATCCAGGAGATGGAGGACTCTGGTAGGAAAACAGGCTGTTATTAGTTCCATTACTCAGGAATAATTCCTTTTATTGGACCACATTTCAAGCTCTTCACAGAGAGGGTGAAAGCAGAGTTTAAGGGAAGCTCTGAAGAAGCCGAGAAGGCGTTGCCCCACCAGAGGTACCAGACAAGGGAGGGCAGGGAGCTGTTGGGGGAATGGAGAAAAGGAGCACCACGTGGGGGGCAGAGGCAGACCGCAAAGCAAGATATCAGACAGAAAAGCAGAGACAAGCCTGTCATAAAAAGGAAAAGGAAAAACCATAGTCAGATTTCTGAGAAATGGGTAGCTGATGTGGAAAGCTGATTCACTCCATGCTGCAGCAACAGAGAAAGAAACCACCGAATTCCTACAGCCGTAGTGGATTTGGCGGAGGAGTTACAGTTCAGAGAGAGCAAAGTCGACAATCAAAGGAGGCACGGCAGTATATGGAAAAGGTATGTCAAGGCAGGAATGAGCTGTGGTTATTAGCTCAAGGAAGCGACAGCAATTAGCACAAGCCTGGCTGTCAGGGTTGAACGCGAGTAACATCAGCAGTGGGCTGGAGCACTGTGGGACTGGGGAGCAGGGAGAATCACGGAACCATCTCCTGCGGAGGAGGAACGGGGAAACGACCATTTCTGGTTTTGCTAAACTGAGCTTTAGTACTGAATTTAGGGTGCAGAATTTAAAAGGAAGAGACTGGAAGCTTTTAACACTTCTGAACCTCATCAGCTGCATGACAAAACTTTAATGGGAAGATGCATTTTATGGACACCAGACAGTGATAAAATCGTATAACCAGTGAATGCAGAAATTCATCTTTATTTATGGGTTCCTACTCAAATTGTTTGATATCTTCAAGTTCCATCATTTCTGCAAATTTCTATGCAGGAAGAGCTATCTCTATGCCATTACACTTTGTGTCATGCGTCTCTCATTAAATTTCAGGCTGAGTGCAGATTGTACAGGACAATAGCCTGACACTTACCAAAATTGTCAAAGGATCATAGTAACTAAAGAGCTATCCCAAAAATAACTTAATTGTGTTAATGCTCTAACTATACTGACAGCATTGTTGCTGCACTAGTTTCATCCACAGAAAATGCAAGAATATAAAAATAATACCAAAAAACTAATATAAAATAAATTACAGAATTAGTTTTCATGAACAAAAATGGTCATGTTTCTAAAAATCAAAGCTGTAAACTCATTCCTTTCTAAGGTTAAAACAGTATCATTTACATCTTAAAATAAGAAATGTTGGATACTCATGGCAAGTAAGTTCTGCCTTAAAATCCACAAATTCGTATTTCTTTTCCTCACACACAGGCATTTCACCCTTAGCGTTTTTAACATACTGTCAGCTCCTGACAGATACCACTGGCTCTTCCAAGACTGTCAAAGTTATCCCTGAGAGTCAAATACAAATAGGGTTATGAAAATAAAGTTCTAAATATTTTAAAATGTAAAGAGCCGGAGCGCAAATCGCCTGCCATAAACTGCACCTTGCTGTGCCATCACGAGACAGAAAGCTGCAGGATACCGCTCTTTTGGGCACCGTTCTCTGCATTTCACCAGGGGATGCGGTTTACAGACAAGGCACTTCTGGAGCCCTCCGAGGAAGGCTGCCATAGAAATATGCTTACTCAGCGCAGGCTTCTCCTCCGCACCAGTCCTTACACCACCTTTATCGCGCTCGGCACTGCGCCAAAGCTGTGCCGCATCAACCGCGGGCTTTTTCTCGCTCTCCCCGCCTCATGCCTTCCGCAGCCCCATTAGCGGCCTGCGTGTGGCCAGCTGCTTACCCCTGCCACACAGCGGCCTGGAGCTACCTGACAAAACTGGGAACTTCCTGGCAAGTTGTGTGTTTCTAAGGTCCCCTGACAGCCTGTGCCAGCTCCTGCTCACCACGTCCTTGAAATGGTGGTACCTCTTCCCATAGCTAACCAGATCTTGCTTCCCTCCTCAGTGACAGGCGAGTACCCGATCTCTCCTCGTAATCCCACCAATATCGCTAGCAGTACCTGTGTGCTTTTGCTCCTACTTCAGAGGAACTAGTGTGGCACTTACACAAACCATAAAGCTGGTTTGTAACGGGAAACAAGAATTTTCAATTTGCTGCTCAAAAGCGCATACGCATTTGCTCATTTGCTGTCTGGCCCACCACGCTGTAATTGTGGCTTTCCTGCAAAGATGCAGATTAAAGGGATGGCAATTCCACTCTCCAAAGATGCCACTCCAGACAAAGAAAGGACATGGTCCACTCTATACATTGCAAGCAAAATGCCTGGCCACGCTTATTCAACTAGACATCTCCCAACGCTTTCCTTTGAGGCTTCAGGAGACTACTACTCTCCTTTGAGACTACTAAATATTCTCTCTTACTACTCCCAGCATTCAAGGAGATGCTGAATATTCATGCATAAATGCTCTGTGTGATATCATCTGATGCTTCCTCCTTCCATGGAATGGATTTCATCTTGTTTCCTGTGTTGAAACGGGGTGACAAAGCCTCCCTAGACTACTAGGACAAGCAGAAACTACATTTGCTCAAAGCTGTGCGTTTTAAATACTTGACGAACAAACCTTTCCTTCTGTCTTACAGATCTTCAAGGAAACTAGCCAAAAAAGTTCCAATAATCTCACCAAGGAAAGAAACATGGACTAAACTGAGGATATTTACATGTTCCTATTTGGGGTTTCAAGGCCTGTTCATGTTCCTGCTGAAGTTGAAGTGCGTAAGCACTGCCTTTATAAGGTAGTCAATCAGTTACTTCAGCAAGGTACTTAATTCCCCTCTCATAATCAGATCTAGCTTCAAGAAATGTAGAAAACAGGAAATTCAAAGAGCTCCTGCAAGCCAACAGTCACCAAAGTGATTTTCTTTTGTGTGAAGTCCAATCTGATTATGAAAATGCAGAAGTGGAAATCAGCAACTAGTATCTATGCGCTCTTGATAACTCGTTATCTGACTGGAAGCCAGCCTAGTTGTCTCTGCAAAGAAAATCTGCAGACAGAAATGTCAAAGAACACAAACACTGTACATGCTCATATTAGATTTATTTTTGTCAAACTATTTTCATTTCGTTAAACGCAGCTAAAATAGATGCCCGTGTTGTTCGGGGCTCTTTCTTGCAACAGGCAAAGGGCCACAAATTCTCACTGAGGAAAGAAGAGTTAGTCTGGATTTGTAACTGTAAAACCAATATTACATATTGGTCCAAGGCCTATTAATTTAATGTATTACCTTAAAAAGTAAAATATAGTTGTGCATGTGACAATCTAGTGTTGGCTAAATTACCATGTTTTTACTTTTCTGTTATCAAAAGGCTCAACCTCACATCAGAAAACCAGAACTAAGCCAAAAAAATTACCACAGGAAACAGAATACATCATAATCAAATAAAAAGATTTTGATGTGTTATGCTTACTTCAGTGGGAACAGAATCAGATTGCAAGACTCCTATTAACTTAATAAGATCTGGTTTATTGCTTATGAAATTGGGTGAATGTGCAAGGTAACTAACATGAAGTATCTCTTTTTTTAAAATAAATTGCAACGATATGGGAGGTAAGAACTAATAAGAGCATTGTAAATAGTCAAGAGAAATCAACATTTTTAATATTTTGTAAATTAAATTGCCTTTGTAGAAATGTGCCATCTCAAATATTCTTCCAGAAATGTTAAAAAAAGGCATAGTGTTAAATTACAAAAATATGTAGCGTTTGAAATATACGCAGATTTAGGGGAAAAAAAACAGGATTAGAAGCCCCAGGCAGCAGGAATTGGGGATGTCATACAGTATTAATTCATGGAAGAAGCCACTAATTCACATGCCACAAACCCTAAAAGGAAAAAGCAGTGAATCTGCTTTGGACAGAGACTCTAACTTATCTTTTTGATAAACAATTCAAAAAATGCTATATATGGATTCAACAAAAGAAAAGTAATTTACCAGGTAGGGAAAAAAAGCAGCAAACGATAATTAAAGTGTCAGGGGCCTGCTACCTAGAACACAACGTAAGTTCAAGAATTGCAAAAACGAATGGGGAAACATTCAGTTCTGGAATAAAAGAATTTTGGGGTTAGGAAAGTTCGGGCAAAATTAATTCACTATGACACGGTGTTTTGTAGTTCTACAGCCCCTCTTTACACAGATAGCAGAAAGAGAAGGTATGAAGAATCCTAAAGGACCTGAAGCACCCAGACAAAGAAGCTCTATTTCTCTGGGTCCTGAGAATTCGTATTGAAAAACCTCAACCTTCCTCCCCCATCTTCAAAGATTGCAACTTTTCCCAAGGCAACACTTGCAGTCCATTCTCTGTGATATCTCTACCCCATCCCTGGGAAGGTTAAAATAATGGGGAGGGGCCAGATAGCTGTCACCAATACTTAGAGGAGGTTTTATGCTGGGGAGAGGAAGTATCCCCTTATAAAAATCTGTCAAATCTTGAAGGAAGTGTTTTGCATACTGGACTTCATTCTTTCCCACCATTGACTTCCTGACCTGTGAATGAACGCCAATGATACAGGATGCCTAAAAGACTTTGAAAAACTTGGAGGAAGAAGGGAAAACTACTAACTGACCCACTCTCCTTCTGAACAACGTAGAGATCCTAGAGGGAGACCCAGACCCATCTTCATGAAACCCTACAGGAGTGCGCGTGAGACTGCCTAATTTCAACACCACCAGCACACACCCCCTTCTGAGAATTCCAGCACTGCTAACTTTTTATAGTCTCAACTTTCTAAATGCAATAAAAGGCCATCTTACTGACCATAATTGTTTGTATTTGTACTTCTAGCTTATTCAGTATGCAAATCAAACATCCTAACTTCACGTGCTGTGCTACCCATGTTCTAATATGGAAGATACACTCCACTAAGAAGCCTTGCGTGCTGTGCTGTCTACTGAATTCTTGTTTTTAATTAAGAAATTTACCATAAGAAATATAAAATATACCCTTTTCTAAATATAAGCTTCCAGATACCTGCTGCAACAGAAGATTCCCAGAGTTTTTAAAGAGTAAACAGCCTCTCATGACAATGGCAGAATCAAGAAACGTTCCTTTTGACATATAATCATACGAGCCAGTTTCTTTCTCTCATGCCTTAATGATACAAAAGGCACTTTGCAAAAACAGTTTACTACACTAAAAAGAAATATTGGCAAAATAATTAATTTCTACTGTCTTGCATTTTAGCAGCTAGAAACAAGACATAACTAGCACCACGTGACAGACCAATTCTCCACAGATTACCAGCAAAATTTACATGTTTTAAGAAATATTCTAATTTATGTAGCCTGTTCTATAAGATTATTTCTGAACATAATAGATGTAAAAGACAGAAGAAAAGATACACAACGCTGAACAATGTGATAATAAGCCCGTGATTAACTAGGCAACTTAAAAGTGAAACCATGGGAGGACAGCATTATATCATCCTAAATACGTTGATATAAATAGTCAGTTCTTTTTAACAGTAAGTTAAAAATGTGGTGTACCACTTCACAGATATGGCCTAAGGGATTTTATTCAGCTTTAGTGGCTCTCCATTTTGTGTTTAAATGAATGAGACATTTCAGAAACGTTTATTTGGTAAGTATTTCTACAGGTATGTGAAGCTACAGTTTTTATGCAGGATATTTTCTTACAACGTGCCACAGAGATGACCACTATCCTGTACTAGTTGATACCAAAATAATAAGATATCTTCCAGTAGCTAGGCTCAATGTCAAATACAATACAAATTGAAGAGGCAGACTGTTCCCCAGGTAGTAAAAGGCTGTAGATAGCTTTAACAAGTGACTAATTCAAGCACCTATCATTAATCTGGTGTGAAACGCACCTCTGAAATCCAATCAACAGATTTTGCATTTACTGTAGTTGTGACAGAAGTCTATGGCCTTAAAATGTTTTCACCTCTCAGAAGTTGTTACGGTTTAAGCAAAAATGCCTGTTTAAGCAAAATCTTTACATCATAATAACTAACCCAAATCTGTTACTCTCTAAAACGCACACGCAAGTCTTCAGTAATTTGAAGAGCTGCCTACCAGCAAGAAATTCACACCCTTGAGGCAGAAGCACCACATCAGACATAGTAGTTCTAAAGAAAATGCAGACCTAGACATGCCCAAAACCAAAAATAAGACAGCCCTGTCCTTCAGCTGGGAAGACTCGTAGTCCTGGATTTGGCCATGTGAGGTGTCAGAGGACTAACTTTATAGAAGGAGCTGAATTTTGAACTTGAAGTGTAGATGGAAAGGAAGGAAGATGAGACCCTCACTCAGGATACATCATCAGAAGTAAATCAAACGCTGAACTCGCATTCCTACTTTAGCCATCAAATTTTTTTATTTTTTTTTTAAATTACACTTCCCTTTCAAATTTAGTAGTGATTCAAATGCAAAATTCATGCTTGTTAGTATCTAAATATATGATACCCTGGGCTTTACAGCAAGAACTACAATAAATAATTTTGTCGGTTTAGATTTTTCTACTCTGTGTTGTTGGACATTGTTTTAAATTTTCTATAGAACATTTAGGTTGTCCTTCTAGTTCTAGACTAACTGCACCACTAGTCCCAGTATAACATAGACCACTTAAAAATATAAAACAAAGCTTCACTTCAGTAACACGACTGCATCACTTGTTCCATTAACATAACAGGAACTGGAGAGAAACTACAAATTTAGTAACAGGTTTAGCAACGTATTCCTGATTTTTGTTTTAAATCAACATATTGATGCTTGGACTATTGATGAGAAAGTGACATCCTGTTTCCATAGAGGATGCAATTTTGAACAGCTTTCGGTAGAGAATTAGACCAACTTCAACTGCTTTTAAAAACTGTCCTCCATTTCTTAGACTTATATACGCTGCAAAAGACTTAGGTAACACACAAACCAGTCATCTTAGCTAGTTTTTCCCCTTTCTATGTACCATAAAAAGACAACTGTTGTGATCTTCTATACTGTCTCAAACATAAATAAAAAGATGGCAAAAGCATTACACTACATATATACACCAAGTCATACAGTAGCACAGAATGGCCTTCGTGAGATGAAAGGGTTAATCGCTGCTTTTAATTACACCCAAGTAACTTTAAGGAAAGTAAATACTGCAGTAACACAACGACCACATTAGCAGAGCATCAGTTATGAAACCCCTGCCAACACTGCTTCTACAGGGTGGGGGTGTTTTTGTTTTGTTTTAATCAAGATATAAAAATCTTACCAAGTTCTGCTGTTTCGGGTATTTGCAGAGCCCTGCAAAAAAATCTGTAAGACTAGGCAGCTTTGAAGAATGTAACATGCAGTAGTAACCACGACGATAAGAAAAAGGCTTTTCCTAATCTTTTTCTTTCAGATGACAACACTTCCAAATACTGGAGGTTTTCCACTGTATTACAACTTTTGTTTGTTGCTCTCTGAATCTAGGCCTCCAGCCCTTGTAAACCTGAAACTTCTGTGAAAGAGAACAGCAATTTGGGGAGCACTAGTAACACAGAATTGAGTCCTAACCGGTCCAGCAGCATCTTAAGTGACTGTGGTAGGATGGACATCACTTGTTGGTAACTATGTCATATTTCGTTGTTGCACAGAATAGATAGAAAAAAATTATTGCATCTTTAAAGATAATTACTTTGCAAGTAAATGGGGAATCTTAAAAATAACAGAAAGGCAGGGTGTAGATGGGGTATTTCTATGGAAATCAAAAAAACTGCTGAGGTAAGTTAGAATTTGGCCCTCAGCAGGCTGACCATAAACTTAAAGAAAACAGCCCGGAACTCTCTGCATTGATTTTGTCTTGGTTTTGTGTTAAGTTGGGGGTTTTAAGCAATACAAATTAAAATAAATACAGATTATTCAGAAATTAATCTTTGTTCTCTACTATTTCTCCAACAGACTTGCTCACCAAACTAAGATAATGCTTTCAAAAAGATGTATGTGATTTGGATCTGAAGTCACATTTTGAAAAGTGACTAAAGGGCTGATTTTCAAAGGCATTAAGATACCTAAAGATGCATTAAGCACTTAGAATTTTTAAAACTTCCTGGGCATCTTAACGCCTATTTAAATCACTTAGTCCTTTCTGAAAATCCCAATGGGCAGTTATCTACATTTTATGTGTCTATATGCCTTTGAAAATCTGTACCATTAAATACTTAACAACCTAAGTCCCCCTGGCTTTTAATGAGACTTGGGGTCCTAAAATGTGTAAGTACCTCTGAAAATTGGTCAAGCCACTCTCTCTGGTCTTTTTTTCTTTCTTTTGAAGAGCCATCTACTAATTAACTGACATGCTATGGATAAGCAGGTCAGCTTCAGCACTGTCAGACTTACACATTATACTGTGCACGTTCAATTTTTCTACGTAACTAAACAAATAAAGGTCCTGAGTACCGACTGCATCCTCATAAGACTCTCTGAAACTCCAAAAAAGAAAATTAATTCCAACCTGTAACCCCGTGAATGCCTAAAAATCATTGTTTCAGTAAATACGATCCAAAATGAGTATAATTTAGGCTGATAAAAAACAAGCAGCATAATTACCGAGCAACATATTCAAATTACTACAAGCCAGTTCTGAAAGACAGCCACACAGCAACAGAAACGTTAAGAAAAAAAACTCGAAAAAGAAGGAAGTTGTGAATAGGCTCTTTAAACAGGCAGCCGTTCAGAAAAAAAAAAAAAAAAAAAGGGAGCCAAGCCTTAATTCTGAAATTTCTTATAAGAAATATTTCTTCTTTAAAGCATTCCCTTATGCAAACATTTCAAAGATTTATCTTCTGATCTTCTTTAATGTCAATGGGAGGTAACTTGCACTGACCACGTTCCCAAAAAGGAACTGATTTGTAAATTAGGAACGCAGGGAATCAGATTGCCACCTACAGGAAAATTTAGCATTTATTGTCAAGAATGACTCAAAAAGAATACAGATTGCCATCCTGCCAAGCACTCTTTCAGTTTTAGTTATTATTTCAAAACCAATTAATATTTTCTTTTGTGCAACTATATCATCAACTTCCTAAATCCAGAAAGCCATTAACATTTCTTTTTATTTAAGAGAGTATTGCTTGAAAGTTCCATAATTCAACTACAAAGCAGCAGATTGTAATCATGTTTCAGTTAAAGCATTTTAAATCTGCTTACCTGATACAATTGGTGCTAGCCTGAATATGTCTGATAGTCTGCTGTTAACTGGTTCATAGGGGGAATCTTCAAGCAAGTCATTTCCTAAAGACAAAAAATATTTGATGTTTTTAATACAAGAATTCAGGATAAGATTCTGTTGTTTACTTTTGCTCTGAAATGAAGCTACTCTGTAACTGCAAAATATATTCTCCTCTAATTTGTGTGGCTATTTCTCCTCAAAGCATTACCTATAAAAACACTTGAAAGAAGCAAGTTGTTTATCCCTGTCACTAGTTCTTTCCTCTCCTTCCTCCATGGATAAGGTCATAATTTGCAGAGACAGCCTGTGACATCACAGGGACTGTCCTATCTCGCGCCAGCAGGAGAGCAAGGATGTTCCTCTTCATTCACCCCAACAGCAGAGCTCTTTTTCAGAGGAGCAGCCCAGGTCACAGCCAAAAACTAGCATGTTTGGAATAAAACACTCCCAACAAGATGCAGGGAGATGAAGGGAAACTTTTTACGATGCAGAAAATGTCCAAGAGTAGTGTAATTTATTATGGAAGTTAGAACAAAAATACATATTGACTCATTAAAACATTCCAGTTGATGCCTGGATAAATGAACAGAAAGGGATTCCCTTTTTGCAGAAGCAGCTACAGAAAAGAGTTAAATGGGGACCACAATGAAGTAAAAGACTGCATCTTCAACTCCAGGGCCAGAGCAAAACAGGGCTAAAAATGATATATCTCATATAAGGACCCAACTGTTATCAGCAGAGAATGGGAAATTTGACAGTGACATCAAGAACAAAAGTCCTGAGTCAATCACTGTCGTATCCCTTCTAACTGGCACTTCTACACACTCCAGAGAGCACAAACTTCTTTTTTTCTGCCTCGACACACACAGGGAACATTGCTAGTAAATACAGGGAAAGAAAAGAATAAACTTCTCCTTAAAACAATGCTCCTCTTCATATTACATTTAACTTTCAGCAAAGAGCTAAGAAACTAGTTCCAGTGTCCTGCGATCTTGTTAGGTGAGTCCTAATTAAGGAGTTTAAACGTTATTAGGAAAATGTCTCCAAATGATTGTTTTTGTAGCTCTTGCACTTGCTAATGCCCTTATCTTTTGCCTCTGGTTTAGAAAGGTCAGCCGGGTCCCCTGGAGGAAACCCTCATTGTGGATTTCCCAACAACAGGACACGGAGCAGCAGCTGTTCTTGAGTCGGATGAAAGGTCCTCAGTTTGCAGCTGAAGAGCACAATGTGAATTACAGGGTCAGACCCTCAGTTTAGCCTCAGTGGCAGAAGCTAGCCGCGGATGTGAGGGGCTGCAAAATCACACACTGCATTAGGGGAGTGTAACGTTTCTGTGTTTTGCAACGTACCCTGTAAGCTCTGGTACATGCTCCAGTAAATGCGCAGGCAGTTTTTCTCCTTCTTCATGCCCCTCTTACAGCGGCAGTTGTACAGAGATTTCTGCTTGAGAGCTTCCATGGCGCTTTTGCATTCGTCCTTTGCCTCCAGGCCTGTCGCCCGGCTGAAGTTGCTCTCTTTGCCGGCTACACACTGCCTCAGTGTCCTGTATTTAGTACTACAGCTCTGCTCCTTGAGACACTGGTCACTGGCTTTCACGCAGTCCAGGCGGTCCCCTCCAGGCAGCCCACTCACTTCTGTGGACAGCAGTACATCTAGAGAGAGGAGACACAAACCAACAAACTCCGGTTGAGGGATGAGGCTGGTTTAAGCAGGACTCCAAAGCAGGCAACTGGGAAGCACAAGGCACCTCCTCACGCAGCACACGCAGCCAGCCCCATGGGCAGCACCTTGCAAACCTCCCGGCTTCATGAGTCACGTCAGGAAAAAAGCACAGGGGGTTTTCATGGTCTTAGATCCACTTTTGTGGGAGCCCAAGGAAACGGTATGTTTTAACCCTGCCGGTTGGTTTATGAGAAAATACAAAAAGGAAAGAAAACCCACCGGGGTTAATGTGCCTGACAAAACAAGGATTCGTTATTCCTTAAATCCCCTTTGGTGAAACAAATAACCTTGCCATTCGAGTGTTTAACTGAGGGGTTAAATATTCAGCCTCACTCTCCACAAGAGCTTTGCCGTAATTTCAATTACATCCACGAAGAACCCGCTTGGAGATAAGTATCCTCACTGATTGATATTAGCCTCTTTTTGCGTCAGTCACTTTTTAAAGGCTGTACACATTTTTGCTTATTCTACATGTATAAAGGTAGAATTTATGACTCCCCCCCTCCCTCCATTTCTCTCCACGTATGATGTTTTTGCAGGAGAACAAAGCAAATTACATTAACTCTCTCCTCTCCATCGTGCCCCCGTCACGCTCCCTCAGACACACACAGATGGAAACGCAAACCTCTCCTGTGGAAAGGAAACCAGTTTGGGCTGCAAACCACTCACAGCTGGGCAGGCTGCCAGGTTCAGGTGAAGATGCAATCCTTCAGCCTGCTCTTGTCACCCCCTCACCCTCCCCAAGCAGCCTTATTTTATCAAAAGGAAAAGTTTCCCTGTAACTTGCAAGAACCCTATTTAACAAGAGGCTACACAGGCAAGTATCTTAAGTCTGTAATCTCCCAGAGCTTTAAATGTAGACTGGGCTAACTGATGTGAGGCAGAGCTGTAAAAACTACTGGAAACTTCACTGTTCTGCCTAGACAATAGACTGACAACCGTCAGACATCCGATCCCATAAACCGTATGCTTTGCTTTATGAAGCGATGTACAGAAATCAGATGCCAGCAACTTACCCACTAAGGGCAAAGCGAAGTACAAGATAGCGAGAAACATCTTGCTGTCTTCGGATGGTTTCCCCAAACGAACTGATGTGCCACAACAAAGAGGATCAGCATGTAGATATTCCAAAAGCGCCGAGGTCCAAAGACTCCAAGTTCAGATCCATTGAATTCAAGGGGAGAAAAAAAAAACACACCCTCTCGCCTCTTCACCGCTACCACCACGGGCGGCAGGAGCAGCGGCGCAAACGCTGAGCTTTTTCCTTTAGATTTCAGGTCTGAGCAACCTGAAAACACAAGCGCTGACTTCAGTGAGGCAGCGGGAGAGGCGCACGCACGGGTAGATGTGTGTGCGAGTGAGCAAGCGGGAGCGGGGCAGGAGCGCCGGTCGCCTCCTTGGGTGGGCAGCGCCTGTTCCCAGGGAGGGACCGAGAGCGCACACGGGGGGGTGGGGGGAAGGACGAGAGGGGAACGAGATCCGCGGCGCCCGCCCCCGGCCCCGCAGCCGGGGCGAGCGGCTGACAGCCCCGCAGCTGGTTGCAGCCCCCGGCTGGGGCTCCCCAGGGCTGCCTGAGCCCCCCCCGGGGCAATTCGCCTGTTCCGCCCCCCAATCCGCAACTTTATTTATCGGCTTGCGCCGGGGCGGGGAGGAGGTGCGCGGGGCGGGGAACGGAACCGCGCAGCTTGCGCGGTTGCGTTCGTCTCCGCCGCCGGGTCGGGGCGCGGCGGGGGCAGGTGTCGCGCTGCCGGTAGCGGCTGGGAAAGTTTGGCAGGGGAAACTGGGACGGGGAGGGAGGAAGCTCGGCTGGAGGCGCGGAGCGCCGGCGGGGGCGGCTGCTGCGGTTCCGCCGACCGAGGCGGGGCGGTGGCGGCTCCAGGAGGACCCCGGGGCGGCGGGAGCGTTTCCCGGCGGAATCCGCCGCCAACTGAGCGAGCTGCGGGAGAGGCGGCGAGGCGGGTGCCGCTGCCCGCGCCCGGTGGGGATGACCCCGCTTCCCCGCCCTCCGCGGGGGCTCGGCGGCCGCGGCCTCCCCCTGCCGGCCCTGCCGCCGCCCGCGGGGGAAGCCCGGGGCGTCCCGCTGCGACCCCGCGGGGCGGCGGGGGGGAACCCGCCCGTGTTTCCCCCGCAGCCCGCCTTGGGGCAGGCTCCGCGCCTGCGGAGCAGCGCGGAAGCAGCGCCGCCCGGCGCAGGCTACGCTCTGCCGGGCGCGGAGACGGGCATCCCCCCGGTGCTCGGCGCGGGCCAGCCCTCGGCCGGGGCCGGCCTGAGTGTATCGGCTTCCACTTGGCTCCTGAATAAACAACGCGAACATATGTCCCATCTTCGTGACAGATGGTTCAAACAGAGAACTATTTAGTGGTTTTCCCACAGTTGCTACTATGTAGCGCTCCCCTGAAACCAAACAAAATGCAATTAGCCTAAAATAGCATCAGTTTCCAGATTTCCTTGTTTTCATACGTGGAAAATTTGGTTCAGGTGGTTTTAGGTTCTAGCTGCAACCAAATGTTGGGTTGTTTCTGTTTTGTTTTTTTTTTTTGTTTTGTTTTGTTTTTTTAAATCAGTATATACTTTACTTGGCGATTTTGTCAACAAGCTATTTGGCCCATTTGAGTTCAGGAATTTGCTTCTCCCCACAATAAATTTTGCCTAAAGGAGTTTGCCTCACCTCATGAGACAGAAGATGATCAGGCTGGCCACTTCTGTAGCAAAAACTGGGTGGCAGATGGAGCTAAACTGTTGTAAGGTACTTCAGAAACACTTATTTAAAAGCTTAACATATGCCAGGATATACAGAGAATACGACATTCACAGAACCTGAGTGGAAGCTTTGTATTTATTTGTTATTTATTGGGTTTTTTCCTCTCCTGTCACTTTTTCTTAACAGACAGATTTCTATTTCTACCAAAAAAAAAAAAAAAAAGGCTAAACTGTGCAGAGTACTGACTTTCTCCATGAAGGCATAATAGTGATGTCAAGTTGCAACTGATTAAGTCACAACTGTTTGTGTTTCAGTCATTTAATAGGAAGGGGCATATACTATTGGTCACAAAATCCATTATCTGCTACATGTACCAGGATATAATTGGAGAAACAAAGACAACAGCCAGATTTCTAGAGTATTTCAAGATAATTAGAAGGTGATAACTTGGTGATGGCATTGATGATGCAAGTCAGCTTCAGCTTTTAAAGTAGCTGTTGTTTAATTAAAAAATTGGCCTTCCAAACACTTCAGTACAAATGGAACTAGGTGATACAGAGAGATGATTACTTCTTCACTGGTAATTTTGACACCATTATGGCACATGATAAGCTTTGTATAGAAGTTATCTGTATGTCTAATACACAGGTAGCATTATTCTCCAGTTATTTACAAGGCTAAGCCAGGAATAGCTACGACATTCACAGTAGAGCAAGGCAAGTGAAAATAAGACTGAAATCCAGGCCACTATTTACAAAACCATTCATGCATTAATGTCCTGAATACATATACACACACACACAGAGAATTATTTCGCATATAAAAGCAACACATTGCAAATCTCTGCATCAATAGCTACTTTCACTGTTACAGACCACAGCTTTTGTGGGGTGTTTACTATTACAGTGAAACCAAAATCATGTTTTAAGTGTTAAAAGTTGAATAAAATGTTACTGACAGTTCAGAAATAGCAGGGCAGCTGAAAAGCATGCATCCAAAATTCTGAATACTGTCATTAAACACTCCTTTTGCCAATATTTTCACTCATCTGTGGAAAACTATCACCCAAAGTGAAAAAAGGTTAGAATCTCTTAATCCAAAAAAGTTTTAAAATGCAACTATATTCTGAAAAAAAAAAAAATCCAAGGAGAAAGTCTGTTCTACATACAGTTGCTCAGAACGTCCAACCGTGCTACACACTCTTTAACAGGACTATAGGTATGAGAAAGCCTCTTGCAGGTCTCAAGGACATTTTTCCCACAGCAGAAATTAACAATTTATTTTTTTTTTTCCTCTCAGAGATGGAATTATTTATACATTTTTTCAAATTGTTTCTAGTATATTTTTTTTTAATTAATCTCTGGATGCCAGCCTTTCCGTTTATTACTAAACTAATCTCCTTGCCCTGCTAGCACTGAGACAACACCAGTACTGTACTCTCTTCATAGAGGATCGCTGTGGGTTTCGGTAGCTGAAGCCACTTGCATGTTGGACTGGAGTCACTTCAACACGCAAGGCATGCAGCTTTTCTGAACTGAAGTGCCGTGTTGTATATTAGTATGGCTTATGTATACTTTGCCACAAATTGTAGCTACAAATAATTTTCAGGTTTTTTAAGAATGTAAAGAGATACCAGACAAAAACCATAAGCCACGGTGTGGCTGGAGTCATAATCCTTCTGCTCTTGCGCATTCTTTTTCAATTGCCTTTTACCTCCTCTGGGGTAAAACTAAGTCAGTGGGTTCTTTGCTGTTGATTTCAGTCAAACCAACATCCACCTTACAATTTCTATCTGACAATTGCTCAAACCATAAGGCTCTTCAGTCCAATGAATGATTAAAAAAAAAATAAGCTATGCAGAAGTCCTTGATGTGAACATATTAAAGATATTTAAGATGGCTTTATATTCTGGTGTCTGAGTTTTATACAAAAATTCCAGAACAGATAATATAATATAATATAATATAATATAATATAATATAATATAATATAATATAATATAATATAATATAATATAATATAATATAAATAAGGTACATCTGGTAGGGACAAATATTTCATTAGAAGACAGACGACAACATAATCGCCACTGAATTATTGTTTAAAGGCCATTACAATATAAATAATGTGGAAAAGTACTAACTACTTCAAGCTACTTACTGCCAGCATTAACTGCTGGTACTTCATTCTTTACATAATTTTAGTTACTTGGTTCTTGCCAGTAACCTACATTAGGTGGTGTTCTTTCATTTAAAAGTTTTAATAAAGAAAAGACAAAGTAATGAGGATAGAGCGGTCATTTGATACTAAAACTCCTGTAAAAAAACAGTGCTTCAAACGCTGTTCTTTCAAAGTAGGTTGAGATAAATGAACCCCTACCTGTGGGCAGTTTAAAGCTCCCTGTCACCTTGCAGGCTGAACCCGAGTACTCTGAACGCAGCAACGGCATCAAACCACACTGCAGTCAGGGCCGTGAGGTACTTGAAGGCAGCCGTACAAGATGTGCAAAGTCAGAATGCTATTTTTTCTGCATTCAGTTTTACAGGATTTCCTTCTGCCTCCTCCTTTGCATGTAAATTAGTGGTTCAATTAATACATTGACTGGCCCACAGTTAGCCTGCAGATTCCCTTTGCCCTCGCTGCCATGGACCTCCTTTTAAAGACTCAACCCTGCAAGGAAATATTGAAGTTGGAGCCACTGAGCCCAGAGAACATTACACAGTATTATCTGCAGGCCTGGTAGATATGTGGAGAGAAAGTATGCTGAGAATAAGAACCATGCCATGAACTTTAAATATAATTCTTTGGGGAAAGAATAGGTGAAGCAAAGCTGAAGTTGAACTAATGAGTCAGATACAGCAGGTGGGGGAGAGCAAGCAACTGATGGGAAACAGTCTGTGTGCCATGGGAGCACAAAAAAGTAGTGTTTACACAGGAGGCTTTATTCAATAATGAGAAAGGGAGAACAGACGAGTTAGAGAATTACTAGGGACTGGGGGAACAATCTGAACAGCATTTTTTGTCTTACATTTATCTGCTTACCATGAAGTCAAAGCGCCTAGTGGTGGGAATAAGGCAAGAAGGATTTGCTCAAGGCATTAAAGTTTTGAAAAGGACAGATTAAATAACAGTGCTCCAAAAATCAATTTTGAGGGGCTTATGAAGCCTTGAATGGGCTTTTGCAGCACAAAAGCGAGATTGAGTTTTTACTGAACCTGTCATTTATTTGGGTTTAGAGCTTTCAGTAAGTATCAGGGAAAACATAAAACAAAAGCAAAGTAAGCAATGAGCATTCACACAGTAATCAAATAAAAAACATGTGGAAGTGCAATCCAAATTACCGTGTGACTTAATTGATGCAAAATATAAGAAAAGAAGGCCTCCTCCCCACCCCCCACTTTATTCAGACCTAGTAGTAAATTCCCACAGCTGTTCTTGGCCAGGAAGCTTTTCCTAAACTCTTGTTTCCCTGTCCTCACCAGAGGTTTTGTTTAAGTAGTATCAGGCCACCTGGAAGAAAAAAACCAAAAAGCTGCAAAATTCCCAGGTGAATTCATATTTAATGTGTGACCTGATTATGATTTCAGTAGAATAGATAGATAAATACGAAAACAGTACAATCCAATTCAGAGAGCTTGCAGTTAAGAAACACAACATACTAGTTATTTTTGAAAACTTTGAAGCTTTGAAAACATGGACAAAACTGCAGCCACTTGTGAAGTTCTGTATCGTATACAAGTGATTCCATTAAACTTTACATACTGATATACAGGCATAGACATTGATGTTTGCCCAAACTGGTAAGGAAAAAGTTGTTAAGATCGACTGGTAATAGTCTGTATCCCTCGATTTACGTCTTGTTGCTTGAAAAGTGGGATAATACAGCCCCCTAGCTGTTCGTGGAGGCAAGTCATGCTAACGTGGGCAAGGTGATTCCTGCCTCTACAGCAAAACAACGTGCTGAATTCCATAGGACAAGAGAATACGGTCAGCAAAGAAAGTTGATGTGAAGCAGTTAGGAAAAAATATAAAAGGTGAAAAAAAATATGAAATGTCGTATGTTACGTAGTAGTAGTTTACATTCCTATAAAATCTAGAGCAATACAATTCAGATGCTAGCGCCATTTGAAACTTCAGCTTCTGAACCATATACCAGCAGCATCAACCTTTAGCATCCCACGGGCATTAGGGATCTCATGTGGTTCAACTAATGTCATAATTCGGTTTGTTAACTTGAAATTTTCCTTTCGCCTTTTTAAATTTCAGTGATTACCAGCAACTTGGTCTTGTGGAAACCATCCAATCCTGAACCACAGGACGGAAAACCCTACCTTATACTATGTAAAATAAATTTACATTAGTGAACCTCATAGTCTTTGCAGAAAAATGAAATCTATAGAAAATTGCTTATTCTAATTATCTGTTGCTGGAGGAATGTAACATCCAGGCAGTTTTAAAAACATAATTGTGGAAAGCATTAACATCGGAGAACACTGAAATCAGATTCTTGAACAGCATCTGAGAAAACCCATGTAAAAAATGAGAACGTTGCTTCTCTTACATGTAGGTTCATTCCCCCTCCATGTTTAATTGAAAGGGATAAAATGCCTCCGTATAAAATGGTGAGTAAAAAGCGGTGAGATTTTCTTTTCAAATGTGCACAGCTCTAGCTAGTGATGGGTATTCAGCTTCCACTGTTCGTGCTACGCCAGATACACGCACGTTTACAGAGCAAAGACTATTAAATCATAGAGGAATATTTTGCTTTCACTTACTGTACATATCTTATTCTAAATTGTAGGACGAAATCTGCCCTGACTCCTGCCCTGTGTAGGGAAGTCAAAAAAGATGCATGGAGGTTAAAGTAATTTTAGAATTTAGTGACCAAAGGCAAAATTATCATCTTTGATTTTCAAAACTGTATTTTCTGTACATTTGCTAGACTAGCCCTGACAAGTAAAATAAACTTTTCTCTTGACGTTGAATATCACCAAAATTGTAATTTTATTGGAAGTTTCTCAAAAGGTTAGTGACTCTGTCAGTGTTAATTTCTACAATGTCTGTTTGATTGGTCTTCCTTTGAGGTGAGAAATTTAGGGTACAAAAATTCTCAAGATATTTATACTTGAGGTGAAAGGAGATCAAGAAAAAAATGGAAGTGGAAGAAACTAGTGTTGTAAACGCCTTGAGAATTTGTTCTACAGAGAATGGGTTTGTGGGTTATTGGGGGGGATTGTTGGTTTTGTGTTGTTGTTGTTTGTATTATTTTGTGGTGTTGGGTTTTTTAAAATTATTATTATTTTGTTCATGGGGGTTTTTTTGTTTATACAATTTCCCGAATAACTCCTAACACCAGGAGAAATAAATACACAGAACACAATTTAAAATTAGATGTTTAGTCATAAAGGGTATTCAATAAATATGGCACGAAAAGACTGAATATTTCTTGAGTCAGCAACAATGGGTCTTTAATTAACACATGAATTTTTATAGTTTAGGAGGAACTTTATGACTGACAAATGAGATAATTCTCCTGTAATCCAATTGATTGTCAGCTGGAAACAGTGTTGAAAATCAAGACCTGTTTGTTCTACTAAAATACCAGATAATCCCATTACTTGGCTTCTCTGCTACTACTTCTGTAAAATTCTGGTGACAGCAGAACACCCACAGGGCACTGTACACACCGAAGAAGTAAACACGACAGGCCACTCTGAAAGGCAAGTCTGAAAGGTGGAGTCACAACTGATGTTACTTGCAGTTCCTTCCCCCCGTGCTTTTCTGCAAGCATTCATTATATCAACTACAGCTCTATCTGTTAAAGAAATTTTCCTGGTTTGATCACATGATGCACAGCTAAATCTACAGCACTTTCTTTAGATGGATATGGTTACCTGCTGGCAACACCAGTAAAAAAGCTATTATGATGGAATGCCTGCATCTATCCTGCAGCTTTACTAGCAGACCTAATTCAGATGGAAAACAACAATGCGTACTTTTAAATTATGAAGGTGAACTATTCAGACTTCCTGGATGCTGTCTAAATTTGACTCTGACTCAAGTCATTTACATGTAGCTGCATCTTGAATATTCCTAAATAAACTGTATCCTAAGTTGGCAGTAAAAGTAACTGAATGTAAAGGACTCCACACTTCTGTCTCTCTCTCAAGGATATGAAGGTGGATTGGCCATCTTCTTTAAGCAGACACACCAAAGCCGCCTACTCTCAAAACCATATTTTATTAGAACAGAAAATAATGGATTAGACACAGATTTCTTTTTTAGTAGAGAAAACTCTGGTGAATAACTATCGGTCCACTAAAGGGAAGAATGTGCTCTATTAAGAGAGAGCTCTCTCTATGGAGATTATGGAGGTTCATCTGTAAAGCACTTGAAAGGACAATGTCCTCACCCTAAAAAAGGTTAACAGCCAACCCTGTCACATAAACTGGAAGAGCATCCAGCATACAGTGTTGGGTTGGGTTGTTTTTTGGTTTTTCTTCTTTTTGGTTTTTTTTTTTTTCCTTCTTACAAACCTTACCTGAAAAACATTTCTAAAGGCCATACTTCTTAACACAGCAATGGATAGATACGAGCAACTGAGCCGTATAATTTATTTTATAAATAGCAGAAAGGCTGGTAATCTGCAGCCCCAAGTAAGGAAAAGAAGGAACTGTCTGATGAACTCATTTTCATAGGAATTTCTGAGTTATTAATTTATGAAAGAAGAAAAAATTATGTTTGCAGACGAAATGTTAAGATAAAATGTAAATACTTTATAGTAAATTTAAAGCTGTAACAAATTACTTACACGTCCACAGTGTGACCCCTCCAAGTTTCTGACTTATCCAGTAGATCACTATTTATAATAAAATAATGCAAACTTGTTTAAACATGTACAATAATGGCATCTTGCCAGAATGAAATGTAAGCATGATGTTCCCAGAATTACAAAAATCTTAATCAATTGTGATTAATATCATGATTTCTGAATTTCATTACGTTCTAATCTGTGTGACTGGAGCTGGTCAGAACATCCTGACAGATGTGCAGTCAGGATATTGTGAAACACCAGCACAGCACGTCTGAGTTCTTTTTCCTTTTTTATACATCAAAAAAAAAAAGGAAGCAAGAAAAAAACCAAACCCACCAGACATTGAGGAGTTTCAATTTAGAGGACAGCACAGCTGAACTTTCAGGGATACCTGGCTGTGGAGGACCTCCAGGTATGTATGGGACCAAGCTCACAGCCACCACACGTAACACCCTGCTCCTTCAGATTGCTATTTACCACGGCTCCTATCAGCAAGAAAAGGGGAAGCAGAGATTCAGATTTTGTCTTTGTAAGCTGGGTATCACAATCACCTTCCGTTTTGGTCTTGACTGTCTATGTTACAAACGCTTTGAAGCGGGCACTGCTTTGACACTGCTCAGAGAGTTAGAAAGGAGGCTACAGTCTTGGCTAGCACTGTGGGAATTACTGTAACAGTTTTGGTGAAGACATTTTGGGAGAGAGAATCTTCATTCTTAATGTAAAACAAAACCAGTAGGTGGTGGCACATTAAATTATTTGCTTTTGGAGTAGCTGGCTGAGCCACAGTAGTTTTTGGAGACAGGGAGAAGCAGAAAGGAGAAAGCTGTTCATCCCAGGGTATTTCTTCCACTGCGTTACCACAGTCTTAGTTGAAAATGCATTGCACTTTTTGGTGGAATGTCTTAATATGTCTACATGTTCAGCCTAATTAGTTATGTCTTTTAATTCACATTCAGATAGAAGACTGTTATATTTTAATTTAATTCTCACATTTGGATATTTAAACTTCTTCAAATTTTACTTGTTGAAAATGCTTAGAATCATCCCATTATCAAGAAGTAGACTCCACAGATAGATGATCAAAGTCGTAGAGTTGACCATACATATATATATAACAAAAGTGAATAGATTTCATCTTCAAGATGCAGACACCTGTTCAATATGAAAAATGAACTTCAACAGAGCTGCCTTTGTCTGCTGGAAAATACAATGCTCAAATTAAGCATCCTTTTTTTCCGTCTCAGAACACAATTTGGAATTCTTTTGCGTTGCTGCGCTTAGTACTAACGCTCATGTTATTGACAGCACCTTGAAAAATAAAATACCTTAAAATACCTTGAAAACATGTTTTTTCTTCATTAATTATATGTTTTATAAATTCTTAACATATTTTCACATGAAAAAAATATTTTAGTGTGATTGTGGTCACTATACGTAGGTTATATGTAACCACCAATGTTATTTCCTATGATATTTTTAATTTGCACTTTTTTGCAGAGCTTTAATTAGAGTTCACATTGCAAATATCAAAATTATATTCTTTCTACAATTTAAAGGAGTACTATTCAACACATTTATGTGCTTCATGACAACTGTCCATACCCACTTCCATTCTACTGTAAACAGACTGAATTAAAGTGATATGCCAAATGTACAAATAGCAGAAATTTCAAAGTAATTGATTTCTGACAGTTCTTACAGGCATTAAGCAATACTTTTTCAGACATCTGAAATAACTCACTTCAGCATAGAGACACTGGATTGAAGGAAAGCTGAAAATGTGTTGACTGCTCAGTCAATATTAATTTAAAATTGAGGTTTAGAACTTTTTAAAACGTGAAAAAAATTAACTTAATTTTCCAATCATCTTTTATCCCATGGAAAAATAAAAAGAAAGAAAAAAAAAACCTTGCAGAAAGATAATGTTGTTGGGGGGTTTTTTTTGCATTTTTTTTTCCCCCCACCCCTGGAGGAATAACCAAAAGCGCTCTTCCTGGAAGAATTCTGTGAATAACCACAAGGGCTCTTTCTGTAAGATTTCCTCTTTATGTGGAGTGTCCCAGTTGATGAATATTGACTAAAAATGTTTAAAAGAAGCGTCAAGCATACAGAAGTCTCCCTCAATCTGTTTAACTCCCTTGAACATCTTTAAGTGATACTTTTAACTAGCAGAAGTCGTGAGTAAATAAATCCTAAACTGAAGGTGAAACAGAAAGGCTGAAGGGATCGGTAAAAAGAGTGGGACTTATTTAGTTATAGTTCTGAAACCAGCTAAGATGTTCATATCCAAAATCCTGTGACATACTGAGACAGGAAGATTCTTACCAGCACATGAATACGTGACAGGGAGGCCTAAATATGTCCAGCTGTCTACTTCATGGCCAAGTTGACAAGTAC
This sequence comes from Chroicocephalus ridibundus, assembly GCF_963924245.1. Taxonomy (NCBI): domain Eukaryota; kingdom Metazoa; phylum Chordata; class Aves; order Charadriiformes; family Laridae; genus Chroicocephalus; species Chroicocephalus ridibundus. The sequence goes on along the minus strand of NC_086289.1, from coordinate 8,476,666 downwards.
TGGTCAGACAGAGAGGGCAAACTGATGCAGGCTCCCTGGCTACTTTCCTGGACCTGGTTTGCAATGCTAGCCCAGACCCGGCCAGTAAATTTGGAATATACCCAAACAGAAATCTTCCAGTGGTTGGGGGCCAACAAGGTCCTACTTTGAGCTTTGTGAAAAAGAACTAATAGAGCGGTGTTCATGGTTTGAATAATTATGTGACTGGACTGTCAAAGCTATCTGCACAAGATTTTATTTTTTTTTTTTTTTACATTCAAATGGCACTTTAAAAAAAAAAGGAAAATTTGGAAGACAGCTTCCCTTCTGAAATAAAGCTATTTCTAAAAGAAAGCACTCTGTTACTGAATTGAGTTTACTGTACTTTAAAGCCACTCAAGAATGTTTTTATTTCTCTAATGACTGGACAAAAAGTCAGGTTTCCCAGAGAAGTCTAAAATTTTGAAGACAAGAAAGAATTAAGTGTTATATTGCAAACCACTTTACCAAGGCAGGGTCACCACATTTCTGTGTAAGATTCACAAGATAAGAGTATCTGTGCCTATCCTGTACAAACGCAGCTCTTATGAAATAAATCCGATGTCGGGCTCACCATGCAGTGTATTCCTGCACAGGGACCATTTATCCTAGCTGTCCAGAAACCTAGAAGCTTCTATGAGGCACTGACATATCTAGAAAACCTGGAGCAATGCCTAATGTCCTCAAAATCTGTTTGCATAGACTCCAGAGGTTAGTCTAAGAAAATACAGGCATAGAATAGACCTGTGTTTAGGCAAAGCCTACAAGTATAACTAGAGTGAATGCCTGCCTAGCCTTGGATTGCCACAACACCTGCCTGAGCTACCAAAATACATTTTGGTTTTAACACTGTGATGGGTTGTTCTGCTTTACTTGCAGAACTGGATCCTGGATCAAAAGAAAGACTACAGTTTATCTCAAATGCGCTCTCCCAATTGAAGTCCTATTCCAATACTTCCCTGTTAACACTCATAATCTTAGTGTTTTTCAGAAACCACCCTCAAAGATCCTCTCCCTTCTCTTCTTTCCAAATATTAGCAGTTTCTCTATACCCATCAGCTGTCAAGGATTCAGAGGAAGCAGAATACAGCTTTTTCTGCTGACTCCTGTTTCAGAGTACCAGATGTGTATTTGGCAAAAATGGAATCCAGTACCATAAAATAAGATGACAACCAGAACATAAAGCCTCCTTGAGGAAAAAAAATAAAAAAAAAATATATTCCTCCCCCCATTACAATTGGAATCTGCTAGAAGCTTGGGTTTGTAAATTTCTCTAGAGTTAAAAGTGGGAATTACATTTTAATTAGGAATATATATTCAGACTAATACTGTTACTGAATTGATACCTAAGGCAAAGTATAAAAAATTATGCCAGATTTTGGAAGGTTCACTGAATACCGAATCCATGCTCTCAAATGTTTCCCCAAGGTAACCCATTTCTTAAAACCATTTGTCATACGGATAAGGCGCATTTTATTTCAATTGCGATACTATACAAAAGAGAAGCCTGGTCTATAATGAACTAAGCATACACTTCAGGCTTAATATGTAGAAGTGGAACAAGCATTCTGAAGGCTCTAGATACATTTTGCACAGATAAAAACAGTCCTGGAAGCACAGTATCATAATCATTAACGTACCGTGTTGCACCACACCTTGCTTGTTGTTGTTCTTACTCCAATACTCTCGCACAATTTGCTGTCCAATGTCTCCATTTGAAAGAGGTGCCTGGTAATATGCTAGGAAATCAAGATTTTTGTTTCCCTAGTACTCAGAGAGCAGAATCAAACCATTCCTGTCCTGGGAAAATACTCCAGCCTCTACAATACCTCTGCCACAACGTGCTCTGAGAGCCCCTTACAGGCCTTTCAGAGGAATCACCCTTTCTCCTTTCCCTCTCCCTCGACCCAAATATTGCCACATTTCAAGATCTGAATCCAAAACTTTTGCAGAAAAACACAATACCTTGGCAATTAAAGTGAACACTGAAATATTGTACTGACTCCTCTTCAATTATACATAGTAGAGTTCATTTTTCATCTTGTGGGTAGACTTTTAAATATAAATTACAAGGACCTTGAAATGAGATGGCTAGACAATTTGCTACTTAGCCTGAGGCGATCTGGGACTTGTGTAGAGCACAAAAGTAAAAGGACAAGAAGGTAACTAACTTTCTGCCAACAGATACTGGTGTCTGTTTAGCAGAAGGACTTTTTTTGATATCAGGAACCTAAAGGCTTCCCAAGTCCTGATTTATGTTTCAAAGTTTTACTGTGGCATAAAAGGAAAATAAATGTCTGATAACAATAACTTAGACAAGAGTAATAAGAGGGGGAGGAGTGTAGGAGACGAGTGTTATGCTATCTAAAATCCAAAAATGAAAACAATCTGACAGGATCAGCTTCAAAAATCCTGTATTTCTAACCAAAACTTCAAATGGGTAAACTTAAAATGACTCAGCAGAAACTTTTCAGCTTAAATTTAATCACACAATTTATTAGAAGAAAAAGCTATTTTCAGGTGGATTTATGTACCTAAGATGATAATTAAAATAGTTAGCTTTATTTTATTACTGTTCCAGATGGCAGCCAAAAGGGACTGAGAAGCGTGGGAGTGACCGTTCCCCATCCATGACGGGTTTGGATTTAGAAAGTTACGTATGCCATGCAACTGCCAACTATTTCTTAAAAGGTTCTGTGGCTTGTAACACTGGACTCCACAGAGACAATGATACGAAGAACAAAGAAAAACTAATTTGGCGATTTTGCTGTTTGCATCACTAGCAGATAACTAAACATTTGCTCAATTCAAAGTGCCACATGAGGATTTTGGAGGACTGGCGGGTTTAGAGACATTAATTTTCTATATATGTTTCAGGCCATCTCTTCACTGGAAGATAATTTATCTGAGTATGTCAAGATAGGACTCAAGAAAACAGATACAGACTAGATTTGACCTGACTTATGAATCTGCTATTTTACTTCTCTGACAAAAAACGTAAGGGGACAGACTGAGTAGGAGTAGATTATACTGCCATTTAGTAATCTGTGTTTTATAATGAAAAACTTTTAAACTCCAGCTCCCTGGACTGCAAGGGATAAACCACATCACAGAACTGATACATCGATACCACTATACAGGTTATAAGAAATAAACTGCACAATTTCAGAGTACAGTTATTCAGAATTCAATAAACAATACAGAGATAAACTGAGTATTGTGTTTTTATTAGTGGCAAGAAAGATGTCAGCATAGCCACTACAAGCGTAGGTATATCAATAACTCACACTGAATTACCTAGTAGATTTTTAACACCATTATGTCCTTTGTGGCCTTTAGTCTGAGGATCCATATTTGTGTAAAAAGCAATCTTTAGAACTAAACACCTTTACACCCCATCTAATTGTATCCACTTAACTATGACAGGTGAGATAGGAGCCTAATTGCCATAGACTCCTTATACATTTAATGAGATAAAGCACTATCGCTTTTCAAGTACGTTTTTTCAGGTAGTAGTAGTCAAGAAACAAAACCAGGAAGAAAAACAATGTGTCTGTAGTTACTATAAAATGAATTTTATAAAGTCTGAAGAACCTCAATCATTTAGTAATAAGATGAGGAATCTATAAGCGTGTTAGTGGAATACCTAAGCTAGAAAGTCCTGAGAATCCCAGTTAACAAAATATGACAGTCTCTAAATAGTTCTTAAAATTCTTTGAGCTAGAATAATCATTAAAGGACTTTTTCTGCTATAAGGTTTTTGGGAATATCCAGTCCACAAAAGTGATCAACCTCTTACTTTTCAAAACTTACCAATACATATGAAGTATCCTTGACTGCCTCTTATTTAACTCCATGCCACCTCAAAAAAGTAAGATTTTCTTATTCAGAGGAAACTCTTGAAAGATCTGAAAAAGCAAATATTGAATCAAGTCTTGTAGTATACTGAAATAATATCCTACACTATAGTCACACCCCCTTGTACCTCAGGAGAACAAAAGACTGAAACCCACTAATGTGTCAAGAGGCCAGTAGAAGATATTAAAGTCATGAGATCTCCTAACCAGCCACATCTCAGCAGTCTGCAAGAGCAGGTATTTCACAAGGTAAAAACACACATCCCATTCCAGACAGTTTATGTTAGAGAGGAAAACAATACCCTCCATAACCCCAGCCAATATGACTTAGAGAAAATTTACTTCCCGATCCCAATCAGGTGATCAGTTTAACCCTGAGCATGTAAGCAAGTTATATGCAGTTAACACCTGACATGCTAGAAAACTGCCCCATTTTTACCTGCTGCCAATCTTGTCATTTAAGAAAGGGCAGTCCCCTTCTCCTATACTATGCACCAAGAAGGAACATAAAAGTCCTGGTATATGCAGAAGAATAGAAGCACTGGCACATGGACCAGTTAAAAACATTTCTATTTAAGGGACTGTGTAAGAAAAGTATACAAACAAGTTTCCCATTAAGCTTCTTTGGCAATGTCAGTAAGTATCCAATGCTTTATATCACAAACTTTATATTCTGACTCATGATCACTTCCCTGTGTCACACATATACTTTCACTAACTTATACATTTCCATCTGGAAGTAGTTCAGGTCCCTGCCTCCATGACCTCGTCTGGAAAGCAGTTCTAGAGCTTTGCACAGATTGCCAAGAACATTCTTTTAAATTTCTCATTTATTCATTATTGTTTGTAAGTATCTGATCTTGAAATAGTGTTATCCTTTAACATAAAAGTCTTCTTCCATCACATCTACCCCCACACGTACTTATAAAGATATAACCATATGCCCTTTCAAGCTTTGTTTTGCCAGATAAGCTATTTTCATCACAGCTGAGAAAATAGGTACTCCTTTCCCCTAACCATCCCACTCTGCACCTGCTGTGAATCAACGTGGGTCATGAGAACTGTAAACAATATTCTGAGAGTTGTCTTACCAATGCCTTGTAAAACAATATTAACACTTTATGGTCTTCACTGAAAATCCTTCGTCTAATATACCCTGAAACGGCTTCATGGCCATGGCGTAATGATGGCTCACAGTCACTATACAGCCGACTAATGCATTAAACCTCTTCCCTTTACTATTGCCAGCAATTATCAAGACACCAGCTTATACTAAAAGAACATGATATTAAGCCCCAAGCACCCAGCTCTACTTTCTGTACTATTAGGTTTCCATTTTGTCAGTCCATAAGGTCATTTATTTTTTTCTGATACACTAGTCTTATTCCAATTTTGTGCCATCTCTTAATGCCATATCCCTTCTACTTTTACCAAGTTCAAAAATACTACTTAAATTAGTGCAAAGATTGGTCCTAGACAAATTCTAGTAGTAAACCCCTTTCATTTTGATATTTCCATTTTTGACAGAACCCGCTTTTAATATAACCCTTTACTTAGTTCCTCTTCTGCCTTACAATTCTTGCATTAAAGCCCATCTACTCCACCTTAAATAACTACCCAGAAGGAACAATATAATGCCTTATTTCGATCAAGGTAGATTAGGTCTACTGCATTACTCTTCTCTGGGACAATTATCTTATCAAAGACAGACATTAAGTTAGTCTGATATGATCTGCCCTTGATAAAACCATGTTGTATTTTTTCCCACTTTCCATTTACCTCCAGGTCTTTGATAATTCTTTCCTTCAAAAGGTACTCTAAGACCTTGCTTAATGTTGAGGTCAAACTACCATGCCTGCATTTTATTTGACCACCTTTTTTCCCCTTTTATGAATACAGGGAATAACTTTATTATTCTTTAGTTGTATTGAGCTAGCCCTGAATTGAACAGATACACGTAAAATCCCTGCAAATGCATTTGCGCAAATCAGCATTTGCAGATACTTTCAGTGCCCTGAAATGGGTATTGTTTAACCCCCTCCATTTCATCACAGTAAGTAGGCTATGTTTAGCTGATAGTCATTTACGGAAACTTCTGTTGCTCTCTCTTCATTCCCTTAAGCACTTTTTTACTATTCTTAGTCATTGTATTATCCCCACTGAAAAATGAGACAAAGTATTCATTTGCTGTTTCATTCATACCTAGATTGTAGTTAATCTCCATTTCGTTCCTAGTATTCTATGTTTCCTTACAGAAGTAATTCTCTGCTCCTTTTTACTCATGTGTCTGAAGAACCATTTCATTTTGGTTTAATTGTGGAAGCCAAGTCAGCTAAATTCTTGGCTGTGCTGATATTTTTATATCACTTCTGAGAAGATCCATTATGAACTAGGAAAGGGTGCGGAGTATGATACTGAGAAGACTGACACATTTCTGTTCCTTTTTTCCTCCAGTGCTCCCCAGAAAAATGAACTGTTCCTTGATGCATCATTACACTAACTTCAACAAGGAGTATGGAGTATTGTTCACAACACAAAAAGAATGTGCTAAATATTTAGGTGCGTTCATGCTGATAGGACCTCATCTTTTTCAGCTTACAAATTTGCAGGAACTATTCAAAGATATTTCTTAATTGCTAGAGCTTGTCTTAAAGAATTCATGGAGGACTGGGGAGTTCCAGAGAAATAGGACAGGCTCAACTTAGTGTTTCTCTTTATTCTTTGGCAGAATTTTGCACCAGACAGATTTTTAAGTTTTAAGAATGGCACTAGGAAAAATTATTAAACATTTAAACTGCAGATACTTGGAAGAAAAATAAACTAATAAAACACTGGTCACCCTTGGTTTGTCATGAACAAATCATGTCCCTCTATCTAACTTCCTACCCTGATGTGGCAGCTGGTCAGATGGATGAAACTGGAGCAGTAAGTGTGCTGTACCTTGACTTTGATAAAGGATTTTGACACCGACACTGTATTTTCACATTGTCTTATATCATATTTTTATAAGTAAACTATTTTCTAAATCCAAATTTTTGCAAAATAGAAGGCCATACTGGGGAAAGAGTCATCTCATACCTATTTTCTTCTTACATTCCTTGGGCTTCTACTGCTAGCTGTTGTTACAGAGGCTCTAGGTAATCCTTTGGTCTGAGCCAGCACAACAGTGATCCTGATCTTTCATGTGGTCTACAGTACTCACTAATATCAGAGTGTGTAGCTTATCAAAAACTTGCTCTTGGTCAATAGTTTGCAATTATTTACTCTTCAGGACTTCACAAAAGGGATCCCATAGAAGTCTGAGCCAGGTGCAATTCTATTCAGCGTTTTTAACGTCTTGGAAGGTGGAATAGAGAGTGTACTTATAAAACGTGCACTGCTCAATGTATAGTCTTGGGGAGGGGACAGAGGCTGGAGAAGGGGAAGAGAGAGTGTTTTGAAGGAAAGAACCAGAATTCAGAATACTGTGACAAATGGGGAAGATTGTGTGGAATATTCACCAAGGGCAAGAGCAGAACAGTACGCTTAATGACAATAAATCTCATGCACACATGCAGGATAAGGAATGTCTGGCCCAGCAGAAAAGGATCTAAGAACACCAAAGATGGAGAACATGGGGAAAGAAACAAAGCCAAGAGGCTAAGAAAGTATGACTGATGCAGAAAGGGTGAAGGAATTGGGTGTGTTTACTCTAGATAATACCCACAGGACAGGGAGAGCAGGACAGAAATCTGCCAGGACTTCCTAAAAAGTTCTGCCCAGGCAGTGGTTCCCTGTCCCCATGAGTCAGGCAGCCCCCAGTGAGCTTTTTCCATCCTAACTGTAGAGTTAAAACAAATGATCCCCTGCTATGCTTTTCAGCCCTCCATGCCTTATGTCATCTGCTCAGTTTGTCTGACTGGATTATTCCTATAAATAAAGATTACAAATATAAATGTGTGCACACCAGGCTCTTCATCATTAAGTCCTTTGATTAAAGAACTTTTTGTTTTTCTCTTTCCAGCACTAGAAGATCTAACAGCATTCACAATCAACAACGATTGCTTCTGAACTGGAATTTAAGTTATGTTTATTTCTTGTAGCAATGGAAAAGGAAGGTTAAAAGTGCCATCAACAGAAGCACGGTTATGATACGCTTTTTAAAAAAAGAAAGAGGAACGGGCCAAAGCATATGTGAAAAAACATATGGAAACACTATGTGTTATTCACTTTTATAAATTCTGCAGCCTCAACTATAGTTACTACTTTTGTATTCAAATAACTGACTTACTGAGGGTATTTTAAATACTCTGATTTAATTCTCAAAATAGGAAAAATCTAATTATTTTAAATGAAGCAACATTTTTGCTCTTTATTCTAATTCACTTTCCTTCTGTTATCTTCTTTCTAAAAAGACAAGCTGTAAAAAGACAAACCCGCAAGAATTATTTACATACTTTTCACACAATCTGTGAATAGACAGGTTTAATGCTTCTGAAAAGAAGTCACAGTAATACAATGCAAATTATTAATTTATGAATGTGGCACAATTGCTAATACATGCTTACTGCAGCTGTGATTTTCTACTCTACTTGAATTTAATGCTTTTATTATCCTGACTGTGTGCTGAGTCCTGGCATATGTATGCAGATGTGTGCCATGAAGCTTTTGAAAATTTCAGGATTAAAGATAGCTAATCTCCCAGAAGCATCAGTGGGAAGGAATATAGAAGGTATGGAAGCACAACTATAGGTTCTCTTTTTTTATGTCATCTTCAAAAAAGATGAAATCTCAGCATAACATTTGTATCAATAGGCAGTTAAGTTTACTAGTGTTATTTATCATTGTTAAGTCTTCATTAAATATGTTCCTCTGCCCACATTTTCTGTACAGAAAAATAGAGAGCACAGTTTTATAGAGATCTATTTATTAGATTGGATTGTACCAAGCAGCTTTTAAAACCTGCAGGTAGAACATATCTTTTCCACTATATTCTGGAGGAAAGAAGTACTCTGAAAACTGTTCAGATTGTTTCAAAGGAGTAAGGGCAACAGCTTTTTTTGTGAATAAATAATTAGAATTGGGAACTTCTTACAAAACAGTTTGTCACTAAAAAATACCATCTGGCCCAATTTTGGTGAGAGGTTTTATGAGACCATGGTGTTTCAATAGCTGTGTTAAGAGCAGGTTTTCAGATTCAGGATATATGTTTTAGTCAAACTGAAATAGCCCTTCCTCAAATAGGCAGTACTTCCTTGGTTTTGGGCACTTGCATGGAACATGGAATAATCTCCACCGCTGCCTAGTTCAGGCCATGGGCATGTATCCAAGTCTTCCAAATGTCTCAGGAAACTGTCATATTTTTAAGCAGGAACATGGATGGAACTGTAAAATTAATCTTATATAAACTATTAGCACAGAAGCCTAAAAGCATAATGGACAACTCTTGATTTCACATGAGAGCATGCATGTCTTCAGCATGCAGAGAAACTCATTTGGTTTTAATGCATATAGCAAAAGTATAGCAGTTATCTATATAACCTAGCACTAAATAATGCTCCTGTTATGAATAAAAACAATAAAGCAGTTTAATTTCAGTCATTTACACATATTCTTTTTCCTATAATTGCAGCATAAAGTAGAAATAAAGCTTAAAGAACAAACATAAACATTTTAAAATCTCCTGAAATGTTTTAGAAAAAATAACGACAGCTGCTCATCTAATAATTTAGCAGCATTGTGTATGAACTTCTGATAATCAATCGAAATTCAAAAAAAATTTTTGTTCTACTTTGATGAACTAACTGTAAAATTATTACTTTTTATGTTTCACTGTTCATTAAGATTTTTCTATGATTTAAATACAATCTATGTGACAAAAAGAGATAAGTTAGCATATTGGCATTGTATGGTTAAAGAAAACATACCATACTCAATTGATTAAAATGAAGTATTTTCAACAAATTTTTTTAATGCATTTCAATCCAAGATTACATCTCTTGTATGAAAGTCCCAGTCCTCAAAATGTTTCTTTAACAGACCTTTATTCAAAAGATCTAATGGCACCCATATTTGTCTTATAGGACATTACAACATAATAGATAATTCATTTACATTTCTGCTAATAGAAAATAAAACCCCAAATCTATTTTCTAAATGGAAGATACAAACAAATAAAACCTAAAAAGTATCTTTTCACTGTTTCTCTTGTAGCTTCCATGGGTGCCAAATTAGTGATAACTGGTATTGATGTAAAGCAAACTGCAGTTTTCCAGCCAAATAATTAAGAAAATTTACTATGAAAATGCAAAGCCAAGGCAGTATTTTGTACTGTGATATGCACTCCAGATCTGAAAAATTCTTTCTCCATTAGAAAAGTTACTACCATTATGCCAAGATAAATAAGAATTCTGATAAATGTTTCAAAATGTGAGCCTCATTTGTCTGTTATCCAAATACTACAGAATAGCAGAGCAAAAAAGTTTTAAGACAGACTCTTAGATCCAGTAAAAGAGACAACTGAAATATATTTAAGACTCTAAAAGATTACAGAGGAACAATGGACATACCTATATAACAGCACAGTTACCAATCGGCAAAGAAAGCAGGTGCTGTGTGATTATAATGAAAGACAATAGAAAACTTAGATTTAAAAACACAAAAGAGTAATCTTTACTTTTGTGACCCAAAGGGATCCAATGAAGCCTTTCCAGATGGAATTAAACAAAATCTTGGATATAAGACTCAAACGGAGCTATCACAATGCAAACGGCAGGCTCTGGCCTTATAAAGAACATCTGTTGTGAAGTTGTTTACATTCCTACCAAAATGCAAAAGAGTATAGCTAATTCTCCGTTGAAGCCAGACATGCTAGGGGGAGTACAAAGTTACTTCTCGGTGTTTTTTAATACACTATAAACACCCACAGCTTTTCACTAACTCACAATTTTTTCACCTGAAAAAACAGACAAATAGGGATTTGGGGCTCAAAGAAACATTCTGTATTAATTTGCATATAATTTATTTCTAATTTTTTCCATATTTTATATTTTATTATATGGATTTTTTTGTAGTTTATTTCCTCCCTGTTACAAGGAGGAAAAAGTGTCCATTCACAAGCCCCTTGCTGAGCGGTCTACTAGAAATGGAGAGCTTCCAGCCTGTGGGTTAGTGGTTTGCTCTCGCTCTTCCAGAGATAATAACTCGACTGTGTTTAACCTGAGTTCCTCAGGAAATCAGAGATAGATTGTAAATTATAGGTTATTACTACATTTTAATATTCCTCTTCCCTGCTTTCCCAGTCTAGGTTTTCAGAAGTAGCTGAGTTATTTTATTATTTTTTTTTCTTTTCTTTTTATTACTAGGAACTCAAATATATTCAAGCAGAGACCACCAAGTGGTTGTTCAGCTGTTCCTGTGCTCCCCCCATCCCGCCCAGCCTGGGTAGGAGACAGGCAATGGAAGAGGCAGAACATCTCCATCCTCCCCTGCAGTGTAATGGGTGGCCAACAGGAGGGGCAGAACAACCACACAAAATGTTCTTGATTTGCATTAAAACCACTTTATCACATGTTACCACTTTACACTGCTTGGTTTGTTTTAACAAAGAAGTTTTAAATAGTAGAGCTAAAGGTTTGATTTTAAAAGCCACAGTATAAAATTAATTTTTAATAAGTCTGCGATTTCTTCTGCTTAGTTATGCCAAATAATTACTGGGTTTCTAACTATTTGTGGTCTCTCTTCATCAGCATTGCTGTTCAACACTGCATTCCAAGTGATTAGTGCTCTTTCTTTATTTTATTTATATAAATAAATATACACACACACACACATATATATGCTATTTCCCAGTAAAGGATAGCTCAGACATCAGCACTGAACACAAAATGATAGCTGTGAATTTACACCGTAGAATAATTTGGCTTTATTCCTCCATGCAGGGTAGAAAAAAGTTAGTGCAAGAATAGAAGGCAAATGCAAAGACCACCAAGAGCAAAGGAAGACCAAAGAGATGTAGTTTGGGAAGAAGGTTTTCTGTAACCACAACATTTCAAAAGTAAGCAGTGTAGTTTGTATATGGAAAAAAAGAATACTAGCAGTGCTTAAGAACAAAAAAGTAAATCTATTTGTAACTATACTCCTGTAATTTCTAGCTTCTACTGTATATTTTTGATGGTGAAGACCATATTGTATGATCCAATCTTTACCCTGCCACTTCTTTGACTTTGCCTCTTTCATTTTTGGCTTTCAGAAAAACAATTTTTGAAATAATTTGAGTGTATATAATTTGGAAATAAATCACACTAATAAATATTTCTGTCGTGACTTGAAATTACAAGCAAAATCTTTCTTTTCTTCTTCCTACACAAATTAGAGAAGAAACTTGTAGAAGAAACTTTACTATTAGCACAGCAGCCTGATTACAAAGGGCAATTACTAATTTTGAAGTACACTAGAAAGACATGACCTGATTACAGTACAGTGATTAAGATACAGATATAGATTAAGATTAGGATGTACTGATATGACCAACAGAATAAAATTAAAGTCACCTTTCAAACAGCTAGAGAGTTAAAAAAGATCTTATACTTTGCAAAAGTTGTAGTCAAGCAAAGGTAATTCACATCTTAGTTTTATTCGAAAACACCTAGGTTCATACTATCTCATCCATTTCCATGGGGGCCAGGCAACTACATGCCTTTGAAGTAATGGCCTTGATCCTGATTCTGAAAGCACTTGTATGTGTTTCACTTGCATGGTTCTCTTTATACAATCCTGAGTTATTACTGTGAGTTATTTACTATGTAAAAATCAACCATGTGACAAATAGCTGCAGGAGTCAAAAACTATGAAGCTTAATGTCCAATACTTGTCCCACTTTGAATTTTTTCAGTCTCTGAAGGAATCTTTTACAGAACTGTTAATCGCACTGAATGGTCATTCTCAGACAGTGAGAAGTGTAGTTGGAGCCAGACTCCTCTTTCTAGGGAAGAGCAGTTTGTTTGCCATAATTAGAGGCACTGCAGCATCCTCCACAAAACACAGTCGTTCCTTTAATAAGTGACACTGAACACTATCGCAGCCTACAGCAGCTTTCTCAGTTTGAAACACAAAAGCAGTCAAGTCTCAAAAACTTCAAAGAAAGCTTTTCATTTTATTTTCTCCTTGATCCACTGATAGAACAGTTCATTTTCTTGAATTTTGTAAAATGACTTTTTCACTCATCAGACCTGTGTAACAAATCACTGTCTCAATCACCAAATGTTCCCGTTTGACTCATCCGCTTTTCCTTTGGCCTTTGGGTAGGAGGCTTCACTTCTGAAACATTTTCTAAATTCACTTTTGTGAACTCTTCTCCCTCAGTTGCACTTTGTTCCATTTTAAAAAAATAATTGCATTTCCTGCAAGATAATGTACTAGTTTCAGGTTTTTAAATTTCATCAGAACGTACATTTTGTTTCTTAGATAGAGCCATGTCTTTTCTTTTAAAGGCACCATTTTATAGCATACTACCAGTTATAACATAGTGCTTTTTAAGCAGCAAATGCTACAACATAACTTTTTTCCAGAATTCTCAGTTTCATTCTAGTAACTTAGAACAGCTTTTTCACTAATAAGACATTTTTATTTTCTTGTATATTGTTTTTCTTTTTGTGGTCAAAGATTTTCTAATTTCTGAACTTTGCTGCTGCAGTCTATTCTAAGACAGTATCTCCTCCGAGGAGAACTCTAACAAGACAGGACTGTCAATAATCCTAATCTTTTTATACGTTAAAAAGGCTGGAAGGGTATAAAGTTCCATTCCTCCAGGCTTTTTGTGCCTCAAAGCAAATAGGCCAACTTCACATAGGTATTCCCTACTGGGAATGTAGTTAATCCTTTTCAAGATGTAGGAACAAGCCTGTAATATGACTTCTATTTTCAACGGCGTATTTGCATTTCCAGGTATATCATCCAGTAGTGTACAAACCAGAAAGTTGCAGAAGCTCAGAGCATAGTAAACCCATACACAAATATGCTCCAGAAGAGTGTGCAACAGTCTACATTATGATCTTTGCTTACTAAGACCAACTGGAACAGAAACACTGTAATTTTATGTTAATGGTGAAATGCAGCTGTATTGACTCCGATCACCATCACTTAAGTTTATGTAGTCAGCTTTACCATCTTCTGTATGATAGACTTTAGCCTACTTCCTTAACTGCTAATGTTAGGCATCAACCTTTCTTCAAATGACAAATAAACCTGAGCAGATATAATATTTAAGAAGGATGGTGATCACTCCATAGAAATTGGAAGGGGTATAATAAAGAGCTTCTGAACAACATAAGCCTGTGGTCCCAGAGTAAGTCAGAGCTGTTTGATCAGAACTCCACAGACCCTGAGTCAGAACCAATGTTTCACAAACGTGCACAAGTTTGCCAAGATTCAGAGTGTCAGCTGCCTTTTGCCTCGCCGAATATCTTCTTTCTCCTGCTCTTATCTTACTGTGCTGCTTCTCTGCCTGCTCGTTCCCATTTCCCGTGTTTCCCATGTCGGCTCCCCCAGCCAGTCAGCCACGTTTCCTTCTGCCTGAGGTTCACTCTTCCCCCGCCACTCTCTGCAGCCCGCACATCTCACTCTGTCACCTCTGTCACCTCTTCCTCCTCAGCTGTGTCCCATCTACCACGGTCACTTCCCTCCATGGTCTGGGGTTTCTTTCCTGACCCCCGGGAGGCAGAGGCCAGAGCCAAGGCCTGGTGGGGCACAGAGCCCTGAGGGAAGGGCTGTGGCCGGGCCCAGCCTCCCCTTCCTCCAAGGCATCCCAGCTTTAATCAACCAGCCCTCCACAAAACCAGCAAGACTCAAGAGAGCCCACAGACGCTGCGAGAAGACAGAAATGAACCTGGATGCTTTGTTCCAGCAAATACAGCTCACAGAGAAGCAGGCCGGGGAGAAGAGGCGCCTCATCCAACAAGGTCTGCACCATGGCTGCCATTTTGTGGGTCCGGCGGCAGTGCCGTCCACACTTCATGGCCTCTCCATTTCCCTGAGGAAAAGCAGGGTGGCCCCGCTATGCCGTCGTGAGGGGAGCTTTGTTGGTGAAATCTCGGCAGGCAGCCACACTGGCTGCTTCTTGTCAATGGCACCTTTTTGTAAGAATGTAGCTTTTTACAAACTGAGCACAGTTTTTGTTGTGTTGCAGCTAAATTCGACATAAACAGATGTTATGAAAAAATTAACCAAATAAAAGAAGAGCTGAGCACTGCAAAAATGAAATTAGAAACTAAGGTAAGCAGGCATGTTTATAGTACACATAATAATGGAATACATTATATTTACAAATATACGACCTATTCTTTCAGGAATAGATTCATAAACACTTTCAAGGAGTATGCTTCACCTACTGAATAACACAGCATTGAGAAAATTTACACTGTGCATATCCATAGTGAAAAAAGGTCTGTCAACGGCTTCCCCTCTCATAAATCTCACCCTTCGGGCTGGCCCCTGGGTATGTTCAGGGACTCGCTCGCCTCAGGGGTAGGAACATTTCCAGATAACCCTTCCAAAAATCTGGAATCGCTGGGGACAGCACACGTGCATGTCTCCTGCTCCACAGAAGGAGCTTGGCAGGGAGTGACTGCCATGTCAGGTTGGTCTGTCCCCAAGACGGAGCTACCAGACGTCAGCTGGGGAGAGACAGGTACAGTGTGAGCGGCCCTGTCTTCACAGTCCTGGAACTTGTTATGGCACTTTCCTTCAGAGGCCTGGAAACCATTCCTTCATTGCCCACTGCCATTCACAGAAAATATATGGGAACATTCCCTGTGTTTACCTCACAGGATCTTGAGTCATATACTAAAGATCTTCCTGTGGGCCTGGGCTCACAGCTAGGGCTCACAAGGCCTAAGAAGTTTTCTAGGGACATTGAAGACAGAGGAGATTTTCTGGATCTATTTAATGTTTCTGAGATTTTATTATGCTTTCCATTTAACCAAACTGCAGACATATTTTTAGATTTTTTTTGCAGAGTTTTTCACCATTAATACCTGTGGTTACAAATGATTTAAATATCCATTTGCTTGTGCCTGAAAATAAATATCATCCTCTGTGCTCTTAAGTATTTGTGCTGGCAAAACTTGTATGCACCAACAGGAAAGCATATGGAGCCTCCTTTGAAGTCAGAACTGTTGTACCCTATCACTTAAATAAACGTCTTCAAGAACCTTTGGGGGATTACCTCACCTAATTGAGAAAATAAATGTTTGGGGGATGATTATAATCCTTCCAAAAACAGGCTCTTCTGCCTTTCGCAAAAGACTATGTAATATATATAATAACTAACAACATTACTCATTTACAAATATTTACTGATTGCAAATTGAGACTATAAGCATGCAAGCTGTTATTCACGCGCTGGCATTTATGCATGCCACAATCTCAGAGCCCAAAAGCATTTTAAGACAGTAACTTACTTAACCGTCACAGATTATATCCTGGTATTGCTTGTTAGGTAAAGTCCTTTGTAGCCTTGCTCAATAAATTTATTTATGAACATCACAATTTTATGTTTATACTACTAATTTGTTATTGATGCATTGTGATTTATGAACAAGGTTTATGTGGTAGGTATAGAAGGTCCCAAGAGTAGAGCCATTATTGTAAATGACTAATGGGAAGAGCTAAAGAACTATTCCTAATTAAATCTTATGTGCTTTACCCAGCAGGATTAATAATATTCTCACTGATGTCCACAAAAATATATTTTACTTATGTGCTTAGTCTGACATCGATTCATTTATAGATAGAAAATGATACAGAAAACAAGCAGAATGGGCAAATGCATTTCAATCAGACCGTATTTAAAGATTATATAGTTATTGAAATTTTATTTTTCAGTTATTTTTCAGTGCAGCAATTAAGTTTATATATGTCTACAATACTTAATATAATTCACATAACATTAAATAATGCTGTTCAGCTAATGCCATTCAATTTGTCCTGCACCAAATAACTGCACTTCTTTATAAGCATACATATCCAAGCACATGCGTGCACAGCAGCTTATGCCTGACCAAGCAGATGAGAGTGAGTTCAAAAGTGTTTTGACATCTATTTCACAGAGACTGCCTGTGGTCAATCAAAGATTCCTAGGAAATGCTATTTTTCCCTCTGTTCTGTAAAATCAGGTAGCATGTAATTAGAACCCAAATTATAGCATTTTGCTTTTCATGGCTCAATAATTTCTTAAAAAAAAATCTGTTGTAAATGCATAGATTAACTTTGCATCTTATAGATGGAGAAACTATACTGCAGCTAGTAATAGAAATACATTGGTATTTGACCATACAATCTTTGAATTCGTATGTAAAATAAATATTTCTGAGGCAAGCACTTCCTGGACATTTAGCGTGCCAGATATAACAAGGATAAGGAAAAAATCTGGTCCTTTCCTTTACAACTCACATTCTAGTCTTCGGGCATTTGATTCCACTATCCTCCTCCTTTTTTGATCAGATGCACTTCATCTGCACCCTCTCCAAAATCATCTTCATTATTTCATTTTACAATCTTTTAATTTTTACCTCTGCATAATCACTATTATTTGGTCTTTTCTGCTTCTGCAGACACAAACAGTCATGCATCTGTGTCTGCAGACACAGACTATTCAATTTACTTTCTGATACTTACCCTGTGCCTTTACAGTCTGTGAGCAATTCTGCTAACTTTACTTTCCCTACTTAGTCTTCTCAATATTACAGTCTGATTCATTCTCTTGACCTCCTTTTCTCCGCTTCATCAGATGAAAGATTCTCGTCCTTTAAGACTCTCCAACACTTAGCTGTTCCCTATTTACCTGCTGTCATATTGTAACCCACCATATATCTTAACTTAGGTTAGACAACGACGCAATGGATGTGCTGGAAAATTGAGAGGAACTCTTCAGCAAATTTTGAATATGCAGTGGTTGAAGAGCACACCCTTCTATCACATAAACTACCATTTAAAATTAATAAAACTAAAAATAAAACTATATGCATAAAGAAAAGTTTGGGGCTTGGGGAGGGGGGCAGGGGTGTTTACGATCAAACTGTCTTTAACCAATGAGCTAATTTCCATTACACTTCCCTGGCTAAGAATTCCAGAAATTGTGCTCAGAAGAATATTAGGATATCTCTCCCTCCTTTGTCTATGCAATAGTAGCATTGCAGAATTGATGATGTGTACAGCCATTCAGCCAGAACACTGATGTTGGACCCCAGTCCCTCTGATATTATTGTCTGATTTGGTATGTGATGACCTTCACACAATTAGATGGAGGACACTGTATTATGCTGGGTAAAAGATCCCATGTGATCAATATTTTTCCTGGTTTTAACCTGAAAAAATATCTTCTAAACTGAACAGACGTTAAAATGTCATTTTAGATAGATGGACCAGCACTAAATATATCTTTTAAAAAAGAAAGGATACTTTTCAAAAACTTAGTGGTATATTGGAAGATTTTGGGGGGAAGAAAGAGCTGTTTTGCTTTTGCTAGTCCAGAAGCTATGCCAGCTGTGTTTTAAATGGACCAAGATCCTTATGTACAATATCAAAGTATATGAAACAATAAAAAAATAATCTTACTTTATAACCTTTTTTTATAACCTTTTTTTTTTTTTCTCTTGGAAGGTTCAGCATCTGTCTGAAAAACGGTTCTACTTAGAAATGCTGAAGAAACGTGAAGACAGCTTAGAAAAACAGAAAGCTGAACTTATTAATCAAAAAAGCTGTCTTCTTAAAATCTTTGTATGTTTCCAGCTACGGTATCCAGACAGCTCTTTTCTACTGTATGAGAGTAGTCAGCTTTAAAATTTGAAAATATGGAAGTAATATTTTAAATCTGTGAAATCAATTTTGTATTTTTTACTCTAGCATACTTAATAATGTAAATGTAGGTAAATTCTCACTTTTAATTTAAAACACGATCTAAGGTAATGTATGCTGCAGCTTATCTACAAAGCTGATTTAACATTCTTGACTTCATTTTCTACTGTCTGCTGTTGTAGGACTGAACTCCAATTCTGATTTGTTATTTTCTTTGTGAAAGAAAACTAAGAAAGTCTCATCTTAAATTGGACTGTCTCATCCACAATAAAATATATTGCGAAGGATCAAAATTCTGGAGAAGACTTGCAGCCTTTCAGTACTTAAAGGGGGCTTCTAATAAAGATTGGGACAAACTCGCTAGCAGGGTCTGTAGCAGTAGGACAAGGGATAATGCTTCTAAACTGAAAGAGGCAAGATTTAGACTAGATATAAGGAAGAAATTTTTTACAATGAGGGTGGTGAAACACTAGCCCAGGTTGCCCAGAGAGGTGGTAGATGCCCCATGCCTGTAAACATTCAAGGTCAGGTTGGGTGGGGCTCCGAGCAACCTGATCTAGTTGAAGATGTCCATGCTCATGGCAGGGGGGTTGGACTGGATGAACCTTAGGTCCCTTCCAACCCAAACTGTTCTATGATTCTATTCAATGAAAAGAAAAACTCTGTGAAGGCAACACCACATTTTAGGAATCCTGATATACCATGTAATCTCTTTGATGCTACACACACCTAGCCACCTCTTAAAAGCTAGTTACTTGCAACAACTTTAAACAGAACTCTATACTAATTTCAATAAAGAATTGAAGCGGAAACTGCTGGCACAAGTCTGTAACATAATGTAGTGATTTTTAAAATGTTTTATTGTTAAGAATGCATCCTTCACTTTTTCCAAAAAAAAAAACCCAGGTTAAAACAAAGACAAAATGATAGAGCTTTAGATCATTTTCATGTCAGGAAAATATATTTACACTACAAGTTTAAGGATAAACAACAACAGTGGGTTTCAGTCTGCCTAGCTTAACAAAGGCTTTCTTTTTTTTTCACCTGAACACTCAATTTTCTCTTTCTTTTTTTCAGACAGATTCAAAGAGAAAAATGACTGAAGAGGATGATAATTTTACTAGAGAAGTAACAGAGTTTAATAATGAGTATGGACTAACAAGTAATAGAGATCTTCTGATTAAAAAAAAAGTCAAGACTGAAATAAATGATTTAGAGAATGAGGCAGCTCTGTTGAAAAACGGTAAGTCTTATATTAAACTATTTTATCTTGGATTACCAGAGCATGAATAAAAATCGGTAAAATATAGGTGTGCAAAACAATAATTTTAATTCTATTCCCTTGCTGTCTGGAACTTCCTCTTAATACTAAACTGAAGGAGTGCAGTCTGACATATCACATCACACAAGCATGATTAAACCCTCTTTTGTTCCCTGTCCTTTTCAGTCCTTTTGGACTATGAGCACTATGAGGAGAAGAAGCAGACCTGCAGAAGTGGCTCCCAGTGTCTAATGTCAGCCAGCACAGAGGTGCACTGTTATATGTAGCATACTATATTAGGCTTACAATGATTATAATCACCTATGGTTGTGCTACGTAAATTTCCTTAGCTTCAAAAGAATTATATGCACAAATGTCTTGTCGGACTGGTCTTTTACTGCCGCAGTATAACTTTATCTTTGAGTTAAGATACAGAATATGAGATTTCTCAGAACAGAGAGTCAGACTGAAAAGCAATCCTTCAGCAAGGAAATAGGAGTCATCATGGATCACAAGCTGAACATGAGTCAATGACATCAGAATGCCAAAACCATACTGAGACATAAACATAATTCTGACCCCTAAGACATGCAAAATAATCCTTCACTTTGTTTAGGGCAGTTAGGCTCTTAGCTGGAGTACTGTGCATCTAGTTTTGCATGTTGCACTTCAAGAAAAAATGTGGACCAGATGGAGAGAATCCACATGGGACCACTGAGAGTGGTCAGAGATCTGGAGAACATGAGAAGGAAAAAAAAATAAAGAATTGGGACTATTTAACATATGGAGGAAAAGACTGGTGGAAGATGGATATCAGACTTCAAATCGTTAAAGGATTCTGTAAAAAAGAAATTAGTATATTCTCCATACCTATAGTGAACTGAATAAAACCAAGTGTAAACCACAATAAGGTAGAGTCGGGCTGGTTGTTTAGAAATCTTGCTAAGAACAGTGAACTACTGAAACACTCTGCCTTAGGAGATTCTGTTACCAAAGGAATTAGGAGTCCATTACCAAAGGTCTATAAGAACAGGTTAGACAAGCATCTGTCAGAAATGACACAGGTACAAGCTGATCCTGCCTTCAGGAGGAGGAATGCAGTATGGTCCCTCAAAGTCCTTTCCAGTCTCATGATTCAATGATTCATCAAGTGCCGGCACTTTGAATTCTCGATATCTGATGTAAAGTTACTGAAGTAGGACTGTCTGTTTGAGTTTGTACTTGGTGGTACCTTCTTTCTGTATTTCCTGTGTCTCTGATGCTGACCCACAACTGAAAAGGAGCCAGTATTTGGTGGCACCTGTTACTTTTATTGATTAATTTTTACGTATTCAGGCAGATCTGATCAAATGGACTCTTAAAGGTTAGATGAGTAAGACATGAAAGGTGACTAATATTCTTCTCTTGGTTTAGTTGCTGTCTTAATTCCATCATTTTAAATTGCACCTTTTTTGAAGTACAACTACTCTGTCTTTCTGTCTGCTACAGTCCTGAGCACCCTGACAACAATAAAAAGAGAAAAGTTGAAATAACTCATAACAAGGAAATTAAGTGAGGACCTCCAGTTGTCAGGGAAACAATCACAATTAATTCCAGATGCTGTCAACGGTCAGGTTCAAATGTCCGTAACACTAAACAAAATATGTTCTTTTTAGTCCTGCTGAGAGATATTTGTTCACCACCTACTCAATAAGTCATCTTCCTTTATAGCTGAAGTAACTCTAAAGAAAAACATTTGTAATTGGTTTTATGCCCAGTCAACAAAATATGTCAAACATCTTAATAACATTAAAAAAACATTTTCTTTCATATTTATGAACACATTATATGACATAATTTCCTGTGAACTGGGTTTTATGTGACCAATTTTAGTTTTATATTTCAGGTTCTTTTTGACTAGCTGAAGATTGGTAGAAGTCGTTAAGAATGTTTAAAATCTTATCATGAAGACTAAAACTGCAGTGCATTTTAATTTAAAGTTTTTTTTTCTTAGAAATGGAGTCAATGGAACATAAAAATGTTCAGTTAAATGCACTCCAGATGCAGAAGAGTGAATTAAAGCAGGATTTATTTACCCTCCAAAATGAACTCAAAGGTATGCCTGATAATCACTTGTTACGATAATTATTTGTGTCTTGACAAACACTTCTGAAAAATCTTTTCTGTCAAGTCATTTTTCTCAAGAAAAAGAAGTCATAGAAACAAGATTTTAATATGTTTTTACATTATGTAATACATCATTTTAAACATGGTTATAACAAATATTGTGGATGTCAATAAGATTTATTTTAAATGTCAGTGATACTGAGGTCTACAGATTTGCTGAATCATAACTTATAAATACGAAAAAGAAATTTTTACTTTTGCTGGTAAGTCATACTCTTAAATGGAGAGTTTAGTGTTTCAAAGTGAACTTAAAATCAGCATAAATATTATTTAAAACTCATTAACCTACAATTAAATGAATGTAATTAAAATTCAAATGTTTAACAGGCAACATGGCTTGGACTGATAAAGAAAGATTTGGCCTAGGTGTAAACCTCTGAGTTGTAAATTCAACTGTCATCTCTTTATTGACATTTGTGTGTTTGTGTACGAAAGTCTGTGCCTAAAAAGAAAAGTTTACACACAAAGCTGTGTTGAATACACAGGAAACCCTATAAAAGAAACAACTAAAGAGAAGGAACAAAGCAAGGTTCTGTGTTAAAGGAGATCACAAGCCATAGGGATGACTTTGAAATTTGGATAAGAAAATGTAATCTAGAAATGCTTTAGTAATGTTTTTACAAATGTGTGAATAGCATGTCACAGTAAGAGCTATGAAAGAATGGCCGCAAATATGGTCATAACTTGTACAGAAAAGGAAAGAAATTTTCTAGAAGATTGCAATATGCATACCAATTACAATAATAAAATAAGTAACGTTCTTTATTGAAATGTCTTTACAAACAGTTTCACAAAGAAATATTAGAAAATATAAATTAGAAAATATAGGAAGTCTTTGAATATGGATGATTGATATATATTTATAAGGTAATTGTTATTTTATATTTAGATCTTGAGAAAGTAATCAGGGAGGCTGAAAGAAAGACAAAAGATTTAGAAGCAGAAAAAGTCCAAGTCACTGAAAAACCTCAGACTGATCCTGAATGTTTAAGGTAAAAGTCTCATGCTAATAAGTTACTAAATTTAATTTTAGGTCTGTAACTACAGACCAGTCCTGCTGGCAATGACTATTTTACCTGTCCTGTACAACATTCCTTTGAAATCAGATGAATCATTCATTTTTATTACCGAACATGAAGTCCTGTTGCTTATTACAGCCTTTCAGCCTTACATGCATATTCCAGTCAACTGAAAACTGGAAGTGGTTGTAAGGAAGTCAGTCAAACTTGGAGGAAGAGCAAAAGACTTCTCCTTGGGTGGAAGGCTAGTTCTTAAGTTTTCATGAAAATAGCGGTGGCACACAGAGTATTGATGAACAACCCAGTGCTATACGTACTTATGCTGACTGGCCGTACAACCTTCCCCAGTTGGGCACAGTAACCTCCTTGGGCCAGGTGGGCCTCGTCTAGAACCTACTAAATGTAGGTTTATTTTTCCTATGGTCCCTACCATCAGCTCTATTTTGCCTTCTAATTCAGCTAGTTTAGAACAAAATTTTGAAGATTTAACCAAGACAAAACACCTTGCACAGTCTCCCTTAATAGTCAATATTGCTTCACAGGAACTGAGTGCTAATGACTCGTTTCTTGTCAGTTTGCTGGTGTGTGACATTTACGTTTTTCACTATACAGAAACGCTTTTCAACAAAAAATCTTCCAATGCAGAAAGCCCCATATCACAGAATTAACCATCTTTTTCCTATTTTATGGTGTTCCAGATGAAAGTGCCCGTGGATATTTAAAAATACTTAATAGACAATGCAAAGGAACTCCTCCCAGAAATCTGGTCCAAAATATTCTCTAACAGAAATTGTTAAAGAAAACATATTTGTTACCATCACGGATTTTTTCCTATACATCTCTGAGTTTTTGACAAAAATAAATATATATAGTATTTTTTTCTGAAAACTTTTAGTCGAAAAATAAAGTTTTGCAGAGAACCCTGAGCATTTTTCTGAAAGACAATTTGGTAATTTTTTGCTGAATATTGGTTTTTGAAAGAAAATGATATATCAGCGCTATTACTAAATCTCTTCAACCTCTTACATGTTGTTGAGACATGGCCAAAATTTCCTCAGCATAAAAATTAATTAGCTCGCAATTCTGCATACAGTAGCAAAACCTTTGCATTTAACATATACATAGAAGACATGGTGTAAATAATAATAACAGCAGCAATCCTGTAAGACAGCATGTTATAATTCACTCCTTTACATTATTCATTCCATCGTGATATATTAGGTTTTGTGATACATGAGGTTGTCAACTTCCTTCTAAATAACATATTTCCCTTGGAGTAGTTTACTGCCATGATGCCACTTAATATTCAAATTGGTGTAATTAGTTTTCTATAACAGGTTTCCTGTGTATAAGGTACAGAAGTAGCAAACATTATATTACTTTAAATCCCCAGCTCTGCCACAGATTGCTATGAGATGCTAGGGAAATCATTCAAATCCATGTATGTTTGTCTTTCTATGTAGTGAAATTAAATCACGGCTCTGTGGAATGACACTTTGGTTTTATCTGGGTGGAAAACACAACAGTGGATAAAATATATTAAATTCTATTAACTACAAATCCAGCAAGTGTAATTTACAACCAAAGCAAGAAGGAGGATGAGATTTTTTTTATTTCATAAAATGCCTATTTTATGGTCAAGATAAGCTTACATTATTTGATAATTGCATGTAGTGCAAAATATAAAGTGCTCCTACTGATATTACTACTATCACAAAAAGGAAGTGCTCCTTGAGGTGTAATAATATATTGAAGAAATTTTCTTAACATTGAAATATTTTTTCATTTCAGCAACTGGACAAAATTTAGGATAGATTTGCCTAAATCGTGTTTTTATCTTGCACTTGGCTTTTGATCTCATATATACTCAGAAAAGCTCAATGCTACGTTAGTGCATTTCTGTGCCACCACTAATAGATTCTGCTTTTTCAGTAGAGCCAAACAGGCAATCCTCATTTGTCTGCTTCTGTATGTCATAGCACTGTGCTGTTCAGAATTATCCCAAACCTTATCAGACTCATACAACTCTATAAATTTTTATTTTATGTTTTTTTAACAAAACCTACTTACCACTTCTTGGTTTGGCCTACTGAATTAAGAAACTGAAAGGGAATTTAAAGTATTATAAGCTATAAATAGTGCAGGTACCCCCTGGAGGTACCTGATTGCCCTCCAGTACCTACAAGGCAGTCATCAAGAAGATGGAGCCAAGATCTGCACAGTGCTGCACAGCTGGAGGACAAAAGGCAAAAAGGAGAAGCTGAAATAAGAGGGGTTTAGAATGAATTTAAGGACAAAAAACCTTAATCATGAGGATAGTATAGCAAAGGAAAAATTTGCCTAGAGAGGTTGCATAGTTTTCATCCTTGAAGGTTTCCAGACTTGACTGGATAAAGCCCTGAGTAGCCTGCCCTGACCTTGTAGCTGACCCTGCTTTGAGAAGGACAGTGGGCTAGATGACCTCCTGACATCTCTTCCAGTCTGAATTATCCAATGAACCAGTTATCATTGTGGATTGCACAGGGGGAAGAAAACAGCCCATAGATCAATACATATGCACTGTCTTGTGCCTACACTGCTCAGAGGCAGCTTTATTTGCAACAAACCAGTCATCTCCACACTGCCTAGCATTTGATGAGATCATATCTGCTCTGGTCCATTCGTAGTGTCTCTGTGGCGTTAAGATATAATGTCATGTATATACATATATTTTCCATTCAAATATGCATGGAATACTTAAAGGAGGCATGTCCAGCACAGCAGAGTGCTGGTTCAAAATGACAATACCTAGCATGCATCTTGCATGCCCTATGATGTGCCACAGAAGTATTTGAGGGACCACAGCTGCTGCAGCAGAGCACATACTGATGCAGTCCATGCCAATAGTCTCTCTGGAGCAGATCCTTGAGTGAACTATCCTGGAACCTCCTGGTAGCGCCCTCTGAAGGGAATCTGAGAATAAAGAAGCATTCATGCAGTGTCAGTGGAAAAACTAAAGTACCAGGCACCTGGGGTGAACCAGGAAGCCCTCCTGACAGCCTAGATACACCTTTGGCACTTGCAAAGGACCGTTTGCAGCCAAAGTGCCAATTAATGCAATCTTACGTATACTAGTATGTAAGTAATTAATGCAATCTTACATATACAAGAGATGTCAGTTTTGGTCATGTTAAAATAAACGCGATTGAACCTACGGTGTTGGAGAAACAACCCTTTTTAGCCTAACAAGATAAGCTTTTTCCCTGTATCATATCTATTGCAAGAATAGAGTTTTAGCTTTTACTGAAAATCATATTCAGTATATATAGAAAGAAGAATATTTTGACACAACGTGTGGATCAAAATTATGTATTTTTTCTGTGAAAGAAGCACAAACTTTTATTCTTTTTTTTACAGAGCAGGAAACCACACCACTCTTTAAATGGTAAAAATACCAATGTTTTTAATGCTTCCCTAGAACAAATGTGAGAGACAGTCAGCATCAATAACCTGATATATGTAGCTCCCAGACCACCCTGTAAGTCTGTTATTGTATCACATACCTAATCCCAGCTTAAAAATCAATATCAAAAGTAGCTGGCGAGGCAAGAATCTTCATTACAATTAAGTATATATCTTAAAGTAAATTGCATTTCAGCTGAAGAGTGTAGCCAGCTAATTCAAATTACAGCAATTCATCTTTGATCTGAGAAAAATGCCCTATACCCTGTCTGCAGTTTCAGAAAATTTCTCCCAAATCCATCAAAGAATTACGAAAGGTCATAAGAAGCACACGCCAGTAATTCCAACAGCTGTTGGTGCTGCACTTGTAGGTTTGTTCTAATACATATCAGATACAAGGAAAAGCTAACCAAAATTTGCATGTTAAACACAGCTATAGTTATGGGTAAGACGCTGTACCCTCTTCCTCAAAGTAGGCACCCTGAAAATCATAAGTCTCATGATACAGGTGCATAATTCAGAGAAATATTTAAGAAAAGAGGTCTTTTTTTCAGAAAAGATCTGCAATTAAAATCAAAAGCCTTATTTTAATTATCTGTTCTGCCAATGCCAACCCCAAACACAAAACAGCAGGAAAGAACTTTGGCATCAGCTCTCGAGTCACATTTCCCTGGCAGGTCGCAAGTAGCATCACTTACGTGGAACAATACAGGAGTCAAGCAGAGACTAACTGATACCAGTAAATTCCTAGCTATGTCATTTCACTATTATATTCATTGTAATTACTTACTATATTAATTATTTATCTTCTTTCACATTTTAATTTTAAATTGATGTGTTGCCTTATGTAAAGCAACCTAGGACTAATTCTAATTAAAGTTTATTTAGACTAAGAACAGACAGTTTCTACCTAAAATTGAAAATATTTCTCATGCTATTCTGAAGGTAGACTAAGGATAAAACGTTCCTTTGAAACCTGAATTTCTGTTCTATCTCAGAAAAGCAGCAGAAGAGAAATGCATGGAGTCAGCTTGCTTTGTAAATTGTTCAAGGCTTTATATACTTGTCTAATTCCCAAAAACATAGTACTGCTTCTTATACTTCATAATATAGAAAAAGAAACTCCATTACTCCATTTCCTTCCATTAGGAAGGAAAAAACGATGCTTTCTTTCATACAAATCATACAGGAAATATGTTCATTAGAGCTGAGCAAATGTTTCATGCTAGCAGTGTACTGCCTACGCCCATGCATGGGTTTGGTGGTTTAAAAAAAAAAAAAAAAATTTGCAATTTAATTTCATATTAAATTTTATAATCAGGAAATATCAGTCTCTGGAGTAATCTATGTGGTTCAAAATGAGTTTTTTAATGACAATCTCCTCATCGATTTTTTAAGCTTTTCTTTTTAATAGCAGTGCCCAGTGGAACTATTATAGTTTGAATTATGTTAAAATAGGTTTCTATTATAAATTGCAGTATGGATTTACAAAAAGTAGATCAAATCCAACTAATGATATCTTTTTTTGATAAGACAACCGATTGGATAGTCAAAGAAAATGCAAATGCCACCCATCTAGATATTAGCAAAGTATTTGATGTTATCCCACCTGGGAAACTACTAGTTAACCTGAGGAAGATATATTAAAAATTTTAAGTGAGTAAGGAAATGACTAATAGTAACAACAGTGATAGGTTAAAAGTGATAGGTTTTCAAAAAAGAAATTCTGGGGCTGGAAGAAGGTAACTGCAACCACAGCTGGTCTTGCTTAATGTTTTAAATAGTGACTTTGGAATAGAAAGTGTTTTAAGACAACAGTCTAAAACAATTTAAATGCTCTAGACCTTGTAGAGTGAATTAACTAAAAAAGAGGCAGAATATAATTATATATAGTGCAAGTTTATGTACAACTAAGGACTTCAATAATAGGTACCTGGAAGCAAAGGAGAAGAGAGGCCTGAGCATACTCTGAAGTCAAAAGACAACCATAAGCATCAAAAGTAAATATAGCTGTGGAAAAGATAAAAGCAAGAGGTATTTCTAACAAAAACCAGAAGGGTGTAAAAATACCGTGTGCAAATCTCTCACCAGCTTTTCAAAAAAGGTGCATTCAACCTGGAAGATGAGCAGAGAATGGAGAGTCCGTAATGCAGAGGGAAACAAGGACATTTCTAAAACCTTTCTACTCGGAGAAAATGACATAGTATGCATGAAGCAAAGCAGTAGAGCATAGAGATATTAATTTCAGCAATATAGTAGCCATATTAATACATCCAAACTGAGATCTAATTTTCCCTGTACAATAGAAAAATCAAGATATTTGAACTAGAAGGATCATTGACCTGTATTTATTTTCCCTGCCTTTCAATAGGAATATTATTGACCCCTAGGAACAGATTTCAACTTGATGTCTCTGATGCTTGTAAATTTTTTCTTTCCTATGTAATTAGTTCTTACGGTTCCTGTGGAAAGTAGTCCGTATAACTTTGGTTTGCTGTCTGCACAAAAGCAAATGTAATCCTAAATGTGTAGTTTAATTCAGTGTGCCTTAACCCTTCCATGCTTATTCATCTCTAATAATATATTCCTTAAAGACTTCTTGTGATGTTTTATGTATTTGGGGAACATACATTAAAAAAACCCCCAAAACAACAAACGCCACACTTTTCAAGACCTGTAACTACTTTTATAAATACTTGCCTGATAGCATTCACAAAATACAAGCTTTAATCAATGATAACTGTATTTTACAATCAGCATTTGATCCAGAACAGTAAAAGCTGAAATTTTCTTATTTTAACTAAGGTATTTATATTTATTTTAATTTGCATTTAATTCCCATAATTACGTAGCCTAGTACCCTGTTTACTTTCATGTTTCCTCTTCTTACTAGAATTTATTATTACTAATAGATCACTTTCTTAATTTTTATTCTATTTATACTCGATCAAGCACATACTTTTATAATCTATTCATTCAACTCAAGCGCTTGAGTTTATGTTTTGAGATACCGAATTCCATTTAGGACTCATTTTCTCCCTTCCTCAATCAATTGATAATAGTCTGAAATTTATTGACTTCTTCAACTATATCAATAGCATTTTCTGTTTAGTGGTGTCAGCAAAGCGTAGATACCCAGCAAAATCTTGCTCTTACCATAAAAACATACACATTAATTTAGTCCCAGTACTGAACTGAGACTGAAAGACCCCAACACGTTAGCTCTACTTTGGCTTGCGACAATAAACCAAAGTCTTCTATACTTTTCTCCAATCTCAGTAAAGTCTTAAAACCTTGCTAAATGTTTCTGGTGACCTTTATGATAAAATTCAGGAAAATCAACGCACATACTCTCAAGTATATACATATAAAACTTCTGAGGGAACTTCATTTTGTACCATAAATTCCATGCCCCGTATATGTCTCTGATGCATATCAGTGTCAAGCAATTCCATTTTATAATACACTTCAATGTTCTTCCTTGTATTTATAGCTAAAAAATAAAATGGTGGTCACAAACAATGCAAAGACAAGAAGGAAAATAAAAAAATGTTTTACTTGTCTCAGCAAAACATAAGCAAGAGACAGTTTGCTCCTTCTGCTATTCCAACAATAACCAGGTAGGATCTTCCCTCTACACTTTAAAAAAAAAATGGCTCTAAAAACCACATATTCACCCTGCGTTCTGCACAA
Organism: Chroicocephalus ridibundus; assembly: GCF_963924245.1. Classification (NCBI taxonomy): domain Eukaryota; kingdom Metazoa; phylum Chordata; class Aves; order Charadriiformes; family Laridae; genus Chroicocephalus; species Chroicocephalus ridibundus. The sequence continues at coordinate 8,446,379 of NC_086289.1, read as the reverse complement.
ACTATTTCTTCTTTGTAACTTTTTACATACAATTATTCCATGAATCTGTGGATGATTTTCGGAGAAACCTGTTTGACAATAACATTATTTTCATCATAGTTCAATTCATAATACCAGCATGTATTGATTTCACAATTATTTTTCCTATTTGCCTTCTGCATATACAGCTGAAATTCAAGAAGAGTGCGTATCAGCCGCAAATGCCAATGACATTTAATAGCTGTGCTCATTTCAAAGCTGCAAAATCGATCATCTTCAGCGATCTCCTCCTTCTTCATCTCTTTGTCGCTTCTGGCATTCAAGAGTAATGGAAAATGGACCACTGATAGCAGACCTCAGTCTAAGGCAAGCTGGCATCCAAAAAGATGCTGATGCTGTTGTCCCTCCTACTTGATTTAAGGCTAGGTTTTGCTATGGCTTTTGATCTTGAATGCCTTTCAAAGGAATAGTCAAGACTCCTTTCACAAATACAGCATTGCAGCTCCGGCTGTTCATTGAGCCCGTTACTTGTGATGCTGTAACTTACCAACACAATGTTAATACAGCACTATGACTTTTCTGAAAGATATATTTTATTATCATCAAAGAGATGAAAACAAAAACAAAGGACATAGAGGGACAAATGCTAGCCTGATACTTCTGATTAGTACTTTTTTTTTTAAGAGATTTGCTTTTTATCATAGTCATAAGGAGGGTATAATTGTCATATTAATCCTTTGTCTGGCAAAAGGTACATCTCTTTCCGTTGCTGAAGGTGACAGAAAACTTGCCCTCCATCTAGACAGCATAGTTTCATGAATAATTGGTTTGCACATTCAATCTGATAGAGGAAAGACAAATATGAATATACTGCTTATCTTAAATGTAAAATGAAAAAGCTAAATCTGCTTCCAGGTTAAGCATTTTTTTGAATAGTTCCATTGTCTCACATTCCTTCTGGTAAAACTTCATCATTTATTCAGTAACTCAGGCGTCTCTGATGCATTAATTGTGGAGACTGTAACCTAACAGACAGCCCTTGTTTTGTGAGTGTAATATTCCTGGCACATACTCTAATTATCTAGCTTCTAAATAAGAAAGAAGGAAGACCTGAAAGCAGAATCAATTGATTAATGTAAAAATTAAACACCACATTTGAATGAATGTCTTTTATCACCACTACCCCATGCTATGTAAGGACTTGTGCTGTCACCACGTTTAAAAGTTTTATAAAATATTCTAAATAAAATTTTTAAATCCATATGCAAAACGTTACAGTTTCAAAGCACACCATCAATAGTAATTAATTGACAATCCCAAGACACAGATAAGCAACTCTTACTGCTTATCTTCTGGTTGTTCTATCCTTAGTGTACACCTAACGTGGGCTGGTATCATTCTCAGCTGACAACTAGCAAACAGGCTATGCATCGCTTTTACAGCATGGAAGACAATGAGAGCGCATTTTCTCTGAGATTAACAGACTATGTCTCTTTCTGAAGTAAATTAGGCAAAGAAGGGCTTTTGTTTGTCTTAAATAAATTAGGGTTCTAATATCACGCTAACAGAGAACACAGAGAGAAAAACATGAGGAGGCAAGGCAATAAAGTTAAGCTGATTTAATCAAGATCAGAAGCTGATCTTAGACCTTGAAATGAACTCCTCTCAATGAAAATGGTCTGTAAACTAGCAATGTAGTACAGTACAGTGAATATTTAATTTCTTAAGGTGTAGTTCAAAATTTCCTTTTGTTGAACACGTGTGTGTGTTATGAATGCAGGAGAAATATTTCTGAAAGAAGAGACATTTACTTCTTTGTAATACAAACACACAGAGCTCATACTGTTTCCATATTGATGGTAAGATATTTACATTTCCCCAGGAACAGCAAAATTAACTTACTGTCCAGTTTTATGCTACTGTTCTAATCCACGTGGTGACTAAGCTATTCCTCTCATATGAAGCTATATTTTTGTTTTTAATAAAGCCATTTTCATGTGTAGAAAACAAACTCTATCTGCAGTAGGACAGTGAAAGTGGTGCGTTATCTGTACCATAGGGTTAAATAATTTGTTCTCTACCATAGTATATGAAAGGAAAAATGGTTGCTACCTCCTCTTTCAACTTCAGAATAAACAGGGTCCTGCTTTGCTGCATCAGTTTAGCTATTTAATGAGAATCAGAAGATATACTTTTCCTCCTTTTTTTCAGTCTATATGTCCCAGATTATTCACATTGCTTGCTGAAACTGTATTAAGGGTAAGCAACTTCAGCTTTCTCATTATGTTTTCCTATGATAGCCATGGAAAGACTCAGTACAATCTCATCACCTTGTATTCATCAGACTACTAAAAGCTCTGGCATAGATTTCTCTTGGCCTACTGAGCATTAATTTAAACCACTACAGTCGTTGATGTGCAAAGTAGGTGTCTTCCTTTAGCAGGACTAATGTCTTAAATGTCTTACACATTTCCCAAACACTGTTATTTCCCTTGGAAAGCCTTTTTCTATAGGTTTGGTTTTTTTTTTTTCCCAATTAAAATGCATTTTTCTCATTCTCAAAACTCTGGACTTGTGAGCTTGGTTTGTAGACGGTGTTAGATAAAGGCAAGTCTTTTACCTCTTTTCATTCCATGAAAACATTTGGAGAGAAGCTGCAGTGATTCAGGAGCTGCAACAATTGAGTATCCTGACGCTAAGGTTTGTTTTGTTGTTTCCATACTTGTAGCAGAAATTAGCCAAGAGCTGTTTGTAAAAACTGCTTTATGCCTCAAAGAGACAAAAGGAGGCTCCATCTCTGCAAGCATCGCCGCTATGAATATCTCCACCTTCTTATGAAAACAGAACCGCACACTGCAATTTTTTTTGCTGACCACTTCCTGTGGATCCAGAGGTGGCTCTCCGTATGGTGCTGGCTCCATGCTATCTGATTTTCTAGCAGATTTTAATGTTAAGCTACTAACATTTTACATTACAATTAATTTTAAATGATATTTTTACAGATAATTGCTACTAGTGCCATTGTGGCTATTATATAATCTTGAAAGAATGGGGGAAAGGCCAGTGGTCTTTTGAATGCAAAAATCACTATATTAAAACTAGTAATTATTATAGAGAAGTTAGAGAATTCCTGGCTGAGACTATTGGGAAACAGTCAGTAAGTGCTGTAGCATAACAGGAGCAGCAGGGAGAGAACAGCAGCAATAGCAAAGGAGTCTGTGGAGGGGTACGGAGCAACGACTGCACAGGAATGGCCGCCCAGGGTCAGGCAGAGGACCCGTCCAATCCAACATTCTGTTTCCACCAGCAGCTACAAGTAGATACCCAGGGAAAGTAAGAACAGTAGCATATGGTACTTCCTGAGTATCAACATTCCAATTCACGTGTTTAAATAAGGAAAATGATGACTAATGAGGCCATAAATCTTTCACAGTTTATGAAAACAACATGGTCCAGAAATTTGTCTAACAAAGTACTTAGTCAAGATACACTTTGTAAAAACCCAACGTATCGTTTTCTGAAGTTCCTCATGTTGCCATCACAACTGCCAGGGCTGAATGAAATCCAACGATATTGCAGGGGAGCAGCGTGTTGGACTGCCAATTACAAAACTAGCAAACTTAAATCCTGATCATGCAAATAGATCAATAAGGGTTTTCGCACATAAATCAAATTGACAATTGGGACCAAAGCTGAAAAAAAATAGTTACCGAAGCAACAGTTCTCTGATCCTAAAATTTATTTGGTTTTGGACACAGGCTTAAGAAAGAATTGGAAAATTGCAGAGATGATGATTGGGAAAGTATCTGTGAGACTCTTCGAACAGAAATTGAAATTCTGCAAGTGGTATGCCATTTTCATTATGTATTTTAAGTACTTGATAATTTTAGTTTTAAAGGTGTAATTTGAGATGATTAAAAGTAGTTTTTAATAAGCATTTTTTATACTATGTACACAGCCAAACATCCTTGCATTGCAGGTGCACTCCAATTCTCATTTGTTTTAGCCTATTATTTCCAAATATCCAGGAATATCATTTCTCAGAGAAAAGGGAAGCACAGAAAAGAATTTAAAGACGTTTTTAGCACACGAAAGACCTATTTGAGGACTAGTACTAATAATTTGTTTCTTGAAAGATGCAAAAGATTATGCATTTGGGAGCTAAATTAATCTTTACCTCCAGCTGTCAGTTAAATGGAAGATGGGAATATGGATAAATAGGACTATAATAGCATCCTTTTATGTAATACTTTATTTTTTTCCACTCACAAATTCTTTACAAAAATTTATTAAAGTGTGTTTTCTCTCTAAATGTCAATCTTAACTTCAGATTTCTTGATTGTCAGTCTCTGTAACAAGACAAAGAGAAAAAATATTTTGAAGTCCCATTTTTGGAAATAAAGCGGTTTTAAAGGTTCATTTCAGAGTCCCTGCTTGAGCTGTATGAAGATGCAGCTGCCAGTAGCATCAGTGGCAGAATAACAGTCATGGGAAAGTTGTATTACTCACTTTTATGATCAGTTTCAAGTTTCTGTTGGAGGAATGTAACTTACTCATACTTCATCCCTTAATTTTATCATGCTTCTCAAACCTCAGAAACAAACAAAAAAAACCCCTTTTTGTTTAAAAATGTCTCCATAAAGAACACACCGAACTCATTAGATTTCATTTTCTGTAATTCAATTCTTTCTCTTTTCCAGAATCTATCACAAAAAAAGTCTTCAGACAAGTGAATAATATGTGGTATATGATATGGAGCATCACAGAAGTTAGTCTTTGAGTATTTTAAAACCATTTTACTCCAGCTTTATCAGATTTGCTTCTATTTTTTTGTTTGATGAAACCGCAGCTTGTATCTGCCTTTACTTTTCATTAACATTAAATTTTATTCATTTAAAAGAAGTGGGGGGTTTGTGTTTTATCCTCAAGTTCAACAGCTATCCGTCTTTAGTTTCCTCTTTGTTGCCCATGAACGGACAGCACATAGTCCACTACACAAACAGCCGAGTTCCTGGATTACCAGCTCTATTCTCTATGTACTATTTTTCAGAATAAATGCTCCCCTATTTTTAAGGTAGCGATGTGCTCTTATTTGAGAGGAAGGCTGCTATTACTGTTAAGAAATACTTAACAGGAGCTGTGGCTACTTAGTTTATCCCTTGACAACGCGGTTCTGTAACAAGCTCCCTGAAACAGCTCAACTCCAGCAATACTGCATGATAGTCCAGAATAGTTTCCAAATCTACTGACCGGTAGATGCCTCCACTGATGGTAAGCCAGTCCATTACTAAGCACTTGTCTTCTCATTACATCAGAAGTCTTCTGCCTCTCTCAACAGTCCACAAAATACTGCGTGCTATCTTCAGCACTTGGCAGCAAAGATAAAACTGTATTCTAACAGAAAAGTCCACAATTGGTGGAGAATTTCTGTTGAATAAGGGACCCTATTCTTTCAAGCTTGTAGGACATATAACTGTTAGAGCAGTTCCCATCCCCAGAGTAGGAACTGACTTCATGATTCAGGTGCTTATAATAGGACCGTGTAAAAACGTTCACTCTGCTCAGCCAGAGCCCACTCTGTGGTCATCGTCCCATCACATCCAACCGTGTGTGCAGATAATTTTCAATCTGCTTCCCACCTAGGGGGTGGGATAGATAACTGTTCTTTGCTAGTTTTTTACACCCAGAGCTCTCCAAGCTACAGAGGGTGTCTGTCATACATAAAGCTGCAAAAGATGTTTTATTAAGAAGGGAGGAATAAATCACTTTTGGAAGCTGACCAAATTCTGACTGCGAGGGAGAAAGTTTTTTCCCCTTGGGACACAGCTGCAGTTTGAAGTCTGGCAAGGTTTGATCTGCAGCACTAGTATCAAAGAGTATTCTGATCCGCTGGGCTAACCAGGATAATTCCAAGAGGTTGGAATTATCATTCTTAATAACCAGTGCTGTTGGAGCTGACATCCTTTTGAGGGTTTTTTTTTTTGTCTCTTGCCTAAGACAGATCCTCTTAGGATGTGCTTAACTTTAAACAACTTAGTCCCTCTGACTTCTAGGGGACCATCTGACTCTTTTAAAAAAGTTAGGCAACTACCACTGTGGGCTTTGATCCAACTCAGGGCGTACTGCAAAATGATACAGCTGCATACCCGAGCGTCTACAGACAGCTAAAGCAGTGCTATCTCTGCCTTTCAATGCTGGAAGCAGATACAAATTTGGGATTTGCTAGGATGGCTGAGTTTGTTCTGATCATTTTATTCATTTAAAGGATCTTGACTATGCTAAGTGTATTGATTAATCAATGAGGAAAAACTTAATTTTAAACTTCAGGTTTATTCCTTTATAGTTGCTTTTATTTACAAGAATCCTTGTGCCTCTTTTGCAATGATCTCATATTTATATAGTTGTTTGATCCATACCAGCGTTCTACATATACATTTTAGGTAAGTGGAATGATCAATAGCATCCAATAATTATCAATAAATAATAAAATTAATGTCCCTAAGTCACCTGAAAAAAAAACATCTGAGAAAAAGAGATATGGAAGCCCTTTTCAGAGATACTTCAGATTCCAGGGAAGTAGTTGCAACTTGAGGTTTTTGTGGGGGGTTGGTTGGTTTGTTTAGTAAGGGGGTGTTTGTTTTTAATAGCTGTGAAGGTCTAAGTTCTTGATTATTGTAGAATTGCACCATAAATACAGCAAAATTCATAATAACCCCAATGGCTAAAGCTCTCAGAATCAATACAGCAACAAAACAAGAATAAACCTCACCCCAAAAAAGTGAAACAGAAATCAATGCAAATCCTATTGGGCTAAAAAAATCCCTCAACAGCTCTGAAAAAAATATAATGCCAGACTAAACCAGCTGTTGCAGGGTGAATGTAAAAAATACCAATTTCTCCAAGTATAAAACTACATTTTTCACCCTTGTCTTATGAATAATGTAATTTGGGACCAATAGAATATTTCTGTTTGGAAGACTCAAACTAAAAATTAAGCAAAAGTTTATGTTTTGTGGATTTTCTTTAAAACTCTCAAACCAGGAATGAGTAATCCTTTAAATAGTGAGTAAAAAAGAACAAAATCTTTTGTCAGGTTTAGTAAAGATGTTAAAGAACAGAACATTGCCAAATTGCCATGAAAATACACACGGAGTTTTTATGAATAAATAATTATTTCACGGATGACATACTGTGAAATATATTTTTAAAAGGATAGATTATATATTATATACCTTGTGTATGAGAGTCTAATGGAACTTCTGAGCCCAAGAGGAAGTAGTTGTCCTTTTTTATGATGCAAAAAGACAAATTAGAGCCATAGAAATACTTGAAGCAGTTAGTGAGGAAGAGGAAGATAGCCCAAGAAAAAAGTTATTATTCTAGGGGAAAAAAGGTATAGGGATAACTAGCCATGCTTCTGTGTTGGGCCTGGGAACAGTTGCTTTCTAGGATCAACAGATAAAACAAATCCCGTTTTTGAAAGGAGACAAAGAAATACTTCCGATTACTAAATTTACCTGGTAAGCATCAAGTCCTACATCCTTCACAGAAGACTTGATGAACTGCAGTTCACACCCAGACCCCAGCACCTCTCCTCTACTGTGGCTGCATACCCGAGACACAGCTGAGCAGCCTGGTATTTGTATCATCAAACCACCGCTCCCAGCCCTGCCCTGTAAAAGACACCTCTCAGTAACAGACTAACACAAACAGAATATCATGAAGGAGAATCCAAGATCCAGTTGAAAAAATCTAACAGGAAAATAATTAAGCCAGGTTAGCCCCTGAGAGGGCTTGGGAAAAGTGAACTTTAAAACAGAGTTTGCCAGCCAGGGTGAGTAAGGTCTGACCACAGAGGCCCAAACCAGAAAGTCTGTTAAACCCTGAATCTACAAGATTATGGGTTTACAAATCAGCCTTAACGAGTTTGGAGGTAGAGGGAGGACAAGCCAAGGTTAGGAACTGGTAGGGATAAACTAAGCCAAAGTCACGGCCAGAGGCCATGCTGAGGACCAGAAGACCCAAGAACCTTCAATAGCCAGCAAGCCAGCAGACAGAATACAAACCACAGGGTTTGTGTGGTTTAAGTGTGTAAGAAGATCCTGCCATGACCTAATGCTATTTACCAAGACACGTACCTATTCTTCAAGCAAGGAAGAGCTACAACTGGGAGGAAAACCAAGCAAACAAAAGGACTTGAAATGCAATTATAAAAAGGAGTTAAGCTACCACATTTTCATGTTATTTTATTTATTATTAACAGCCAATTCAGAGACTACCAAGAAAAACACTACAATATCTGACCACAGAATAAAATTAGTTAGCTGATGCAACAATATCCCCCCCAAATTATCTCTAATTCGTTGACATAAACATGACTGAATTGGTGATAGTGCCAAATTACTGTTATAAAATGAAGAACAGCAAGAAAAAACGAGTAAGTCGCACCAAAAAAGACTAACCATAACTGAGTGACAGACTGAGTCAATGAGAAAAAAATCATATGTATGACACGGGGGGCAACATATCACTTGGGGTCACACACCCCGGTTGAGCTGATCTGGCTTATGGGGTCCTCAGTTGCAGCAGCAACTGACAGTCTCCAGCTGCAGGGCTGGTTGTCTACGTAGAGCCTGACAGTGTGGCAGCTGACTAATCTAAAAAAAAAATAGACCTCAAGGGAAAGGAATATTTGTTTCCAAAACCCATGACTGAATTACATGTATAGATCAAAAACGGATAGGAAAAGTACTTGAAAGGCCAACCCCTGTCACAAAGGTGTGGTGGGGAACCTGAGGGCACAGATCCTACGAGAATGATGGCAAGGGAGTCTAGTTGGAGGTCAGTGATGAGTGGTGTTCCCCAGGGGTCACTACTGGGTCCAGTCCTCTTCAACACATTCATCGATGACCTGGATGAGGGGACAGAGTGCACCCTCAGCAAGTTCCCTGATGACACAAAGCTGGGGGGGGTGGCTGACACACCAGAAGGCTGTGCCGCCATACAGAGAGACCTGGACGGGCTGGAGAGTTGGGCAAAGAGGAACCTTATGAAATTCAACAAGGGCAAGTGTAGGGTGCTGCACCTGGGGAGGAATAACCCCCTGCACCAGTCCAGGTTGGGGGCTGACCTGCTGGAGAGCAGCTCAGTGGAAAGAGACCTGGGAGTCCTGGTGGACAACAGGATGACCATGAGCCAGCAATGTGCCCTTGTGGCCAAGAAGGCCAGTGGCATCCTGGGGGGCATCAAGAAGAGTGTGGCCAGCAGGTCGAGGGAGGTCATCCTCCCCCTCTACTCTGCCTTGGTGAGGCCGCACCTGGAGTACTGTGTCCAGTTCTGGGCTCCCCGGTTCAAGAGGGACAGGGAACTGCTGGAGAGGGTGCAGCAAAGGGCTACCAAGATGATGAGGGGACTGCAACACCTCTCTTATGAAGAAAGCCTGAGGGATTTGGGTCTCTTCAGTCTGGAAAAAAGACAGCTGAGGGGGGACCTTATCAACACGTATAAATACTTAAAGGGTGGGCGTCGGGAGGATGGGGCCAGGCTCTTTTCAGTGGCGCCCAGTGACAGGACAAGAGGTAATGGGCACAAACTTGAGCATAGGAGATTCCACCTAAACATGAGGAGGAACTTCTTTACTTTGAAGGTGGCAGAGCCCTGGCACAGGCTGCCCAGAGAGGTGGTGGAGTCTCCATCTCTGGAGACATTCAAAACCTGCCTGGACGCGTTCCTGTGCAACCTGCTCTGGGTGACCCTGCTCTGGCAGGGGGTTGGACTAGATGATCTCCAGAGGTCCCTTCCAACCCTATGGTTCTATGATTCTATGATTCTAAGGGAAGACCAGAAAGAGGAGATTTTTTCCAGCACTGTCACCCTGGCTGAGGCTGCCATGCCTGACCAGCACTGCCACCCATCTGTGGCAGATCCTGCTTGTGCTTTGACAGGAAAGAGAGCACTGCTTTTGGATTTCCTGTTCACTGCATTTCTGCTGCAGACTCAAGCAAATGTGGAGAGTTAGCTTTTACGATATAACCGGGTTTAAATAGATTAGAATTTTGAAGAGCTCTATGTGTGTATCTGTGTTTGTCTACACCTGTTTGGATGTTTTCTGCTCTGATTGATACCAAAGCATACAGTCAGAGTAAATTCAGATGAAACAATCAGTATCTCTCTATATTGTCATCCTGGTCCAAGTTTAAACTCACATTAACTCAGCTCAGGGCTAGAGTGAACCAACTGGATTAGCAGTTTGATAGCAGTTTGTAATACGAGAAAGGATTGTACCACTGACCGAGACGAAGTAATAAATAGGGACCTGTCCTGAAGATTTTAGGATGAGAAAACACCTCCAGGTGATTTCCATGAAAAAGATAACAGGTTCAGTAAATGGGCTGCACACCCATTTCCTAGGATGACAACGCAAGAAGCAGATACTGGGTAAAGAGGACGAGCAAAATAGTTCCAGTCCTCTGCTCTGATATTAAATGTGATACTACAGTACGTTACCTGGGTAAAGGATCAGATTCAATGTCTAATGATCTATGTCTCCCTTGTCAACAGAGTATTTCAGTAAGTAGTAGCTCTGCTTCTTTTACTGATTGCAGCACTTATATATTGCAGTGATAGCCCCACCTTCCAAACCCACACCGTTCTCACTGTGTCTGCTAGGATCTGTCAGCCCCTTAGCTTTCACAATGATTTGGTTGTTCATTTGGTGAATTTTGGGTCTGAATTTATCAAGTTGCTACATTTTTGTTTTTTTTTTATTCTAGATACCAGGCTGCTGTTAACAGCTCTTTGCGTAGCAAAGCATCTATACCCTGGGCTCAAAACCAATTATAGTTAGTAATACTTTCATCTGCAGAAGGAAAGTTCTCACCTGGCTCACCGAGAAATCTCCTAAAGCCCAAAGCATCAAAAACACTTACAGGCTTTGGGTTCCAAGTAGGGAACACGCGAGCTCCGATTCTCTGAAGGGCTAAACTCAAGCACATCCATACACTCGGAGCCACCTCCGGTCACCCTGCTGATACATGTAGGGTTTGGGTGCTTTCTCAGCATGAGATTCTCATCTGCAGAAAGCTTGCATTTCATTTCTATTTTGACTAAAATTGTATCAGAAAGTATAATACTACATCACTGTCAATTTTTAAACACTAGATATGTTACACTTAACTATATACCTTCTGCATTTCTTCAACCAGACCTATACGGTAATTCCCAGATACTATCGGTTTCCCCACTCCTATGATCCCTCCCACCAGCACAAGTCTGTCAGCCTGAAGAGCAGAGGAGCTTAAAAATTTCCTTGGAAATGTGAAGTGGGAGCTAAATCCTTTCTTCCCACCTAACGTCTTGAGCACTTAAAGACAACATCTACTTGTTTAGAAGAAACGGCTTTGCAGTGACCAATTGTACATGTAAATAATGTATTAAAGGGATGAAATGCCAGAAAAGAGTCTCTATAAATACACAGCATATTTCTTGGGTTTTACTGAAAGAAGAATTCCTGTTATTGTATAGTAATAAATTTCCAAGCAGTCTTGATGCCACATCCTAGTGAGAGAGGAGCCCATAGCCTCTGATTCACTTCAGAATAGAGAATTACTGTAATTTATTCAACTAAATTTACCTCAGCCAGAAAAGAATAAGGCCTTACCAGCAATCAGACTACGGATTGTAGCAGTGTTCAATTGCGTATTCTAAGGAGCATTTGCTATAATTTGGTACTGATTAAGTTCGCCTAAACACAGTCGCCACACGTATAAGTGCATAAAGATAATCCAGATGATCACAAACTAAACAGTGATCAGTATATTGCATACAATAAACAGAAACAAAGAAAATTCACCCTTTCTAATATCAGGAATTTTTGTCCATTGAATTCTTCATACTATGGTTTGTAAATTCCTTTTAGCCTTGATTAAAAAATACAGATAATCAGGCTATCATTCAAAGCGAGAGGATTTGTAAAGGGATATTTCAGTGCCATCTAGTGGTTTTTTGTATTAATAAAAAATGTTCCCTCATGACAATTTTCATTTTATAATTCTGATCAGAAAACACTTTTTGCTCCTGCTACATGCTTAATTTTTCCTGAACTTTTATAGATAGTGATGTTGGATGCATTACCTTTAAAATACTTTTATTACCTCTGGCTAAGGACCTACTATTTTATGGGCAAAAATAGAGTAAGTCTCGTGCAGTGTGGGAATGCAGTACGTTATATTACGTGGAAGGGGGAGGCATCGCACTGTGCGGCTGAGACCAATAATCGAGGCAGGCAAAACCCACCCTGTGGAAAGAACTCCGCTTCCGTTTGAAGACTCCAAGAGGGGAGATGCCTCAGACCTGTTCTGCTGACGAACTGGCACGCTAATCTTTCTCTAATTGATAGTATGAATGTGTTGGCTGTAGCCTTTTAATACATGGTATATTCTCCTTGTATTAGTACATCTGTGCTACAATCAAGTTATCTTTCAGACTCTTCTTTGATAAGCTTAACAAATTGCATTCTCTCTGCCTTTCACTGTAAGGCATTTTTCCAGCTCTCAGATAATCGTCGTGGCTTTCTTCTTACACCTTCTCCATTTCTTGCGCTGTTAGAACCACTGACACCTGACTTGTAAGCAATATTCTAGTGCTGGCTTCCTCAGTGCTTATATAAACGTAAAATTGCCTTCCTACTCCTCCATACTGCCTTCCTGTATAGATTTACAAATCCTTGTTAATCCTGTTTACCTCACACATCACGTTAGGTGTCTGTGTTGACTCAGTTGTTCAAGATGATTTATAAGCGCTTTTCAAAGTTTCTGTTTTCAAGGATACTGTCCTCCCCTCCGCGCTTACAAACTGCATTTTTTCAGATATACATCTCTGCATGTGAGTATATTAAAACAGTACCTAATTGCATGGGTTCGTTCTGTTTACCAAACTATCCTTGTTACTCTGCGCAACTTCAGCATCGCTAGCTATCACGCTGTCACCCTCTGTGTCACCTGCATATTTTATCAGCGGTGATTTTATATTTAAGTCCAGGTTGTGCATGAAACTGGCATCACTTTGAGCCCTCTTCTTGGGAAGACACAACTGTAAATAGCCTCATCTTATTTCTCACTGGCATTATTTTTCAAAACCATCAGTTTCAGGTTTTAATTCATTGCTTATAGACTGTATATGCTACAGCGCCACTTATTTTAAATGATCGGTAGTATAATGTGCTAGCTGAATGTCTTCCATCAGTTAAAGCATACCATAGCTACGCAATGTGATTACATCTGTAATCTCTTGAAGGGTTAAATCAGGCCTATTTTCTATAAAATCACGCCGACTAGCATTATTTGTATTCCTATCATTTAAATCTTTATCACTGAAATCCTTTGCCCTTTCCCAGTATTTCATCTGGAGCTCGTCAGGTTATCAGGCCATTTAGCTACAAGTCCTTTTCAAATACAAGCTATTCACAGCTTTCCTGCTTCAGCAATTTCCCCAGCACTCCAAAATTTGTTTTGAAAGCTGTTTAGTGTATGTGAAGTGCCTCAGCCAAAGGGGTCTTCTTTATGGACTTTCAGGTATGAATGATCCAAACTTGATCATTTTAAAAAAACCTTATCCCTAGCAGGCGCTTAACTTCTTCCTTCCTTATTAATGAACTCAGTGTTATGAGTGCATTAGCACGCTTCTTTCCAAACACAAAGGAGAAACAATATATTGAAGCTCTTTGCCTTTTCTGCATCATTTGGAATAGCTGTAATATTAATCTACCTGCAGGGCCCATTTGAAATTTGGGAGCACTGCCCGGAATCTTAAAGAAAATTCACCTGGCGTCGTGAAGACCACCAGTCCTGCTCTGTCACTCCTCTGCAGCCCCACAGGTAAACCTGTAGCCACACCCACTGCCACCTAAACTGGCTAAAGGGAAACCAGTGAGAGCACGTTATAGAAAGAGCCATTGCTGGTACGATGGACAAAGTGTAGCACCATATTTGATATTTGTCTTAGAAGACTTCACTCTGTCAGAAAAGGTACGTATAGCTTATAGCTATATACTTACAATACTACAGCTTATAATTATTAAATAAGCTGATTCCCCTTCTGTTCACATTTGACCACTTTCCAGTCTCACTGAAGTCTAAGGTATTATTCACCAACCACAAATATGGGCCTCTAAGTCTGTACCCTAAGCTTTAAACACACAGCTCTTCATGTAGGTAGGATCCCTTTACCAAAATCACATTAGAATTCCAAAGTAGTGAAACTTCTCAGTTATTTATGTGTTTATAGAGAGTTTTGATCCTTCCTGTCTCTTTAGATCTGACTCTTTCAAATGAAGGAAATACAGAAAAAGAAGAGGCCTGGAAAAAATAGTTGGTCAATGAAACTAAAATGTATTTAGCTCTTTCAGAGTGTAGCTAGCCCATAAACAGAACTGCTATTAATATATTTGTATTATTTCTTTTTATAAAATAAGTATACATTCTTTATTTTTGAGCAAGGACAAACACAGGTAGTATTAGAGAAAGTTCTGCTGTGCACTAAACTAACTATATGTGTATTTTCCATATTGACACAATATTAAAATAGGGCTGGGAAATTAAACATAATAATAGAAAGCATCAACCTGGCTAACTTCTTTTTTAAAAAATGATTATAATATCCCCTTGTGACTCTGAAATAATTCATTAATAGAGAGAAAATTAAGATTCCGATATAAAAAAACTACCCAAGCCCTTTGTCTTTATGTATTTTCATTATTATGTAGCTATACAAAGGACCAACATTACATTTGGCCTTTAGGAATTTTATTTAAATAATCCCTATATCATTTGAGGATGCTTATTGGACATACCTTTTTTTAAAAAATGGACTGTTTCATGAGAGAAGTAGAATGGCACCAAAGTAATAACCACACACTAGGAATTAGCAACATTAGCTGTTTAATCCATACTGTTCTTTGTTAAGATCAGAATGCTAATACCTACAAACACAGAGATTTACTGCGGTTTTACATACCGCAGCACACGAGATCAAGACAATCCACCCTCCTTTTCCAAATCACACTTCAAATATTACCGGGGTGCTTGTACAAACCAACCACTGTTCATTCACATAAACCCACAGCTGCGTAATTCAGCAGGAGTGTAGGTGTGTATTATTGTGCGAGGGGAATGATTACTAACTTGAAATTACTATATACATGTGAGAAAATAGGCAGATAAAGCACGGAAGTCAGTGTACTATTTACAGAAGGCTTAGAGGTAGAAGAACAATCACGTTCTGTTTCGTTTTCTTCCGTTAATATAGAGTTATTACTATAGTCAATAAGTACATCAGCTAGATCAATTATTCAGAGGAATTCATTAATAATAAAGACATCATACTGTATAATGCTGTTGCACTGAAACATGACTTGCACTAGATGGTAGTATGAACTAGCGCCTCGAGAGAATGGTCCAGGATTAACAGTAGTAGTTGTGATACTCATTAAAAAATCTGCAGCACTTCTTCCTATAACCACAAACACTTTACCTAGGAGAAGCTACTAAACTGAATGCAGTAGCAAATACCGAAAAGTGGCAAGGTTTTTCAGAAATTAACTTATAAAAAAGAAATATAACTCAACATTGTCTCATATTCATGCCCATACATCTATAATCAAACACATATGATATATCTTAACGATTCCTTAATACTTACAAGCTAAGTACACAAGGAGACAAAAACATAAATGGGTTCTAATCCTTTTTTCCAGTCCCTTAATCCTTTTTTGTCTCCTTCAAAAAGATTTTTTCATTCTTAGTTTTCTCAATTTGCTCACTGATTTTAAGGGATCTCTTCTTTTTCTGTTTGTTTGCCTGACCTACCCACCTTTTCCTCAGCACCAGATTTTTTCTAGGCATCTTTCAGATGGTTACGCTGACGGGTTTTTCAAACTTGTCCACTAGAGAACATCACCATCAAGTTCAGAAGAACACACTAGATTTTGGAAGTCCATGTGATCACCAAAATGGCTTAAATTCACCTCTCTGATGGTGGCTCAGTTCCAACACCCCATTACCGCACACTTCCCGTTGAGGTCCCTGGGTGCCACCCCACACGCACAAGGGCACTAGCACTCAGTGCAGGTTTTACATAGGTAGGCACAGACATGATCTTCACACAGAATTTATCACCTATAAATTCAGAGCATTCGTATTTATGTATGGCGCAGACAGATTACGTGGCATCGCAGACGAGCTAAAAATCTCATTTCAGTCACCAGCAGGAAGCACAAGTGCATGGCGAAGGGAGGAGGAGCGATGCTCCTGTAGTGAGGTTTCAGAGTTACCTCCAGAAGAGTTGATTGCATCCTTATGATACTTACACGTGAACCGAAGCAGAGGAATGTTTTGCAGGTGATGTGTAGGAAGGGGATAAGTGACGAGAGCAGACACCGAGCTCAAGTTCTAGGACTAGGAGTGCCTTAGGAGGAGGATGTGCACTGCAGGAGAGGTGAACAAACACATCAAGGCTGGCATTATTGGCTCAGCAGTGACTGGGGCAGCTCAAAGAGCGTAACAAAGTTGTGAAACTAAGTAGAGAGAGAGTCATGTTCACTTCCTTTAGGTACCCAGCTGTAAAGAAAAATCATCAATGAAAAAAAAAAAAGCAAACTGCACTTTCACTGGAGGATATTTCTGAGTATCAGCTGTTATCCATCTCTCTGACACACGCAGAAATGTAAACCATAACTCTGGCTCCTGGCTGTAACTATGCCAGAACCAGTGAAAATAAACACTCATCCAATCAGTACATATTCTTATTAATTTTATCAAACAAAATAGCACACAGAAATAATAATAATAATTTAAAAAGACTGCAGGGAGAAGGATCATTCTCAAGTTTCCAGGGAAATTACCTCAACCAACAGATTAGTGAAAATCATTTTAATACAGTTGTCTCCAACTATATCTTCAATACAATTATTTAAACCAAATAGTTCATGTTAGTGCTTCTCAGAAAATACTCAAGCAAATATAGATATAAGAAATCAGACCTATTTGAAGATCATATTACTCTGGGTGTGATTTATTCCTGTTGAACTGAATGCACATAAATAGAGCTTTTCACACCCTTGGAGGATTCAAACAGCATAAATTGTAATTCTCCACCTGATAGAAGATACCAGCATATGCCACCTGTAGGGACACGCTTGTATGTGCCACTTCAAAGATCTCAAATGTACCGGCACATACTTATATCCTAAACCCTAATAACAACATTCAACAGCCATTTGTTGCTATATGGTTGCATGCAGATATTGCTGTCCACTTGCCAACACACCTAGATTTTATTTAATTTTATTTTGCCTCAAATATGGTGCTTCTGTAGAATATGAACTCCACTGAGTAGCACTGGTTTGTTTTCAAATGGGATCTGCTTCACTACCAGAAAGGTAGTTTTCAGGGATTTTTTTTTTTTTGAGCAAGTAAACATGCAGTTTCTCACTGTAATTTCTGCAAGGAAATAAGGCATCACAGTTTTATTATTCAGTCCCGGGGAGCAGGAAAGCATAGCTCATCTCATTTACAGCTTAATTCCAATTCTCAAAAAATTCAACCAGCTCTAACTATTCGTATGTGAGAACAGAAGTATAAAAGAGAATGAATTTCACAGAAGAAATGTCATGAAACATTAAATATGAAGGGACAAAAATAGCAGAGCAGTTGTCATCTCTGATGGCTTGAAATCCTTCTAAGAGACGCTGCGGCGTAGTTTTACCTAGAGAATCCCATTAACTCCTGACAGCTAATGGGGTAGGCAGCAACGGCTGCTGTCAGCCGTCACATACTTCGCTTGGTTCATCACTCTCTGCTTCCTCCATCCCTCCTGTTTATTTCGGCTTTTAGCTGCGTCGGGGTCAAGGTCTGTCCCTTCCCTGCCTGTCTAGCACTAGCCTCTAGGTGCTGCTGGGATGCAAATAACTGGCAATAAGGGGGATGGAAGTGACACTACAAAACGCAGTTAAAAGGTGCGTGCAAAATTGCCCTCTATTTCATGACCCTCTATATTAAATTCTGAGCTTTTTTATTCACCATAAAATACGTGCAGGTGGTTTTTGATCCTCTCCTGAGTAGTAAAATGTTTGCTCCGTGGAGGTGTTTCTGCAACTGCAATCATTCTTATTAGCTTCATAGGAAACTCCAAGCACAGTTCAAGACCCAAACCACCAAGTTCAATTCACAAGAGTGTCTTGCTCTGATTAATATATGCCTGTTATATTTCATTATAATTTCTAAACCCTCATTAAGTATTTCAGTACTTCAGGCCCTTAGATACTGTTTTGAAATTAATACCTGAAAATAAAAACCACTTGCAAATTATTTTTGAGGAGACATTTTAAAGTATTTTCCCTTTAGGCAGCTAGTGAATTGAGCTGAAAATGCCAGTATTAATAAAATGATACCTCCACGGCAGTCCCAGCATCTCACAGACTCCGATCCCCATGGAGTGCCGTCATGTCCCAGGTGCGGTGCTTTGAGTTAATGCAAACTCCAGAGATGGGAATTGCTGACTTAGGCACTCTTGCTCTAATTTAGGAAGATTAGCTGCATGTATCTTGGCATGGTACTCATGCAGGGCCTGGCATTTCGCACTCCTGCTTCAAGCAAAGCTTCCTAGGAGCATCAGTATTGCAAATTGGTAACAGAAGTGAGTGTATTTCCAGTGCTGCTACCTTATATACTTAATTCACCCTTCCCCAAAACATCATTTGGCAAAAGAATCACTTTCGACCATCAAATGCCCTCTGATCTGAACACAAGAAATTACGAGGCCAAGTTTGCACTACACTACAGCAGAGCCTTTTCAAGTCATCTATCCATCTACTATGCAATCTAAAATGCAACGGGAAAAATGTAATATACTTTCAGTTTTACTGATAAAATGCCTGCATACATCAGTCTAATGGGATTAACTAATGAGGGAAGGCAATAATTAATGCACTGTTTAGAGGCTCTACTATTTTAAGGCAATAATGAACTAGTGGTGCTGCTCAGCGATGCAATGAAAGCTGGTTTTTTCTTTAGGTTTAAAGACTGGGGCAGCCTGTGGTGCACCACACAGCTTTCTTCCCAGCTGGCTGCAATGTGAAGGGTGGTGCGTGGTGGGTCTCGCCCCCATACGTAATGAGGGCAGTGCCAGAGCACAGACCCCAGCCCGCGAACCAGAAAGCATTCCGTCCTGGGGCTGATAATCTAGATGAATCATCACATACAATTAGGGATCAGAGTGTCTTCACAAATCAACTGAAACTATAGGTAGAGATGCCGGTATTCACACACCAACCTAGCTCATTTTCGATGGACACTTCAGCTATTCAGGGAGCCCTCTAATAAAATAAGACCCTAATTCTGCTCACAAAAAAATACTAAATTTTTTGAGACATATTACCCTTCTTTACCAATTCTCTAAATGTATATATATGGCAGCAGTTTGAGGCATGTGAATGTTTATAGCACAGACAGGCATAATTCAGGGCTTGTTCCCTCTGCCGTTTCTTGTACCCTAGACCGTTACTCCTTTGCAGTTCACTGTTCTGAAGTTGTTAATACTTTTTCTTTATAGGCAGGGCATGGGGAATGTTTCGTTAATGAAAGAAATCAGTTTATCTTCTAATGGAATACCAAGCATGCCATGACTTTTTTGGCCATTGGGATCGGCAGTCTTGCATGTGCTCCTCGCAGACTGGGAGGGCTGTAATTGCTTCTCCTTGGGTCCCAGAGCTCCCTATAATCAGCATTTACATAATAGAGCAAAGGATTGTGTAAATCTTGAAAACACATACCTACCTCACTCTCTGTCTACATATTCTGCAGTAGTCTGAAGACAATTCTCTCTTTTTATCTCTTGAATTACTTAATTTCAGTGGCATTAAAAATTACACCTAGTAAATATCTCATTCATGTATCATACAGATGCACATACACACAGAGTTCAGTAAACATGTTAAAAGGCACACATTAAAATGCTGCATAAGAAATAATAATTTAGATCATTAAATTTCTGGAGTTTGTAAAGTATTACTGCAGGGTATGAGAAAAGTTTCAATGATGAAATCCTACTGGGATAAAGGGTGCAGCACAGAAAATCTACAAAGGCAAACCCGAGAACTCCTGGAAACTGCCGTTTCCACTATATTTAAGTGCCAGTGAATGCACTTCCAGTTATTATAACAACAGTGTTATACTAAAAAGGCCTTTAACTTCTTTATTGCCCTCATTTGGTGTTATAAATTGCAAATTAAAAAAAGAAAAAGTATTATATTTTATAGCAAAGAGAGAATTATTACTTGAAGAACCGACAGCAGCTAGATGAAGGTCATGAAAAACAATCCCTTGGAAGTGTGTTTTCCAGGCTAGCAGGAAGTCTTTCAGAGAAACGAAAGAGCTGGTTTTCTCAGAACCCATGAGACTGCCAGCGATGAGGATGGCCTTTGATTTCTTGGCCAATTGCTCCACTTTCTTGGGCCTGGCCGAGTGAGATCACTGGGCTCAGGTCTCCGGGAGCCAGAGGTGATGGAGCGGTCTGGCTGGAGACCCCTTTTTGTCACGTCTGACGCAGGCTCTGACTGCTGGTTGTATCACAGTAGCACCGAGGCCTTCGAAAACCGCTGGCTCCCAAACTTGACTTGCCTGGCTGATGGTGTGTTCTCCTGCCGAATGGGTGCCTGAGGCTCCCCTTTGCCGGGAGGCAGAGTCAGTCCAGCACATCTACGTTGCCTGTGGGTAACCGAGCCTGCTGAGGCTGCGCGCCTGGCACAGTAACCCAGCAGTGAAACGCTGCAGCTGAGCAAGATGAAGTAGTTTGTCCCAGTGGTGGCAGTGGTCCTCAGGAGTCTGGGAAAGGCTGCAGTAAACTCCTAAATTACCAGGGCTGGGCCTGCGTTTGCAGCCCAGGCCTCATTCGGCTCTCACCTCCAGTAACTATTGGTAATTCTAGCTTTGATCATTAGATGTTTTACATTAATCTCAACCAACTTAAACTGTAGTCTGGCTGGTAGTAACAGAAAGCAGATAATGGCTGTTTCATAGAATCATAGGGTTGGAAGGGACCTCTGGAGATCATCCAGTCCAACCAGAGCAGGGTCACCCAGAGCAGGTGGCACAGGAACGCGTCCAGGCGGGTTTGGAATGTCTCCAGAGACGGAGACTCCACCACCTCTCTGGGCAGCCTGTTCCAGTGCTCTGCCACCCTCACAGGAAAGAAGTTCCCCCTCACATTTAGGTGGAACCTCCTATGCTCAAGTTTGTGCCCGTTACCTCTTGTCCTGTTGCTGGGCACCACTGAAAAGAGCCTGGCCCCATCCTCCCGACGCCCAACCTTTAAGTATTTATACGTGTTGATAAGATCCCCCCTCAGACGTCTTTTTTCCAGACTGAAGAGACCCAAATCCCTCAGGCTTTCTTCATAAGAGAGGTGTTGCAGTCCCCTCATCATCTTGGTAGCCCTTTGCTGCACCCTTTCCAGCAGTTCCCTGTCCTTCTTGAACCGGGGAGCCCAGAACTGGACACAGTACTCCAGGTGCAGCCTCACCAAGGCAGAGTAGAGGGGGAGGATGAGCTCCTCCTCTACACATACGTTGTGTATCACTAATGTTGCAAATGACAAGAATAATCAGTGAAGAATAATGTTGGCAAACGACAAGAATAATCAGTGAAATTACAAGAAAAATCAGGGCCGCCTCCTTTGCATACACCAGCGTTGCTCGAACCAGACCATGGTTAGTGTGTCCATAGCCGAGCCTCGGCATCCTCTCACCTGGAGAGGAGACAAGGATGGACACAGGCACAGTGCAGAGCACATCTAATGTTCTCCAACGTGTCCGGCCTGCTCTGCACACACAATCTGAGCGTACACTGCAGCTGTAACGTGTCCTCATGAGACGGAGGAGGACTAACAGCCTAGAAGCCCTGCCTTGCCACTGGAAGATTTTTATCCTTCTGACACACAGCTGTTAAAATGCAGCTTAGAAAGATGCCTAAATAGCCATTTCTTTTCATAAGATTTACTGTTAAATAATCCCAAAACAGACACAGCTCCCTGAAAACCCGAGGCCTGCATGCCGCGATTATGTACAAGCCATGTGTTCACAAACTGCCCAGCTGGTTTACAGAAGTACAAAGCCCACATGGAAACCAGTCCTAAAGCTTTTTACTCTCCAGTTCTTCACACTTAGCCTTCAGTGCTCATCCAGTAGCAGGTCACTGAAATATTACTGAAATATGACTTCTTTTTCAGACATTTGCATGCAGCTCAAATACAAACTACAACTATATACACCCTGAAATTAATACTGCAATGCTGGCTTCTCCCCTGGCTTATTGAAAACAATGGCAGTAGCTTCAGCTGACTTTAAAAGAGGCTGGGTTAGACTCACGTTATGAAATAGTCCAGTTAAGCGTATTAGGGCTAATCGGTGTGGTAATGCCTTTGTACGTTGCATGCTGGGCCGATTGCAACATCCCACTCCTACGTTCCTTGGGCTTAAAATGACTTTGTGCTTTGCAACCTTGCCTCTCATAACTCTCATTTGGGGTAGCCCTTTAAAGAGTCTTCTCTATTCCTCATGACTGTTTGCTTCACAATTAAAAAAAAAAAAAAAAAAAAAAAATCTGTGTTTTTGTAACTTCCAAGCCAAAAGGCTTAAAATTGAAACGGTGATGCTCAATGTTTCTGAAGTCGTATTGAACGTGATACCGATTTAGCTGGCCTGCAAAGTAAACGGATGCCATCCTGTAGCTTTTTTGTTACTTCATTTACAGAAGGAGGCTATAAATTAGTTACTTTTCTTCATAGTCTACCCTGTATTGGCTGGCTGCTCTCAAATCAGTGTTGAGACCTTCCAAAAACGGCAGAGGTAGTGCTTCATTAAAACCTGATTTAATTCCACAAATTATTAACATTCTGACAGCATTCTCAAAATATACTAAAAAGCCAAAGTGACTGAAGAAACAGCAGTATTCAAAAGCAAAATAAAGAAGCCTTCCTGTTTACAGGCAGCCTTGTGTCACAAGCAAATATGGTAAAAGATTATTCCCTGTGTATGTCCTCCCTTTGTACAGGGAGTGGCGAAGCCGGAGAGGGGCACCAGGCAGGCCTTGGGAAGCAGCCATGTATGGCTTCTCCCTCTGTCGGCCCCTTCCAGGGGTCCTGCTCAGGAACAAACCTCCAGCTCCTCATGTGCCCTAGGTGCACAGCTCCAAGTTCAAACCTCCCCTCCCCACAAGACACACATGAGGGACAAACGCACACCTGCGGCCAGGCTGCGAGCGCAGAGGACACCATGAACACAATACGTGGTTTTATCGAACTATTACATGCGTCGCCACCCCACAAGTAGCTCAGAACCTAAAGACCGTGACACAAACATAACAGCACCTGACGTAAACCTCCTGTACTCGACTGAAGTTAAAGGAAATGTGATGGAATGGAACCAGCGCTTGCAAAATAACAACCAAACCCACATAAACCAGGCCATGTATCATGTCAAAAGCCTGAATTGAAACCACTTAATTATTTTATTAGGTGTTTCTATTTAAAAGCAGCTAAGAGATTGTATAAATTAATATCATCCTATTGACTTTATCATCCATTTTTAAACACGGAGCGTTCTGCTCTGACAATTACAGTCATTTAATCGTTTGAGAAAAATGAGATATAAAAATATTAAAAACATGATTAAGATTTACATACATAGGAAATCTGGTGAGGGACTAGAATACGTAGAATGTCTATGTCTTTATCTTTAGTCTTCTCTTTCAGAAAGAAATACATAAATTGATTTTATCAACATATAAAAAATAATTCAGCCATCCCACAAGCTGATGTTACTTGTTTAATATAAAATGTCTTCTTTAAATTCACACAGAAGCTGCAACTAAAAAAGAATATAGTGCTTCTGAAGGCATAGCGTTTCAGTAATAATGCTACCAGATAGGGATTTGTCCCAATTATTTCATAAAGGATGGCTTCCTATTTTACTAATAACCACCAGCTTTAATTAACACAATGAAAAATTCAAAAATTTAAAATCAAAGGCCTTCAGTTAGATCTTCTATCCCACCACTTCATGTAATCTTTAAACCATATAACAAAATTCATCATGATCAATTACAATTCATTTACCACAGCCTCCTACAGGGCTTTGGAAAACAGTTATGATTAGAATCTTTATTCCATGCTTTCCCATTAATCTGTGAAATCCATTTTATATGGTATGTAATTGTCTTTTCTTAAAATAATTTCTGACATTTCAAAAGTACAAAACCAATAATTTCATGCTAGATGGCTAATGAGAGAAAGAAAAAAATTGCAGTTTGCCAGGAAAAGGCCCAAAAGTTACTTCTTTCTATCATTTTTTTGCACTGTAGTTAGCTAATTTAGATCTCGAAATTTAGATCAATACACATAGTGTCCGTAGGCCTTAAAATACCTTGCTGGAGGAGATTTTAAATTTTCTATTTATATCTCATTCTTCAGTTTTGTACTTTTAAATTCAGTGCTGTCCTCAGAATACGCGTCAAGCCCAAGAGTGTTTTATCACAGAAATGGTGAAAAGCTAACTCACTTGGAATTCTCTTTGCCACAAGCTAAGACATAACTGCAGGAATAAATTTATTTTCTTTATTAAGACACAAATTTCAGATCTTGCCTGGTGTAAATCCGTCTAACTCTACTGAATCAAATCAGTGACTCTGACCCACTCTATCTGTTTCAGATACGTAGCCCAGGCTCTTACAACGTGCAAGTAGCGGCTGAAGAGACAAGCACAATCTATTACTAATCAGATGCTTATTAGCAATTGCACCATTATTACGTGAAAATAAGAAAATACATGCCTCCAAGCTTGAAAGCTTGAACTCGCTAACACTGCTTGAACTCTTTTCTTCTCTAAACTGTTCCAGGGAGAGGGATAGTTTATCAAACTGAAGCTCTGCAAATACGACGTTCCCATTTTTTCCAATCTAAAGTTGATGTTACTGAGTTTTGCCAAATGAAAGTCAAACAGTACTAGGGCTGAAAGAGGACGCTTATCTTTGCTCCCTTACCTCGACAGGATCTGCATCTCCAGATTTCTAGGAGCTCTAAACTGACGCTGAATTAAATAACTTAGTAGCATGGTAGTGGGATGTCTCAGACCTACTTTGATATGCCAGATACTTCTTAATTTAGACACCGGAAGGCCAGATAAAGCTCAGGGGAATGCTTCCTGCACTATTCCTTGGGAAATTTAATTATTCCTCACCCACCTTCTCAGGAGTGCCTGTAAGCGTTATAATTGGCTGAGCCAGAAGGCTGGTAAACAGAAGTAAGCAGTGAATACAGGATGGCTAATTGCACGCTCACATCCCTGAAAATACATATTGCTATGAGAAGAACAGATAGGAGCCAACACTCTAAAACAACTTCTTCACTCTATTTTAATTACTGGGGCAAAACATAGTCAGGAGCATCACAGATCAAATCTCATCGTATCTCCACCTCAAGAAGTACAAGAGAAAAACAGGGGTTTCCATGGGAGGTACGAATCAGTCACGCAACAGCTCTTAGTTTAAAAGGTATTAAAATTCAAAGCAAGTGGAACTTAACATTTGGTGCTCTCTCTTTAGCTAAGAAGTATTTTATTCTATGCGGGATCCCATTGGAGTCGAAGTATTAGAAGCTGGATCATAATGAAGGAACAGCAGAAAAGAATAATAATCCCTTCATATCTATTTCAGCAGCCAAGCAGACTAGAAAGAATAGAAAAATACTTGCTGGCATTTAAGGTTTTTTATTCAAAAATGTTAGTTCCTTAGGGAGGACCTTACAACTGATGTGCTGGAAAAGGTGACCTTTACATTACTGTTACCATTCATTATTCATACACTACCCAAATCTGAATTACACGCGCCACAATGCGCAGAGGTAGGTAGATAGGTAGGTCCCTACCCAGAAAGTTTACTCTCCAAGTTAAGACATGGCAAGTGGGTGCAATTACAATTAAAGAACAAAAAGAGAAAGAAAAAAAAAAAGCAGTATAAATAGCTCTGCACAATAACTTACATGATTATCCCTTTAGTCCTGGTTTTTATCATGTTATATGCACTGTACCTCATTACCTAAGTTCCTCTCTTACAGATGTTGCTGCAGAAGGGAACTTTTAGGAGAGACTGCACAAGGCTGAGTTTGAGTTGCAGAAAGAACCTGCTTCCACTTTTGGCCACTTCTTCCCTCAAGAAAACACACATTCATTGACCAAACTTCAGGACAAAAGGAATTTTCCTTACTGGTTTTGGTAATGGGGGCAAAGACTAATGTTAATCTCCTCCAGCCAAATGGAATAAGGAGTCATTTTCCCACTTCCTCCGGCATATCAGGCAAAAACAGAAGTCAGCCTGGAAGAGAGACAGGGGTGTGAATGTGGTCTATAAAGTGAAGAGGGTCACGGAGAATTACAAAATGACTTGTTTGTTTTCTTCCACTCTAATAACAGGGGGCATGAAATGAAGCTGGCGGTTGCACACCTCAAAACAAACAAAAGGAGATGATTCTTCTTACACTTGCATCATTAGAACGTGCAGCCGCTTGATACAGGATGCTGGGTGTGCTAGAAGTGTGCGTGAGTCCTGGAACAGCTTGGACAAGTTCGTGGAAGTGAAATCCTCAAGAATTTCTAAGGGATGAGGAGTCAGCACTTTGTGGCTTGCTACTTCCTCCATGGGTCCCAAATACTGAAGTAGTTAAAATAAGAAGTTTTCTAGAAGATGAGACAGAAGTGCTGGCATCTAACAACATTGCTGAGCTACAAGCTCTCCTGGAATGAGTAAACCAGCACAGAAAATCCATTTCATGCTTCTCTGATGGAGTAAATGCTCTGACTAATTTGTTACAAATATAAAGATGCTTTGCTCTCCCAATAACTTTGTCTTAAACACTGGAGGAGAGCTGTGGTGTCTCACTGACTGCTGAAAGGCAGGGGGAATGTCACTAAATAATCACTTCATGTGTTCTGAGAAAAGCCTGGAGAAGTAAGGTCCAATTGCTGCTCAATACTGGCTGGAATGTCGGTTTATAAGTATGGCATAGTACACATTTCCATCTAGGATGTGAGGCAATGATGCTGTCATCACAGGTAAAATCAAAAATATCTTGTCATTCTAATTTTGACTTGGCAAAGTCACTGAATCTTGTAAGTGGTCTGAAATCTTCACCAGCAGACTGCTGTTGAAGTCTGTGTTGCAGCAGAGGGTTGCAGCATGGTTTGGGACTGTAATACCAGGCTCCAGAAAGGCTTCTTAATGTAATGGGTAGTTCTGATTTCTCGGGCTCCCCAGAGAACATATGCATCAAAATACTCTCTATAGGTAAAAATCTATGAGTTCAAACTAATGAGAATAATTTATTGAATCAACTAGGTTAATATAAAAGTTTGAGTGATCTGCTTCTGCAGTAAAGTCTCCTCCTGAAGTAGGAAGAAATTGTGAGGTAGAATGAAGCGAGACTTTTGTCCAGTATTATATATAATAGAATGAAATCAGAAGCAGGTAATGTAGATTAGATACTAATTTTCTGTAGGGGCCTTGAATTCTAGTGAATCAGCCTTTCTGAGTTTGTCTATAAATGCTTAGACATACAAAAAACCCAAGCATCCACTCCTTTTGAATGTGATGCTACATGACAGACCTGAGCACCAGATCCGAGTATACTGTACGCTGCAGTAGCATGGCTCTGAGCACCTGCAACTATCACTGAATCCAGTTTTGGCCAGGATCACGGAGGATGACTTGGAAGGAGACATTTTTTGTGTTTCTTTTACCCATTTCTTCCAAACACCTGGTCAGGACTTTTGTTTGCTAAATTCTATTGGTGACTGGTTAGCTGATCAATTTGCACTCTAACAACATTCTCTAATTACATGAGCAGAAGATCACTCAAATGAATTTCAACGTGAATAATTCGACACTTTACTGGACTAACTTAGTCCTGAAGAAATAAAAAAAAAAACAAACTCCCTAAGATATGTACTAACCTTCCTTCTGAATTTTCTACTAGGGTTATGGAGCACAGAGATAGAAAATTCACTTCTACAATCTGTATCTAAAGTAATTATCCTTTCAAGGCTAGCTAAGACATAAAAAAAGAAAAAAAAAAAAGCCTGGAAATGTTTTTGTGCCTAGCACTCTTAAGAATCACTTTAACCCAGTTCATATTTGTATGTGCTAGATATAAGTCATCAGTCAGTGGAAAGGATTATACCAAAAGGGAGTCTCCTTTTTCTGTGCAGTTTTGGCTGAGGAGGTGCCGAGAGCCACCCGATATACTTAAAAGGTTTAACACTAAAATGTTGAGTTGCAAGTTTCTCATTTGTGTCTACGTACAGGAAGAAAGACTTCCAGAAAAGCCTGAGCAGAAATGTTACCATAATAATATGACAACAATATCGTACTACGTGAAAAGACATCATTATCAAAACACTAAAATCTAAAATTACTGCAATTAATATAATTTAATTATGAAGATTCATGGTGATCGGATGTGGTGACAATCTGCTCAAGGAACTATTCTCCTCTGTTTAAAAATATTTCTGTCATCTTTTCAAAGAAAAGTCAGGTAATTCATCCACTAGAAAAATTATAGATGACAGAAGATGAAGAAATAACAGATGGCAGACTGAGCAACTTAATTTTTTAATCATTTTTCATCCTTCTCTCTTCTTTCTGCCTTTTCTCAGGTAACAGCTGAAACCCTGCAAACGTACACCCTACCTGATCCTACACCACCTTGTTTGTGTCATGATGTTGTAATGGTAGACTAAGCTATCAAATACAAATTTGAAAATTTTGCTTAAGATTGTAAATTATTTAAGGTAGGGATCAGGGATCAGCTCCAGGAAGGATGGTTTGGCTATTAAAACTCTGAAGTAGGACACGAAAGATTTAGGGCTCTGCTACAGCCTTCCAGTGTGATGCCAAGTCACTTGGATCCCAACTCAGCATCACACTGAGACGCGCAGCCCCAGCCGATGGCAGGAGCCTTGTTCCTCATCCTGAAAGGCTGCGTGTTTGTTCAGTGTTTACATCAATCACACTTCCCAGTACTTTTTAGCTTTAAAAGTAATTGCTGATGGATGAAAATAACGCCCTATGTGAAACTCCGCATTAAACAGGTGGAGTCACGCAGCAACTGGTTTGACCTGGTTCATGTTATCTCAGCTGAAGCATGCCTGACACAAGGAGATCTCTTTTGGCACTACCCAACAAAGTCACAGATGCAGCTGGGAACCCAAGCCCTGTGCAGCAGTGGTGGGGTGAGCGTCCCTCTGCCGCATGTCCCCCCTGGGCAGACGCAGTTCATTCCAGGCTCCTCAAGGGGCTTCTGCAAGGCTTGCCGCAGTCAACTAAGAGGTGGACCCAAAGAACTTGCTCTGAGCCTCGCCAAGGTAAAATGGGATTTGGAGACAAAGAGATCTAAGGAACTTAGATGAGGTGCATCATGTTAAGACATGGGGTATTTGGCGAGTGGCTGGAGGAAAGGAGATGGAAGCGGGCCATGCTTGAACCTGCAGTGGGTTTCACGGGGATGAACTCTTTGCTCCTAACAGCGTATTAATGACTTGAGGGGGCTGGGGTGGGGAGGGCAGGAAGGGGATGCAGGGGTCTGCCTGTGCAGAGCTCATTGGAGGATCAGGGCCTGATATTAAGAGTTTTCTAAGAAGAATCTTCTTTCCTTTGAAGATAAGTTACTGGTAGTGTTAGTAAGACTACACTTAAAAGGCTCTCTCTGCTTCACCTCAAAGCAAATGACTGGTTCCATTTACTCCAATGCTTACCTATCAGCTGGTGATTAAGTGATCAAGCAGATCAGGGCTGATAAGCGTACATGGCTGAGAGCGATGATCAAAATGAGTTTTCAAGACTATCTATATGATTTAGAAACACAATTTTTTTTGTTCCTGGTTTCTTTTAAGCACGGTCACTTTCCTACTAAATGCTAGAAGAAACTTCACTCTGTAGAAAAAATGTTGTAATTCCTTTAAGAATTTTCATTTGCTTGCTCATAAATTGCAGCGCTAGAGAAAAAAAAAAAAAGCTTCTGTTTGTCAAGGTCAGGAAAACAATCTTTAAGAGATGCTTAGAGGTTATCCTGCATATGCAAAATCTCCAGGGCAAACTGAAAGACTCCCCAAGGTATTTTCTGAAAACCTTGCTATCGTTAGGGAAGTGTTGATTCTTTTGGATCCAATTCATTAAATGCCTGAACTACTCCTGTGGCCACTATGACTTTTTTTTAATGGGTCAACGAAACCCTTAGGTGAATTCCAGATTCTATTTTTAATTGGGTTTGAATTGTGTTCTTGTTTGCTTTAGATGTTGACAGTATGGATCGCTACTCTTTTTCTTCTTCATGCAGCCAGAGGTAAGACACATAGTTGATAAAAATCTATAAATAGTAAAAATTGTTGTGTGCAGCTTACCCAGAATAACTATAATTTAGAAAAACGATGTGCTTTGGAATGGATTTAACATACGTCTTCATTAGGAGCACTGAGTTACATCATGTCTTCCCCACGTTTAGCCTATTACTTTATAATTCCCATACTCCCCTCACCCCCCACCAGCATTTATGGTAGCTACAACACTTATAATGCCAGCCTAGGCACCTACTGTTCACAGACCTATGCAGAGAACAAGACAATGGTCCTGGTCCAAAACATTTCCTTACTGATAGGAAAGAATAGTTCAATAGGGATGGACACACAGAAAGAACACAGAGAAACAATAAGACACACTCCAAAGGTTTCCTGGCATCAGAGGAAAGACCCCCGTGAAAGCGACTGGATCACTTGTGGAGTCTCTAGCTGCAGCTCCACAATTAAATGTTTTAAATCTCTTTCTCTAAATGTGTTTCCAGTATATATCACTCTACCCCTGTGTTTCGTACAGAGTAACAAATAGATCAAGTCACAGTCTGATGTGGCATGAATCTGCCACCTATCCTAGGAAACAGTAGTTTCTCATTGTTTTCAGTGTCTCTTTAATAGCAATAAAAATTCCTTGGGATTTTCACAACTGTGGTGCTACAATAGTGGATAAGGATGACATTTAATGGCCACACCCGGATGTCGTATTTGCATCATCACTGTATTAAAGCCACAATAGAAATTGTGAAACTCTACTCCTTCAGGCACAGACCACACTTCCTGAGGCTGTGCTTTGCTCCAGGCTTCCACTCAAATTCCACTTTATTCCTTCCATAAAAATCTTATGGTGATAAAAGAAATAAGGGAGACATTTAATGTATGTTATGGAGCAACCAGAGGTATCTATTTTAATGTTCTGTTTTCATTTTACTCCTGCATGAATTGTTGCACAAGACATAACAATTTAGATAAACCCTGGAGCATTAGCACTAATTTGAAGGACTGCTCTGCACTGGCAGCAAAAGCTGGTTTGTTCTCTGGATCCACAAAGGATCCAGATTTTATTGTCTTTTTCCGATGGCTGTGTTAACCATATGTTTGACAAAATAAGTCATGGGTTCACCAAACTGAGCTCTACGCTATGTTTGCAACAGGAATCGGTCTTGAAGTTCATGTCCCTGCTGCGTGCACAGGTGCACAACTGAGCCCCTTCATGAAAACCAAACACAGGCGCCATCCTAACCCGAACCAGCTGTTTTCCGCTTCCCTGCTATAAACACTATCCTGCCAGCTCCTTGTAAAGTGGTGGCAGCCTGACCAGCTACCTTCCCAGAACACTAACATTTTTCTTTGTGTATCCCAGGAAGGGAAGTTTGCTACAAAAGGCTCGGATGCTTTTCAGATAGCCCGCCTTGGTCTGGGATCCCGGGGAGACAGCTGGCAGGCTTGCCCAGCTCTCCAGAAGATGTGAACACCAATTTCCTTCTTTACACTAGAGACAACATCATGAAATACCAAGTAAGAAAGTGCTTTGTTTTTAAACACTGATCGTAAACAACACCTTCAACAAATTATATGAACAGTTTCTTTTCTCCTGTATTTTTGCCCGTAAGTCTCCCAAGAGAAGCCCCAATTCTATATTATGCATGGACAATCCATCATAATTTTCTTTCATTTTTTTTCTTTTTCCTCATTTTAGCTCTCTGATGAGCCAGGTATATTTACAACAGGTTAAGTGCAGCCTTCTGACACAAGTCACCTGAGATATATTGGATATATTTTACATACTTCTCTACAGTAAGCTAATCGCCTAAATTCAGATTCAGGTTTAGCACTATAAAACCAAAGGTAGGGAAGACAGTACAAAAGGAAAGCTCAATCTCGGCTCCTGTGTGTCTCCAGATTAAAAACATGTTTCGGGTCCATACACACAAAATCATACACATGATTACTAGGTCCTCTGAACTACAGAGGCTCTGCTTATGTGGTGGCCAACACTGAGCCCTAAGAGCAGTAGACAGCTAAGAGTGAAGATCAGAAGAAAAAGTGTCAGTGTTCACCAGAGAGAGGAAGGAAAATAGGATGAGAAATTAAAGGAAAGCTTAGAAAGAAAAATGGAAAGAAAAGATGAAGGAGACAGTGAAATCATATGTGGAAAAAGAAGCAAACAACCAAAAAGAGAATGAGATGTGGATGGAGAAAGAAAGTAAAAAATATTAAACATCTTTTGGAAGACTGTGACTGAGGGAATATGGAGACTAAAAAGCTAAGGAAAAAGACTTTGTAAGACTTAACATGGAGAGAGCTTGGAGGTTTCTCTTACAGAGAGGTGAACCAGGTTATGCCCCATGAAGACACATCAGGTAGAGAAGTGCAGAGACAGCAGGGTCTGGAGCTGTACGGAAGGAAAAAAAAAGTATTTGCAACATCTGCAAACTAGTGGCAGCGAGAGGAAGCCCTAGACTGTGACGGAGTGACAAATGAAGGAGCTAAAAGGAGCCTGAAGGACTGCATATGGGTCAAACGGGAACATACTGAAAGATGCCGGAAGCGTGTCAGTCCTTTCCTCTGAAGACCAGCAAATACTGGGAAAAGCACACAGCAGGATGCTCAAGGTGTTGGAGATGTCTGGGCTGGGCTTGTCCATGGCACAAAGCAGTTTTGTGGAGCTATAGACTAGTCTGGTGAAAGAAGAGAAATGACCATCAAAGAGTGTGAATTTTACTTGGAAAAAAAGCAAGAAAAATGAAGCAAAGCAATATGGGGGGGGTGGGTGGGTGTGGGGTGCGCAATTTTTCCTGTTGTTGGCCTACATGACATGAAAAAGACTTCACAGTTGTTTTTTTTATATGAATGGCAGTCACAAACAGTGGAGGCATTTAATGTCTCTCCTGAGTCACCTCAGAACAAGTCTAACATCTCCAGCTGAGAGGGCCTATGAGGTTTTGACTTTAATCAGTCTTTCACTGAAGGTGAGATGTGTGCTAATTAGTTCATTACATCCCCTTTTAAGCTTATGAAACCATAACAAAAAATAAGTAAGAGCCAAACTTTAAAGTAACCCAGTATTCAGAATTTCTTTAAAAGAAAGTAACGCCTGCCTTCTCAATAAACCCCACGACACCTACAGCCTCTGATGTTCTAAGCCTCGTGGGCTTTCTCATGCTATCTGGAATATCTTTAGGATAAAATATAAATAAACTTAGCGATGAAGGTCTTATCTTCAAAGAAGAAAGAGAGAAAAATAGGTATAGATTCAAAGTCAACCGCTTAATACCTTGCAGAAGATGCTATCTTTATCTTTCTACGGCCAAGTTTGATAAAATCTTGCATTTACATGGCATGTTCTACCAGTATATCTCAAAGCATTGTTGCAAAGGATGACAATATTATTAGTCCAATTAACTAGAGGAAGTGAATCATTTGTTGAAGCAATTAATCGATATCCCCCAGCAAGGCAGTTTAAGAGTGAGGAACAAGACCCATCTCTTCAGAGTCCAGAACTATGCCTTAACCCTTGGGGTACTCTGCCTTGTATCAAAATGTACACTGGGATGGAGCAGTCACATCTGTGTTGTTTTGTTTGTTGGTTGTTTTTTTGGATTTTGGTTTTTTTTACACAGAAAATTTCTGCTACAAATCCATCGACTATCAAAGCTTCAAATTTTCGACCACACAGGAAAACTCGCTTCCTTATACATGGCCATCTTGTTGGAGCGGACCTCCTCTGGATAACAAATATATGCAGGGTATAGTATGACTATTGGCATTTTACTTGTGTTTAAAAGTGCAAATATCCACATCCCCCCCTTCACTTGCTTAAATTCCCACAAAAAATTTACACCTCTGTTCTCTTTTTGATTCAGGGAATAAATGAGGGGAAAAAACTTCAACATGAAGCTCAGTTCGACATGACCACCCTCTTGATCCTAGCTAGGAGCATAGCGCACTTCAGCCTTCTGCTAAATGCCCTTTTGCTGCTTCCACCTCCACAGGGAAAGCTATAATTAATTGATTTTTCAATTCCTTGCCAATAATGAAGGGGGAAAAAAAAGTCACTTTTCTCACCTCATCAAATGGTCGAAAAAAACCATTTCAGTTTGAGTGAGGTGTTTGATCTAATAAAACCAAAATGTTTTGTTCAGCAGATTGGTTTCATTTTCTTAAGGCACATTTGAAAAATGAAATTGTTTCAGAATGAACAATCAGAATGTTCCGTTGTCAGAAGTATATAAATAGAACATTTTGGTTAAAATATATGAACTTTGGGGCTGAACAATTCAAGCACATGAACACAAATTTTTGAATCTTTTTAGATGATCCAAGCATATAAATTTTGAAGAATAAAGTTAGGAAAACAAAAAACAAGTCATACTATCCTCTTCTTCTAACTGGGATTCTGTCATTAAGAGAAGTTGATACCCTAAAGCTAACCAAGGCATCTGGAATGGAAAACAGAACTTAAGCAGGGTTCCGTGTGTCTTTATACAGTGTTCAAATCACTGCCTCCACTCTGCCTCCTTGTGTTGATTCTTCAGCGTTAGTAGGAATTAATATACTAAAGATGTGTCCTTACCGGTCACATAAGGAGACAAAGTGAGTCCCCAGCTATAACAAAATGAAATATTGTTTGTATATTCCCTGCTACTATTGTAACTAATGCCTGTTTCGTTCTGTTCTGCTGTTTCCATGTTTTCCACCAGTTCATGTTTCACACCGAAGATGTGAACTGCATTTTGACTGACTGGAGAGGTGGCTCTAGCGGTTTGTATACCGAAGCCGTTAACAACGTCCGCATTGTAGGGGCTGAGCTGGTGTATCTGGTGAACCTTCTTGAGGTAAAAGTATTCATGGAATGTGAACACCGACCCATAATCTGTATGGTAAAGGCTGTGTTCAGGGTGGCACCTTTATGCTCAGGAAGTAGAGAGGTATTCAATAACATAGCGGGGATGGGATGAGCTGGGAACTGCTTCTCTTTTGGTACAGATCCCACCACCCACAACAGTAACTTCCCACCCAAGACGCTCCCCTCCATCGCCTGCTGGTTTGGCCATGTCCTAGCATAGCATGGGGCCATGGGGCAGTGCCGCAGGCTTGTATGCCCCACTTAACACGCTTCTTTGTTTCCTTTCCATACATCTTCACAGAAAGATTATGGCTACTCTCCTGCCAACATTCATTTCATCGGCCATAGTCTTGGAGCGCATGCCGCAGGGGAGGCAGGGAGAAGGAAACCTGGCATTGGAAGAATAACAGGTACCGAGGCTATTTCAACTGATGACTATATTTTCATGCAACTTAAGAGACCCGAAGAATCACTGCTGCCTTATCAACACACAATACAGACTGCAATGTGCTGCTTTGTCATAATTAACAGTAGACGGCATGACAGCACACAAATGAAGCCATGTCCTATCAAATGCCCTGTATTTCACATGTCAATGCTCACATCCCTTAGAACAGCTCGGCTGCAACAGATCAGAAGGGCTTAGATGTCCCGACTGTGGCTAAATAGAGGTCACTTTTCACAGGTCACAACAAGTCCCAGGGGGCACTCCATAGTGAATTTTAATGATATAAAAGAACAGGAACACAATACCATACTGCATGTGGAATAACAAACATGTAAAACGTAAGCAACTCATTGTCACATTTGGTTTTAAAAGCCCACTCGAAACGTGACTTTTCAGCAGCTCAAAAGATTGAAAATCTGAAATTAAAAAATTAGAAGCCCTAGTCTAGTATGTGAGGATGAGACAGTAAATATCCATGGACACCCTGAAAAGGAAGCAAGCTATTAGTCTCACAGCTACACAGAGAGACACAGCATCATGACACACTCACATATCACTATTTCTTTTCTAAGGGCTCACTATTTTTTGCTTTCCTTTCTCCTTCGGGCAGTTCTTTTCTCTGCATAGACATTGCTTTGGCTAAGCTGCATACAAACTAAGCAGCCTCATAAGCAAGTCGGGGAAACTGGTATCAGATTTTTCACCAAATAAAAATTCACAGACATGCTCAGAAAAATAAATCGAGAAAAATAAGAATATATATATATAAAGAATAACATATCAGAAAATTCCAGTCTACGCACTCAGAATAACATACCAAGATTTCATGTCTTCCCTAACATGAAATAAACCACCAAACCTCTTCTTATAACATTATTCCCCAAAAGTAAGCCCAGCACCCAACAGCCTTTTACTGCACTGTAACGCCTCTAGCCACCTTTCTATTAAAAACCTGCTTGTTTTTCTGGCTGTTGCGGTCCACAAAATGGATTTTTTTTTATGTGGAGTAAAGGTCAAAATGTAATGACTTACAGTGTACACAGGCTGTATGTGATGACATACACATAGTATTATTTACTCAATCAGACTTATCTCCATTTATTTAGGCTTGGATCCAGCTGGGCCCCTTTTTCAGTATACCCCCACGATGGTTAGGCTGGATCCTTCAGATGCAAAA
The DNA here is from genome assembly GCF_963924245.1 of Chroicocephalus ridibundus. NCBI lineage: Eukaryota > Metazoa > Chordata > Aves > Charadriiformes > Laridae > Chroicocephalus > Chroicocephalus ridibundus. Next base: position 8,409,484 of record NC_086289.1, on the reverse strand, counting down.
TTTGTTGATATAATTCATACTCATGCCGGTCATCTGTTCTTTGACTTTGGTAAGTTTTTGCCCAAAGGCCAACACCGACACAGAGGCTGAGAGTACCTGAGAGTGATCAGCCTCGATTCTTTGTGCATTTCAGCTCCAGGGATTCTTCAGACTTGTGGCCACCTGGATTTTTACCCAAATGGTGGGAAGAAGATGCCAGGATGCAAGCAACTTCGTGTACCTCCTGCAACTCGGAATATCAATGACCTTATGAGAGGTAAATATATTTTTAAACAGTAATACCTCATTATAAGCCACAGTTAGAAATAAAGGCTAGGCTAAAGTAAAGCACTTTGAATGTGTATATTATCTATATAGCTCAAATTTGGAGTAGGGAGAGAATGCTCAAAAATGGAAGATTTAAAGCTGCCTGTGAAATAGCCTCCAATTTTCCTATATACTAACCAAGGCAAATTCCAGGTGGAAACTTCAAGTTAAAGCATGCAGACTTGTTCATCACAGTCTGTTACAAAAGACTGCCACTGTGCTGACCGACTAACCTCAGTGGGAATTCCACGCATGAAGGACCAGTAAAATTTCGTTCAAGGATAATCCAAAAACGAGTATTTTAAAATCTGAGCTTCCCTTCTCCCTAGGAAGACATCAGTCACAATATTATTGGGGTTAGGCACACTCATCCACGCCATTAACAGGTTTAGTGTCTTCAAAGGGAACAGCACAAGGTTAAAAATACAGAAGATGATAAAATGACTGCTGCATTGATAGTTCATGTTCTTCAAAGAAAGCTGGGCAGTTAAGCAGTATTAGCCTGGGATCCAGCACAATAGATCCCCAAAATGCCGTCTTCTGATCCTAACCTACAGAAATAAGAATATCTGTTATTCACAGCTAAATGTTTTGAAATCCCCACCACTAGTTAAGTAATTGGCTTTCAAAAACGCTCAGTCTTAGAACTGGTTGGAGAACTTAGTAACAAAGAGGACAGAAAGCTGCCTGTGCACAAAGTCATTGGGAACCAAAACCCTGTCCAATTGGACTGCATGAGAATGTCTGCATTTTCAGCACAAAAAAAAAAAAAAAATTTCCGTAGACATTTCACAAGGCTGTTTGCAATGTTTTGTGGTGAGGGAGAAGCCCAGCTCAACTGAACACGAGTAGATGGAGTTGGTTGTTCCTGCAGCTCCTAAAATTAGAGACAACCTTAGCTCCTGCCTCTTGGTTAAACCTTACTTTGTGCCTATTTCTTCTGTTTGATAACATTTACATTTATGTAGTGCTTTTATGTATGACAGGCTTTGGAAATGCTATTTACTAGCTTCTTTCTACAGCTTTTGATGCAGTAGGAGAGGAGTATTATGTTCCCATTGTATAGATGTGAATTTGGCACTAGCACAAAGTAAGCCAACTGTAAGAGCTGAGGTCTTGAAAATTGAAAGCACAGACCCTTCTGAATTAGATTTAAAGAAGAAACTATAAAGCAAACATATTCAGAAAGCCTTGACGATGCAGATAACTTTCAGAAAAACAGACAAAAACACTTTTCAGAGGGGTTTTGGTGTGATTTTTCTTTCCTTATGTAAAGAACAACGCGTGTCAACTGGTCGATACCAACTGGTCTGTCTTTAAGATGCACAAATATTGACAGTAAGTGAAATTCTGATTTCACTATAAACTGTGCCAGCTTGCAATTACTTAGTGCCTCTGAGACTTTACCCCATGGATTAGGTGAGCCCCCACAGATGCTGAAGCAGAGTAGAGCCTATTTTTATACAACCTAACTTTGGTATATTGTGCTTTGATACAGGCAGGGCTTCAGAGCCAATGAAGACAATACTTGTTACAAGGGACCTGTAAATATAACCCAAATTGCACTTTCTTCTTTTGTGCACTGACTGCTTATAAATTTCATTCTGATGGGAAAATGTACTTGTTTCAAATAATTCTGTCAAAATCAAGGACACACTGCCAAACATCTTCCTTTTCAGAGAGTTTCACAGAATCACCACTGTCAAATGACCGTAGATTTTCTAGAGCTTAAAAACCTTGAAAGCCACTGAAGTTAAAAATAATTACTACAATTATCTTTAATTCTAGAAATGAGTGGGAACTGTGGTTTTACAAAATACCATGTTGTGATAATGGTAAGCAAATGAAAACTACTTCATAGTGACTACTATATGCTTTACAAACTCTGTAGCTATGAATTATTCCAGTCTTTGAAATATCAAGGGGAAATTCTCCTAAATCCTCCCCTGTTCTCATGCTAAAGTCAAAGCAGTGAAGTACCCATAGTCAGACAGGAGGCTGCACGAGCTCCGCTTCCGTGTATCTCCACCTCTGCACTTCTGCATGAGTCCAGCGACACACAGATTAGTCCCTAGCCCTTCCCCACAGGAAAAAACAGATTTAGCCATAAGTACACGTTTTACTATAAAACCCAACAATTCACACTTTAAACATCTTTTTTTTTATTATTTTTAATCTGAGACTTCACTGTATGTGCAAATACTGTTGAGGAAAAGAGACCCACAAGTGTTATTTTTGGCATGGACTTTATGTTAATGTATAGTTTTAATCTTTTGCACCTGGGCTTTTTCCCAGGATATAGAGCTTTTGGATGTGGACATAAAAGAAGTCTCCGGTATTATGCTGAGAGTATTATGACTCCCAATGGATTTGTTGGGTATCAGTGTGACACATACCGAGACTTTGTATTGGTAAGTACCAGGCGCACATTTATCTGAGGGGTTATAGCCCTGCCCTTCTTCTCTTAATAATTTCTAACTTCTATGCTCTGGATCATGGGATTCGGGGGGGGGCCTATGCACACCCACTGACTACCCTCATCCAGACAATACCCAAAAACCAGGCAAAACGTAAAAGCAGCAAGCGCCATTAAAAAAAAAAAAAAGATCCAGAAGAAAATAGGACAGTAAATATAAACACCAAAACCAGTTGTAACAGGAGAGATGAAGAGTTGAGGAAGAGGGCAATGAGAGGCAGTGGCTGGGTTCACCTTTTGCATAGGTCAACAGTAAGGGACACTCCGGTTGAAGGAAGTCCATCTAAACCTCGTGGAAACCATCATCAAGAGGACAGCCTCTGGATTTCAGAAACGTTTAAACATCCGTATAAACTATAAACATCCACAGTATAGAGGGCAGGGGAGATATTTATACAGCCCAGCATTGTTCACGCAACCCTCAGGTGGCACAAGAAAGAAGGAAACATAATGTCCTAGCGTTTCATGCCTGATATAACTGGGCTTTTAGTGGACCAATTCTGGCAATGCTACCGAGGACTGGTCAAGGAGGAATTTCCTTGACCACCATAGTATTTCCATCTACTCCAAAAATGAATGATTATAATACTGCGGAATAGGTGTTAATGTTTGTAGCAATGTTGCCATAGAACTTGAAAGTTTGATGTAGTTCAGGATTTGAAAACCTTAACTGTGTACAATTTACTGATGCGAGGGAAATGCTTTTTTTTCAGTCACGTTATAAAGTTATAGTGATCATTTAGCCTTTTATTCATCTAATGCCCAAATAGCCAAGGATCCACAAATAACTATTCCTACAGAACCCCCCAAATATCAAAACTGAACTATTAAAATATAACAATGCTATATTTTCCAATTGCAATTAAATTACTTTCACTGAAAATAAAAATATTTATCTTTTCTTTTTTTTTTTAATGGACTTCAAGGTCTTGATCTGAATGTTTGATCTATGCAGGTAGATTAATTTCATCAAGGCTCTGCACGGGAGTAAAGGCTGAAAAGGAGACAGAACACATCCCAAAGTGAGACCCCCAAGCCTCAGTATTCCTAACCTTAAATACCCCCAAGCCTCAGTATTCCTAACCTTAAATACCTTTACCATATGAGTGAATATATCCAGCCACTCCTGCTTGCAGATATTGTTACCAACCCTATAATAATTAGCAGACAACCTTTCAATGGACCCTATTAATGATGAATATATTACCTGTACTTTACAGATCAAGTAGTAAGGCGCAACGTGCATTAAGGTATTTATTTATGGTCTCCGCAAAAGCATAAGGAATTAGGCCAAATTTTCAACCTGTTTCTCTTTGATTTTCAACCAGATGAAATAAGCTGACTGACAACCTCAACTCCTTTTTTCACCACGCTGATAAATACTGAAGATATTATCTGAACTCAGAACCAAGTACCTTTCAAAAATGCTGGGAAAAAGCTGAAATACTCTGATTTCTTAAACTTTAGGAATTGGGATTAAAACAGATAATGTCTTGTAACACACATTGTTATTTTCCCCCAGGGAGACTGCTTTCCATGTCCAGAGGAAGGATGCCCACTCATGGGTCATTATGCTGATAAGTTTTTACGTAAAACTGAAAAAGAACAGCAAAAGGTTTATTTAAACACAGGGCCCTCCCCTCCATATGCTCGTAAGTGCTCATTTTGGGTGGTGAATTCTAAAGTGGCAACGAATTATGTGTGAACAAATATCTTAAACTTCTACAGAGAGCTGCTGGAGTTAACGAGTGTCACTCAGTACAAAATCTAGAGTTTCAGGTGTGTTGGGAACATGCAGTACCAGCATTATCTGGGAAAGGCTGAGATAATTACAGAAACAGATCAAATGATGCTGACCTCTAAACCTGCTAAAATATTGTTAATTAGATGATGGCTTCAAAAATTCTGTAAAGCTGAAGGTGGGAGGAATGTTATGCTAAAAGTGCAAAATTTCAAATCAATACGTTACATTGTTTTTATTGACAAAAATTTATAAAACTGGAACATTTCAGGATATTTTTGCAAAGCTCATCAAGTCAAAATGGCAGGGAGTAATAAGAAATATAGTTTTGATTGTGATTAATGTAGAAGCAGCCACAGAACTGGAAAATAAGAAAATTCATAAATAAATTGTAATCCATCACAGATGGTGAATTGCAAGGGCAATAAATGAGAGGGTCTTTGAGAACCTTATTCACCAGTCACTAAGATATGAAAGCAGAAAAAAAATAATCTTATATCACATCTCCATAAGAGCAAAAAGTAAAAAGATGAATTTGAGTATAGAGAAACTAGCCATTTCTCAAATTTGAATGGATACATTGATTTCAACATTTTCAGACTGTTGAGTTTATAGAAATTATAGCCTGAAACCAAATATAACCTTATGAAGTGGGCGAAGAGAGTCTCCTTTTAATAGCCCAAACCAAATCCAGTCCAGTTGCTGGGCTGTGCACAGGTATAAGAAAAACCCTAAACCCTCTGTATATCAGGATCATCCTGGGAAAGCTGCCGGTTTTGTTTAATGTATCTTTAACACCACGGCAGTTCAGCTGAACTCACTTCATAGTTGAGAGCCAACATGCTGCCCATGAGACCCCACAAACTCCTGACAAGTGTAAGAAATTACAAAATTAAAAGCGAGGCCAAGTGGAAGAGCAAGGTACGGCATTGGCCATGGCACAGTAAATACCCAGCATAGTCGGTAGGTCAGCAAAAATTGGATTTGCGATTTAGACCACTGTCAAGGAAATTAATACTGCCAGATTCACACAGAAATAACATTTGCCTTAATGAAGAGTGACATTTTGGTTGCTTTTGTTTGCACATTTGTGCAATCCTTTCCTCTCCCTGAAGGACATTGACACTTAAGAGAAGGTTTACCATTAGGAAAGAAATCTCCTTGCAACCATTATCTATTTCATTTTGCTTTCAAAGGCTGGAGAAAAGAGATACTTGTCAGAGTATCTGCAACAGAAACCATGAAGGGAAATATAGATATAGCCTTGACTGGAACTAACGGGATCAGGAAAAAATATACAATTGACAAGTAAGTTTAACGTGGCTGCTGAAAAAATGGCTCTATCATTGTTATCATACTGAATTTATACACAACTATTTTTACATGTCTCGTCTCATTCTATGTGCTCTGTGATTTACACTGGTAATAAAAGTAGCTGATAAGTGAGCTGATAAGTTCCCCGTGCTACAAATTATGGTCAAAATCTGCTTGCTGGTCTCTCTTTCTCTATATTTTCTTTTCTTTTCTGAGGATGATGGTTAGCATAACAAGTGGGCAAGAGCAAAGAGCTCTGTGGATACTGCTGGACTCAGACATCACCAGGTGATCTTCTCTGAGAAGACAAAGAGCGACATGATATACAGTCACTTAACCATTCCCTCCTCTAGGGAATATGTAAGAGAGCTGCAGCTTGCTTATGAACCGTGCTGGAATCTGGCGTTCCTGTCCGCACAGCTTGGCTTTTTCCAGTAAATGTGAATTTACATCTCATAAACCGATCCTTGTCAAGAACACAGTTGAAATATTGTAAAACCAACTGCATCTGTGTTTGGACATAGCCCTGTTACTGGCCTGTATCAGGATTACATTTGGTTGCAAATACACAACTGCAGTGATACGCTTACAGGTAATTTCTATGTTAATGTCACACTGTCACGTGCATTCCATTACAATGAACACTGACACCACAGAAAGCACGAATGTAAACTATAATTTTCAATTTTCTTCATGGTTGAAAGCAAGCAGAAACACAGAACTTTTTGACTTGGACTTATTTGAAGATAGATATCATTTTCCAAAAATAATGACTAGAATAAACCCCATTACAATACCAACAACAAAGACTGAGCTAACTAATCTACTGTTATCATCCTGAAAGGCACGGAAATTTAAGCAACTAAGTCACTTGGATACTTCTGTTGTTCCCTCTGGGTAGCTATCTCCTCCTGAGGTACCAACAAGCCTATACATTGGCTTGACAGGCTGAAAGCCTGTAGCAGGATCCACAAAAAGCTCCCTATCAAAGCAGGAATGGTGTTACCTCTGCTTTCTCGAGTAAGGTTGATACAGAGACTTTGTGGCCTTCACCAATTTGCCCAGCTGGAATCTGCACCACAGAGTTCAACCAAAAGGAGGGGAAAAAGTGACATTTAGTCCTCAGAACTTCCTCCAGGTGACCAGGATATACAGTGGGAGAAATACGGTAGCCTCAGCTCCACCACAACAGCTTCAGGGAAGGCAAAAAATGCAATACTGATTTGGAGAAAGAAATCAACCAAAACGGCAAATGAGACATTCTTTCCTAATCCTTACAAAAAAGGTTAAATTTAAAGTGCGTTTTACTTTTTTTTTAATCTCCCCTTTAGTTTATCCCTGTTACAATGTCTGTCCAAAAAAGTATTTAATATCTTTTATGTACTAAAAAAATCTAAGATCCAAGGACTTCATAAAAGACTTTGCTACATCCTTGCATGACCAGTCAGCAGAGAGGACAGAACTCAGTGTTTCTGGACCGGAGACACAATCCCCTACTGCCTGAGCTGAAAGCCTTGGATCTGCGTGAGCATCTGCATCAAGAGCCCTGTGCGCTCCCCAAGGAACACATTCTTCAAGAACGTGTTCTAAGCTAAAATTTTGCCTAACATCCCTGATTGGTAATTCTTGAAAAAAAAAAAAAAAAAAGTAATAAAATTATAGTTATAGTATTCAAAGCTTCAACTCTCATAGCATCCCACAGCTCATCTCCCTTTCTGTCTAAACTGTAGCTTTCCCCCCCTCCTGCCCATCATTTGTAAAGAACACAGAGCATCACTTCTGTGCTTTTCTTTTGGCAGGGGCACTTTCAACCCAGGCAACACATACTTGAACTTTATCGATACAGAAATTTCTGGGAACATTTCAAAGGTTGAGTTTCTCTGGAAAAACCGTCTAGGTCACATACATGGAGCCTGCATGGGAGCTGAAGAAGTCAGAATAATATCTGGGGATAACGGAAACGTGTGAGTACATCATCTGATAGTATTCCATTCTGTAGGCATGGGGAAAAAAAAAAACAACAAACGGAAAAAAAACAGAAAAAGGGAAAAAATACCCAAAACACCTCTGCACAGTATCATGCAACGTTAAGCGAGTGGGTTTAGGTACTGAAAATAAGAGCCCCATCCAAATTTCCTGGCAGTACCTGGGTGTTTGGCTGACTACAGCCACTCCCACCAGCTCAGCACTGCAGCCAGACTTCCCCGAAGAAGAGAGATACCAAATCTGAAATTCTGAGGGCTGCACTTGTGGGAAAGGTACAAACTTTTCTCCTAAATTGCAGCACGTCAGAACCAGCTCTGCACAGTGCAGCAGTACAACTTGCCTTGGCAGGGTACTTTAGGCTGACCCCGACCTGATCCCATGGACCGGGTGCCCGCTGGCATCTGCAGTACCTTAGGTACGCTTCTGGAGCACACCTCTTCGTGTAGTTTTAATCAAAATGAACCCAGCTGATTTGTCCCGACACCACTCTGTCACGTAAACCACGGTGTGGTAAGTGGGGAAAATGGAGTTAGATATTCCCTTCAAAAGCGCGCTCCTCGTCCAAATTAAAATGCTAATGGAGTCTGAGCATAAAGGCAAACACGTCTTAAAATTTAATAATTGGTCACTAACTAGTAATTCTTTACAAAATCATTTGATAACTCACACTTTATTGTTCTCAGTCTATGAGAACTCATGCTTTGACCTAACATGAAATAAAAACAGGATTTATTTTTATTATCGTGGGCTGCTGCAAAGAAAATGTCCCATTGTACTGAACTATATTTCCTTAAACTCTTCCTCCCTCGCCAGGTCTGTGTTCTGCGGCTGTGGAAGTGTGCGGCAGAGCACGTGGCAAGCCCTGACGCTGTGCTGAGGCTCAGCGAGAAATGCCGTGGTTGTCCACTGTGGCAACCCTCACCGACTGGAAGAGCACACGTCTTCAGTCAGCGGAAAAACATTAGCGAGGCTCTTTTAACAGGTTCTGAAAAACTTGCCCAAGCGCACTACAAAAGCTCTATTTCCAAATTAATGTTGTCAGATTTTATCCATAGAGGGGAGTTACACTTACGTGAGTTCCAGTTACAATGAGAGCTAATGTGTATTTTACTAGTAACACGCACGTGCAGTGTGGTTATATTTCAGAGTCAAGGGGGGAAATAATAAAATAGGGAAAAAAAGTCCTCGTCAATTCCCCTTTGAAATACACTTAATTATTGTAGCAGGAGCATCCAAAAAGAGGCAACAAAAAGAGAGAAGGAAAAGAAAAAATAAAAAAGGAAGGAAGATGAAAGAAGAGAAAAAAGGAAGAACAAAGATGAAAAAAAGGGGGGAGAAAACAAAAAAGGAGCATAGACAGTCAAATTCTTTATTAGTGCTTACTTAATTCTTCAGGAAGTGGACATTTCTTTACTTTCAGCGCATCTAATTGCTTTTATGTCAGGTGGAGTAGTATGTCAGGAATAATGTTAAATATAAAAATAATCGGAGGTTGAATGGCATTGCCTGATGTCCTTCCTTTCTGAAGAACACAATTAAACAACATTTTAGCAGCACATCCAAAAGACTGCTTGAGAGCTGGGACTGTGTACCGAGTTGTACAGTAGACCTTGAGAAACTCTACCATCAAAGTTCACCATGTGTCAAGTAGAGCAGCTTAATGTACAGCAAAATATTTGATTGCTGCCTTTTTCCCGGGGAAGAACTCATTGACGTTCTCTCTTCAGCTCTGCTGAACACCGGGTGAGCTGGGACTCTTTCTTTATACCCGAAACAGGCATCTTCTTTATCAAAATATGCTGCACTACTGAGGATCTTCAATTTTCTGGCAGCTTTCAAAGTAACTATTTTTTCTTTAGCGGCGAAGCTGAATTTTCTACCTCTAACTTGCCTTTCTGAAGCCACTGAAATCAGGCCTGAGCTGCATTATTTGCATTACTATATAACATTGCCCCTCTCCCCCGCCCTCCCCCCGATTTGGCAGCATTATGGTTACACTGGTTAACAAAACCAGACTACTAAGAGTTATCAGCATCAGCCAAAATAAACTAAGATTGTTTCTGTTTCAATACAAGCTAACCACAAAAATCCTTTCGGTTTCTAATTGCCCACTGCGGTCTAAGACACGCAGCTAATTTTTAAATCTAATGTGAGGTTTATCATTTGAGTGCAGAAATCCTGCGTGTGAATCACATTGGGCAACGCTGATCTCTCCCATCCTAACAACTAGCTATTCCAGCATACTTCCAGTGAGGTTTACCAGAAGGTGTTGATGAGATGCGTTACACAAGGCGGAATGTGAGTGATGAACAGGTGTGTTTCAAATTATGCAGCAATAATTTTGAGATGTCAGGATCCAGTCACCTCCTATGAAGTTTGCCAGAGGAGCTTGCTTAGGAGGTTTGCAGCCAAGTTGACAAATCAGACGTCTGCCTTCTCAGACGCCGGTACCCTTGCCATCTCCACCCGTGTGGAGTGGGATCCAGAAACCATCCCATCCTCCTCTACCCTTTAGGGAAACTCCTTAGGCAAGACCCCTTTCTTGTGCAAGCAGGGACTCTCCTCTTCTGTGCTCCCCTGGAGAAGAACAAAACAACCCCCCAGGTACTTCTACGCAGTTGGGAAATAGCTGTAGCTAGTAATTACACCATCTTTAACATCCTTCATAAATCAGGCATGGCTCCCTGCCGCAGAGTCGCACAAATAAAGGAGACTCAAGGAAGGGGAAAAGGAAGACTTATTTTCCCTCTCTTACAGTCAGGAACTGAAGCAAAAGAAATGTAAGTATTTTCCTCGGGCCCACGAAAAAGTGTGCAGCAGGGCCAGGGGCTGGATTGGGTCATCGGATGTAATGACACGAGACCGCCGTGTGCGCAGTGCAATGCAGGCCATGGCTCTCACAAGAAGGAAGCAATGTCCTGCTGAACTCAAGACTTCTGTAAAGCCCGTCCCCTCCTACCTCCATACTTGGCTGTGACACTTCTGAAATTCTAGAAATTTATTTGAAGCTTTTCTGAAAAATAAATTATATTCTCACTTTTCAAAAATACAAGCTTTCATTTTGTTTAATTTTAAGCTACTGATTTCAACAGCATTCTGACAAAACATGACAGCTCATATGGGCTGATGACTTCTGCTATAAATGTGGTCTAGATGATTTGATTAGACCACTTGAAAAATATACATTTTCTCACCCAATCAGTTCAGATAAAAATAAAAAATCGCATTAACTTCTTCCCCTTGTGTTTTCCTGTTTTGCATTTTTGTCATATATTGTTTCTTGAATTAATTTTCATTCTTTGGTATCATGAATATCAACACTGCACTTCTTTGCTAGCACATCTATAGACAGAATAACCGAGATTTATTTTCATAAGCTAAAGAAGAAATAACTGACAGCAGCTGTGTGTTGCTGGTAGCAAATAGTCTTCCTCCTGTTTCTTTCCGTATTTTAAAGTTAAATTTTTTACTGGTATGAAACCTTTGGATACTATCAGTTTGTATTAATGGAGCCAGTCCAAAAAATGCAAGGGTTTGATATTTCACACGGCAATCTGCCTTTGACAAAGACTGGAACAGGCAATTCTTTCATATCTTCACAACACGGTGAGGCAGCTTTTTAGAACAATTTAAATTGCATCTTTAAAATGTCAAGTGAGATGCACCACTTGATATGTTTGGCTGTCATGTTGAAAGGTAGATTTTTTTATTTTTTTTTTTAATCAAATGTGCTTCATTTGTCTAGGCTTTTTGAGGATATATTATGATTTGCATTCAGTCTTTTACATTATTTAAATATTCTGCAACACTATTCTGCACTAGGAATGCTTCAGAACAACAATACAAATTTCATTTAATACTCCTTAAGCATTTGTTCACTACAAAAATTACGCCAAAGCAAATTACTAACAAAGCCATTATAAACCATTCAGCCTCAGTCCCTTTGCTCTCTCATGACACTCTTTTGTCAACGGGGTAAGGTAAAACAAACACACATACAAACAAACCTCTTAAATCTTTTATAGAAGAAAGGAACAGCAATAAGTAATCCAAAATACTAACTCTCTGCTCCACTTACATCATCTGTACTTACTTTGTATCTAACATCAGAAAAATAGTTACAGGAGAAAAAAGTATGCTTGTCATAAAGCGATATACGCAGGCACGCTCATGAGAAACAAGGACCTTTTTTGTCAGAGTTCTCCGTCAATAGGAATAAAATACTCTATCGCATAGCACAGCAGAGACTCTTCTTTCCAAAAAGCACAGCCTATCGCAATGTCCCTCATAAATATTTGTGAGCCCAGAACCAAAACCATAAGAATAATTAAAATTAATTAAATAGAACTTATAGGTGGAGACTACAACGTTCAGTTTATGTAGTCGTCTCTCGTCCCACTTTAGATCCTCTCTATTTTACTTCTGTAACTTTTCAGATTTTTTTCATGCTACTCTAATATCCTAAAATATATTGATAAAATCCTTGTAAAGGAACTACACATTTGCAGGAATAAGCCTACCAAGTCCTTTTGGTCTTTCATCTTCGTTAGAGATGAAGCACGACAAGGCTTTTGTACAGAAAGCCTCCCCAGTCCCTTCATTCCCCCTTTAAGACTATCAACTCCTTTCTAATTATATCATTTTACAGCCCCATCGCTTGCCAGCGTCTTTCCTTAGAGAAATTCCATTATTTTCTCCAGGTAAAATAGGTCAGGCTTTTTTTTCCTTCTCTAGATAATCTGTATTTCACATGTTCCCACATGATTTTTTATCAGTTTTTGTTTCTCTCTTCAGGCTTCTGTTTCCCTAAGTAAGGCCAATTCTTTTCTACACAGTTGCATTTTGGTAAGTTTTTCTGACTTCTCCCTTTTCATTTAATTTAGGTTAAGAGTCTTTATCTTTGGCATACCAGAAGTGAGTGAATGATTACAGTGGCTCGATGCCTGAGAACACGCGTCCTGAAGGTACTTCTGGTAGATCTGAAATCTGGTTGTAATTTTTTTCGGCCCACAGTTGTGTCATGCCAGTTACCAACACTCCTGTAACATCACGTTGCCTGAGAGCAAGTCTGTTTTCCCAGTTAGCGTTCTTGCAGGGGCATCGCCTCACTCACTTCTCTTGCTTTTCCTCCTGGATATTTTTATAGCAAAATTATTTACCTACAGTTCCCACGCTTTCTTCCTTCAGTGCAAATTAGTGATTTTTCCTGCAGCAAACTCCAGTTCTCAAATGTGTGTCTGTTATACAGAAGGTAAAATAAAATCTTTGGAAAGTGATTTTGCTGAGCCTTTAACGCAGTCAGGGTATTCTGTGCAACCCATGGCTCTAACAGCTACATTTGGCAGGCTCCTGGGATAGAAGCAAACATTAAAATCTTAGCGCATTCCCAACGTTTATTCGAGTTATTCTTCCAAAACCAAAGCTGAATGGGGTTGGAGTTGCCACTGGGATGGTAAACAGTTGCTCCGCTGACCTATCAGCAAATCTATCTACATGGACTCTCTACAAAACTTGTGGGTCCCTTCTTCTTTTGTACAAACTTTGTACTTTTAAACAGTCCCCAAGCTTTTTTATGTTGTTCTGTTTCCAATAATTAGGAAGCAGAAGTTGATAGCATGCCCAAATCTATTTTTATGGCATGTTTCCAAAATAAAACAGAGACAAGAATCTGTTCTTTATCTTTAAGTATCAAAGATCTAAAAACTTCCGGAAAGAACATGCATCATCACCAACCCTCGCACAAACAGAGCACGCCTACACTGCCGTGCTGCAGAAAAACATCCCTCTCCTCCCAGCTACCGCAAGGTGGGATGGGGCAAGTGTCTTGCAACACCGGAAGCGTAAGCAATATGTGAAAATACAGGCTGGCGCTGGTGTCGGTCCCCTTTTCATCGCCTAATTTTTCCTTTTTTTTGATACTAGGAAAGCTTGGGACTGAATGTAGGAGATGTCCAGAGCTGTAGATGGCTACCTTCTGAGATGTTGCTCTGTATCTGAGCAGTTCAGAGCCATTCTTTTATTGATCTAAACATTCAAGAAGATTTGCATTTGCCTTTCAATCTCCAAGGCAAATCTACAGTTATTCCCTTTTATTTCACCTGCTTCTTTAAAATGTAGTATTCTAGCATTAATAGGAGATCAAGCATTCAGAATAATGGACTTCACCCTCTTCCCTTTAATTCTGCCTGTTACTTGTAAAGAAAGCCTGGCTCTCCCTACCGACTCCCCTCTGTCTTCAGTTACTGTCATCATCGGCTTTAAAATTATCTCCTAGTGTTATTACCTTTAATAATACTATGCTCCAGAACTTACCAGCTCCCAAACCCAGAAGTTAACATTATCTTTGCTTGCTTTGACTGATTCAATTAGCAGACAGCATGTATCATGGAAGGTCATAAAAATTTATTATTTCAGAAATATTCCTTTTATTGTTGCTGTGCAATACTAGGAAGGATACACTAAGGCAAATTTGTTTTGTCTCTATTCAATATAAGATTTGTTCACTTGACCAGAATGAACGCATTGGAGTTAGACAATAGAAATATCGAGAAAGTCTTTTATTCATGAGTCTCTGCCACTCAGAGACTAAAGGTAAGATTCTCCAAGAAGCTGAGTGGTCTTTGTCTATAGGTATTAGCAATTCTCCGGGGAATAGAATACACAAAGCTACTTCCAGATGACCTCCATCTAAGCTAAACAATTCATTAACCACCTTCAATCTAAAATTTAAATGAGAGAGAAAAATGTTGCATTTACAATTTTATTCAATTATCTTTCTATGAAAGCCTTGGTAATTTACATATCGCCGCACTTGAAACACAGTTGCTGAGATTCCTTTGGAGAACATGATTCTCAGTGAGTGTTTTGATCTTCTTTTTCCTACCTATGTGAAGGCCACTACTATCAGAATGCATTTATGTCCTTGATAATTCTCAAGCTGACATTTATAAAACCACCTGGGTGTGTTCACTTACATATTGTCAGGGGCAACTGCAAAAGCCAGCCTTTTCTTACTGCCCATAAAAACCTACTGTTTCTCTTAAGACATAAAACCAGACGCAGAAAATTTGTCCATTCCTAAAAGAAGACAGCCTTCAAAACCCTACAACATGGGCTAGAAATTCTTTTTACTATTAATTGTGACTGGTCATTCTGGTTTACGTTAATTTAATCTGCACCACTGTGTATTCCCCCTGAAATACGACTGTGAAACTCTGTTGAAAATGTATATGGTCCCCCTGTACAGACCAGGTTGCCCCTTATCAACATACAGAGCAGGCCAAAAAGCAAACTAAAGAAGATACTAAACTTATATTCCTGGCAAAAGCAGTTTTCAGCTATTTGTGTGCATTTGGCCCCGGAGGTAGTCTTGCAAGTGTGTCCTTCTGATTCAATTTGTACCCGTACCGCTGGGGGAGCTCGGTGGCAACGTTTCAACACTCACACACAAAGAACTGATGCTGTGGAAAGCACAGCAAAATACTTGAGCATATCCAGCAATCCTGGTCCCCTAAAAAAACATTTCAAAGGGATCTGATTTTCACACAAAGATGTTCAGCAATTTCTGAAGATGTTTCATAATTAGTAGAGGCACCAGTTTCACTGGCTGCTTTCCATTTAACTTACATGTCAATACTTTGACAAATGGGGCATACGATATTCCGTATCTCTTTTCTGTGGCTACATCATCTGAGGAGATACAGGTCCCGTAACTGCTGCAAAATTTCCATCTTCCAGTCAATGAACATAGACTGGACTGTAGAGAATTTCTTATTAACAAGATCTGTTCTGTCTTATCTGAAATTACGTGTATTCAGCATAAGCAGTAATTAAATATGAGATCCAGTCACTGACTAGCCACTGCTTCCTCCAGATTCCTCTGAGACTTCTTTCTAATGATTATCATCATATATGGCCCTGGCTTGCACCACTTTACCAACAAGAACCAGACCTAGATCCAAACATTCATGTAGGTGCCATGTGCTACAAGGAATGACCGACACACTTGGGTTTTATGATGTCTAGCAGGCTGCCTGTATTATGTACAGATCAGCATATGGAAAAAACATATTTTTGGTGTTATTTCTGAAATTATATCTCCTCTGAGGCAATGCACGTATCTCAAGACCACAAACTGACTTCATGTAGGAACCGTAGATTCAACCCAAGTTACTTCCTGCCCTTAGGCACTTGAATCACTGCTTGCATAAGGATGACAGTCTCTTTTATACAGTTGCCTGAACAGGCGATTATGGCAGCAACTATCCTGCAGATAGCAACGTAGTCACTTGAGGTCTTGCCCAGGAACTGAAAGACCTGGGTTGTGACATCATTGTGACCCACAACGTCCAGATCACAGAGGAGAATCTGTGACTTACATGAGGGACAAACCACAAAGCCATTACAGAGAAAAAGATTAATGACATGATTACCATCATCCTATCCTTCTCCTCCTGACACAATTCTGAATTTGAAGGGCTGTGGCTTCTCTGCCCTAAGCTGATCACAATGTTGTCAGTAGATGCCAGTTATATTCAGAGCAAGCTAACTAATGAGAGCGCTTGGTACAGAGACACCTAATCTGTTAATCCTACGTGGCCCAAGAGG
Organism: Chroicocephalus ridibundus; assembly: GCF_963924245.1. NCBI lineage: Eukaryota > Metazoa > Chordata > Aves > Charadriiformes > Laridae > Chroicocephalus > Chroicocephalus ridibundus. Next base: position 8,393,054 of record NC_086289.1, on the reverse strand, counting down.
ATGTAGATTAGTCAAAATGGTAGCAGGTAGACAGAGCTTGAGTAACTTCACTAGAAAAAGCTAATAAATGCTCAGGCACCTATATTCTCCCCAAGTTGTAACATAGTTTTTCTCACTCCTCCCTTTTTTAAAAAAACTAGCCCACTGTCTGTAAAAAATATAAACAGGCTTGATTATATGCAAATGTACAAGGGTTTGCTTGACAGGGCACGTACGTCAGAGGGATAACAAACAGATAGCTGGTGACTTTCAGCAGGTGACACAGATCGGCGAAATTAAGCTCCTGTTCTGAGCTTCCCCGCAGAGGAGGCTCAGCCCATAGCCTGAGTTTAGGAGAACCGGCTCACTCAGGTAAGCGTTTCATGTTGACTGTTATGAATGGTGCACGTAATAACCCCTCTGAGGGCTAAAACGGCCTCGTCTTGCTTTTCTTCAAACCCATAACACCACTTTAAGAGGTGAAAATTTTGATTAATTAGATACGACGGGAGACAAGAAGAGGCAACATCTGCTATATCCAGCAATAAGGGTATCATTCTTACAAAGGTTCTCACCCACCCACACGAAGCCTATAATTAGACACGGTGTGGGCAGGTCCGCACCCACCGTCGTGGGACTGATTCCAAGTGAAAAGAGCCAGTAGCAACCAGGATTTGACAGGGAGCTGGCTGAACGGAGCTTGCAAAGCAGCAACCCCTCCTGCGTTTCAGAGTGGTAAGTGGCTGAAAATTTGGTAGGGTTTTTGGGCAAGCGTCCTTACTAACTACTGGTTGGGACTGGAGGACTGTAACGACCCCTGCTTAAAATAAGACAGGTTGAATGGCACGGTCTGAGCCAACAGGCAAAAAACAAACAGCAGCACTCAGAGGGATCCTGAGGAGACCCTGGCAGCAGCTACAAGGCTTAAAACTTTTCAATTCCAGGAAATCCCAGCAGGAGATGAGAATTGCTGGGCTGTGATAATGTAATGCAGCTACAAAAACAGGGTGGATTCAGTGGGGCTGAGGTAATTTAAGACTGAATACATCCCTGTGCTTTTAAAGAAAAAACAAAATGACAGTATTTGCACATGGAATCTGGACTGCTTTTTTTTTTTTGAAGGGAAAACGCATGATAACCCAAATAACAGCTGAAATGAAAAATGAGGATAAATTAGGCTACAAAATCAAGCATTACTAGGAGCACTGCAAGTTTAAAGGGAGAATGGAAGTGGGGGAGAATTACAGAGCTGTTATATGAAAGAATGTGGTAAACAAGATGTATTTTGGTATGCTACCACATACAGAAAGCTTGAACTAGTCAGCAGCAAGGGTTATTCTGCACTTTAGAAACGGCAAAAGAAAAATAGTGTTGGTCTTAGAGTTGACTAAATTTAACAGTAGCCTAATCGCGAAGAACAGTGAAGGTCCTGCTGGAAAGGCAGACAAGTGGCCAGATGGTACTGGAGGTCAGATGAAGGCTCCCTAGATGGCACAAAATTGGCACAGCCACTTTCTAAAACAATCATATTTGTCGGGGTTTTATGTGATGCTTGTAATCAGTTTAAATGATCATAATTGTCTCTATAAATTTAAACAGACAAATACCAGTGTAGGGTCAAGGTGAGAACTCTATTATTTAGAAAACCAGAGCAGATACTGCACAAAGTTCTGAAGTGGGAAGCCAAGGACTTGATATTTAATTTTCTTTACTATTATGTCACAATTTATTTATGTCGCTCACCATTTCTAAGCAATTGACAAAACACCTTAAAAGCCCAAATCTTACTGCATTCTCCAATGATGAAACAATGACGCACTTCCCACATTAAACGCCTCCAGAAAAAAAAATTTATCACTATTCTGAGCCATTATTTCAGTTTAATGCCCCAGTCCACTGTCTCAGATTCAGTTTAAAAGGTCAGTAGATATCAAAGAACTCTATTACCCAGAGCAGACAACATACGTGAGTCATTCCTTGCCTTGCAGTATTGGGTGGTTTGGAGAAGGAAATCTACAAAAGGTTCTGGACAGCTTTGCTCCGCTGCAAAATTGATTTATCTAATGTTAAATCTGTGGGTTTCAGAGCTATGCAATTAATATCCATTTCCTCCTGGAGAACTTCACTGTACCTAAAAGCTGATGAGCCAGCAGGAAAGGAGACTGGCTAACGCCAAGATGCTCTTTTACAAATTATTACTCATTTGTATTGAAGCACACCCAAAGAGCCTTCATCCAGAATTAGGACCCTACTATGGGCTGTTTATGGGGAGGAGCTGGAGCTGAAATTAAGTCTTTTATCAATTATGCCAATTATTCTGCTACCTGAATTGGTACACCGTATCACCGGCACTTTGTCCAGTTCTTCGCACACCAGTTTTCAATATTTGATAGCCTGGACAAATAACTGTGTCTGAGCTACTGGAATGGGGACTGTGCCTGGAAAAGATGGTATTCTTTGTATACGCGTAAAGAATGGGCCAGACAACCTCTACAAAACAAACAAAAAAACTTATAACGTACTTTCAGGTATTTGCATATCAGTAAATACATACATGATCTCCCGTTTGTGAGGCCTAAAGATACTAATGTAATATTTTTTTTCCTTAGCTCCTTTTACCATTATGAGTAATGTTACAGTGCTTGGGTGTGCAATTAGCAAGTGTTGTCTAAATGCCTCAGGCTCAGACATGCAAAAATTTGCTGAGAGAACATGAAACTTAACCTGTAACTTCTATAGCCAAGGCTTAAAGGCCAAACTCCGGATGGATTCTTCTCCTTCATGTTGCCTTTATACTCCGTTAACTGAGCGCTGTGCCAAACTACTGGAAAATACGAAAGGCTAAAATAAAACACTGGAAAGACAGAACTGGCATAAATATTCTCTTTTTAAGGAGAGTGCCAGTGCAGGAAACGTAGGAAATATGGTTGGAGTGGTAAGGCAGGAAAAGATGAAAAAAAAAAAAAAAACCAAACCCAACAGCGTAAACAGTGAAAATTAAAAAGATTTGAAAGGAGCTGAAGAACTTAAACTTCACTAGGGAGAAAAGCAGACCTGAAAATTGGAAAGACGGCATAAGATGAAGGGACAAGGAGATGCCACGCTTAACTCCGTTGACAGCTGAAAAGAGCTAGCGCCGCAGATCGTTACTGCAGAAGGAACTGTTCCTGCTCTGCCGCTGCTTGCTTTGAACATAATGATATTAATGCATAGGCTGATGAGGTGACCCTTTAACTTCCCATTTAGCCTCTTTGAAACACAGGATGAGGAAGTGGAAGGCAAGGTCTAGATCATCAGCCCTCGTCCACGCCACTTCTCTCTGTCACATTAAAATGTGATAAAACTCCATCTTAAAACCAGCTGGGTTTGCCCTGTCACTCCACCTCGATGGCTATTTCAGGACAACATACTGGACTTCATTTTTTCATGGCTAGTTCTTGTTCCACCACTACTGCTTTAAGTATCACTGCTCCTCTTCTGGTCTCAGGTTATATCTCTGGGGAACAACCATTTACACTCCGAGATTTCGTACTCCTAGTCTAAAAAGTCGTCTCTCCACGTCTTGCTCTGCATTCCCTCTTTTCCATTCTCGTGATTATCCAAGAAGGCTTTCGCTCAACCTTCTCCATTTTCTCAATAACCCTCTTGAACTGTGCACGCGGCACCAAAGAAACCTCTGTACTCTTTAAATAATACCCCCATCTATATATTGAATACAATACGTATACCTGAAAATACTATTCTTCCAACTGCACGTGTGGAAACAAACACTAACAAGTTCCTTGGCACTTTGAAAGTCACCAGTACTACACTAGCAAGATTTCAAAGCCCTTTTGAGTCATTGCTTCCTCAGATGTTTACCTCCGTTCTGTGAGTATGATATGCAGTGTGACAGCATTTACTTTCCCGAACAATAAAAACATTCATGACCTGTAATATTTATTTACTAATCCATTAGTCTAGATGCCAGTATTTTTTCCAGTATGAGCTCATGCCCGGCAACACCAGTGTTGAAAGCTGGCATGCAGTGTAATGCCAGGAACTGATTCCCCTAAAGCCCCTATCAGTAATGATCCATCATGGGCAGTGAGTAACCGCGGGGTCAAAAGCCACAGCTTAAAAACATGATCATAGCTCGATCGTGATGTGATGTGATGGTGCATAGTAGCTAGAACTGTATTTGTAAATCCAGGAGCTGTCTTCTAATTCTTTGCCGTTATAGTCTGAGATGCAATAATTGCTCAATTTTTAATCTACTTAATCCATGCATTTAATTTTTAATCTACTTAACTGTTGCAGTAGTGCATGTATGTAATTTTAATTTCTTAACCAAAATATCAAGTAGCAGAGCAGATCTTATTAAAATCCGAGTATCATGAGACTTATAATGTTGATCTTATAAGAGTGTCATGTTTGTCATGTCAAGTAACTGAATTCAATTACACAACTTAATCTTTTAACAGTTTTTCACAATTTTTCTTTCATGACTGGGTATCCTGTGGAGCATTTAATTATTTCGCCCCAGGCTGATATTGGACTAAAACTCCACAGGTCTGAAATTCCTCAGGTCATTCATCCTATTTTTGTTTTACCTGTTAGCATACCAGTTTTCTTCAAATCATGTCTCTGGAATTTTCTTACTAATCAGTAACTTTAAAAAGTTGTCAATAGGTTTTTTTGATAGTTTTTTATTTTTTTTAAGGATCTCAGCTATGAGTTACCGAAGTCCAACGATTTTAAAATATGTAATTCCAGCAGCTGTTCTACAGCAAATCTAGAATTATTGTCTGAACAGAGTATCACCATAAATACTTTTTTTCTGGTGTGAACAACATCAGCTGGTTTTGGTAAAGGGAGAAAAAAAAAAAAAAGTGTAAATATTTCACTTCAGCTGCATCATTGCCTTTTGCTCCATTTTATCTAATAACAGATCAAAACCATTGCATCTTTTTAATTTTTCCATGCATGAAATATTCCTTCTTAATTCATGTCTTAATTCTGTTGGCCATAAATAAAGGTTGGCATTGCCATTTTCCTTATGAAATCTGTATGACTTTTAGCTATTAATTTCCAGTTATCAATATTCCCCTTTTTCATTCTTTTGTGTTCTTCCAGTTTCTTTCACTTTACCAAGTGGCCTGTAGGTTTTCAATCTCTTTTCTATTACTTTTTTTTCAGCATAAAGCTACCCAATCTTCATCAAAGAAAACAGTGGCCGTTTTGTATCCTGTTACTGCTCACCAAAGAAAGAGATAAGAAGGGTGGTAAGAGAATGGTGAGTAAAGTTCTAAGCAATTAGAGAAATAACAGATTTTTATTTTTTTTTTAATTTAAAACGAGGTATTTACTGCAATGAGTTTTTTAGATTAAAAATGCTGATAAAAACTCTGAGATTTGGGCTTGCTTCTCTTGAATAGACTGCGTGCGTGTGTTTGTGCGCATGGCCTGAGGAAGGCGTGCAGGTACCTGTGTGGGACTTAAAAATACACTGTTGACAGTCATTGTGCAGACTTTCTCATATCTCACAAGCCATCCACTAGTGGCCCGTGAATCATGGGTTGAGCAACAGTGTCCATAAGATTACCTGATGGCCTATTGTGAAGGACAGCTACTGGTCCAGTGTAGGTTTTATACATTAGATGTCAGTCTAGGAATACTTGCAATTAATATTATTTTTTTTCCTGAGCTGAACAGCAATTTTCAAATACTTAGTGCTGGTTTTGCTTCAGAAGCGCATGTCCTCTGTCCATGGAGTGCAACAATTGAGTTCAGCGTTCAGCAGCCGTCCTACCAGCAATACTGGCTGGGCTGAGATCACATTCACAAACAGGTCATTCCAGTTCCTCTTGTTCAGCACTAAGCTTCTTAAATGCCCAGTGCAAGAATTTTCCCCCCATCAAATCCTACACTGCCTCAACTCTTTTAACAAAGACATAATTTCTTAACATCTTAACACCTACCCACTAAAAAAATTGTCTCCTACCCAAACTATCGTGTTCTCTTAATAACAGAATGAATCAACATTCCACAAAAAATTAAAAAATAAAAATTTTGCATCTTCCATTACTCACCTAGCTACATGTTCATTTCTATTTTCTGCCTTCAGAGGATGAACCTCTGATGGGAAACTACTGATCACTTCTATTTGGCCACAACCTCCCACATTTTCTAAAATGGTTACTCATTAGCCGCCTTTCAGATTTTGAGTCTGAACAGAAATTATACTGCCCTTCCCGCTGTAGCATTCCCAACATGGACTATACATCTCCTGAGTGTGAGCTCTCTCCATTAAATATAAACAAATCCCACTGAGCTCTCCAATTCATTTGATGAGCCACATCTTCCATGATTTTCCTGCACTGTCATCAGTACCATCATGACGATGGGTACTCCTTGACAGATACTCCAGCTGAACAGAGGTGCTCCTTTCGGCTACAGTTAGGATCTCTCTGTTCCTCTCTGTCACCAGCTGCTTAGAGTAACTCCTGACCCTATTCCCTCGTACTCTTACTCACTGCTAGACGTCCTCTCTGCTGCCCACTCTCCTCGAGCAGCTGGTTTTTTCTCTGTTAACTACATCAATGGATATATTAGACTTGGGAACAGAACTGTATTTCCAAGGAAATTTCATGATTCCTCTTCAGCTCTGCACTTTGCAGCTCCAGCTCACTACTTAGATATTCGGCCTTCCTCCTCTGCCCTACCACATAAACAATGAGCTATTACCACACAGGGACTTCAGGGTTGGTTAGAGAGTGCTCAGAGACACGGTCTTTGCACTCTGACCTATCCCATTTGGCTTGTTTAGGAAACCACGTCATTCCAGCCAAGTAATCTGACTTGCACCAAAATAACCCCAGACAGGTAGATCTTATATGCCTCTCCTGCCTGACATTCAACACAGAAGCTTCAAGGACAAATTCTGTGACATTCCAAATTGCTTCTGGTTTGTTTCTGAGAGCATTCGGTAGTGTCAATGACATTTGGAGTGCTGGTTTTCTACTTTTCTCACATCGACAAATCTCTTAAAAATATCCCTTGGAGGGAGACAGTCTCCCACATAACAATATTATACCTACTAAATTTACCATTTCTCCTTAATTACTTATAATGAGCTATCTCAATGGCCAGGGGTGAGAGCTCAAAATTTTTGCTTTACAAGAAAATTGGTGTGTTGAAAATGGGAGGCAGGTGCCATAGGAAACACCTAGAAGAGGACAAAATTGAGAACAGTGAATAAGGCAAACAGGAAGGGAGGAGAATGGTGAAATATATGGAACCCCTGCCATGGGAAAGCCAAGTAAGGAAAGTGTAGAGGAAAGGAATCTGAATAAAGTCAGGATATGAAGGTGCATAAACGCAAAGAGCAAAAGCAAAAGGCAGCACAAACAGCCTGAAGAATCATAGAATCATTCAGGGTGGAAGGGACCTTCAAGATCATCGAGTCCAACCATTAACCTAGCACTGCCAGGTCCACCACTGAACCATGTCCCTAAGCACCATGTCTACCCATCTTTTAAATACCTCCAGGGATGGTTACTCAAGTACTTCCCCGAGAAGTCTGTTCCAGTGCTTGACAACACTTTTGGTGAAGAAATTTTTTCCTAATATCCAATTTAAAACTCCCCTGGTGCAACTTGAGGCCATTTCCTCTCATCCTATTGCTTGTTACTTGGGAAAAGGGACTGACAGCCACCTTGCTACAACCTCCTCTCGGGTAGCTGTAGAGAGAGCGATAAGGTCTCCCCTCAGCCTCCTTCTCTCCAGGATAAACAACCCCAGTTCCCTCAGCCAATTAGACTTGTAATCTAGAGCCTTCTCCAGCTTCGTTGCCCTTCCCGGAACATGCTGCAGCTCCTCAATGTTTTTCTTGTAGTGAGGGGCCCAAGCTGTTGAGTGTGCAGACTTTATCAAGTTTCAAGTATCACTGTCTTTGTTCTACCACGCCTCCCACCTATCTTCTCACAGATAGCAAAAATCAGGACCTCGTGATCCGATTCACTCCCTCAGCAACCTGCATGCGGTATTGGCTGTGCAAGAAATGCAATGAACAGCAAAACTGAGTGAAGGGGAAGGATCACCTCCCTCATCCTGCTGGCAACGCTCTTCCTGATGCAGCACAGGATGCTACTGGCTGCCTTTGCTGCAAGGGCATGTTGCTGGCTTATGGTCAATTGGTGTCCACCAGGACCCTCAGGTCTCTTTCTGCA